>NC_073261.2:62005000-62692500 GCF_029289425.2 Pan paniscus
TCCAGGGCACTCCTGTTTCGGTGACGTTGTTTTAATAGCTAGTGCTCTGGGTGCAGTCTGGGAAGATACTGGAAACATCTCAAGCAAGTATGACATCCATTTTACCCAAGCCCATGGAACCCATTATGTTTGGAACATGTCTGTCTGTGGCATTTGGCTTGGCTTATAAATGCACTATCAGAATCTGTAGGAGGCCTTAGCAACAAGACGTGTCTTGGCCTTTCTGGTTATCAGCAATCCCTCCACCTCTCTCTTAACAAACATATGCCATAAGTCCTGATCAGGCATTTAGTTTTTTCACTTGGACCTTTTCCTAGTTCCTAGTCTCAACCCCAATGCCTCCTAATCTTGTACTTCTTCAAATACTGGCCCCCCTCTACTATGAGAGAGAGAGGAAAGTAGGGAGGAGAAGGAGGAAAAGTTATTGAGTTGATATGAGGGTAGTCAACCTAAAGCAACAATCAGGAGTAAGGTACTGGACTTGAGTTTGAAGTGTTTGTCACTAAACTCTCTCAAACTCTTCTAGGCTAACTAGCCTCAAAGGGCTTCTAGCCCATAGTCTCCTTGTATTTTCTGCCCTCCTCACTTGGAGTGGGAGGGAACCAGATGTCCAGTCTTTGTCCAGTGTTAAGAACTGGCCTGGCAGGCTTTGTTGAGACCATCCAGACTTGAAAGCCTCACAACCAGATGCCATCACAGGCACTTTCTGCTCTTAGCCTTTGTCTGTGTCTCCTACATGAACTCATCAGACTGCCTCTGAAGAGGGACATTCTAGGGACAGTTTCATCTTCATCACCATCCTGGATAGGGAACCCTTCCAGACTCAGAGTTGCAAAAGTCAGGGAGGGGCTGCTCACTGGAGGTGGAGTCCTTTGGCCAGGTTTCACTGTAAACACATGGCTAAAATGTGTCGCACATGGACAGGCATGCTAGTGTGCCCTGGATACATGCTAGTGTGCCCCGGATATATGCTAGTGTGCCCCATATAGCTTCTGGCTAAAGGACACACCTCAGCAAGGCCAAATGAGGCATCAGGATGAACTCTTCAAATAGACTTCATTAGACCCACAGAAGACTAACCTTTGCCTGACTTTGGATTACCCCTTTCTTGCCAGGAATTATGTTCAATGACTATATCTGGAACTAGAGGTCTTGATAGCCACACTTTGCTTGGTGTGGCTTCTCAGTCTTTTAAGGACATGGCTATCAAGGGCTCATGTTTATTCCAGGTCAGCCCTTTACCCCTTTCCTCCAGGGGCATCTATGGCAACAAAAGACCATGACATCTGGCAGGGCTGGCAGGACTATTTAGTTTAGGCAGGAATGTGGGTGTTAGCATGTCAGAGTACATCTGAGAAAACATTCCAAACCAACCTTTCCACACTGGGAACTCAACCCCCAGGAATCACCAAAGATAAGGGCAACAGTCTTATCTCTCGAGGGAAGTTCAGGGTAAAGGCCACTCCCGCTGTGGACCAGAGCTCAGGGAAGAAGAAAGCTCAGGCTGGCTCTGCCTGTCCCCTTGATGAACTTCCACAAATGCCACTCTGGGAACTGAGGCATATGAAGTGGGGAAGAAAATACCAGCCCTGCCCTGGAGCTCTGGGATGGTGGCTGTACACCCCTAAAGATGCCAGCAGATCTGAACTGTGGCCTATGTGTGTTTGGGAATTGAGAAATAAGGAGATAGAGGGACAGCAGGCAGGAAAAACTACAATTAGTCTCAGCTCGCACAGATTTGGGAGTATGCAGATCTGAATTGTGGCCTCCATGTGTTTGGCTGAAGGATAATGATCTCAGGCCCAGACCTTTTTTTTTTTGTATCACTCGCTCAGGGGGCTCTGACCAGGAGCTTCTTTCAGATGACACAGATCCCGAGGAGCCACTTGCCTTCTACCCATGACACTTCTAAGAGTGACTCTTGCCATGTGACCATAGAGATAAGTGAAGCTTTTCTCCAATGACATCATTAAGAAGTCTAAACTTCCCCAAAGGGAGAGGCTGTGACTAGGAACACAAATGTCTCAGTGTATCACACTCATGCTCCCAGATCTGTGGGCAGAAAAAGAAATCATAGAATGGTGCATATCCTAAAAATAAAAAGGAAATTGCTTTTCAAGTTATGAAATTTGGCCCTTCTCATTGTGAGTTTAAAGTACATGTTACTGCTTCAGTTTCTAAAACAGGAGGTGGCCAGATTCAGAGTTTAAAATGTCTAAGTGGTTATTTGAAAACAGATATTTAGAGGCAACTGAGAGAAGAATACTGGGGCCATGGGTCTGCAGTCACTTTCCCAGCAGTGCTCTGAGGCCTTGGGTCTCATAAAAGGTAATCATAGTTACGCCTTTTAAAGAAAGCTGAGTCTAATTGTAGCTTTTCCTGCCTGTTGTCCCTCTATCTCCTTACTTCCCAATTCTATCTATCTTTCAAAACCCAGCTCAAATCCCACCTCCTTCCATAAGTCTTCCATTGTTTAATATAGTTGGAATTTACCTCTCCCTCCTCTAACTCCCATGGCATTTTATTTACACCTCTCTGATGGCCACTTTCTACTTTCTATAAGGTAAGTTATATACTTGTTTTATATCAATAAATTTCAAAATATTGAAATCTTACAGAGTATGTTCTCTAACCACAATGAAATTAGATCATATATTAAACTACCTAGATAATCCTACATATTTAGAAATTAAATAACACATTTATAAATAACCATGGATCAAAGGAGACATTTTAGGGGAATTAGAAAATATTCAGATTGAGGGATAATGAAAATTCAATATTATATTTCAAAATTTGTGGGGTGCAGGTAGAGCAGTGCTTAGAGGGAAATTAATAGCTCTAATGTGTTAGTATTAGAAAAAGAAGGAAGGTTTAAAATTAGTTATCCAAATTTCCATTT
The DNA here is from genome assembly GCF_029289425.2 of Pan paniscus. Classification (NCBI taxonomy): domain Eukaryota; kingdom Metazoa; phylum Chordata; class Mammalia; order Primates; family Hominidae; genus Pan; species Pan paniscus. The sequence continues at coordinate 62,007,903 of NC_073261.2, forward strand.
TTAAATGTAGAACAAAAAGAGAAGTAAACCCAAAGAAAGAAGGAAATAATAAGTATAAAAGCAGAAGTCAGTATATTGGAAAACAAGCTGCAGGGATTTTTAACTCAGTCAAAAATTGGTTCTTTGAAAAGATTCATAAAATTGGTAAGCCTCTAACAAGATCGATCAATTAAAAAAGAGAGAAAATACACCTTACTAATATAGGGATGAAAGGGAGGATATCGTTACCAATCTTACAGGTTATAATGATAATTCAGAAATGCTATGAACAACTTTATGGCAATGAAGTTGATAATTTATGTGAAATGAACAAATTCCTTGAAAAACACAACTTATCAAAATCAAAACAGGAAGAAATAGATAATCCAAATAACCCATATTTCATAAAGAAGTTGAATTAACTATAAAAAATATTCCACAAAGAAAACTCCAAGGCTCTATGATTTCACTTGTAAATTCTATCAAAAATTTAAGGGAAAAAATACAAATCTTGCATAAACTCTTTCAAAAAGAGAGAAGAAGGGAAACTTTCATTTTATAAAGTCAGCATAACTTTCATACTAAGACCTGACAAAGACATTTGAAGAAATGAAAATTACAGACAAATATACTTGTGAACATAGACACAAGAATCCTTAACAAAATATTAGCAAATAGAATTCAGAAATACACAAAAATGATAATACATCATGACCAAGTAAGGTTTACCTTAGGAATGTAAAGTTGGTTTAACATTTGAAATTCTATCAATGTAATTCACAATATTAATGGAATAAAGGAGAAAAACTGTATAATAATCTCAGTAGAAACAAAAAAGCATATGATAAAATTTGACATCTATTTATGGTTAAAAACTCTTAAAACTTAGGAATATAAGGGAATTTCCTCAATTTAATAAAGTACTTCTGCTGGGCATGGTGGCTCAGGCCTGTAATCCCAGCACTTTGGGAGGCCGAGGTGGGCAGATCGCCTGAGGTCAGGAGTTTGAGACCAGCCTGGCCAACATGGTGAGACCCTGTCTCTACTAAAAATACAAAAATTAGCTGGGCATGGTGGCGCATGCCTGTAATGCCAGCTACTCAGTATGCTGGGGCAGGAGAATCGCTTGAACCCAGGAGGCGGGGGTTGCAAAGAGTCGAGATCGTGCCACTGCACTTTAGCCTGGGCAACAGAGTGAGACTCCATCTCAAAATAAATAAATAAATAAATAAATAAATAAATAAATAAATAAAGTACATCTATGAAAAAACCTACAGCTAACATATAAAATGGTGAAATATTGAATATTTTTCTCCTAAAATCAGAATAAAAGGAAGGGTTGTTCACTTCTAGCACTTCCATTCAAACTTGTAACTAGAGGTCTTAGCCAGAGCAATAAAACAAAAGGAAAAAGAATTAAAGAGTGGAAATAAAGTAATACATTGTCTTTATTTGAAGATGACAAGATTGTATAAATAATCCTAATGATAGAGGGCTAATATACAAAATAAATTACATTTCTGTATAATAGCAACAAATAATTGGAAAATAAGATTCAAAAACAGTAATAAAAGATGTTTAATACTTTTGCATTAAAAACTACAAAAGATTTTTGTTTTGTTTTGATTAGAGATGGGGCCTCGCCTTGTCACCCGGGCTGGAGTGCAGTGGCACAGTCATAGCTCGCTACAGCCTCGAATTTCTGGACTCAACTGATCCTCACACTTCAGCCTTCTGAGTAGCTGGGGCTACAGGCATGCACTACCATGTCCAGGGAATTTAAAAAAAAATTTTATAGAGATGATGTCATGCTATGTTGCTCAGGCTGGTCTTGAACTCCTGGGTTCCAGTGATTCTCCCATCTCAGCCTGCTTAAGTGCTGGGATTACAGGTATGAGCCATTGCACCCACCCCAACAAAAGATTTTTGAGAGAAATTTAAGAAGACCGGCAAAATGGAAAGATACATGCCATGGATTGAAAGATTCAATACTGTTATATGTCAAGTTTACTTAAAGTGACGTAAAGATTCAATATCATTTCAACTACAATCCTAACAGATTTTTGTAGAAATTGGCAGGTTAATCTTACAATTTAAATGGAAATACAAGGGGCTTAGAATACCCAAAACAATCTAGTTGGGGGAAAACCTCAAAGCTCGCACTAAGTGAGCTTTCTAAGTATCTGATGCTGATACTTATTATGGAGCTACTATGGTCATGGTAGGGAGTTATTTAGGTCAGGGTAGACAAATAGATCAATTGAACAGAACAAAGAGTCCAGAAATGGACCCATACATATATGGTTTATTGATTTTTGACAGAGGCATCAAGGATTTCCTATGGGGAAAGAAAATTATTTTTGACAAATGATTCTGGAATAATTGGATAAATTAAACAGGATAAAATGAACTTCAATCACTATTCATACCACATAAAGATGTAATTCATGGTGGAACAAAGACCTATGTGTAAAAGCTAAAATTCTAAAGTTTCAAGAGGAAACATAAAAAATATCTTCCTGAAGTAAGGCAAAATTTTCTTAGGTAGAAAAATTTTATAAAATAAATAGTCATGAGAGAAAAAAAGAGAAATTAGATTTCATCAAAATTAAAATCTGCTCATTAAAAGAAACCATTAAGAAAATAAGTAGGCAAGTTACAGAGTAGGAAAAATATTCACAGTGCATGTAGGTGACAAATGACTTGTATGCAGAATATATTAAAGACTCACAATAACAAAAAGACAGCCAAATTTTTAAGAGATAGGCAAAAGATTTGAGGAGACAATTCATGGAAGAAGACATATGAACAGCAAATAAGCACATGAAAATGTGCTCAATATTATTAGTCATCGGGAAAATACATATTAAAATCACAATGTGATATCCTTTTAATCCTACTCAAGTGGCAACATTGAAAGCCCCAAATGTTGGTGAGTATGTCAAACAACCGAATCTCTCTTACATTGCTGGTTGTGAAAATGGTACAACCAACTCAGAAAACCATATGATGAATTCTTATGCAGTTAAGCAAAGACCTACCCTATGACCCAATAATTTCACTTGCAGAGTATTTACCTAAGAGAAATGAAAATATGTATCCAAAAAGAATTGTGTAAAGATGTTCATAGAAGCTTTATTCATAATAGCCCCCAAACTGGAAATAAGGTAAATGCCTATCAACAGGATGGATAAACAATTGTGGTATTGTACATTCATACCATAAAATACTACTTAGCAATCTTTCTTTCCACATATATATACATTTATGTTTATTTTATTCATAAATCTATATATATGGAAAACTGTGAGTTCACATTGATGTCTACAATTCCAATCCAACCACCACAAGGTTCATTTTTTCTCTTTCCTGTTTGTAACTCCCTTTCCTGACAGTGGCATCCACTACCCTTAATGTATTTACTTTGTAAACCAAAAAGTGTCTGAGGCAGGTCTCAATCAATTTAGAGGTTTATTTTGCCAAGGTTAAGGACATGCCCTGAAAAAAGAAACATAAATCCACAGGAACAACCTGTGATCCTGCCTTTTTCCAAAGGTGATTTTGAGGGCTTCAGATACTTAAAGGGGAAAAGCGGTTGGTGGGGCAAGAGAGAGGGTATGGTCACATTACTGAGTCTATATGTTGCAGGAGAAAAGGAGCAGGTAGGGGAGTAGTCAATTCTATATTCATCTTGCGCTCAGTAAAGCTACACTTTACATAAGGTAAGGTGAAGATAAAGCAGCTACCTGTGGAGATATTTAACCTTTTATCTGTAGCTGTCTGCTTAGGAACAAAAGGAAAGGCGGTTTCTTGTATGACTCAGCTTTCAGCCTAAGTTTTTCCTTTTGGCAGAGTGAATTGGGGTCTGGAGATTTCCTTTCATAGCTTAGTTGATCCATCCTCGTGTGTAACTGATCTTCTGTCTGTACTACTATCCACTTTCCCATCTGGATGTCCTCCTCACCATATGCAGGCTCTGACACTGGGCATGGGGCTGTCCTTCCATGCGGACACCCTCCTTACCCCACTGGGGCTTGGAGACACTGTTCCTAGCCACTGAGAGCCCCTCACTGTGGACACCTACCTCACCCCACTTACTGATGGCCTCAGGGCCAAATGGATCAGAAAGGAAAGAGAAGGCATCAGAAAAAGAACAAAAGGAAGGGATGAATTTAACTTTGTTATTATTATTATTTTATACTTTAAGTTTATTCTTTTTCTTCTAAACCATGTTGCGGGAGGGACCTCAACTTTTTGTGAGATGGAGTCTTGCTCTGTTGCCCAGGCTGGAGTGCAGTGGCGTGATCTTGGCTTACTGCCACCTCTACCTCCCAGGTTCAAGCGATTCTCCTACTTCAGCCTCTGGAGTAGCTGGGACTACAGGTATGCACCACCACGCCTGGCTAATTTTTTTGTATTTTTAGTAGAGACGGGGTTTTGTATTTTTAGTAGAGACGGGGTTTTGTATTTTTAGTAGAGACAGGGTTTCACCATGTTGGTCAGGCTGGCCTTGAACTCCTAACCTCAGGTGTTCCACCCTCCTTGGCCTCCCAAAGTGCTGGGATTACAGGCGTGAGCCACCACACTTGGCCAGGGCCTCAACTTTTACAACCAAGTAGGAGAATGAAAACAAAGAATTGTCTTAGACAAAAAGGCAATTCTCTCTCTAAAAGAAATTCTCTCATTCTCCTGAAGGCATTTATTCAAGCAGCTGCAATTTTAAAAATAACAATTTTTTTTTCTTCTTTTCACTGCCAGTAATCTCAACCATGTCTTTCTTTGTGCCAAATGACAGGCACAGGCATTATCTGCTGTAGCTCCTCTGGACTAGGTTGTACTCATTTTACCAATGAGAGGTTTTGAGTCTTAAAAGGATGAATGGAGTAGTTGGGACTTGAGATACCTTTTTTATTTGCCTCTAAAACTTTCCCACAGTCGGGCATGGTGGCTCATGCCTGTAATCCCAGCACTTCGGGAGGCCGAGGAGGGTGGATCATCTGAGGTCGGGAGTGCAAGACCAGCCTGGCCAACATGGTGAAACCCCGTCCCTACTAAAATAATAATAAAAAAAAATTAGCCAGGCATGGTGGCGGGCACCTGTAATCCCAGCTATTTGGGAGGCTGAGGTGGGAGAATTGCTTGAACCCCGGAGTCTGAGGTTGCAATGAGCCGAGATCATGCCATTGCACTCCAGCCTGGGGGACAAGAGTGAAACTCCATCTCAAAAAAAGAAAAGAAAACAAAACAAAACAAAAAAACAACTTTCCCACCATACTTAATGTCTTTCCCATACTCATACTGTTATACTAAGAGACCAACATACAAAACTAAAAACTAATTCTAACATGGTTGAGAAGATTCATTCAGCTAGCCTGGGGAACCCAGATGAGATTCAGGAGAGAGAAGTTCTAGTGCAGACTTCCTGGAGAAAGAAAAATCTGGTCAGTCTCCATCCTACCGGGCCCCGGAGGCAGGGGAGAGAACTCACACAGACCCGAGGTGTGTAAGGCTCTTTTTGTAAAATAACAGGTTTCCAGACACACTTCCCCCGCAATTCCTCAAGATTAGCATTAGAGTTAATTAACTTATTTCAATTTATTAGAGATGTGATAGTTAATTTTAAAAATCTAGTGAATTATTAGTCTCCCATCAGGCATGGGGGAAGTGGGAGGTAATGGAAGTGAGTATGGAAAAGTTTCAATATCAAGGTTATTTAATGGGAGACATAAAATGCATAAAAGCCTCTTTATTAAATTTTCTTTAACTTTTCAATGTTAGAGACATATTTTATTATAGTGGTTACTATTGTAGCATTTGCTAAGATCAAATCTTGGCTGCCGGGAACAGTGGTTCATGCCTGAAATCCCAGCACTTTGGGAGGCCGAGGTGGGCAGATCACTTGAGGCCAGGAGTTCAAGACCAGCCTGACTAACATGGCGAAACCCCGTCTCTACCTAAAATACAAAAAAAAAAAAAAAAAAAAAAAAGTAGCCAGGCATGGTGGTGCACACCTGTAATTCCAGGTACTCTGGAGGCTGAGGCAGGAGAATAGCTTCAACCCAGGAGTCGGAAGTTGCAGTGAACCAAGATTCTGCCACTGCACTCCAGCCTGGGCAACAGAGCGAGACCCTGTTTCAAAAGAATAAAAATAGAATAAATATCAGAGGTACCTCGAACCTTGCTTTTTTTGGCAATTTCCTATAAGTCTATAATTATTTCAAAATAAAAAGTAAAAAATAAAAAATGTAAAACAACAAAGTTCGAGAACACTATAACAAGTGTTTATCAAAGAATGCTGGTGCTTGAACTTGGTAAGATATTGTTAAGATAAACTCTTTCTATTAAAAATTTAGAAACCACTTAAATATGGGTTTGAAAATGTCTGCATCCGAAGTAATACTTGTACATCTATAAAATATTATCATTTTCCTGAAACATAATCTTTTTATTGCTCAAATTTAATCCTACTTTTAAATGCCTTTTTTTCTCAAAAAAGTTCTACATTTGTAAGCTAAAACCTGAAATTTTTATCTTTTTTTTTCTTATTAAAAAACAAAATATGAGCCATAAGAAGGGACGGGGGCGGGAGCTCTGGATGCAGGTTGTTTGTGACTTCTGAGGCAGAGGCTCCACGCAGCATCCTCTGTATTGCCCTCCAAAGTGGCCCCTGCAGCGAGTCTGCTGGGGAATCACTGTCATCTGGTGTCAGTGGACCTGAGGTTCCTGGGCATGGTGTGGGGTAGGAGGGGGAAGTGTCAGGAGATGAGAGATGAGAACAGGCCCTGTATTTGTGGCCAAGGGGTTGGTCTTCACACTCCAAGAAAAAGAAAGTCACTAAGGCTTTCAGTAGGGAAAAATAAGATCAAATCTCTGTGTTTAGGAAGGCACAGTGTGTCATCTAATATAAGGTACCTGATTGTTAAGACCCACCGTTATTATATGTAGCCTCTAAGAAAGAAAAAGCAGTCAAGGTGAGGTGGGTGGGAGGGAGTGTAGGACACCAAAGAGCTACACTCGCAATGGAAGGGTCAACAAGGAATGAACCCGCCTGGCTGCCAGGCCAGCAAAGAAACCTGAATACCTCACAGCTGGCACTAGGCGGAGGTAAGAAAATAATCTCCTCTTAGAATGTGGACCACGGGCTGGTCCTCATGCTGGTCTGATGTCTGAATTCACACCTTCAAGGTAGACCAAGAAATGTCAAGCTGAAAAGGTAAGTGGGTCTCAGATTGTGATGGTGGAAGCAAATGCAACAGCAGTTATCAGAAATGGGAAATTTTGCCTTGAACTGAATTGAGGAAATGCAGTCATATGTAGCAACTGGGAGAAAGCAACAGGAAGCAGGGCCTCCTCCTGTCCACATGCTGATGGCACCACGGCTGTACCCTGTGTGAGATATGACTGCTGGCTGGACCTCTCCATTTCTCCAGCACCGCACTGCATAGAAGGTCCCTTTCCCCAGGTCTGCCCCTCTGCCTAGGAGTTCTTTGGGCACCCAAAGCGGAAACCTGGGGGTTGTTCTTGATGCTTCCATCTCCCTCATTCAGGGCAGGTCCCCTAGATTGCCAGCTCCTCAGTCAGCCAGGGCTTCTCAGGGCAAGCACCAGCCACCCTTTGTAGGCCCAGGAATCTGAACTTGTCCGTATCCCAAAATGGCCAGACCTGAGTCTGACTGCAGGCCAAACAGCGTGAATGAGAATAGGACTTGACTGACTGATGCCAAAGGCACTGGGGTGCACATTTTTTCTTGCTGGGGCTTGTGCTCCCCTACCACCTCTAAGGGGGGCAGATAATTCTGCAAAGGATATCTGGGGGCTCTAAAATCAGCACCAAGTAGAGGAAGGTGGTCAGTAATTAACAAAGAGGAAATGCATGGCTCATCCAGAGGTCTGGCCTTCTATTTATCCTCTCATTTAATCTTTAAATAGCCCTAGCATGTAGAGAGCATTATCGCCACCATTGTATAGCTGAGGAAAGTGGTGCTTAGAGAGAGTGAGTCACTTGCCCATTGCCCAAGATCACACAGGTAGAAGCTGGGATTTGCACCCGGGCCGTCGGTCTCCTAAGCAGCATCCTTTACCACCATACTCAACTGCTGAGGCTTACAAAAGGAGAAGGGGGCTTCAAACACCGCAGGGAATTCAGTAAGATTAGGTCTTCCATGACCACCATAGGAACTGTTTGTGAAGGGAGGGGCATGGTGGTCAGAGACCAGATTACAGTGGGCTAAGGAATGATTGGGTATCAGGAAGTAGAGGCACCACTGTAGGCCTCTTTCATGATATATGGCAATTAAAAGGGGTTGGTGGCTGGATTTTTTTTTTTTTAGGCTATGAGGGACTTGGATGGGCTGATTGGTTGAAGAGCAGGAGCCAGGGCAGAGATAAAATAACCAGGCCTAGGAGTCTCCAAGAGAGCAGGCAACAGGATCAGGGTAGAGTCCTGGTTGAGATGAGGAACACATCCTCTTAGTCCGAATGGAAGAACCCAAGATTCTTTGGAGATACTGGTAAGTTTATAGGAGCAGGCAGTGGAAGGGGTTTTGCCGCATGGCCCCTGTTTTCTTGGTGCAGTGGGTAATGAGGCCGTTAGCAGCGACTGGGGGAGATGGGGACTTGAGGACAAAGGGCACTTTGGTATGGCCACTGTGGAAAGTGAGAAAGAAGGGGACGAGGAAAGGGGTCATTGAGTGGTACCTGGACCCCACATTCCCCAGGAATGTATTTCCAACTAATTTCACAAAGCAGCCCCTGCCCCCAGCATGCCTGTCTACTCCTGGCCTATCTCGTCCTGAGAGACACAGTCCCCATTGCACCTGTGGAAGTAGCTTAGGGACATGCTTGGCTTGTGTCATGGGATTAATGGAAAGCAGGGCTTTTCCCCCCTTTCTCCTGGAGGGGTGATGAGAAAAGAATATAGCCTCTAGATTCAGAAGGTCTGGGCTTGAATCCTCATTCCACTATGTACCAACTGTGTGACTTTGTGGAAGTGACTTAACCTCTGTGCTTCAGCTTCCTCATCTATACAACAGAGGTAATAATAGTGCCTGTCTTGTAAGTTGTTTAACCATGAGAGTCAAATGAGTTTCTGTATATGCAGCATTTTAGAACTCTGCCGGACACATAAGTGCATAAAAATGTTAGCTATTATTATGGATCTTATCTGATATCGTCCTAATTGGCTTTGTAAGAGGCAGAGAAAAGTCTGGCTAAATCTATCGTGGACCAATAATTCATGGGAAGGTGCTACAGTCACTTTTTTTTTTTTTTAACCAGCCAGTGTAGAGTTTTATCAAGCAAGAGGACTGTCAATTATCTGCCAGAGATAAAGAAAGCCTTAAACTCACTTCTAAGGACTGATTCTGTTGCCTTGGTAACCCTTAAGATTCTCATAACCCTTAAGATTCTCATAGCTGCTCTTCAAGGCGCCAGGAAATTAGTTCTCAGAAACATAAGAGCAATTGACACTTCTCCCGGTTCCTTCAGCCAGGGCTTGCCTGGAAATCTTACTGTCTTGCAAGTTCACATCTTGTATTTCCAGGATTCTTCCAGGGACAACTGACAGAAAACCAACAAAAATTGCTTCAGCAAAATTCATTTTAACACACACAGCTGAACAGTCAAAGTCAGTCACACATACCTTTTCACACACACACCTGAACAGTCAAAGGGTGGATTTGGTGGGTTTTCAGGCACAGCTTGATCCAGCAGCTCATGTGCTGTCATCAGCCCTCACTCTCTCCTCAGCCTTGGCTCCTTTGTTTTTCCTGTGACTTTTCTTCAGGCAGGCTCTTTTTATAGGGTGACCTCCATAGCCACATGCCAACAGTCCCCCCATTTCTTTCTGCTACAGAAAGATCTTTTCCTGGCCATTCTAACAAACATTCTAGGATTAACTGAATTTTACTGATTTGGGCCATAAGTCCATCTTTGAACCAGGTGCTATGCATAGGGAGTCCAAATGCACTAATTGGCCAGGGCAGGGTTAGGTTCCCATCCTGTAGGGAAAGAAACTAACAAGTATGCTCCATACATGTGACTGTCCCCAAGAACACCCTCTTCATGGTCATTGCACCCGGCAGCCCTCCCTAGCACTAAAAGTGGGCTTCCCCAATGGAAACGATAGATCTGCAGATAAAGCTCTCCCTCATGAGCCATCATCACCCGAGCCTCATCCCCATGAACCCTGAGAGGGAGCACAAATTTCTTATCCCCTTGCTGCTAGATATAAAGATATGGGGTCTCCCACAATTATCTCTCCCGCTGGAACACAAGCATATATGAAACAGACACTGTCAGTGTCCCAGCAATATTCCCCGGGCCTGACCACTGTGTGAACACCAGCCAGGCGTCCAACTGCACAAGGGCTTTCTCTGGCAGCTGGAGCCTGCACTGTCTGAGTGCCCAATGGGCAGAAGTTTCAGAGAATTAACAAAACCCCCCAGTCCCCGGAGCAGCCATCCACCAGTGATTGGTGGTGGTTGTGTAGAAGCAGCTCTCAGGTGAGATAACTCCGGGGTTACTGTCTTGTATTGACTCCCAGAGTTCTGCGGTGGGATTAAGCCCCAGTTCCCCTCGGTGGTAACTGGCTCAAGAATGTCCCTTTCACTGACAGCTTTCTCTTCCCCACTTCTATGGTGGTGTCGCCTGGGATCAGCTCCCAAAGAAACTTCACTCAAATTTCTATCTCAGGGTCACGACTCCTCTAGGTATAATTAGCCCCATTTTAAAGATGAGAAAATTGAGATTTTGTGAGGTTAAGTGACTTTCCTAACAATTGCAATTCCCCTTCTTTCTGGGGGAACCCAAGCTAAGAGACAGTCCACCTCCTCACGTGTGTGTGCATGTGCCCATGCCTGTGCTCACCTTTCTTAAAAATATTTTTTGTCTTGTATGTCCAACACCTTTCTTTCCCACTGGGAAAATGCCTCCTTCTTTTGGGGTGCCACTCTTTCTTCTCTAAGAATCATGAGGTCCACATGGAAGCTGTCCCTTACACCATTCTACTATCCTGGCCTCAGTGATTGGTGTAGGAGATGAGTAGATAACCCAAGAAGGGACAATCAGAGTGTTTCCCAAGAATTTTGAATTGTAACTAAGAGGAAAAAGGCAGAGCCTCTTGAAACTCATTTGCCAGGCAGTAACTCACTAACTATAACAGTGATGCTTGTGATTCTAGACTCCTTTTTGAGTTTGGCGGATCTCCTCTAATGATGGGATGGACACAGGGCAGCTAAGGATTCTCTTGTCTGTGTAAGCCACTGCCCTGTGAGTGGACTCGTCATCCACAGGTCACATTGCCAGCGGCCAGAGGTCACCGTGCTGGTTACGCACCACTGCCAGGCTTATCCCAGGGCATGGCCCATGCCAGGCCCCAGGTAGACACTTCATGTCTGGAATGCATAAATGAGGATGATGACATGTTTGAGATGAACAAGCACCTCACGTACTTGAGAAGCATCATCACTTTGGGGGAACTTTTCCCTGCATACCCGGGGTGTAAGAGTAGCCAGACCAGTGCCCTCAGGACTGGACTTTTCTCCTGGTTCTTATACCAGAGAAAACTAATTGTTGGGTGTGAATGAATTGCCTTGGGGGTTGTGACTGGGTACAGCCATCTTAGAAAGCAAAGCGGTCATATGAATAAAAAGTCATAAGGATGGATTCCCACTCTGGAAATTTCATCGAAATAAAAAATACATACACATAAAGGAGTTCATCCCAATGACATAAATGCAAAGAGAATTTTTTTGGGGAAGAAATTCCTTGATGTGATGTGTAAGAATAGACTCTGGGCTTTCCTAAGCTCCTAAGTGTTGGAAAAATTGCCTACATGAGAAAAAGAAAAAATGTGCCTGGACACTAGAGAGGAGATGGCAGAGAATGGGGTAGGGCTGGAGTGATCAGGGCAAGGCAGGCATCCTGTGTTAGTATCTTTTCCTGTGACCCCCCAAATTTTCACTTTGGAAAGAGACTTTCCAACTGAAATATAACATATAATAAGCTGCACAAATCAGGGATGAACTGTGTGATGCATTTTCACAAGTAAATACACCCTATAACCACCCCCCAGATCAAGACACAGGACATTATTTGAACCCCAGAAGCTGCCCTGATGTCCCCTCCCAGTCATCTCCCCCAGGAGGTAACCACTATTCTTTTTTATTTTTTTTAAGACATAGTCTCACACTGTCACCCAGCCTGGGGTACAGTGGCACGATCTCGGCTCACTGCAACCTCCGCCTCCCGGGTTCAAGCGGTTCTCCTCCCTCAGCCTCCCGAGTAGCTGAGATTACAGGTGCCTGCCACCACGCCCAGCTAATTTTTTGTATTTTCAGTAGAGATGGGGTTTCACCATGTTGCCCAGGCTGGTCTCAAACTCCTGACCTCATGATTCGCCTGCCTCAGCCTCCCAAAGTGCTGGGATTACAGACGTGAGCCACTACACCCAGCCCGTAACCACTATTCTAACATACATCACCATAGATTAGTTTTTCCTGTTTTGAAACTTTATATCAGGAGATCACAGAATATGTATTATTTTGTGTCTAATGTCTTTCATCCAACATTTTTACTAGGAGCTGCATGTATGTTTTGTGTATGGTGGTAGTTTGTTCTTTTTTATTGCTGTATAATATTCCATCAAATGACTCTACTATATTTATGTATTCAGGACTTTAAGTTACCTCTTTACTGGTTTAGTGTGGATAGACAAGAAGTACCTTATGAGCACAGAGTGCGAAGGAAGAGAGAAGCCTTGAATGCGGAGAACGGGGAGTTTTGGGGAAACTTTATCACTCTTTAAAGGGAAAGGTTGTTTATGCTCTGTGGCAGGCATGCTGCTGGGTGTTTGACCCTCTTTACTTAATCCTTATAACAACTCCTCTAGGTATAGTTAGCCCCATTTTAAAGATGAGAAAATTGAGATTTTGTGAGAGTAAGTGACTTTCCTAACAATTGCAATAGATATGTAGAAATGTGGAGAATTATAATTAGAAGTCAAAAAGTTGAACATATTTGTAGATAAGTTTGATAAGTGTGGGTACGAAGACATATATAGAAAACTTTTTTTAAAGTTCTATTAAGGATTCATGAAATTTTAGAGGCTTAAAAATTTCTTTACCACTGGCCAGGCAGGGTGGTTCATGCTTATAAACCTAGCACTTTGGGAGGCTGAGACAAAAGGATCCCTTGAGCAGAGGAGTTTGAGACCAGCCTGAGCAACAAAGCAAGACCTCTCTCTACGAAGAAGAAGAAAAAAACTTTACTACTACGTTGATTTTTCAATTAAAAAATGATTTTAAAAACACTTTGACTCCTTCATTGCACCTCCCAAACCTTCACGTTCCAACCTTTTGACTCAGCTTTGGCCTCCTTCACCCCTCTCCTTTTCTCTTTCCCAGCCTTCAGATCAGATTAGATGGCCTATCTAGTTTCTGCTGTGATCTTATAGTCTCCAAGAAGACACCCACCCTGTTTTGTGAGGTGAGGCCTTTTGTTGGGGTGTCAGCTCTTTGCTGAGGAAGCTCTTCTCTGGTTTGATAATTTTCTGTTTTATGCTCATAAAAACTACAGGAGCATTTATGAGTCTACATAAATATAAACATCACCACTTGGTTGTCGTGGAGATGGGCCTCTCCCCACTTCCACCCTGTGAGTCTGGTTTGTACAGCTCGGCGGTGCAGGAGTCTTCAGAAAGCCCAGCCTCGCGTAGAATTAGGCCCTCGGCATGTTGAAGCTGAAGACAGAGCTTCTGAGGTGGGGGCAGTTGGCTGTGTTGCTATCCAGATTGACTTTGCCCACTGTGTCATTATAGATATGGATTCAGTTGCTGTAATTAAGGACCAAAATAATAGAGGTATAAGCCAAGCAGATTTTGATTTTTCTCTCCCCTAAGCAGTCAAAAACTGATAAAAGGGGTTTCATCATGTTGGGGACCCAGATCCTCCTGTTTTTTTGATTTGCTAAATTTTAAGCATTGCTTTCATCTGCTTTGTCCAAAATGACTCACCACCATATGCATCTCCCAGCTTTGACAGATGGAGAAAAAGGGTATAGACAGCATGCCCCTCCCTTTAATATCCTACCAGGTATTGCACCCATCAGCTTGGCATTGGACATGCGGCTGCATTGCAGGAACGTGACCGCAGAGAGTAGTAGTTAAGCATGTGGACTCCAAGGCTAGACCACCTGGGTTGGAATCCTGATTCTATCCCTTACTAGCCAGTTAACCTTGAGCAAATTACTCATCTACTCTGTGCCTTAGTTTTATTATCTATAAAATAAGGATGATGATGATAATAATAGTGCTCTTCTCTCAGCTTTATTATGAGGCTTACATGAGCTATTATGTGGAAAGTGCTAAGAATAGTGTTTTTGTGCAATAGATAGGTGCTTAAGATAAACATTAATATAATTATTATTGAAGCTTTGCTGTACTATGAGGTGGTAGTGGTGATGGTGGTGGTGGTGGCATGGGGAGGTGGTGGTCGTAGTGACAGTGGTGGTGGGAGTGGTGGTAATGGTGGTGTCATGTTTGTGCTGGTGATGGTGGTGATGGTGGTGGTGGTGGTGGTGGTGGTGGTGGTGGTGATGGTGGTAGTGGTATGGTGGTGATGGTGATGGTGGTGGTGGAGTGTGACTACTATAAAAATTCATGAAGACCAGATCAGAGCACACTGAGAAATCCTATATCCTTGATGTACACCCATGCATTCCAGAGTTAGCTCATTTGGGGCACCAGGACATCCTGGAGATGCCTCCCCGCCATGAGTCCCACCTTGACTACAGCAAGTCCCAGCACAGAGTTAAGCCAGAGCTGATGGTGTCAACTCCCAGGCAATATGACCTCAAGCTGGGCCAAATAAAATCAATTCTGGGTCATGGAAGATATCATTCATCCATTTTTGAGTGAGAGGCCAAAGACCCGTAGACCAGGACAATAGTCACATGTCTCCACCCAAGTCACAAACACAGATGAACAGGACCTGGGATTCTGCCAAACTCTAGGGACTACCTGCCATCCTGGGAGGAACGTTCTCTGTGTCAGAAATGGAAAGGAGAGACAGTTGGAATGAAGCACTTTAATCCTGTATCATAGTAACAAGCAAATCAGTCTGAAAAGCCTCCTGCCTCCAGAAATTCAGATGGATGAAGTATTATAATTCAGTTGACCTTGTATAATTGTCTCATTTTATACTGTATTTCTGTGTCCCATGTATCCCCAGGCCCTCATGGGCACCTTCCTTCAAATGCTGACTCAGATTTCTGGCAGGGCTCCAGGGTACCCTGGCAGACACCTATCACATGCTGGCTCACGTCCCTGGGCCCGCATTTTGCTCTGCTGGAACCAGCTGTGTCCTGGTGTAGTCTGGCAGCCCCTTGCCTCAGCTGCTTCTTCATCTGTCACTTTCTATCCCAGGACTTCCTACCTCCACCAACTGTGAAACCAGGGAGAGCTCACTCAGCCTTGCTGGAACAGGCACACACCCAGAAGTCTGAGACAGTTAACCCCCCGGGGCAACTGCTGACCAATGGGGTATGGGAGAGGGTGGATGAATTCTCCCCTCTCCTGAGTCTCAGGTGGACAATGCTAAGGTGCATTCTACATGGCTTCTCAGAAGCTCCCAGTGGGATTCAGCTGCCACGGTGGTGACCAGCTCCATCAAGTGCCCTCAGATTGGCTTCTCTCTTTTCTCCTTTCGTTATCCAAGTTTCTCTGGCTCTTTGAATTCAGTTCCCAAAATAAACTCATTGCATTAAAGCCTTTGTCTCAGGCTTTGCTTGTTGGAGGAACCCTAGGTAGGACAGGTATGCAGGAGGGTCCTGGGGAGAAGATGGGGTACAACGTGACATAAGTTCCTCCTGCTCCCCCAACTCTGCTTTCTGCAGCATGCTGGCCTGAGAAGGTCTCTGAGTGGGGTGCCAGAAAAGAAGAATAGAGCGATTGCTCCCTAATTCATGGCTATTAACAATCTCAGTTCTGAGGAGTCTCAAATTTATACGCTTAGCCCGCACCTCCCCTGAGCTCCAGACTCATATATCCAAGTTCGGTTGGTTGAAGTAGGGCTCACATCTCCACCTGGATGTCTAATAGGCAGCTCACAATGACATGGCCAAGACAGACTCTCACGCCCCCTGCCTTTTCTGCCTGTCTCCAGTGCTGTGCCTCCCTCAGTCTTCCCATTCCTAGTCAATAATAGCACCATTGTTTGCCCGTTTGCTCAAGCCAGAAACCTAGGGGTCATCCTTGAGTCTTCTCTTCTCTTGCCCCTCTACATCCTATCTGTCAGCAACACTTTTGGATTCTGCTTTCTGAATATCACATTTCATTGATTCTAAGACACACTTTTCCCCTCATATGATAAAGTCTATGAATTCAGAACACATCTGACAACTGATGGTGTGCCATTGTTTAATTAATGGTGTTTTCCTTCTTAGTGAAATTTGACCACCTCGCCATCTCCTCCATGAGCGTTCTGGTCCAAGCCAGCATCTCTTCCCCGCACTATGGCAGAGGCATTCTCACTAATCCCCCAGCTTCCACTTATGTTCCACTTTAGTCAACTCAGCACACAGCAGCCAGAGAGCTCCTTTCAAATTAGAAATCACTTCACCCCGCTCTCTTGTTCAAAAGGTTCAATAACTTCCCACCATACTCAGAATAAATTTCAATCTCTTTCCTGCAGCATATGAGGCCTAACATGATCTAGTTTCTCATCTCCTACTACTGTCACCCCCCACTCCTTACTTGCCAGGCTTCAGCCACATTCCAGAACTTCTTCCTAATTTTCAGGAAGGGTCAAGAACATTCCAGCCACAGGGCCTTTGCGTGGTTGCTTTTTCTGACTAGAAGTCCCGTCTTTGGCTCACCTCCTTCTTTTGATTCATGTCTTTGTTCAAATATCCTCAGAGAGAGGCCTTCCCTGCCCACCTTCATTAAAACAATAATCACCTTACCATCATTTATTTTCTTTACAGCACTTATCTGAAATCACGTATGTTTTTTCTGTTGTTGTTTTTTTGTTTTTGAGACAATCTTGCCGTGAGTGCAGTGGCACAATCTCAGTCCACTGCAACCTCTGCCTCCTGGGTTCAAGTGATTCTCCTGCCTCAGCCTCCTGAGTAGCTGGGATTACAGGTGCCTGCCACCACGGCTGGCTAATTTTTTATATTTTTAATAGAGACAGGGTCTCACCAAATCATGTGATTTTTGTTGTTGTTCAGTTGCTTGTCTTTTGTCTCCCTCACTACAGTGAAGATTCCATGAGAGCAGCAACCTTGTTTCTGTCCCCCTAGCACCTGACATATATTAAGTGCAATATATACTTGTTCAATAAATGAAAGAATGAATGGAAGTTCAAAGGGTGAGAAGCTTGGATAATATCATCCCCAGAGGCAGCTACACACCTGTTTGCCCACTCTTTCTGCAGGAGGAAGGAGCTATTGTATCAACAGCCCAACTGTACCAACTGCTGGGTGGGGGTACAGAAGAGACGTGGGTTGTTTTAATTTAGCTCCAAGGTCAGGCTTTATTACTTATTTATTTATTCATACCCCACCTCATTCCACAAAGGATTAAAAGCGGCATACAGGAAATATACAGTGCATGAAGTGAAATATAAATACAGAATAAAATTAGGACAAAGAAAAGGACCAATGAGAATAGATTGTCCAGACTACACGGTCTTATATACTGAGTATTTCTGAGTTTATTGGTCAAAAAGTAGAAGCTATAAAACTTCCTATGAAACTAGATGAGGACTCAACAAGGAAAGTGAGACTGGCTGTGGATGGTGGAGAATGTAAGTGAGTCACTGTGGATCTCTTTGGAGAGCTGGGTTGGTGGACCCAGTCTTACATTTCCTCTTGGTCCAGTATTTTGGGTATAGAGAAGAACAAAGAGCTGGAATAGAAAACTCACTTTGAAAATCCAATTATGTGATATCCACACTTCCTGCTTCATCCAACTCTCCTAGCTGGGCCTCAGCAAACTCAGGTGATGGACCTGCCTTGAGAAGTGCAACCTTGTCTCCCCTCCCTCACCTTCTTGCTATGAGAGATATGTCACCCACATTCCACTTTCTAGGTGAATGATAAGTTGGAGACACTCCAGACAGTTTTGTTTAGTCCTTTGTATTTACATGTCTGACCTAAACTTCAGCTGAAGCAGAGGTTCCCATCTCAGCCTTCAGTTGGTTCATTGTTTTAGAATGTGGCAGACAGTCGGAGTCCAATCCATTTTGGGAACTTTGTTAATTACAGAAGGGCTATTGTTCCAGGAGTGGTGTTACTCATCAAAGTGAGCTGAAGTGGCATATCTGGACAGGTCTACTTGGCAGCCAATCATCAGGCAGCTGTGGCTGCACCTTGTTTACTGGTTTATGACTTACCTTTTGGCCTCTCCTTCAACATGGATGCTGCACCGAAGGATGGACAAGAAAGGGAATCCCAGACACTTGAAAAGCTAAACAATTTTTTTCATTAATGTGAGTTACAGCAGTTTAAACTCTATGTTAGCAGCTAAACCTATTTCACAGAGATCCCAACATGTAAGAAAAACAAATGGAAAACAAATAGAAGTTTCTGTTTTACACACGACCCCTCTGCTTTGGAACTTGGTGATGGACTCCTACCATGATCCCAAGGCACTTTGAACACAGCTTAAAACCAAAGGCAATAGGCTGGGTGCAGTGGCTCACATATGTAATCCTAGCACTTTGGGAGGCCAAGGCAAGCTGAACACTTGAGGAGTTTGATACCAGCCTGACCATCATGGTGAAACCCACCCTACCACAAATATAAAACAGCTGGGCATGGTTGGCACATGCCTGTAATTCCAGCTACTAGGAGGCTGAGGCAGGAGAATCACTTGAACCCGGGGGGCGGGGGTTGCAGTGAGCTGAGATTGCGCCACTGCACTCCAGCCTGGGTGACAGGGTGAGATTCTGTCTCAAAAAAAAAAAAAAAAATCATAGGCAATGGAAACAACCCAAGGTCTAGTGACAGGAAAACGGATTAACTGTTCAGCCATACAGTAGAATGTAAAAAGAATAAACTCAGCTATAAAAAAATAATTTTTACAACATGGATGAATCTCAAAAACATATTCAGCGAAAGAAGCCAACCAAAAAGAGTAAATAATGTATGATTTCATTTGTACGAAGTTCTAGAACCTGCAAAACTAATTCACTGTCATAGAAACCAGAACAGTGGTTGCCCATGGGGATGGGTTTAACTGGAGAACTTCCTGGGTTAATGGAAATAGTCTGTGTCTTGACTGGGATGGTGGTTACCCAGCTGTATGTATCTGTTAAAACTCATACCTTTGTAATCCATGCATGTTACCTGATGTAAAGTTTACTTTCAAAATTAAAAAACTAGAATGAATAATTATTGATTTCAGAAGTAAATCACAATGTGCTGTTTAATTAAAAGAAGGTTTGAAACATCTTTTATGCAAATACTTGTATAAATAGGTATGAATATCAAAGCAAGTAAGATTTTTTAAAAAATCACCTATCTTTTAGGCCTCATCACCCCAAGTGTGAAATGAGATCAAACTTGCAATCCCCACATCAAGGGGGATTGCTGGACCTCAGTCCCTTATCTCCCAATCACTTCGGCCTACTCTGAAGTATCGTCCAATAATTTCTGAAAGTTCTTTAAAAGATACCACTACGTGCCCATAAACCATTCTGTGACCATCAGCTACTCTTTCCAGCTACTTTTGGCTTCTCCCCTTACCTTCCAAACCATCAGAGGGAGGAGGGACACTGCACCCCAGAGCCACTGAAGATACCTTCTGCAAACCCTCCACACTGCCTCTTTCCAGAGGTACTCAGTAGGAGGCAGAGGCAGGGAGCGAGAGCTTTCCTACCACCCTTAGATCCAGGCAAGTGGGTCTGTCCCACACACGACCCCTCTGCTTTGGAACGTCCTTCTCAAAATTTGAGGTGTTTCCTGGGACTTGTGTCCAGGACTTGCTCCCAGAAAGAAGGCTTGGTAGGTGGATTGCTCTCATTAGCTTGTGCAGTATTGTGCTCAGGGATCACGAGAGCTTGGGCCATGGGAAAGGTGAGAACATGCTGATCTGGAGTAATTCTCACTTATGGCAAGGACAAGTTCAGGTCTTTGGGGTACCCACAGCCCACGGCAGACTTGTGCTGGAGCTGTGCATGTGTCAGCCATGCCCTGACGCTCACCCACGGGTGTTCCTACTGCAGTGCCACTTCCAGCACACAGCACGGTGGGGCAGTGGGGATGACGGTTTGCTTGGCAGTGGGCATCCTGTATCCTATGTGCACCCCACCATCACTGGCACACAAGGTGGTCACCCCACCCTCCCACAGGCCCCAGGCCACATGTTAGACCCTCCCCAGGGGTGGTCTTGTCTACTTCCTGGGGGGACTTAGAGGTTGTTGCTCCTCAATGCCAACTGGCCTTTACTATCAATGATGTCTTGGTGTCTCAGGTCGGTCTTAAGCCTTTTGGGACAAGGGACTGACTTTACATGAATGGGTTGGATCTTCTGGCTCTGTCCCCACTGTGCACCCCCCTCCTCCCACTTATCCTCCCTGCTGGTGGCAGTGTTTGCAAAGCTGGGGTGGGTAAACACTGAAAGACATCATGTTGTTGGAATACAATGATTACTGGATTCATGAGTTTAGGAGAAGACAAGATGGGAAGAGAATGTTTTTGCTGTACAGTTCCTATCAGTACATTTAAAGTGAGCAGAAAACAAATTACCATTCACATTTTCCTGCATATTCTAAGTAAGAATCTCATTTGTGGTCATCATCAATGAAGCCCAGAACAACCTTCCAGAGTGATTGGCAGCCAGGTGGCAGGATGTATGATACAGTCATGAGTTATGATATCACCAGTATTAAATAAACTATAAGGGAACTGCAGAGGTAAGAATTTCTACATTGTTAAATTACAAATGGGCCAGGTGCAGTGGCTCACATCTGTAATCCCAGCACTTTGGGAGGTTGAAGTGGGCAGATCACCTGAGGTCAGGAGTTCAAGACCAGCCTGGCCAACATGATGAGACCCTGTCTCTACTGAAAATACAAAAATTAGCCAGGTGTGATGGCACATGTAATCCCAGCTACTCGAGGGGCTGAGGCAGGAGAATGGTTTGAACCCGGGAGGTGGTTGCAGTGAGCTGAGATTGTGCCTCTGCACTCCAGCCTGGGCGACAGAGTGAGACTCCCTCTCAAAAAAAAAAAAAAATTACAAGTGGGTTCCAAAGAGCCACAGAACTGTGAGTCACATCACCATCGCTACCTTTTCAGTACATTACAAAGAATCTTCAGGTGCACTGATTAAACAACAAACACATACAGACATATCTCTTTTCTATCCTTTATTCTGAATTTTTATTTGTAAATGGTTCTATCTAACATAGACCCATGAATTCGCAGTACATTTGGTTACTGTACGAATGGTTAATATAGGCAGGGACCCTATATAAATATCACCTGGTGCTCCACATGTCCTAGGAGCAACACTGGCATCTTCTCCTACCTAATTCCCTTGGATCCAGAAACAGCTACCCACAGTCTAGTCCCTAAGTCTCTCACAGTCCCATTTCCATCAACTCCTGCAAGTGCTTTTCAGCACAAAAAAATACCCATTGTGGTGGCCATTTTCCTCAAACAGAGAAGTATTCTTCCCCAAAGGTGAATGGAAGTATCCATCTCCAGCAGCTGAAGAACTCCTGGTATCTTTAAATAATGGTCGTTTTCCAGGTTCTTAGCCTCACCACACGACCACCCTGCCTCCTTTCCTGTCATTTTAATTCAAATCTGTTAAGATCCGACCTCAGCCTAGCCATCCTGTGTGTGACGTTTATATACCAACAAGCTGTGAAGTCAGAAACTCTTGTTTCAAAAACTGAACACAATCTTGTAAAATATGCAACCTCAGGCAAACTACTTAACTGAAGCTTCCATTTCCTTTTATGTACTATAAGTCCAATTCCCTATCTTCTCTTCAGCAACAGCAATTTAAATTGCTCCTCTGCTGGTGATGTTTGCCTATTTGGGTCATGAAAAGCACACTCTTCCCAAAGGTGGTTTACATTTCCTGGGCCCCTCTGGGTCAGATCCTGGACCAAGGGCTGGGCTGCAGGAGCAGAGATGCAGCTACAAGGGCCGGGGAAGAACTAACTCAGGCTGATCTTTTTGGCTCAAGCCTCTAGAGACAGAAGCAGAAAAATCACTGCCAATTTAGAAGGCTCAAAACAAAACTCATGAAACATTCAAACAACTGCTAGTGAAGGCCCAGCGAACAGAAAACACTTGTGGGGAGACAGACTTTTACACCAATTTAAAGGTTCTCCAGCTGGGGATCCAGGTATGTGATATTCTCTCTGTGACAGGACAGAAGACAGAATAATCATATCTATTGTAATAGCTGTCATTAGTTCAGCACTTGAAGATTTTCAAAGCACTCAGCAACACTTAGTCCTACAACTGCGTGAGTCAAGCAGATAGTGTATTATCTTCGTCTCTAAGGACAACTCAAGCCTGGGGTCAAAATGCCACTCTTTCTGCTCTAACCCTCTGCCCAGCATAAAGTTCCTGTTGCATTCATCAGTGAGGAGGTAGCGCTCTTTCCTCAGTTATGCACAAGTTCAAGTGAATGAGTAGATAAAACACCCCTGAAGCTATGTGCAGGAAAGAAGAAGCCCGGTAGGATGTGACTAAAGAAATAAATTAGTGCTTTGACTTCTTCAGAAGAAAGATGCTCCCTTTTACCAAGAAGGTATTGAAAACAAAGTTATGCAGGAGCAAAACCAGCCCACTTCTTCGTGGGCCTGGCTTCTGACTGGATCACAGAAAATTCAGTGAATCTGTGCTTTGGAAGTCACACTTTAGCTTCTTCACTCTAGTCCCCCATGCCATGGAGGATGTCCCTGATATGTGATGGTCTAGCCACTGCTGGCCACTTCCAGGCAAGGGTCTCTCACTCCCTCACAAAGCAGCCATGTGAAGGAGGGCCAGCCTAAGACCAGGGGCCCCTCTTTATACCTCCCACCTGTAGTCTTAACTTTTGTCTTCTATATCAGTACAGAGAAAGTAAATTCCCTTTCCATGTGGACAGATCTATCAGGTGACTGCTACATCCTCCTAAGTTGTTTCTGTTTCAGTCCAAACAACTTCAGTTCCTTCCACCAATCCATACAGGACATGACCTCTACACCCCTTAGCATCCCAGTTGTGTTCCTCTGGACATGTTTTGGTTGGTGTCCATCTACGGTAGACACTGTTCATTGGCTAACTCAGCAGACATTTGCAATTCTTTTGCTTTGGCTACTCCCAATGTAAAGCACGAAAAACAAAACGCTGCCTTTCTCAATCTTCCCTATAACTAGGGGTGGCCATGTGACCCAGTTCTAGCCAATCATACATAAACAGAGACCTAGTGAAGGGCTTATAAGGAGGTTTTTGCCTTTTTAATTGTAGTGATAGATGCTACTAGCATAATCCCTTCACCTTTTCTTGCCCCCTTGAAAGGGCATCTGATGCCTGGAACTGGGGTAGTCATCTTATCACCATGAGGGAGAGGCCAAAAATATCTCAGAGACTCAGGCAATGAAACTGTTGAAATGAGAATTGCCACCACCAACTGCCTTCTTCCAGACTTTCAGTGTGATGAGAAGATCAAACCTGCATTTATTTAAGACATTGTAAATCAAGTATCCTGTTATTTACAGCTGAGATCAATTAAATCTGATACAGCTTAAAATATTGCATTTAGAACTGAGCATGATTGTCCAGATTTGGCAGGACTATTGTGATATGTGTTTGAGCTATTGTTTACCTTGTGCCACCCTAAGACCAACATTTTGGCAGCTTCACATGGTTGACTTCCATCCTTATAAGTAACAACAACAGTTTAAAAATTACCATTTATTGGGGTCTTATTATTTGCCACATATTATCCATTTATTTAACAAATATTTATTAATGCCAAATCCTCTGCTGAGAATACAGTAGTAGTAAATAAAATAGACATGTTTCTGCCCTCAGAGTCTCATGTGATTATTTTTAATCTGAATAATATTTCAAGCTATATAATATCATTGCCATTTTTATATTATTCGGATATTGAGTATGTATCCACATAAAGCCTCTAACTTCTTTACACTTAAACTTCTGTGGAAATAGATGTCTCAATTCTGAATTTAACTGTAGGTACAGGGTTTCATTTAATTAATTAAATGATTTTAAAACTTTGTGAAACAATCTCAAATGTACAGAATGTTTGTAAGAGCAGCATTGTTTTACCCTGAAACAAATGAGCACGTTTGCCACATAATGCCCCATGACCCCTGAATACTTTATTGTGTATTTCCTACAAAAAAGAATATTCTTTGACATAACCACAAACCACCATTGAAATCTATTCATTAAGACTGATATATCATTACAGATATGGTTTGACTCTGTGTGCCCACCCAAATCTCATCTGAATTGTAATCCCCACATGTCAAGGGAGGGACCTGGTTGGAGGTGATTGGATTATGGGGGCAGTTTCCCACATATTGTTCTCATGATAGTGAGGGAGTAATCATGAGATCCGATGGTGTGAAAGTGTTGCACTTCCCTCCTCTCTCTCACCTGTTCCCTGCTCTGCCATTGTGAAGATGTGCTTGCTTACCCTTCGCCTTCCACCATGATTGTAAGTTTCCTGAGGCCTCCCAGTCATGCTTCCTGTTAAGCCTGCAGAACTGTTATTCAACTAAACCTCTCTTCTTCATAAATTACCCAGTATCAGGTAGTTCTTTATAGCAGTGTAAGAACAGACTAATACAACTACCATTCTAATTCTTAGACAAATTCAAGTTGTGCAATAGTCCCAAATATGTTAAAGTAAAAGGATTGAGGCCAGGATCACACATCACACTTAACAGGCAATTCTCCTTAGTCTTCTTTGGTTAGTCTGAAACAGTTCTTCCAACTTTTCCTTGATTTTCAGAACCTTGATGGTTTTGGAAATCGCAAGCCACCCATTTTGTAGAATTTGTAGTCTCACCTTTCCACACAAATAGTCACATCGCAACAATCCGCCTGTGCTCTTGGCGTTGATTTTACCAGGTGCCACGTGATTTCTATTTGTCCCATGACTGGTGATGTTTACTTTGTTCACTTGATTATGGTGGTGTCTGCCAGTTTCTCCACTGTAAATTATTATTTTCCCTTTTGTAATTAAGTATTTCGTGGGGAAATACATTGAGATTATGTAAATGCTCTGTTTTTCATTGAACATTCAATTTATTCATATTCATTTTTTATCAGTATGGGCTCAAAGATTCCTGTCGTAGTAAATAGACTAGAATCCATTATTATCACTATTTTGATGCTCAAATTGTCCTGAACACAGCCAGTGGGAGCTCCTTAAAGCTGGCTGCTGTGTCCTTTTGACATGTTCCTGTCATTCTTTGAGTACTACCTGGCTCACAGCCACAAGGTATTCCGAGCTCATGTATCTCCACTCCAGCCCTAGAATTGGCTATTTTTCCAAGGTGCCTGATTCCTCTTAGTGGAACGTGATATTTCCAAACCATGGTCTGGGTCTATCTGAGCCCTGCCTCCTATCCTACTAAGCTGTGCTCAGACTCCCAGTATGATACTGGAACAGGCTGAGCCCTGGCTATGAGCTTGGCAGAGTCCCCAGATCAGGGTACACCTGAAAGTGAGCAGGTCTGGCCCCTCCTGTGCTACAGGTGAAGCCTGGGGATGTGAGGTGGGCCCCATCCGTAGAACCAAACTGGCTCTAAATTATCTACTGAGCCCCAAGCCCTCAGAAGGACCCACAGGAGGTCTGCCCAGCCAAGGGCTTCAGAGTTAAGCTCGAGGAGCCCCAACAACACAAGGCAAACTCTTAATTGCTGCTTCCTGCAAACAACTGAGGAGGGAAGTTGCAAAAAGAAAACCCAGGGGTAAAGGAGCAGGGAGAATCTGTCTGAGATATGCAGTGACAGCCTCCACCACATCAGACTGAAGCCAGTGCAGGCCATTTGCCCCAGGAGGCACTTTCTGCAAACTTTGCTTAAGCTCCCCTCTGTGCTGAGGAATGCCCCCAGCTGGGATGCTTAGTTCCAGCTCACAGCCTGGCAGAAGAAGATGCAATGCTACAAGCGAAGAGAAATATTTCATAGAAAAGCAAGGGGGCATTGGAGCCAGGCCTGATGATGAGCTCCACCTGCCATTCCCTGAGGCTGCAGCCAGGGCAGGGTGGGGCTAGAGGGGATCTTTTCAGGTTAGTCCTTGCTCACCTCCTGTGACTCTATCTCCTCAAGAGCAAGCTTCATGAGAGATGGTCTTGCTGGACACTATAGGAGGAAAAGAAGGAAGACAGGAAGATCAGGAAGGAAGACCAGGCTGAAGGGACGGGCAAACCAGCCTTGACAGCTCTGCCCAGTATGACTGGGGTGGCTGTCCATCCGAGAATAAGAACTCAAAAGGCACATGGATGTTATTTCTCAATGGCAGTGACAGTCTGTGGGTCTCTGATCCTATCAGACTGTCCTCAGACAGAGGAGGAGGAGGTGAAAGGGGAAAAATACTGCCTTGTAAGAATGGGCAAAGACAAAAGTACTCCTAGGCAGGAGGTGAGAGAAGCAAGGTTGGCAGGGCAGAGGCTATCCTATAGTGAGTCTTGCATGCCTTAGGAAAAGGTGCCCATTCTGGGTACGGAGCCCAACGATCAAGGGGTGCTTCTGTGCAAACTTTAAACGGATGCAGTCCCATACCAGAATACACACTGTGGCAAGTGAGCTGTAGCTGAATTTCAGCCTCCACTCATCCCCTCAGCAGGGCATATTTGTGCAGGGTACAACCAACACCACTGTCCATGGTAGCCTTGAGGGTTGACTGAATTTTTACTGAGGGAATATAAATTTGTTGCTTTTCCTGAGTGGAAAAAAATATACACTAAGAACTCTATATTCCCTGCTGAAGATTTTCTCAGCCTACTTTGAGGCCTGAGCTTGGCTGTGGGGAGAAGTACCAGTGGAAGTTCTGACAGTGGGAGGAGGAATTGTATGTTTCCCATACAAGGACTGTCCCGTACTGACAGGAGGAAGCACATTCCTGGTTCATGATGGGTGAACACCCATGAATGGAGAATGGACGCCAGCAAAGACCATGCCTGGCATCGCACAGGGAGGGAGAATTGCCACAGCTTTGGGAATGAGGAAGAAGGCAGGAGACGGCATCCCTGCAGGGCCAAGGAAGAGACTCCCTCTTCCCAAAGGTAGAACAGCTGTTTCCCTGGGACGAGGCTGTGGAGGGAGGCACCTGCATTCCCCAGGCAGCAGGTCACTCTTTCTGTGCAGGTGTGGAGGAGAGAGTGGAGATGACTCAAGCAGGGGAGTGGCTCATTGCTGTTAGGCAGGTCTCAAGGCCCTGGGGTGCTTCACTTTCCTTCTTGCAGCCCCACCACTTTTTCTGTGACCTGAGCTTGTGCTTAGCTCTGTCAGGCTGCCAGTCAGTTCTTACTCAACCAGGAAAATCCATGAACCCCAGAGTCTGGCTGTACAACACCTGCCTAACCAGCAGGCCTGGACTGAGGTCAATGCACAGAAGAGAAAATACAAGTGTGTGTGTGTGTGTGTGTGTGTGTGCATGTGTGTGTCGAAACACGTATATGTATAGGGAGTGAATGGAATGTCCATGGAGAAAGAGACCTATGTTCTGTGGGTATTCTCCTGAAATCATCCTTACTTTAGTTCTGGGGGGCACAGCTCTTGGATGAGGTAACCCTGTGGAAATCACGACCTACTCTCACCTGAGTCTGCTGTGGTTTAAAGGAGCAGGAGTAACTGAAGGAAGAAAGGGCTCATATTCAGAGGCTGTCCTAGGTATGGGGTGAGGGCTCTTCAGGGGGACTAGAGGGGTCAGACTGTCAGTGAGGGGGCTGCAAGGCTGTGGCCTCAGGTCTAGCTCCATTGAGGGACAGAAGGCCCAAGAGGACCTGCTCCTCATCGCTCAGCCTGTTCCTCCCCCCAAACGTCCTCCCTCCCCTTTTACCTACCCTTAGGAGCCAGGGCATTCCCCCTCCTCTGTTCCTCCTTCCTCACTAATTCTAGCCTCTCCTGTGCTTGTGATGCAGGAATGAGCAAGGGCTGAGGGCTGCAGTCCTGTCTCTGGGAGTGAGGACCACTGCTCACCCTTTCATGCTGACTGCCATCCAAGGCGCTGAGCGTAGTAGGCTTTCCCCTGGGGGCAGTGAGAGCCAGCTGTTTCCCTGCCCTATGGAATCGCTTCCTCTTCCTTCAGGGGTTCTTTGATCCAGTGAAGGCCCCCAGAATCTCAGGCTGGCATGGTGCCTAGTCAGTTCAAGTCAATTCAGTCTCTTTGAAGATGTCCGTGGAACTTCACAGCCACACTACATTAAGTCTGCTTCCAGGATCTGACCCTGAGATAAGGGTTTGTGCACATGTGGTTATGAAGGCTGTGCTCCCACGAAAATCACAAGGGAATGTGGACAGTGGAACAGAAAAGGAAAGCAAGGGGCTACCTCAGGTGAAGTCAGCAGCAGCCCGGCCCCTGAGGAGCTCTGGAGTAGAAATGACACCTTAGAGTTTGTTCCACCTTGAGGCAAGGGAACTGAGTGTCATATGGTTATCAATCATTGGCTGCAGGTGGCCTTGAGGGTTCATACATTCCCAGCCTGTCTGCTCCTGAAGGGTGAAAGTGGCTCTGTTAGCTTGAGGACAGGACTGTTAGGGAGCCACAGGAGCAGGTTGTTCCCAGCAAAGCTCCCACAGCTGGCGGGGGTGGGCTGTGGGGAGGGTTTTCAGTGGATCTGGCCGGGGCACTGACAGAGTGTGTGGACGCGAAGGGCAGCTACAGCATCTCCCTTGGAAATCAGCCGGTGTGGGCTGGGGCTGGCAGCAGATGACAAAGGGCTCTGAAACTGTGGCAGGGAGGATCTGCCAGAGTGGGGAGATTGGGTACAGTTTTGAGATCATTATGGGCATCCCCTATAAGACTTCTCAATATCAAGCTTTAAGTGGAACCAACAGATTTGCATGGCAAAGTTCAAGGTGTTGTTTTCCAGAATCATCACATTTCTCCTTCCCACTCTGTTCCTTCGCCTTCCTCTTATCATCAGGCTTTTTCAATCTACGGAATTCCTGTGTCACCTGCTGTTTGGACCACTCTCTGGCTGCTCACAGTGCCTTGACGTCCTCACAAGGTTAGTTCCTGATGGTTGTTATGCACGCAGCTGTGGAGATGAACTTGGATTTGATGCTCAGCTCAACCACTTACTGTGTATCTTGAGCAAGTTCCTTAACTCTGGTAAGCCTCACTTTGCTCTGTAAAATATCATAATAGGAGGATCTACTTCACATGTAGTGTGAGAATTAAAATAGATAATTCACGTTAAGTGCATAGCAAGGTATCCAGCATGGTTTGCGCTCAATAAACGTCAGCTGTTGTTTCCAAATAATTGTCGTTATTCTTGTGTGCAGACAAGGTTTCCACACATATCTTGGTTCTGTCTGAGGGCAGGCACCAGATACGGTACCATATGCACTTAAGTAGGTGTTCATATGTGCATGGGGTTTACGCACAGAAAAATCTGGGCAAGGAGAGAAGCCCATAGGTTCAGGACCCCTCAATCAGCAAAGCCTAGGATATCCACATTCCTCATGCTGGAGCTACCGCCCTGATATCAGAGCACAACATACACAGAGACAAGTGCCCTCTGGTGCCATCCTGCCTTTTTACTATGCCAGCACCAACAGCCTGATGAGGGAGGCTCCCCTGCCTGAGGGAGAAATGTTCTCTAGGAGGAAATATAAGGCTTGGCAGGAGAAGGCAGTGGAAAGGAGGCTGGAGATCAGGCCATCAGGGAGGGCAGGGAGCAAGGCTCCCACGTGTTCTGCTTTGCCTGGGACAGCTGTGAGCCAAGTCCCAGGCTAGTCAGAGAACAAGCAGGTTCGACTCTGCGTTTCCAGGCCAGCCCACGCTGACTCAAACGTTACTCAGTCCTGGGCGGGGTCACTCTAGCTCTCTCTGAGTCTGCCTTATTAGAGCCTTAGCAGTCCCCAGACTGGCTTCCCTGTTTAAAGCCCATGCTTGTCACTCTTTCCACTGCCACAGAGAATGGGGCTGAGTGTGCACGGCACTGGCTACCCGCTTCATGGGCTGCTGCCTCTGCCAAAGGGAAGATAAGACTTCCCTTCATCCACAGCTGCTGCCAGTGAGACACACACAGGTAGGGGTGGCGCCCAGCCTCAGAGAGTGCTTTCAGAGTGCCAGGGAGAAGAAGGAGGCAACACCGCATGCATCTTGCTGCAAATAAACAGAATCCACCCTGGAGAAAGGGATGAAACAGGGGGTTGTGTGAGTAGTCCAAGGTGGGCAGGAAATGGGCGTGTTGGTAGCAGGCAGCTGAGCTCTCTGAGGGCATTCTGGCCATTTTGCATAAGCATCACAAAACCTAGGAAACGTATGGTCAGTCAACCAGGAAAAGCCGAGAAAAAATGAGACACAGCTGCTTGTCAGATGTTACACACGTGCTCAGTGTGAGAAGCCCTGCCAGTGACACACACACTCATATATGCACACACACACTCAGGCACATGCACTTGCATGTGGCATCAATGTCCATGTTGGAAGATGAAGGATGGCCACTAATAATACTCCCCTTTACCTTCCAAGTTTTCAGAAAACCAAATAATTTGTAGTCTTGTTCTACATGCACAGGCTGGTCTAACCTAGACAACCCCATTCCAGGTCTTTGTGGCAGAATGATGTTAGAACTCACCCTCTCAAGGCCTTCTAGGAACAGCGGGAAGTTAAAACTGTGGGGAAGACAGTGGGAGGTAGATGAGTCAAACCTTTTGTGGTCATGGACAACTTTAAGAATCTGATTAAAATTGAGGGGTTCTCTCTCTTTAGAGAAATGTGCATAGAGTGTATTTGTACAATACTGACATGTGACTCCAGGGGGTCATGGATCTCCCTCCCCAAGAGCCATGTATGAGTCCCTGGTTAAAACACCCCATTGTGAAGGATTCCGAATAGGAACTGAGCTAAACAAAGGCAAAGCACCAATGATGCTGGCATCTCCAGCCACCACCCCCAGAGTCCCCATCTAAGGGATGTCATCCTGAGACTCAGAGAGTGACAGATGACAATGTCAAACCAGTGACACATCTCAAAGAGAAACCATCCATAATGCTTTCTCAGAACCACCCATTAGGTTCCAGACCTTCCAATGTTCAGGGTACCACATTCCTAGGCCAGTAGGAGAGCAGGTGTGGAATGGCTGGATGAAACACCTTGAGGTGACAGTCCCCCCACCATCACAAATAGGAAACCAGCCTATTGTGGGGAGTTTCCCTGCCTTGTTGGAGGAGGCAGCAGCAGAACAATGGGAGTGTGGAGAAGAATCCCACATGGAGTGCCCTGTATGGGAAACTTGGAGACAAGCTCAGAATGAACTGTGATGCAGAGTGCACACTGACATGCCACTGCAGGTGCAGTCTCAGAAGGTGAGCTCAAGGGCACAGGGACTGGGGCAACTGTCTACTTCACCTTGCTTCATGTTCATCCATTCACTGAGCTATCATTTATTGAGCTCCTGTGACGTACTAGACACTGGAGAAACAGACGCAATGACACGGCCCCAGTCCTCAAAGAACTCACAGTCTATCAGGGGAAACACAGCCCTACACTGCACATGATGAGGCAGTGCCATCTGATGAGTGCAAGCCCAAGCTTCTCTCTGAAGCTGAAATTATACTGCTGGAAATCGGCATGTGTTGAAGAAAAAAACCTTGTGCAGTTTGTGCCAGCATAGTCCAGAGTAGGACTCTCAATCTTGGCTGTGTATTAGAATCACCTGGGAGGTTTTGTTAACCTATCAATGACCAGACCATGCCCCAGACGAAGTAAATCAGAGTTTCTGGGTAAGGTCTCAGTCATCAACATTTTTTAAAGCCCTCTAGGTGATTCCAACATGTAGCACAATTGAGAACCTCTGGCCAGAGCTTCACATTCTCCTCTTGTGTGTACTATTATCCCAGTGTTCCCTGAATGGAAGCATTCATGATTGAGGAGTTTAGGACCTTAGATAACAGCCAGGATGGGGTTGGACTCGTGAGTAAATTGACTTAAGCAAAAAGAGGTTTCAAACATTGTTTTATGTTCATGTAACTCAGTGACCAGTCCACTACTGACATCTTCAATTTCTCCAGGCTTGATTGACGCCATGAACACAGAGAGGGATCATGGTTTGTCTTGCTTACATCTAAGGCCCAGAATCAACTCTTCTGGATTGAATGACGGTTAATCATCTCTTTCCTTCAGGCGGAACTTTCTTTCCACCCCTACCTGAAAGGGTATAACCTGGTCCCATAGTCCCAGCAGAACAGTTATCATAATTTAGGGAGCATTTCCCAGCATTCCAGGAAATATGCAGGATGTGGACTTTTGTTGGTGTTGAGGTGCAGAGGGCAGTAATTCAAAATATCACAGAACCAGTAGGAAAAGGCAGTTCAGTAGGAATTCGCTCAGGGAAAATGACACACAGCTGCCTGTCAGGATACTGTACACATAGAACTCCAGGTGCCACACACACACACACACACACACACACAGATTTTATCAGCAGGCAGCATCATCCAGAACAAAGGCAGCAAGAATAAATTCCTTTAATTCCCAAATGCTCAGAAATGCCTATCGGCCCTTGGTTTGGATGGGTTAAACTTGGAGATTCATGAGACATTGAATTGAGAGAAGCCACATAGAGTTGTATGAGCCAGTCTTGCGCTGGAGAGGTCTGGGTTGGTGAGTGACATTTGGGAGTCAACAGTATAAAGAGGGTGTTTCAATCCCCAGACAAGGATGAGGTGCCTCAGGTAGAAGAGACTAAGGAGGGCAGAGTCTGGAACCAAATCCTGGGCTGCTTGGGCTATTAAAAGCTGGGTAGAGAAGACTGGGCAGACATGGTGGTGAAGGAGAAGGGACACCTGGAGAGGGGCTGGCCCAGGAGGCAAGCAGGGGTCCAGGAGGAGGGAAAGGGCAGGGGGAAAAGACTAGGACAAAAACATGACCACTGGATTTGGCAACAGGGCAGTCACTCGGGCTTGAACAGGGCTATTTCAGTGGTGTGGTGAAGGCAGAGGCTACGGCAGTGAACAGGGGACTCATTCTAGAAATGTTGAGTGTGGTGGGAGCAGAGGAGTGCAGCTGCAGCTGGGGGACATGTGAAAAGGGGAATTTTTAGTGTGTATTTTTATGCAGATGGGAATAATTCTGAGGCCAGGGAGAGGGAACAAGGCAGTAGAAAGGAGAAAAAGGGGGTATCCCAAGGAGTTAAGTCCCTGGGAAGACGGGGAATCTTTCCAGAGGAGGGAGGATCTGGCTTTGATGAAACAGGTATTTAGTTACAGTTCATGTGCTGAAGGACAGAAGTAAAGGTTATTCTACTTAGCTGGGAGGGAGAATACTTCTTGTTCTTTTTCCCCAGGTGGTCTGTGCTTGGCGGGTACTGGAGAAGTCTCCAACAGCAAGATTCCTGTCAGTGGAACATAGGCAATTTATACTCCCCTGCCCTGAGCTAATCAGAATTTCAAAAGGCATATTTAGATGTACTGTATCATATCTGAAACAGTTATGGATGAAGTGTGGGTGGTTTACCACTATCTAGGTCACATGTATTAAAATATAGAAATCTGAGCTCTCTTTAATCCATAAGACGAAAGTAAATGTTACCAGACAGCAACAAGAGTACAAAGGAACGTTCTGTCTGTGTGGCCTCAAAAACAGAGTTTTAGAAAAAGTACAGCAAGAGTCCCAAACAGCATGAAGAAAACCAAAATAACCCTCCTCTACTCTGTTTCTAACTCATGAAGTAGTGATCTAGTCTTTACCCCACGAACAGAAGGAAGAGCCAGTCACCCTCAAGAAAGCAAGTGACTATGACTTGTGAAAATTCTTACAAAGAGTGTTGCATGGACATAGTTACTGGATTATATTTCTGGAAATGAACTACTCGTGGCGAAATCAGTCTTCCAGAGAAAAATTTATTCAGATTTTTATAACCTTGTATTTCTTCTCAAAAATTGAGGAGGAGATATCCAATGAAACAGGAAAAAATATGCAGAGAAGGACATTGCTTTAGTTGATTCTTGAGTGCCCATAAGTGAAGTAGGGGCTAATATGCATTGATCAAATGAAAGAGGGGAGAGACTTCCATGAGCATGAGGAAAATGAGGAAAGCGTTCGGCGTCTTGCCCTTCTGGAAAGTGCTTGGCATCTTGCCTTTCTAGCACCCTCAGTACCAAGTCCAACCTGCACCACACCTTTCCTCCATGTGAATTTCCTTCAACATCTACACATTTGATCACAGGCTGTCTTTCCAGAGCTCTTGAGACATTTCCTGTTCTCTGAACTTTGGCTCCCACCCTTTCCCTCTCCTCCTTAAATTCTCTCCCTTAGTCCCCATGACAATCATCACTTTCCTGAACACATTAATTAATGCCACTTGAACCGAACAGAAAAATGTATCCACTCTAGGCTAGGTAAGCAATGACATGCTGCTCTAGGGTGGGACCACGAGCTCTGTTTGGTTTGTCTTTGCCCGATCATTTCCTCATCCTCCTAAGTTCAAATCAGACAGATGGCCCAGAAAGTGCAATGGGCAAGTGGTCTGCTTCCCTTGGCCATTATCTCCAGGATGTGCTGTGGCACCGGGAAGTTCACACACCATGAGAGATTTCAGTGACATTTCCAGGGCCCTGTGGAGGGTGGGAATAAGTGGAGAAGTCTGGAAAGTGCCCTTGGCTGAGGCCAGAAGGAGTTGGGAGCTTGCCTGCAAGCCCGAGAAGGTGACTCACTGGGAAACAACCTTATAGATGAGTGATAAGTAGGGATGTGGCCAGGAGCGGCGTGAGGAAAAGATGCCTTTGACACATTCTAAAGCTAAGGTGGCAGGGTGGTTCAGCATTTCTCCCCAGCTTGCCTTGTGCTCTCTCCCAGTCCAGCTTCTGCTCCCACTCCAGCTCCGGGCCCTGTGGGACCAGCCCTCAGAAGGGAGCTCCTCCCTCCCACTCTCCCGCTGATCTCCTCAACCATAACCAAGAGAGTGAAGGAAATCAACTGCTATCTTGTTGCACGTGGTGACCACAAAAACAAAGAGTTGTGCTTGTGGTTTGGAATGTCATCTCAGTTGTGAGGATGCGTGTAATCCTGAGTATGCAGAAGTTTGCTTGCGGTTGAAGGTGGGACAGATTACAGACTTCGTCATGTGTTTCTAGGAAACACTGATACCCTTTCCTTGGGGATTATTATTAGACTAAAGATGTCACAGGGGGAAAACCTCAACCACACTGATGGCCTCAGATCCATGCCCTGTTAGCTTGGCTCTGGGGTATCCAACTGCACCCACACTGGACACTATGCCAGTCTGCAAGATTGGGGGGCTGCCTCTGCTTGTGCACGCTGTGGTACCCAAGTATGACCACACTGCTCAGTGCTCAGTACCAGCTAGTCTCTTCCAGAAAGAGGTGGATGGGTCCAATCTAACTTATAAAACCTATTTCAATACTATTTTTAAAGAAGTTCCATTACCAAGAAACTACTAAAAGTTATTACCTATTTGCAGGGTGGTGGGCATAAAGCT
Organism: Pan paniscus; assembly: GCF_029289425.2. Taxonomy (NCBI): domain Eukaryota; kingdom Metazoa; phylum Chordata; class Mammalia; order Primates; family Hominidae; genus Pan; species Pan paniscus. The sequence goes on from NC_073261.2 coordinate 62,043,539, forward strand.
GGGAGAAAGGGTTCTCAATATTTACTTTTGTAATATTTGTTTATTAAGATTTTAATTTTAGTTTTTTGGGTACTGAGTGTTTATATTTATGAGGTACATTAGATGTTTTGATACAGATGTGCAATGCATAATACTCACATCATGTAAAATGGGGTATCCATCCCCTCAAGCATTTATCCTTTGTGTTACAAACAATCCGATTATACTCTTTCACTTATTTTAAGATGTACAGTTAAATTATTATTGACTATCATCACCCTGTTGTGCTATCAAATAGTAGGTCTAATTCATTCTTTCTATTTTTTTTTTGTACCCGATCACTATCTCCACCTTTTCCTTATTATTACCAGTGAGTTTTGTATGTTCAGATGATTTCTTATTAGTCATTAATGTCATTTTCTTTCTGACTGAAGTACTCTCTTTAGCATTTCTCTTTTTCTTTTTTTTTCTTTTGAGACGGAGTCTTGCTCTGTCGCCCAGGCTGGAGTGCAGTGGCGAGATCTCGGCTCACTGCAAGCTCCGCCTCCCGGGTTCACGCCATTCTCCTGCCTCAGTCTCCCGAGTAGCTGGGACTACAGGCGCCCACCACCACGCTCGGCTAATTTTTTGTATTTTTAGTAGAGACGGGGTTTCACTGTGGTCTTCATCTCCTGACCTCGTGATCCGCCCGCCTTGGCCTCCCAAAGTGCTGAGATTACAGGCGTGAACCACTGCACCCGGCCTCTCTTTAGCATTTCTTATAGGACAGGTCTGGTGTTGATGGAATCCCTTAGCTTCTGTTTGTCTGGGAAAGCCTTTATTTCTCCTTTATATTTGAAGGATATTTTCACTGGATATACTATTCTAGGGTAAAAGTTATTTCCCTTCAGCACTTTAAATACCTCATGCCACTCTCTCCTCAGTAAGATTTCCACTGAAAAGTCTGATGTCAGATGTATTGCAGCTCCATTTTATGTTATTTGTTTATATTTTTTTCTTGCTGCTTTTAGGATTCTTTCTTTATCCTTGACCTTTGGGAGTTCAATTATTAAAAATGTCTTGAGGTGGTCTTCTTTGGATTAAATCTGCTTGATGTTCTATAACCTTCTTGTACTTAGATATTGGTATCTTTCTGTAGGTTTGGGAATTTCTTTGTTATTATCCCTTTGAATAAATTTTCTACCCCCATCTCTTTCTCTACCTCTTCTTTGAGGCAAATAACTCTTACAGTTGCCCCCTTTGAGGCTATTTTCCAGATTCTATAGGTGTGCTTTATTATATTTTATTTTTTTCCTTTGTCTCCTCTGACTGTGTATTTTCAAATAGCCTGTCTTCAAGCTCACCAATTCTTTCTTCTACTTGATCAATTCTGCTATTAAAAGACTCTGATGTAGTCTTCAGTATGCCAATTGCATTTTTCAGCTCCAGAACTTCTACTTGATTCTTTTTGGTTACTTCAATTTCTTTGTGAAATGTATCTGATAGAATTCTGAATTCCTTCTCTGTGTTATCTTGAATTTTTTTGAGTTTTCTCAACACAGCTCTTTTGAATTCTCTGTCTGAAAGGTCACACATCTCTGTTTCTCCAGGATTGGTCTCTGGTGCCTTATTTAGTTCCTTTGGTGAGGTCTTGTTTTCCTAAATGGTGTTGATGCTTTTAGATATTCTTTAGTGTCTGGGCATTGAAGAGTTAGGTATTTATTGTAGTCTTCACTGTCCTGTAAGGGCTTGTTTGTATCCATCCTTCTCAGGAGGGCTTTCCAGATATTTGAAAGGACTTGGTTGTTGTGATCTAAGCTGTATCTGCTTTAGGGGGCACCCCAAGCCCAGCAATGCTGTGGTTCTTACAGACCCTTAGAGGTACTGCCTTGATAGTCTTGAACAAGATCTGGAAGACTTCTCTGGATTATCAGGAAGAGACTCTTATTCTTTTCCCTTACTTTCTACCAAACAAACAGAGTCTCTCTCTTTCTGTCCTGAGCCACCTGGAGCTGGAAGTGGAGTGACACAATCACCCCTGTGGCCACCACCACTTATTGCACTGAGTCAGACCTGAAGCCAACACACTACTGATCTCACCCAAGGCCTACTGTAACTACTTCCTGGTTATGGCCTATGTTTGCTAAAGGCCCTGGGACTCTACAATCAGCAGGTAGAAAAGCCAGCCAGGCCTGTGTCCTTCCCTTCAGGGTGGTGAGTTCTAGTGCCCAGGTATATTCAGAGGTGCTGTCCAGAAGCCAGGGACTAGAGTCAAAAACCTTAGGCATCTACCTGGTGTTCTATTGTACTGTGGCTGAGCTGGCACTCCAACCCCCAAAACACAGTCCTTCTCACTCTTCCCTCCCCTTTCCAAGGCAAAGGAGCCTCACCCCATGGCCACTACAGGCACATGGGGAGTACTTCCAGACTACCACCAATGTCTCCTTAAGGCCCAAGTGCTCTTCAGTCAGCTTGTGGTGAATGCTGCCTGGCTTGGGACTCACCCTTCAAGGCAGGGGCTCCTCTCAGGACCAGGGCAGGTCAAGAAATGCCATCCAAGAGCCAAGTTCTAGAATCGGAGACCCCAAGAGCCTGCTTGGTGCTCTACCCACCTGTGGCAGTGTTGATATCTAAGGTGCAAGGCAAAGTCCCCTATACTTTTCTCTCTGCTTTTTTCCAAGTGGAAGGAGTCTCACCCCGTAGCCACCACAGCTGGGAATGTGCTGAGTCTCACCTGAAGCCAACAAGTCTGAGTCTTACCCAAGGCCTTCCCTGTAGTACCTGGGTATCGCTGCTGGCTTCTCAGGGCCCAAGGGCTCTTCAGTTAGCAGGTAATGAATCCTGCTAGAACTGGGTCCTTTGCTTTAAGGCAGTGGATTCCCTTCTGGCTCAGGGTGTGTCTAGAAATGTCATCCAGGAGCTAGGATCTGGAAAGGGGGCCTCATAACTCTGACTGGTGCCCTATCCTGCTGTGGCTGAGCTTGGTATGCCAAGATGCAAGACAAAGTCCTCTCCACTCTTTCCTCTCCTCTCCTTAAGCAGAGGGAAGGGGTCTCCTTTGGAGCTGCAAACTGTGCAGCCTGGGCTTAGGGGAGGGGTGACACAGACACTCCCTTAGCTGCCCCAGCTGGTGTCTCAGTAGGTTGCATGCTCCCCCAGTCTGATGTCTCTGGTCCATGTTCAGCACTAGGACTCACCTAGGAATTGGAGTTCTTGTGACCTAGACTGCCTTTCAAGTTTATGTAGGACCCCAGAGCACTTTAGTCCACAGTGGCAAGGCTTGAGATAACTCAAGTTCAGACCACTAGGATTGGCAATTCCCTTCTGGCTAGGGCTGATTTAAATGCTCCTCCCATGGGTGGGTGTCAGGAAAGTTTGGTCCAGTTTTGTTTTCTGTTGTAATAAGGCAGCACTGAGTTCAGTGCCTGACAAATGCTGCAACCTCCCTCTCCCCAGCTCACAGAGACACTCTCCACACCAAGCCACTGCTGCCAGGTGATGGTGGAGGGGTGGCATCAGCGATCAAGACTGTTTTTCCTACCTCTTCAGTGCCTGTTTCAACAATGTGAAATTAAAACCATGTACTGTGAGTGCTCGCAGTTTTTTTGTGTAGATAGTGGCAAAATTGGTTTCCTTGTAGGGAGGAAAATCAGTGGAGTCTTCTATTCTGCCATCTTGCTCTGCCCTAAGTCCCTCAATGTTTACCTTTTTATATTATCTTGGATTTTAAACCATGTGAGCCTATCTTTATCTATATCTGTGTTTAACTTTTAAAACTGTATTATCTCAGAAATTTTCTTCTAGCCAAGAAATTCTAAAAAAAGTTTAAGTTGCTTGGTGAACAGTACAGTATTCATAGTCATAGGTTCTGTGTCAGAAATGTTCTATGTGCCTTTGGCCTTTGACTCAAGGTAACCTCTCCCCGAACGCCAGGGACTCTCATTTGTCAGGCAGGAACAGGAGGATAATGTTGTCCCCAGTCTCCAGTAATCTCATGGCCTCTGAGGAAGGTATGAAATGGGTGAAATGGTTCCCTGCATCCCCATTCCTGAGGAGGACTCCAGAGAGGCAGAAGGAAGGAGAAATAAGCAAGAACCACCAGTACCTTTGAGGCAGACACACCCATTTCCCACTGGAGACCATCTGCTGGGGATTATTTACCACTAAAGACCTGCAGAACCATGTTGGAGCTCAAGGAAAAAAGCAACCTATGCACTCCCATACGCATTTTTTTCCTGAGACACAGGGTCTCACTCTTTTGCCCAACCTGGAGTGTAGTGATGCGATCTCAGCTCACTGCAACCTCTACCTCCTGGGCTCAGCCTCTTGAGTAGCTGGGACTAAAGATGTACACCACCATGCCCAGCTAATTTTTTTATTTTTATTTTTTGTAAAGATGGGGTTTCACCATATTGCCCAGACTGGTCTTGAGCTCCTGGGCTCATGCAATCCACCTGCTTTGGCCTCCCAAAGTGCTAGGATTAGAGGCATGCACCACCATGCCTAGCTCTGTATGCATTTTTGTAGCAATTAATTTTTTCCAGAACATTAAAGTTGCTGAAAAATACTGAAAAATTGAAAAGTAGGTATACTATAACTCACGGAATTATTTTAGGCTTAAATATTTGATTTATATCAAAATTGAATTTATTATAATTTCAGTTGGGCTTAAGTTTATGAAAAATTATTTAAGATTGTCATATGTCAAGAGAAATCATCAAACATGGCCATTCTCTCAACTGAAGTGGAGATAAGCAAAGAAGTAGATTTGGAAAACATGATGGATGAGTTTGCTTCCACTAAAGCCAAGGGGCACATTTTTCCTTTTGCCTCAGGCTCCAATATGGCTCAGCCCAGCCCTGGTCTTTATTTTAAATTTTGATATTTTGTTCATCAGATTTTTTTGCATTAATTTTGATTTTTAAAAAATAAATAAAATATTATTTATCTCAATTACTGAGTTTTTGGTGTTCCGTTCATTTTGCACTGGTTTGCCACAGTGAACCACAGCCAATCCTTGCCCAGTGGATTGCTTCCTGGATCTCTGTTGTCAAACTTGTATCCTCATTCAAATCCTGCCCGGCAGTCCCCTTAATGCCCATGACTGAGGAGCTGTTTCCCTCAGAGAACTTGTCTCTGCATTACATCCTCATCATTCAAAGCTCTAATCCCTGGAACCCACTTCAGTAATTCTGCTTTGCACCTGTAAAGCTATTCAGAGAATCACCAGCAGTTGTCCTTCAGCCTTGGCTAGAGGGAGTATACAAATATAATTCTCTTAATCTCTTGCAAGGCCTTTAATCATTCTTAATGCACTCTGTCTGATTGGGCCTGCTAATGGAGACATGCCCTGACAAGGGGGATCATAGGAAGAGAGAGTGACACTGAGAGTGACACCGACAATGCACAAACAACTTAAACCCAACTCCCCCAAGCCCCTTCTAGTCTGCCCCCATTCCCCCTGCAGAGGCCACTCTAACAGAAAGGGCACTAGAGTGGCTCCTTTCCATTTCCCCAGTTGACATCCTCCCCTGCCAACCAGATGTTTTACAGCTGGAAAGGGGCATGGGCAGTTGTTTCCTTTGTAAAGAGTTGTAGTATGAATATAATTTTCCACACGCTGACTCATGTGACTGTCACTCCAACCCTGGACTCCAGCACACAGTTCCAACTCCTTTGCTGACTTGGGGGTTGGGATGGAAAAGCTACTTTGATCCTGTAATTTAAGTTACTCTATGCCTCAGTTATTCACTCCTGCAGGCAGGGAATGGACTCTGAGTGCTCTCACAGTCCCTTCCAACCACAGGACTCTGCTGGGCTAGTATGAGAATCGTCTGGACAGAGCTGCAGTGTGACACACTGCTTCTGGGTGTGCAGAATCAAAGGAAAATGCTTATGGGCACTCCAGCTCACCTAACCACCTCTGTCATTTTAGTGTCATTCAACTTTATTAGGGCTATTTCTCTGAGCATTTCTTTCCATTAAATGTTTCTGCTTATTTTGCTCAGTCTGTCCATTTATTTAGCCTTTCTGTCACATTTTCCATCTTGACTAGGTTCCACTTACGCGAAGGCAGAGAAGCCTCATTCCTCCTGGTCCCTGCCACCATGGCCTAGTATGTGGAGTGTGACAGGTGAGAGTGTAGGCTCTGCAGCCAGGTGGACCTGGTTGAATCTTAGTGCCACTATTTGCTAGCTGGATGGGTAGCTGGGCAGATTACCTAAGCAGTCTGTTGGCCCCAGATTCCTCTTGTGTAAAATGGGATGCTGATATGTGGCTCAGAATATTGTGAGAATTACAGATCAGGTGCAGAGCTTGGTGTTAAGCATTGAGTAAAGAGTCAAAAAATATTAGCTGTGGAATGCATAAATGAACTTTTGCATGATAAAAAAAATCATCATACAAGAAATACATGAGTGCATTCTTGTTCATGAATTCTAATAGTATAGAAGTATATGGAGGAAAAAATGAAAGAATCCTTTCATTGACTGCCCCTCTTCATCTTCCTCACTTCCTCGACATTAATAATAGTTCTTTATTTCTCTTATTTTGAAGAGAAAAGGTAATTATCTAATATGTGAATGTATTCTTACTGTAAATATCTAAGTGATCGGAAGCGTACCACCCCCCAAACTGGAGAACATTCCCTTCAGCACCCCTTTCACTCTTAGTGCTGCCTCTGGAGGTAAGCACTCCAGAGAATCTAGGTAGAGACTTCTCATCTCTATTCTATTCATTTACACACACACACACACACATGCACACACACACACATAATGTACACACACATATTTATACATCTTTTAAAAATATACCTTTAGCTTTTTCACAAGATGGCGCCAAAAGCGAAGAAGGAAGCTCCTGCCCCTCCTAAAGCTGAAGCCAAAGCGAATGCTTTAAAGGCCAAGAAGGCAGTGTCGAAAGGTGTCCACAGCCACAAAAAAAACAAGATCCACACGTCACCCACCTTCCGGAGGCCCAAGACACTGCGACTCCGGAGGCAGCCCAAATATCTTCGGAAGAGCGCCCCCAGGAGAAACAAGCTTGACCACTATGCTATCATCAAGTTTCCGCTGACCACTGAGTTCACCATGAAGAAGACAGAAGAAAACAACACTCTTGTGTTCATTGTGGATGTTAAAGCCACCACCAAGAACCAGATCAAACAGGCTGGGAAGAAGCTCTATGACATTGATGTGGCCAAAGTCAACACCCTGATTCGGCCTGATGGAGAGAAGAAGGCATATGTTCGACTGGCTCCTAATTACAATGCTTTAGATGTTGCCAACAAAATTGGGATCATCTAAACTGAGTCCAGCTGGCTAATTCCAAATATATGTATAACTTTTCACCATTAAAAAAAAAAAAAAAAATATATATATATATATATATACCTTTAAAAACATCTTTTAATATTGCAGAATTAAACTGTATTTGCTATTCTGGAACTGCTTTTTCTCACTTAGCCACACAATTCAGACATCTTTCCATGCCAGTACACATATATTCATCACAATTTTTAAATGGCAACATAATATTTTATAAGATATGTACAATAGTTCCCCCTGATCCATGGTTTCACTTTCCAGAGCTTTAGTTACCCATGGTCAACTGTGGTTTGGTTACCCATGGTCAACTGCAGTTAAATGGAAAATTCCAGAAAAAACTCATAAGTTTTAAATTGTGCATCCTACTGAGTAGTGTCATCAAATTGTGTGCCATTCCACTCTGTCCAGCCTGTTATGTGGATCATCCTTTCGTCCAGCGTATTCATGCTGTCTACACCATCTGTCCATTAGTCACTTAGTAGCCATCTCTGTTATTGGATAAAAAAAAAAAACATAGCACATATAGAGTTCAGGACTATCCTCAGTTTCAGGCATCCACTGGGGGAGCTTGGAACATATTCCCCATGGATAAAGGGGTACACTCTAATTACTCCTACTGGTAGACATTTAGATTTTTCTCACAGTTTTTCATTATTATATAAATAAATACCTTTAAGCTCTATAGGCTGAGGACCAAGCCATTCATGTTGGCAGCTGCCCCCATGCAACCTGGAGGCAATCCCTCTCCTATACTGTAGAGAAGCCCTTTCTGGGTCTGAGCAAGGACTCTTGTGAGATTAGAGGTCACATAGATCCTTGCACCAGCGTGTCTAAAGCCATGCTCATGGCTGTCATCAAGGTCTAGTTCTTCAAAGGCCAGATGGAAGGGCTGGGACCCAGGCAATCTAAATCATCCACAGTCAGACAATAGAAAAAGGCAAGGTGTCTCCAGGAGATTGGCTTGCAGTTTACCTTGAAAGACTGCCCAAGAAATTGGAACTGATATTTACAACTGTACTTCTCAGGTATTTGAAGATTGGAAATATGAACAAATGTAGATTTTAGGCATGAGTCATTGTCCAATGCACACATTTGAAAAAACACACAAAAAAACATGACTTGACTAAAACGCTGAATGACAGCAGGTGGTAGAGTTGTTGGATGATGCGTCTGCACATTGCAGGCCCTCCATGAAAGTCTCCTGAATGAATGAATGCATTTGTCTGATGTAGAGCCAACTACAGCTTAGCTCCACCTTGATTTTCCTTACAAGTTTACCTCATCACTCTACCAGAATCAGAGAAGTGATAAGGAAATGTCTCACATCCATTCTAGCCTGAGACTCTTCCTCTTCCAGAAAGCATGCCTGGGTCAGTATCACTAAAGGACACTGTCATTCCATATGTTCCCCAGTTGGAATGAGTAGCCTCAATTGTGCTAATTTGAACATGGCTCCAATATCGCTTTGAGAATGTTTCTATATTCGTGTACCATCAAGCTTGTAGATGTCACTGAGACAAGGGTTGTCTTACAGATTCACGTTATATGTTCAGTCCTACACTGTGTCTGTGACAGACACATATGCAGTCTGCCCAATAGAAACTCATCATCCTGTTAAGAAGAAACTTCGTTCACATCTGAAATTACTAGTGAGTTAGGTAATGTACAATATATACTGTATCAATCAGGGTTCCAGTCAGGCAAACAGGAATCATGGCAGATGTTTTAAATAGAGTGTTTCATACAGGAAATTAGTTACAAAAGTGTTAAAAGGGCTGAAAGAACAAAAATGTAAGGTAACCAGAGAATAATAATGACAGGAAAATGGTGGTTGGGGAAGGTGGTGTTAGAGTCCAAGTGTACATGCTGTTGCTTTGTTTGAGGTGCTGTTACAACTGCTGACAGTGCTGGAACCACTGAAGAGGGACCACCCAGGCTAGAGCTGTGACCACTGAGCAGAGGCTGCTTTGGCTGAAGCTGGGGTCATCAAGGGGTTTCAGAAATTTTCAGAGGTGCCCCAAAGCAGGGATGGGGAGAGAGAACAGTGGCTTCTCTTCCTTTTCCATTTCTCTGCCAGAGCCTCTTACTGGAAGCCAGCTGGCAAGGGAACCTGGGAAATGTAGTTTTCAACCTTACAGCCCAGAGTCAGAGGCATGAGTGTGGGGCTGACAGACAACAGGCTAATAAACAACCCAGATTTTAAATGTTGTGATACAGGTGATTGAACAAGACAATGTATAATAAGGGAGTGAGCTTAAAATACAGTTGGTATAAACAAAGTTTTAGAAGAGAGACTACAAGGTACACTGGAGACAGCAAGAAGCTTCCACAACTCTATCAGTGGGAATGTTCTGGATATGAGTGAAGAAACCAACCTCAAACATGCTACGGCTGCAAAAGAGGACTTTATTGGGTTGCATGATTGTGGAATACAGGGTATTCACTGGCTTCAGGGATGGTGGGATCCAGGTCTTGAATGATGTTGCTAGGTTCTGTCTCCTCAGTTTATTGGCTTTGCATGTCTTGACTTTATGCTTCAGACAGACGAGATGGTTATCCACAGACTCCCATCTTCCTAGCAGGTTGACCTCACTAGGAAAAGTCATTTCATTACATCTGGCAGGTCCCATCCCTGACCCAATCTCAACTGCCAAGAGGAATGCCCCACTGTGCCTTACTCCACCAAATGGAATAGAGCAGGAAAAATCCCTCAGCAGGAACAGTGGGCAGCTGTTAACATGCAAAGGAAGATGGGCAAATGAGCTGAGCAAGAAAAAGGTATGGCCACCGTAGTCCTCCATATGCACCACAACAGGACATAGGCTGTGCCCTCTAGAAACTGCTATTTTGTCTGAAACCTGAAGAAGATTTAGGATCATTCTTTTTATTCTGTTTTAAATGGGGTCTCCCTCTGTCACCCAGGCTGGAGTGCAATGGCATGATCTTGGCTTACTGCAACCTTTGCCTCCCGAGTTCAAGCAAATCTCCTGCCTCAGCCTCCTGAGTAGCTAGGACTACAGGTGCCTACCACCACACCTGGCTAATTTTTTTATTTTTTATTTTTTTAAGTAGAGGTGGGGGTTTCACCATGTTGGCCAGGCTGGTCTCAAACTCCTGACCTCAAATGATCCACCCACCTCGGCCTCCCAAAGTGCTGGGATTACAGGCATGAGCCACCATGCCCAGCTAGATCATTTTTAAACCACAAATAAGCCAGTGTAAATTGATTTCCTCTGAGCTGTAATGCTCATGAAATATGAAGAGTCTTGGTCCAGGGCATCTCCCCATAGTACCTGGGGTGTTCTGAGCACACAGGGCACTCTCCACACATAAGGTGGTGCCAACAGCTGCCGGACACAGGAGAGGCAGCCCAGGCTACTGCAGTCACATGGTAATGTCACGTGCCATAAACACATAAGAAAGCCAGGGGATGCTCCCAGGAAGTTGCAGGGTATCAGCCAGAGTCCCAGAAGGAAGATGGCATTCCCAAAGGGTTTAGCTGAAGGGATTTTAATGAGAGGATGATTTATAGAGAGGTGGGCAGATTTCACAGAACCACAAAAGATGGTGAGATACCCAGGAACCTCACCATCCTGGGACTGTGTATTCATAGGTTTGTCACCAAATTTTTGCTAAAACTCAAGGTGCATATTATTGGGGTGCTATTTGGCATAGAAAACATTTGTCCAGGAAATTTTCTAATATTATGTCAAGTTAAATATAATTCATTGCAAATAAGAGGTACAAGGCATAGTATAATAGCAAGCTAGCACAAACAAAATTTGTGGACTTGCTAAAACATGGGAGAACAGCGTAGGCCAGAATAACAAAGTGATTAAGAGTTCAGGCTCTGGTGCTGGAGTCCCTGGGTTCAAATCCTTACTAGCTATGGGATCATAAGTGAATTTACTCATGTGTAAAATAGAGGTAATATTACTTATCCCATAAATTGTTATGAGGATTAAAGGATTAAATGCAATATTTGTAAGATGCTTAGAACTTTACTGGCACATAAATACTAGCATTATCTACAAAATTATACTACCCTTCCTCCGTTCACTCAATAAATATATAGTCAGGAGCCACATAACAATGTTTCAGTGAATGAGGGACCACATATACAATGGTGATTTCATAAGATTATAGTATCATATTTTTATGTATCTTTTCTATGTTTAGATGTGCTTAGATACACAAATACTACTATGTTACAATTGCCCACAGTATTCAGTACAGTAACGTACTGTAGGTGTTTGTAGCCTAGGAACCATAGGCTAGACCAGATAGTCTAGGTGTGTAGCAGGCTACACCATTTAGGTTTGTGTAAGTATACTCTGATGCTCTCATTATGAAACTGCCTAACAATGCATGCTTTAGTAGGTATCCCCGTTGTTAAGTCACACATGACTGTGTATTAAATATTTACTATAGGCATCATCCTAGGCTCTGGGGAAAGTGGTAAGAAAAAAAAGACTACCTTTCCTGATGGACTGGGAAGAAAACATTAACTAATAATCACACACAGAAATAAAATCAAAACCGTGAGTGGTGGTGCTTGGAGCCATAAGAGCTGGTAATGACTATACAGGGGTAGGCCTTCTTGAGGAAGTGACATTTACCTATGACCTAGATGAGTTTACTAGGGAAAGTTCATTAGGTAAAGATGAGAGGGGGAAAAATACCAGGCAGAGGAAGCACTATGTCCTCTGTGGCAGAAAGGATCATGGCAGGCATATTAGTCAGGACCCAGCCAGGAAAGCAAAACCCACTCTAGGTGATTTGATAGAGGGAATTTCATACGGGGAGTCAAAGGAGTTGAAAGAGCTCCCAGGGGAACCCTGAGAGTAGCAACTCCAGGAAGCTGGGACTACTGTATTTGTTTGCTAGGGCTGCAGTAACAAAGTGCCACAGACTGGGTGGCTTCACGCAGAAAGTTATTGTCTCAGAGTTCTGAAGGCTGGAAGTCCAAAATCAAGGTGTCAGAAGGGGTAGTTCCTTTTGAGGCCTATGAGGGAAGGATCTGTTCCACGCCTCTTTCCTTGACTTGTAGATGACCATTTTCACCTATGTCTCTTCACATCGTCTTCCCACTGTGTGTGTCTATCTCTGTCCAAACTTCCCCTTTTTATAAGGACAACATTCATATTGGATTAGGGTCCACCCTAATGACCTCACTTTAATTCGGCTACTCTATAAAGACCACAACCCTAAATAAGGTCACACTCTAAAGTACTGGGGGTTAGAACTTCAACACATGAACTTGCAGGGGAGACACAATTCAACCCATAGCACCACCCTGGAAGCTGGAGAACAAGGAAAGAAACAGTTTCTGGAGCCTAAGACAAGATAAGCTGGAACAAAGAGGGCCTGCCAAGATGGGTAGCAGGGATCACACAGAGATGGCTGTGTAGTGGGAACTGCAGCCACAGAAGAGACTCCTGAGGAAGAGAAGCAGGAGGAGAAGTACTCTGGCTTCTCCTTCCTTCACCTCCAATATCTTTTGCCCTCCCTCACTCCCCATTGGCTGAACTTTACTGGAAGGCAGTTGGCTCTGGAGCCTGGAACAGCCCCCAGTGACACAGAGCAGATCGGGGGACCACGGGATGGGAAGGGTGGACATGGCTCTGACAGCAACAATGTAACACCCATGCAACGAGTCTGTGAGGCCGAATGGAGGCCAGTTGGCTGCAAGGGAGAGAGCAAGAGAGTCTGGCAGAAGGTGCACCTGGAGAAGGAAGTAGAGGCCAGGCCAGGCCAGGTAGGAGTTTGGTCTGCATGCTAAGAGCCATAGAAATATCAAAAGATTTTTAATAGAGCTGGGGGAGAGGCGGTGATGTGATCAGAGATGTGTTTTGAAAAGACCTATCTGGCTATGAAGTGGAGAGTGGGTTGAGGATAGTGGGGCAGATCAGTTAGAAGGCTACGCCTAAGAGAAAGCCTGTTTTACAAAAAGAGGGAGCTCCTGCCACCCCTCTCTTTCCCTGGAGTTTTCATACCCTCCACGTGTACTAGACATGTGTATCTGCCAGTCAAAGCCACCCCTCCCCTGGTGCAGAGGCCCGCTCCAAGCTCTCATTGCCCAGTGTCCTTTTTCTAGATCCTCTCCTGGTTCACTTCCTCTCTCTCTGGGCAGTCCTTCCCATGCTGCAACACTGATTCTTCTTTTGTCACCCACCTGCTGCAAGGGGGGCCCTTGTCACCCATCTCACCCATCACTCTGGCTTAATGGTGCTGACTGAGTCCATGGCTTTGGTGGCCACCCATATGTTGCTGCTGCTTCTCAGATCTGTATTTCCAGACATGATTTCTCTCGTGAGAAAAATCAGCCTGCCAGATATCTCCACTGGAATGTCCAAAGGAATTGGAATCATGAGCTCAGCATGTCTAAAACTGAACACATTATCTTCCCCTCGCACGCGGACTCCTGTAACCTGCCCTTCATCCTGTGTTCCCTATCCTCCTTATGTCCCACCCCCACTCCTGTTTGAACATTTCACCAGAAACAGGAGTGGGGGGTGGGACGTAAGGAGGATGGGGGAAAGAACATCATCCTAAACTATTCCCTCTTACTCCCCCACATCCCATTGCTGTCCAAGTCCTGTTGGCTCTGTCCTAGATATCTGTCAAAATCCACTTTTCCTGCTACTTCCCTAGCCCAGGTCCTCATTTTTATGTGGGTTCATGCAGTGGTCTCCTAGCTGGCTTCCTGCCTCAAGCCTTGCCCTGGCCAGTCCACTTTTCCTACAATCAAAGTGACATCTACCAATGTAAATAGATCATGTCCTTTCTCTGCTTAAAATCCCTTCAGTGATTGCTTATCATCCTCAAGTCAAGTCTGATTACTATCTCTGCACAGTGCCCAGCCCACAATAAATGCTTGGTGATTAAATGAATAAATGACAAACCAATATAGAAAAATTGCTAAGTGTGGAAATGAAGAGAAGATGCCATTTTTTTCCCCCTGGAAGTCTTTCCGACTGTCCAAGACTCAATCTGGATCTATCCTTGGGTGTTTGTGTTGTACTTCTCACACTATACTAAACCCATCTACTTACCTGTCTGTTTCCTACTGGAATGTTCCTTGGTTGCTACTATATCTCCTAGCACAGCGCCTGGAAGAAAGTAAATGCTCAAAAAATATTTGATGAATGAATGAATGATAAGGAGAGCTCTGGGCTGGGGCTGACTATGAAATGCTTACTAGGAGCAGAGTGTGTCTGTCCTGGTTCCAAAGCACTGGGGGAACCAGGACGGGTAGAGAGGCTGAAGGCAAGCCCTTTAGAGGAAGGATAGCAGTGATGAAGGCTGAAAGATCAACAGCAATACATTTTTCTCAGGAGACTTCTTTGGGGCAGTGTTTTCTAAGCTGGGTTCCAGGGACCACTGGTCTTGCGAGATGCTCTATCTAGGGTTCTATGTCAAATCAGCATGTAGAAACATGCAGCCCATACCCCTTGTGTACATCAGCATCTCAAAGAGTCTGAGAAGTCCTGCAGTTGAAAAACCAACACTTTAACCCTTTTAACTCAGTATTTCCTGAACTTATTCCGTAAGTTTGAATATATAAAAATAAAGTTTTTTGCTTAATACTCAGCAACACCCCCTTCCACAAGATATACTGGAATAAATAGTGTTTGGTGGTCATGAGTATTTTAGGAAAAGGGCAGGAGAAGCTTGAATTTCCCCCAGTGTGCCTCGGGTGAGCACTGTGGTTATAGCCACTTGATGAGAACAGTCAGAGGAAGGCTGCTCTGGGCCATCAAGTGCAGACTGTATAGGGCAGGCGAAGGCTGGGAACAGAGACACCCCTGAAGGGGTTGTAGATTCAGGGGGAAAGGTGATGGATGGCCTGGACAAAGATTGTGGTGGAAACAAAATCAATGGGCACACCATTTTCCCTTCTTGGAAGAACCTCTGAAAGGAGAAGCCCTATTCACCCCGACTGCCTGGCTTAGGCCACACCCCTAGAAATGCAGCTACAACCAGGGCAAACCATCAACAGCATCTTCTCAGCACCCATGCGATCCCAAGTAGGCATCCGAGGACATGCAAAAGAGAAGCATGTGTTCTTTTGTGGTCAAAGTCTGTTTTCTGTCTTGGAGCAGGTATGCTCCTGATGGTGCTGCAAGCAGCAGGGGGTGAGGCTGCAAGCTGGGCTAAAAACAGCCCCACCCCCTCTAGCCACAATCAGCTGTGGGATAAAAGCCCCTAAAGACCAAGACTGTACTCATGTCTGACTCATCTCTGCTTCCAGCTCTCAGCTAAACCTGCCCAGAGGAGAGCATGGCAGACAGGAGGGCGCTTGCTCAGAAGCCTCTAGGTTAGAGGTAAACAGGACTAAGGTTAATAAAGAAATTCATAATGAGGGTATAGCAACTGTACCCCCACCCCATCACCAGATGATGACCTGGTCTGAGAGAGGAAACATGCAGGTGGGTCACATAACTCCATGTAAAGCAGGTAGCGCACCATGCCTGCATTTAAGGGCTCAGCAGGTGTTACTTATTACTATTATTTTCTCCTATGCAAGTAACTGAAAAAAATTACTTCATTTAAGATCTTTAGCAAATACTTTTGGTGTTAACTCTTTCAGGGACACTTCTTTTTTATAAATTTATTTTTTAATATAAATGGGACAGAGTCTAGCTATGTTGCCTAGGCTGGTCTCGAACTCCTAGGCTCAAGGGGTCCTCCACTCTCAGCCTCCCAAAGTGCTGGGATTACAGGCATGAGCCACTGCATCTGGCCTGACGGACACTGCTAATGCAGTACCTGGTGCTTTTCTGGCCCCTAAGCCCATGGGCTCAGGAAAAAATTAAGTCAGTGCCTAAGAGGACCCCAAATCCCACCATTGTTTCACAGACAGTGTTCAGTATGGCCTGCACCTCAGGGTAATCACTTCATTTTGCTCTTTTCTCTCCAATGCTCTCAGTGTGGAGGGAACTGGGAGGACCTGTCTGACCACAAACAACCCACCCGAGTAGGCCCTGCTGCTCCCAGAGGATGCTCCTGCCAGAGTTCTCCTAGTTCCTTGCAAGGAGCCCTGGAAAAACAATCCCACCCTGGGTCTACCATAGTCTTGGGGACTTTTAAACCAATGCCCAGCTAGAAAAAACATCTCAGGCAGTTCGAGGATAGAAGAGGAAATAATATTAAGAGCCTGCCATATGTTGAATGTTTACTATGTCTCAGTAGAATATAAATGCTTTAGGTTCTTACAGAAGCCCTCCAAGGTGGGTACTCTTATTATCCCCTTTTTACTAATGAAGAAACTGAGACTTAAGGAGGTTAAATACCTGGTAAGTAGATAGAGTAGGGATCTGACCTAAGCTGTCCAACTCCAGGGCTCATGCTCTTAACACTGTTTATCCTGCTTTCCCAGGAAACTACAGAGGCCCTTTGGTGCTCCCCAGCTCTCCTTGTTTTCCTGTTTCTAAGCATCTGAGTGCATCCTAATAGCTGTGGACAGCAGAGATTTGGAACAGGAGATTGAAAAAGTCTCATCTACTGCCATGCTTGGCACATAGTAGGCACTCAACACATGCTAGACTCTCCCCACCTCCTGTTGCTTCTTGGCACCAGGCTTCACTCTGGACAAGAGTTAACATCTCATCCTTTACCCATGTCTTCTTTGACTGAACATCTCGCTATTAGTGGGAGATGGGTCAAAGAAGTATTCACTCATCCTTTCATCCAACAATACTGACAGAGCACCTGCCCTGTGCCAGGCTCAGCCAGAGGCTGGAGATAAAGACATGAATGAGACCCCTGGTGACGGGTGAGAGACAAAGCAAAGGGCTCATTTCCATAGAGGATGATGGGGATTCACACCTGGGTTGGGCAAGGCACACAATGGAGCAGGGTGTTATGGTTGGCTTTGTGTCCCCACTCAAATCTCGTCTTGAATTGTAGTTACCACAATCCCCATGTGTCATAGGAGGGACCTGGTGGGAGGTAACTGAATCATGGAAATGGTTTCCACCATGCTGTTCTTGTGATAGTGAGTGAGTTCTCATGAGATCTGATGGTTTTATAAGGGGCTTTTCCCCTCTTCACATTGGACTTCTCTCTCCTGCCGCCACGTGAAGAAGGCCATGTTTGCTTCCCCTTCTGCCATGACTGTAAGTTTCCTGAGGCCTCCCCAGCCATGTGAAACTGTAAGTCAATTAAATCTCTTTTTTAAATAAATTACCCATTCTTGGGTATGTTCTTATAGCAGCATGAGAATGAACTAATACACAGGGTGACATGAGAAGGCTTCCTGGGAGACAATGCCTGAGCCGATCTCTGATGAGAAAGTAAGAGGAGGAATTTCAGGTACAGGGAACAACATGTGCAAACACACAAGGCTGAAGTAAACAAACAGGAAGCTGTGAAAAAGGACAGTAATGAATGACTAGCCCAACAGGGTAATTTTGACCCCCAGGGTACCTTTGGCAACAACTGGAGACTTTTTGTTTGCTTTTCACAATTGTGTGTGTGTGCATGTATGCACGTGTGTGTGCAAGTGTCTGCTACTGGCATCTAATAGGTAGAGGTCAGGGATGCTGCTGAACATCCTACAGTGCACAAGATAGCCCCCCACGACAAAGAATTATATCTGGCCCAAGATGTTGAGAAACCCTGGACTAGAACAACAAACATAAAAACATATTATAGTACTCTGACAATTAAAACTTCATAGTACTAGCACATGAAGAGATAGAGAGACCAATGGAACAGTTTAAGAATACAAATATATACAGGAATTTAGCATATGATAAAGGAAGCATTCCAAATTCAGTGAGAATTCAATAAGTGTTGTTGAGAATCCTGGGTAGCCATCTTGAAAAACATTGAGCTGGAGCTATACCTCACACCATATATCAGAATAAATTCCACATGGAGTAAACATTTAAAGGTAAACAATAAAACCACACAAGTACCAAGAGAAAATGTGGGAGAAATCTTTCATAATCTTAGAGTGGGAAAGTCTTTCCTAATCCTGACTCACAAATCAGGAACTATAAAACAGGAAATTGATTAAGTCAACTAATAAAAGTTGAAAAAAACTTTTTAAGCTCTTGCATGTGAAACAAACAAAAATCAAACCTGTATATAAGCAAAGTCGAAAACAAATGCAAATCTGTAAAGGATACACAAAACTCAGCAGACAAAGGGCTAATTTCTTTAAATTATAAAGATACATAAACCTCTAAAGAAAAGACCAATGGAAATATGAGCAAAGCATGTGAAAAAGTGGCTTATAGAACAATAATGAAAATAAATACAAATGGCTGTTAAACATATGAAAAGATGTTCAACCTCTTCATGATAAGAAAAATGCAAATTAAAAGTACTGACATGCCTTGTTTTTTTTTGTTCATTTCTCACATTTGCAAAAACCCAAATTTGAAAATACGCAGACATTTCCATATATTGCTGGTGGGTATGTCAACTAGTACAGCCCCTAGGAGGGCGATTTAGCAATATTTACCAAAATAGCAAACGCATATATCATCTAACCCAGCAATCTCACTTCTTAGAGCTTACTCCACAGATACATATATTTGCATGCATATGAAGTGCCATATATACAAGGTTATAAATTGCAGCAAACGATTAGAAACAATTTAAATGCTCATTAATAAGGAACTGGTTAAATAAGTTAGAGGTTGGCAAACTACCATCAGGGCCCAAATCTGGCCTTCTTCCTGTTACTGTAGGACTTTCAAGGGAAAAATCGTTTTAACATGTTTAAATGGTTGAAAAAAATCAAAAGATAATTACATTCTGTGACACATGAACATTATATAAAATTCTAAAATCAGAGTCCATAAATAAAGTTTTATTGGAACACAGCCATGCTCCTTTGTTTACACATGGTCTCTGACTTCTTTTGCACCTTAACAGAGAACTGAGCAGTTTCCCAAGAGACTCGCTGTCCCACAAATCCTAAAATATTTACTATTTGGCCCTTTATAGAAAATTTTGCTGGATTGGAGTATATCCATGCAGTTGAATACACGGCTACAAAAAAACAATTTAACAAACTCTGTATGTATTGCTACAGAAAGGTTTCCAGGCTATATTACTAAATTTTAAACAAGCAGACAAGAAAAGTGTAAATTGCATGTTATCATTTGGATTAAAAGGCGGGATATATTTGTATTTTATTATAATATGCATAAAACTTATCTGGAAGCAAATACAAGAAATTAGTAAGCAGTGACTGTCTCTGGGGGAATGAGATTGGTGAACTTGAAACAGAGGAAGAACGAAACTGTGTGTATGAAGTATATTAATAATTATTTTTTAAACTATACAGTGGGTAGGATTTACATACAATGAAATATTATTTAGCCTTAAAAGAGAAGGAAATTCTGACATGAGTGAACCTTGAGGATATCATGCTTAGCAATGTCAATCACAAAAGGACAAATATTTTATGATTCCACTTACAGGAGGCACCTAGAGTAGTGAAATAATAAAGACAGAAAGTAAAATGGTAGTTTTCAGGGGTTGGGGAGAAAAAGGAATGGAAAGTTAGTGGGTGCAGAGCTTCAGTCGCAGAAAAAGTTCTGGAGATGGATGGTGGTGATAGTTGTACAACAATGTGAATGTACTTAATGCCACAGAACTGTATACTTAAAAATGGCTAAAATGGCCAATTTTATGTTATTTATATTTTATCACAATATTAAAAATATCTAGGCCAGGAAAAAAATAAAAACACACAGTCGTAAATAAGAGCACAGATTCATGTCGCTAAAAAGTTGTTCGGCCCGGCTTTGGGGGTGATGAGGCTGGAGGTGTCTGCATGGCCTGATGAGAAAGCACTTGTATTCTGGCCTAAGGAGTTTGCATTTTGCATGTCCTGAGGACAATAAGGAGCAACAGGATCCATTTTGTTAAAAAACAAAATTCTGGAAACAAGAAAAGAATGGACAGAAGAGGCTTGGGTGGGCAGGGAAAGAAGAGGGAGATCTAAACTCTGACTTTTTTTTTATCTTCCCCAAATTCCTACCTAAGGGGCCTGGGGAGTCACACCCTACAAACCATACAGTCTCATCAGAGGGTTTTTTGTTTGTTTGTTTTTGTTTTTTTGAGACAGAGTCTCGCTCTGTTGCCCAGGCTGGAGTGCAGTTCTGTGATCTTGGCTCACTGCAACCTCCACCTCCCAGGTTCCAGCAATTCTGCGCCTCAGCCTCCCAAGTAACTGGGATTACAGGTGTGTGCCACCACATCTGGCTAATTTTTGTATTTTTAGTAGAGACAGGGTTTCACCATGTTGGCCAGGCTGGTCTGGAGCCCCTGACCTCAAGTGATCCACCCACCTCAGCCTCCCAAAGTGCTGAGATTACAGGCGTGAGCCACCGTGCACTGCGTAGAAGGATTTTTATTTAACCCCCCTATATAAGGTGGTCTGCTTTCCAACCTGGCTCTGGCATAACATCACATAACAAATAAGGAAGGAAATATAAATATTTAAACCCCAAATATATTTTCTTGCCATATCTTGAAATTGCCTGGCAAGGTTGTCTCTTGTGGGAAAAATCTATGGAGAATCTACAGAGATTCTATGGAGATTCCCCTTCCCCTCCCCTCCTTTTTCCTCTTTCTTTCCAGACCCAGGAGATACTCAACTAAGAGCCAGGTAACCTTTTAAGTGGGATAAGAAACATTTTACAACCTGCTCTCTCTGAAGTCTGCTGAAAGCTTCTTCAGAACAATAAAACTTGGTCACCACAATCCTTTATCTTAACCTAAACATTTCCTTTCTATTGGTCCCAGGTCTTTAGATAAACTCAACCAATTGTCAACCAGAAAACTTTAAAATCTACCTATAAGCTGGAAGCCCCCACCTCTCCCCCACCTACAAGTTGTCCCACCTTTCTGGAGCAAACCAATGTATTTCTTAACTGTATTTGATTGAAGTCTCACGTCTCCCTAAAATGTATAAAACCAAGCTGTGCCCTGACCACCTTGGGCACATGTTCTCAGGCCCTCCTGAGGGCTGTGTCATGGGCCATGGTCACTCATATTTGGCTCAGAATAAATCTTTGCAAATATTTTACAGAGTTTGGCTCTTTCTGTCAACAATGAGTATTAGAGGGTACCTCTTGGAAGAGAACCTGGGTGCTCGGGGACAGGGGTGGGAAGGAGACCTATTTTTTACTATAAATCCTTTTGTTGGATTTCTACATGTATGTTCATTTCCTATAAAACAATAATTGTGTTTATTTTTAAAAGAAAAGCTCTTCAAGCAAATATGAGGGAAGAGAAGTACTTTCCCAAAGTGTGGTGGAAGGGAAGGGGGAGAGTTTGTGATGGGGTGGGGGTGACGGGCCTGAACTTCATCCAAGCCTCTGAGGACCCGAGGAGCAGAAACTTGTGGGGATGTGAGCTAGAAGGTGAAGCCCACTGGTTCCTAGGTGACCTCTCTCTGACTTCATGGGCCATGGAACAGGCTGTCTCTGTGGTAATCTCAACAATGCTGAAGGCAGTCAGTGCCTGGCAACTTTGGACTTAAGAGTATCCGGTAGGTGCAAAACATCAGCCAGGCACTTGGTGCCCAAAGCCTTTGATTACACCCCAGCTGGACATCTAGAGCCTGGACGTCAGCTTGGGGAAAACCACTTCTTATGCAGAAAGTAAAGCCCAGCAAAGGCCACCAGGTATTCCTAACAGGAATACACCTAACAGGGCCTTTCCTCCCCCTCTTCCCAGCCCCACCAACTCCTTCCCCCCTCTTGGCCCTACAGGGAACCTCTGCACAGCCAAGCTAGGATATTGGGTTTCTGGACTCTTGCTAGAACTTCTTTGAGTCATTCATTTTCTTTTTATTTATATATACTGTGTTGCCTCAACTATATTGCACCATTTCGTCTCAGGTCTCTGGGAAAGAGAGGATCTCACAACAGAAACATTTTTCCAGAAAAACCCTGAGAGGGGGCTGGCCTCTTTGAGGGCTTAAATGTCTCTGCGACGTCACAGAGGCATGCCAATTTCTGTCTTAGTCCATTCGGACTGCTCTAACAAAAATAGCACAGACTGGGTGGCTTAAACAGCAGGCACTCTTTTCTCACAGTTCCGGAGGCTGGAAGTCCAAGATCAAAGTGCCAGCAACAGGCCTTGGGAGGGCCTGCCTCCTGGTTCATAGATGGCCATCGTCTCCCTATGTCTTCACACGGTGGAAGGGGCAAGGAAGCCTTCCCCACACACCTGCCCTTCACTCTGCGGAGCCCAGCTTCCTACTGCAGTAAACTCTCATATGGCCAAGAAGGTAAAGGTCTGCTCAGGGCATTCACCTCCTTTCAGTGGTTCTCCACATTCAGCCCAGATAGACTCAGCCAACAGGAAACCCATTAACCAAAAGCTTGTGTTCTGTTTGGCCTCTTACACATCAAAGGGAACATAACAGTGAAAATTATAATAAGCAACAATGATCATCATCATTTCCAAGAGACAACATCAGTGCCAGCAGTTCCAATGAGACCCTGGGGTGTCAGTCACTGTATCTGCAAACAGAAAATGCAACTCACCTGCCTCTCCAGTCATCAAGAGTGCTCATAACGCTTAGAAAACTGTAAATAGCTTATAACTGCCAGTTGCTGCTATTGTTCATAAGTGCTTTGGGGTCACAGCTCTCGAAATAATGAGAAGGTGTGCTCTCGGCAATGAAATTAAACAGGCATTTCAGGGCAACCTCAGTTCAGATCCCTGGAGAAAAAAAGAACCTACAGCTTACCTCCAGAGGGGCACTGAGGATCATGTTTCACCCTGAGAGGGGGCTGGCCATGGAAGGAAATGACCTGAGGTCGGGGTCATTTCCTTCTGCGGAGAGGGCCTCCATTCTGCGGGAGAGGGCAGGGAAGATGCTTGGCTGCTCTCACAAAGGAGCTTCTAGGATCTGCCTCTTTTTTTTCCTCACCTCCTCCTAAGGGAAAAAGTTGTTTTCCTTCCTGCGCCTCAGGGCAGAGCAGAAGTTGAAATGGACTACTTGTTCCTAATATTATTTACAGTTCAGCAAAGGACTTGGGGTCTCCAGCCTCAGGTCTAGAAACTCCTTCCACAGCCACACCCTGAAAAGGACTAGGTTAGCAGCAAAGCTGGGGCTCCTGAGATAGCATGCGATCTTCTGGTGGCGCTTTAAACTTGTGGTATAAACTGAGGTGGTCTCAGGTCTCTGGGAAAGAGAGGATCTCACAACAGAAACATTTTTCCAGAAAAGGGCGCAGCTTTGGAGTTGCCTTAATAACATGGGATCTAGCGCCACCTAGTGCCTGCTGCGGAGCTTGACATGGGTCTTGCTCTGATAAGGTGGTTTTGTTTTTTTTGGAAATTGGCTTTAACCAAGAGAGAGACCGAAATCGAGAAACACGTTTTCTGCACACAGGGCTGTCCTCATGCCCACGATGAGGGACTGAGAGTTTGGTGGGAGAAGCTGAAAAGCTACAATCTTAATGTGTCACGGACGGGGGTGTTGGGTGAGGGGATGGGGGAGTCTTTCTCTTGGAAGGAAGCTGGGGTGACTCACAAGTAATATTTAGAGTCTTAGTCCCAGAAGATTGGCTTGGATTTGTCTGCATTAATATTTTTGCTCACACTAGAAAAAAAATACTGGTGCTATTTTATGACTTCTATGCTTTTCAAACTAGTTTCTCAGAGCTCTCCCAGAGCCAGCAAAGGGGCTGCTTACAAAAAGCCCTTGGAAGCTGCTTCATTGTGGAATCCACTCCCGCTCCTTGCTACTGCCTACAGGACAAGCAGCCCTCCTTTTTTGTCCTGCCACTGTCTGGCTGCCCCCTAACCCTCTACTAATTAAAGCCACCATTTGCTATTTGTTTAACGTGATTCATTTCAACCTCAGAACAGCCAAGGCAGTGGATATTGGTAATCTCAACTGATCTTTAGGGAGGTTACAGGACTTACTCAAGATCTTTCAGCTCATAAGCAGAAGTGGGATTTGAACCCAGAGTTATTGAGCTCCAAAAAATTTGTTCATTTCACTACAGTACTCCATCTGCACTGCTAGGGGTAGTGGCTATTGCAGAGGATGCTACAATGTCCAGGAGGTTCCAGGAGGTTCTTGAGGAGACAAAGAACCTCTGAACTGGAGGACTTCTAGCTTGGAGGACACTTCCTGCTCTGGGCCGGTCCCTGTGACTCCAAGGCCTGGCTCGATGCTTGGTGTAAACACCTCCCTCCTCACAGCATCTGCCCTCCCTCAACACAGACATTTCCTCAGCCTACACTTCTCCACCCTTGGAAACCACCCCAGAGGAATAATGAGAGCAAAGAGCAGGGCAGGGAGTTGGCAACTCTGTAGAATGCCAGGAGAATCGTGGATTTGTCTGACTTCTGGGCTTTGGCCTCGTCTGGTGGAAAACTGTGAAAATTCCCTACTGGCTCCTCCCTTCCCTTCCCTCCAGGCCCCTCCACCATTCTCCACCAAATAGACACACCTCCAGAAGAAGGTTAAGTAAGGCTACTCTCTGGATGCCTCTGAAACAGAATGGTTTGCTTAAATGTACAGATTCAGAAATAAAGTTTAAATGGGGCAGCAGGCTGCAGTGGGACCCACACCCTGACCTCCATAAATGGATAAATGTTCAGGCTGCTGGAAGACCATGGAGGTGGTTTGGGGGTATCCGAGGAGCACAGAATTAAGAGACTGGGACTTCAGTCCCCATTCTGTCACTCCTCAGCTCAGTAATTTTGGGCAAAGTCACTTAACCACTGTGAGCATCAGTTTCTTCACTCAGAGTATGAGGACAATGATTCTCTTACCTGTAAGCTAACAGATGAACAAGCGCTCGGTAAAGCCCTGTAAGGGTGTGAGGTACCATACAATGAAGGAACTATGGGCATGCAGGATTTAGCTGAGAGTGCCTTTACTCACTTCGTCCTTTCCCTACCTCTCCCTCTTCCCCAAAAGGAGTCTGTCTCCTATAAAAGGGGTCTTAATGCAGACTCACACACACGCACACAGGGTCTTCAGTTCTTGTGGGCTTTTCATTTTTTTTTTCAGAGTTAAATCATCTTGGAAAACAGCTTTTCCAATAAAGACCCAGTGGCCAGGACTGCTGGATGCACTTTCTTTAAAGGTGGTGGGAAACGCAGAAGCAGGAAGGTCCAGGACGGCATCCATCCTGTGCAAGGAGAAGGTCCTAAAAGGCTATTTCCTCTGCTACCAACTAAGAAAGATGGACGTTTGTAGCTGGGCACGGAGGCTAATCATCTGTAATAGTCTGGCAGTGCTAATGCATTCAGGGGAGAGCAATTAATGCCTGTTGGGGAACATCAGGACAGAGCTTAGAGTCTGGCAGCCTCTGGCAAAACCAGTTTGAAAACCTCAGGCTCCATTTCTAGTTTAGGGTGTCTCCACCTGGCTTGGCAAACTCTGTGCCTCTGCAAGAGGGAAGAAATAGCTTCCTAAGTGAGGCTTGGGAGGAACAAAGGCCTCATTAGGATCAATCACTTATTCCAAGTACACATTCCCAAGAATCTCTATTGATGATCTCAGATACAAATGAAGTAGTAATTAAGGATATAATGCAAATGATCTTCAGCTTAGTAACTCTCTGTAATTGAAATTTACTAAATTAAGTCTGAGATTTTTGAAACTAGGCCTTTAAAAAAAAATTCCCCGGTTATAATTACCCCCTCTCCTCCCTCCTACCCACCCTTCAGTAATGTAATTAGTTTAAAATAAGATCCGTGGTAGGGCTGATGATGCGCTGCCTACTGAAATGCTGGCCTCCTATCAGCAATCCCCAGGGAGCGAAGAGAACAGGGGCTCGCATCAGTCAGAAAGGCCACTGTCGTGTTACCAAATATAGGACAAGGAAACTGGACACAGAGCTTGTGATACCGACTGTGCTGGGCGGGAGAGATTTCTCAGCTCTCCCTTCTGTTTCTTTCCCCTCTGCCCACAGACCTGGGATAAGCTGTGGACCATTCAGAGAAAGAACGGAATAGACTGGAGTAGGAGAGGAATTGGAATGTTTAGGGGGTGCTGAGAAGGCCCCTGACAGGAGAGACAGAGGGCTTGGGCAGATCAGAAACCTGGCTGTTTTCTCAGAGGCCAGAGTGCTAAATCTCCATCAGTAATAGCCCTGCGACTCGTCCAAATCCTGTCCTCTGCCACCTGATAGGACCACCCCTGGCCTTAGCTCATTTCTCCTGATATGCCCCAGCAGAGGGCAATGCCCACTAAGCTCAGCCTGCCCAGAGCCCAAGAGGAGCCGTGTGGGCAGAGAAGGGGCCCCAGCAGGCGCTCCAGCCTCCCCGTTCTTTTCCCCAGTTTGGTTTTTGTCCCAAAGTGGGACAAAGAAAGAGGATTGAACATTGTCCTGGGTATGTTTGATCTTCTAGAAGAGCATATTGGCCTATTTCATTTAATTCAGATGAAAAGACCAGCTTGTCTTTGAGATCACACTCTAATTTCATCAGAGCTGTCATGTGAGAACAGAAGAGAAGCTACCCACAGCCTTCCTCCTTCCCTTCCCCACTCCTCCCCTCGCTCACCCCCACCCTCCCGGCCCACGGCTTCCTGAAACTGTTAGATCAACACAGAAACACCTGAAGCCCATTGACCCTCACAAGGCAAAAGCCAAATGCTGCCAGGGCCATCTTAAGATGCCGCACGAGAACAGCAGCTCCCTGGCAGGCAGCACAGACCTGAAAGAAAATGCGTTCTCCCACTGGCCCCCAGCCTTTCAAAACTGCGTGTGCGCACGCGCCTGCTTTCTGTCATCCATTCACATCACCACTGTTAGAAACTTCCATAAATGCTCAACTGAAGCGCTTCTGTCAGAGACAAGGAGCAGAGTTGTTTCTGGAGAGCACAGCAGGTGTATGTTCCATTCGCAAATCAGATGGAAAAGACAGACAATAGCAATCTTGTCTCTGAATAAGCCCTTGCTTAAAAGTTGCCCTTAGCTAATGTGGGCACGTTGACTGTTGGATCTTGGTGCCCAGTGTAGGGCCTGGCACGTGGTAGGTGCTTGGTAAATATTAGCTGAGTGAATAAATGAATGACTCACTCTTCTTCAAAAACTTTCAGGAGCTTCTCAATGGTATGGAAAAATGACATGATTCTAAAATCTGGTATTGGGGATCCTGCAATCAGATGCCTGCCTGCCTTGCACGCCTGGTCCCATGTTGCCAGGCTGGAGTGCACTGGGCCGATCTCGGCTCACTGCAACCTCTGCCTCCCGGGTTCAAGCGATTCCCCTGCCTCAGCCTCCTGAGTAGCTGGGACTACAGGCACATGCCACCACACTTGGCTAATTTTTTGTATTTTAGTAGAGATGGGGTTTCACCATGTTAGCCAGGATGGTCTCGATCTCCTGACCTTGTGATCCGCCCACCTCGGCTTCCCAAAGAGCTGGGATTACAGGCATGAGCCACCACGCCTGGCCAAGACTCTGTCTTTCTAACAAGTTCCCAGACGATGCTGATGGTGCTGGCCCAGGACCACATCTTGCGCATATCACTAACCCTGCATCCCACCAGTTGGTCAAGGTCCTGCTCAGATGCTACCGTTTTTGTCAACAAAACTGGGCACACTAGCAAAAAATGCACCCCCCCCGCCGCCCACTCACCTCACTGCTACACCCCTCTGTGCCTGCCAAGACACTTTGTATCTGAGCTATTTGGCTGTGTCTCCCTGACCTCAGGGGCCTAAAGTTCTCATGCCTTTCCCCGTACCCCACAGAATCTCATTTAGTGCAGCCGGGGACACGCTGCCAGCTGGGGCAGATTCCGTTCCATTCACTGGGACCTTAAAGAACTTCAGACTCCTTGATGCAGCACTCAGCCCTGGGGGTCCAAAGATGCATGACGCCCAGAGACTGCCCTTGAGATGAACATCTATTTTCTGGGTTATATTCACTGCTCACTGAGCCCACTCTGCTGTCCTTCCAGCTGCTGGCCTGGGGCATGACTGACCTGAGCAGACCACGGGATGTCCTCCCTGATCTAAACCAGTGGGAGGTTCCTCTCACTAATACACAGCTCCAAGTTCTCGGCTTGCCTTGCTGTCTTTGAGACTCAGAAGGGAGGTGTTACTTTCGGTGGTAAGCCACAATATGTAATTCACAGAGGGCATGTAAGAGGCAGGTGAAAGATGTTTTGCAGCCTGTTTAAATGTCAGTGACTAAGACCCAGGGGTGCTCTGAGAACATTCTCACTTCTCAGTTGTGGGCATCTAAAAGGTTACTGTCCACCCAGTTCTCCTGCCACGTGGACTTACGGCATCACGGCCTCACATCCTCATGGGACCAATGGCAAATTATGGAACCTCAACTCAGGCTGCTTAAGTAAAATGGGAACTCTTTGCTCACCTCTGTGGCTTGGCCCAAGGTGACTCAGAATTGAAAAAGAAGCGATAGGAATCTGGGATTTAGGAACCATGTCTGGTCTCACACATGCCAGGACTCTCTCTCTGTCTATCCCATTCTCATCTCTGCATGTCCCTGTATGTGGGCCTAACTCTCTCTTGCTGCATTCAGGAGAAGGGGTACCATGCCCAACGAGGCAGTGTGGAATGGAAGGGGGACTGTTCTCCAAAGGAGATAGGAGTGCTAGACAGACCCAAACCAGACATCCATTCCAAATGGTTAGCAAATGTTAAGTCTTTGTCACAAGTTAGGCACTCTGCTGTTTTACATATATGATCTCATTTAATCCCCAAGCTGACTCTATGAGTCAAGTATGGCATTTGCTGGTCTGACAAATAAAAAGGCATGACACAAATCATACCTCAGTCCCTTCTACCAGCTCCAGTGTTGGCTTTGGGACAGCCAGAAGATATGACCTGGATGGGAGAATGCATTTCCTTTGGAAATAAGCATATTGTCCTAGAAAGGGGGCCTAAAAGCCAATGCTTTAGCTCTGGTTGTCTCTGTATCAGTAGTTATGAGGCTAACACCATCAATGTCAAGTTGTTAATTTTGGATAATTTAGATCTCTCTATTAAACCATCATTTCTCTGTGAATCTACATTGAAGGAAGAGAAGTCTCATCAAGAAAATCAAAGGGGTTTCCTCCACTGTCTCACCCAGCCAAGACACATATCCTTTGGGATAGCATTTAAGAAGATAGATGATCCGATTAGATGAGGATAAGCCATGGGATTCTCCCTCCAGACCATCTGCCATCTGGAGATGTTTTCATGGATCCTAGGACCCTACCCAAAAAAAGGACTCCTCCTCTCCAGCTTTATTTCTGTGACCACTTCTTGCCTATATTTTCTCTAAGAAGAAATGAGAGTTGAGACTTGCTCACAACTTTACCATTAAGAGAAAATAAATCATAACAGAGCCTGGTCACCACCCGTCTGAGTGGTCCCCCGACCCACCAGGGGCGTGGCTCCTTGGCTGCTGAGATTCTCAAGGCTGAGAGCAGCCCCTCCAGTGTTCCTACCTGACTGGGGACTTCGTGCAGCCGCAGGCTCTGCCTCTTCTGCTCTCCATTACATCCTGACTCACAGCACAGTGGCTGGCACACAGCAGGTGCCCAAGAAATGTTTGTTAAACAAATGAATGATATTCCATTCTCCAGTGATAACTCAAACAACAATTGAAATCAGTTGGTGACTCCAAGCCAAGGTCACTGTGCTGAACATTATAGTTATATAGTTATATCAAATTCCTCAGAGACATCCATGGTTTTTCTCCCTGGTCAGTTCTTAGGGCTCTGTTTTTGGTTTCATCAATGCAAATGCCAACTCTTTATGTAAATATTGTCATAAATTCCTTCTCAATATTCTGCCGTGCATTTGTTCAATATAAATGTGCTGATCACAGGCTTCAAATCTGGGTCAAAGAATATTTGACTGAAGTCAGACAACCAGAGCCCCAGCTCTATGACCACTAGCAAATGCCAGTATTTACTGAGCACTTACTATGTGCCTGACACTTTATATGCATAATCTCATTTAATCCTCAAGATAATCCTATGTAAATGGTGCCGTCATCATCTTGATTTTATCCATGAGGAAAGTAGAGTTTCTAGGGTGTAAGGACCTAGCTCATTGCCACATAGCCACATGGTAACTACTTAGTTCAAGGCAGAGTTAGGACTCAAACTCATCTGACTGACTCCAGTGCCAGTGCTTTCAAATCAATCTGTAGCATTGCAAGTCACTTAACTTCCCTGCACCTCTGCTTTATTTTCCTTCTAATGGGGATAAAAATCATCTCGCAATTGTAGACTGATGCATTGTGTACACCGTAACGCACCACACACCTTTTGAGGTTAACATTGCCATTGCCCCCAATCAAAGCAGGGTGTGAGAAGGCACCACTAGATTAATCAATGCTTCTCTTCCCTTAGGCATCTTGCCAGCGCTTCAGCAATCAACAGACATTACCCAACACCGACTTTGTGCCATTCACACAAAGATGAATAAGAGGGCGCCCTTGCCCTCAAGAAGCCCACAATCTTATGAGCATCTCCACTAGTTAATGAGGGTCAGGGCTGGATCTATACACTCACCCCAGATGCCCCCTTTGCTTGATGGTTCCTTGTTTCTCTGCCACCCCAGATGTCCCCTTTGCTCGATGGTTCCTCGTTTCTCTGGAAGAAAGAGTAAAAGAGAAGTTTGAGCCTAATGGTTGGACCTCTAGGACACAAAGAATAAGAGGGTAGATAAGTGGGAATAAAGGCCACCCCTTAGCTCTGGGGATCACACTCCATCGAGGAAGGAAACCCTCCTTCCTGCAAACAATGGTATTATAGAGTGGTTAATGGGTTCAGGTAGCAGCTCCCCACTTTCCTGGCCATGTGAGCACTGCTTTAAGGCTCAGTTTCCTTATCTTTTAAGGGGAGGTGATAATTTTGATAACATGTGTAAAGAGTTTCGGTCAGTGTCTGGAGCAGAGCAAACGTTAGGTGATGTGTGGCCAAAGGCAGGGGAACCGGTAGTGCAGGCTGCAGCAGCAACAACCTCATGAGCCAGTGGGAGGGAAGCGGCATCTGTGGCTGGGAATGAGGGGAAGCCACTCAGGACCCAGGGGAAGGAGCAGCACCCCTTCCTCAGTGAAGCAGGAGGACTCTGGAGCAAGCACCACTGTTGTTTAAACAGCCCTCACTTGTCCTGCGTAGCCTAGAGAAAAGAGCGCCAAAATACTAAGTAATAAAATCAGAATGTCTTTCCACATTAAAAACTATTGTTTGCAGAGCAAGAACATCAGGTATTTGTGTTATGCTTTCAAATTCATTAGATTCTCAGAACAACCCCATAAGGCACAGAAAGAAATGACCACCCCCATTTTGCAGCTGGTGGGACTGAGACTTGTGAGCTGACACCATTTGATGAAGGTGGTAGAACCGAATTAACACCTAGTGCTTGGTCCAGGGTTTAACACCCTCTTTCAGAGCAAACCTTTGTAGAGAAAATGGAAAAAAATGCAGATGCCTGCCTGGAGAAGCTTTTAAACTTCCTATTCCTGAGCCCTCCTGAGACCTACTGAATAAGGATGTGCATGTTCCCAGGAAGCTCCCTCAGGGGAGCAGATACTGTTCTGCTGGCACAGTGGACTGGCATCCTGGAAGCCAGTAGCCACAAAAGTAATGCTCCGTTTGTAGCTGTAAGAGGGTTTGGAGCAAACACCCTGGTTGTCTGCCAGCCCCCGGCATCCTCTGCCCGCTCTTGCTAGGATAACTGCACTGGCCCACCGACTGAGGTTATGCCCATCAACAATCCCCCACCCAATCCACCCTCCACTGCAACCACCCCCTGCCTCACCCACATGCAAACCCCTGCTTAGCATTCTGCTCAGCTAGCAAGCCCCTTAGCCTGGCTGACAAGCCCTGCCTGATCTGACCGCATTATCCACCACTCTCTGCTCCCTAGCCAACAAGTCTTCCTTCAGTCTCCAGATCTGCAGAGATCCCCTTGTACCACAAGCCCTTGCACTTATGCCTCCTGCCTTCTGGAATGCCCATAGCCTCAAACCCCATTGCCCTCCCCTTCTAGTTAATGCCTCCTCCTTCTGACGGCACAGGGAAGTCTTGTCAGCCCCCAGTCTAGGGCAGAGTCCTTTGCTACGTGCTCTCTTAGAGCTGGGATCCCTTCTTTGGGGGATCTCGTCTCTGATTACAGCTCTACATGGAGGAGTGAGTTTTTAAAAATTTAGTTCCATCTCCTCTTAACACAGAAGAGAGTTTCTGGAGAGCAGGCATCATGGGGTCTGCCCTGCTCATCATGTCTTCTCACTGCTTGGCACTCAGTGAGCGTTTGTTGAATGATATTGCATGTTATTTGTAATGGGACAAGCCAGGAGCCCAACTGCCTCCACCTCCCAATTCCCAGGAGGCAGGACGTTTGGAGGAGGCCAGGGTGATGAAGCCATTTTGACATCTGTGCTCCCATCAAAGTGCAACGTCACTAGGTTTTATTACCACGTAACGTGCACGGCTGACATTCCCAACTTTGTGCTGTCCACATGCCCTACCCTGGCCACGAGAGACTCCTATACCACAGTCTCCTTTGTCTCTGTTGGGTTTGAATTTTTATGAGGTGGAATTATTTTTGTAGTCAGAAAAGGCCATATAATTTTTAGTCTGTCAGAACTGGGCAAGACTCTAAGGTAACATTAGTTCTGTCTCTAAAAATCATAATTTGGAAGGAAGTATAAAGTATTTAATGTATGTCTATTGAAAGTATTTCAAGAAGCACTAGAAATTTATTTGAAGTTTCTCTTTGCATTCCGAAGTTGAGAAAAAGAGATAATGTCATGGTTCAAATATCCTTTCTGCACCGGACACTGCAATGTGTTGTTAACTTTAAGGGATCTAGTGAAGAATGTGAGAGGCAGAGTGAATTCTCAGAAAAGAGGCAAATGCCTTGCTGGGCTGCTTGACAGCCCTCCCTGAGATAAACAAGGAGAGCAAATCCGGGAGCCCTGGTTCTAGGTGGCAGCCCTTCTGACACCTGCTTCACCCCAAATTCCACTCTGAATAAAGGCCAGGGATGGGGTGAGATTATTTGGTTTTGCACAGTATTACTTTTTAAAACCCTAAGGTTTAGTAGGTTGGTGGTTTGTTTTGGGCTGTGTCAAACAATTCCCACATAAAGTGATTGCATTTGAATTTCACCTACCTATCTGAGACAATTCCTCACCTCTCCCTGCTGTGAGCCTATGTCTTAGTTTGCTTTGTGCCACTATAACAGAATTCCACAGACTGGGTAACTTATAATGAAGGGAACTTTCTTTCTCCAGCTCTAGAGGCTGGGAAGTCCAAGATCAGGGGGATCACATCTGGTGGGGGCTTTCTTGCTAAGTCACCCCATGGCAGAAGGGCAAAGAGACGGCGAGAGAGAGACAAAAGGGGCTAAACTTGTCCTTTTATAAGGAACCCATTCCCACAATAATGAATCCACTCCCATGATAATGGCATTAATCCATGCATGAGGGCATAGCCCTCATAGCCTCAGCACTTCTTAATACTGTCACAATGGCAATTAAATTTCAACATGAGTTTGGGAGGGAACAAACATTCAAACCATAACAACCTAGACTCTGGCCCAACTCTGGCTCCTCACTGGTAAGAATCTCTTTGATTATTAGAAATAAGGATCAAATAGCTGTTAAAGAATGCATGCTTTGGGCTGGGTCTGGAGAACACAGCCAAGGGCTTTGCTGACAGAAGCAGAGTAGTTAATGGCAAAAGTGTCGGGAGACCCAACCCTGACTGGGTCAGGTGACTTCATTCCCTTTATCGTGAATCTTACCACATTCAAGCAATTTTTCTCTCTTTACCCCCGGTAGGCTAGACCCAATGGGAACCTACCTGCTAACCTACACTTGAGATTTTAGCATTGCAGTGGTGTTGGGGGATGAAAAGAGGTCATTTTAAGCATAACAAATTTTGAGAGTTGAATAAAATGTTACCTCCTAGATTCAAAGAAAGATTGGATGGGCTGGGAGATTGATTGGCAGACAGATTTAAAGAAATATAGTGGGCTGGTCCACTGTATAGAAATCTGTAAGAGTTTTTGTGAACATGTGACCAGCCATAATTCCAAAATGTGTCTGCCACTTGATAATTATTCTGATGGATGGGCAGATGGATGGGTGGATGAATGGATTTATCCACTGTGGCAGACGCTGTCAGTGCCCTGCCCATATTCTCTGTTTTCATTTCTACACTCCAAAGCCTGCTTATTTCCCACACCTGCCACTCTGTCTCTTCAAGCCTTTATCTGGCTGGGAAAGTGCATCAGGCCTAGGAGCCAGAAAAGGAAGGTTACTGCCCTGGAAGCAGACTTCAACCCATGATTGATGGGGACGTGGTGAATAAAGACCCAGTCTCTGTTGGGTGACTCTGAGGCATGTCTACACAGCAAGACTAACCCCCAGTTGCCCTCAGAGATAACTGAGAACACACTTTTTTTTTTTTGAGATGGAATCTTACTCTGTCGACCAGGCTGGAGTGCAGTGGTGCAATCTCGGCTCACTTCAACCTCTGCCTCCAGGGTTCAAGCGATTCTCCTGCCTCAGCCTCCCAAGTAGCTGGGATTACAGGTGCACACCACCAAACCCAGCTAAAATTTTTTTTGTATTTTAGCAGAGGCGGGGTTTCACTATGTTGGCCAGGCTGGTTTCGAACTCTTGACCTCAAGTGACCCACTTGCCTCAGCCTCCCAAAAAGCTGGGATTACAGGCATAAGCCACTGCGCCCGGCCGATAACAACCTCTTTATTGCCTTTCTTTCCTTCCCTGTCTCCTTTCCCATTTCCCCCTTAATGTTTCCTGGGGTAACCTTCCAAATGAACTCTTGTACTCAAATCCTTGTTGTGGAGCATGCTTCTGGGGAACCCAAACTAAGACATCCATCTCACGGACTGCTCTGTGAATGTGACTGAAAAGTCGCCAATGTCACCCTTACCTCTGCTTCCTAAAAACAAGAATAATATAGTTGGAAGAAGGGTGACAGCTAACTCACACATCATTGGATTAGTACCTAACCCTATCACAGCACATAATCACCAGGTCTTATTGCTGAGCAATGTGGTGGCTGACAGTGTTGACCCTCCTGCCGTCAGCAACTCCCATCCTAACCACAAGCAACTTCCAAGTTCTTCTTTAGCTCCGTTGGCTTTGAATTTTTATGTCGCACACTGTTTAATCTGCACCTAATTGGAATAGTATTAAACTCATTCTTGATTACTTCTCTCTGGAAACTCTCATCTTATTAAGTATTTAACAGAAGTTCACATTCATTACTGAAGCCGATCAGGCTCTGTTATTTAATGAATGAAAAGAGGACAAATGCCAGACCCACAAACCCATTTTCCTGGCCAACCTTGTTTAACAATGCAGCTTTCCTAACTCTAAGTTTGTCATGTTTGTTAAAAAAACAGTCCTTTCAGCTTTTCTCTGATTATTAACTACCTAAATTCTCTACAGATCCTCGGAATACCTGCAATAATTTCTAACAACGGTAAAGGAGTGGTTCTCAGCCATAGCTGTGCTTTAGAATCATCTGGGAAGCTTTTGTTACAAGGGATTCCTGGGTCCCACTACAGACCAATCAAATGGTGATGTGCAGACAGTAGTATTTTAAGTCTCCAGGTGGTTCTAATGTGCAAACAAGGATGAGAACCACTGATTTAGGGGAACAGAGTTTCTATAAGGCTTTGAACACCAGCTGCCCCAGGAGCTACAGATTTGGAAAAGCAGGAAGAGCTAAAAGTGTCATTGATGACAGACCAAGTGACACAGCACACGTCATAATATAGTCACTGCATTTGTGGCCTGCCCTATGCTTCACTCCACCCTTTACTCACACTTCATTCTCTGCACTTGAGCCAAGGGACCTCAGGATGCCCCTCATCAACCACGTAATGATCTTTTGCTCTCATAATATAGCAAAGACTTCTCCTCTCCTCCCCTAAGAGATTTCAGATCAGGAATTTTATTTTCTCACTCGAAAGTTGAGCTTCATGTAGTCTCGTTTCTCATGCATTTTAATTTCCCTATATTCAGATCTGAGTAATTTTTGCTCCTGGGTGATTTTTGAACCTTCAGTTATTAGATGAATGTGGCTGCCTTGGTCCCTGGGGAGTTATCCTACGGAAGGTGTTTCTTACATCCCCAGAGTCCAAAAAATCAAAATGGAACCTAAATGCTGTGATATTTCTTTATGACTGAGCTCTACCCACGGCTGTCCCTTTATGGGCTTAGGGCCCTGGAGGATTTCAAGCCTGAGAATGTATAAACTTTATAAAACCTTATAAAACTTAACAAAATCATAGTGATTATTTGGGATTCCAAGCCAAGGTAACATAATTTAAGTGAGTCCTTGAGCCTTTTAAGATGTTTTTATATCTTGGCATGTATCTGCATTTTTTCAGAAGGGGGAGACAGTCTGTAGCTTCTTTCAAATCCTCAAACAGGTGTGTGTCTTCACACAGTTTAAGAATTAGCAACTTCATGCTTTTCCCCTCTTGCTCAAGAGCCCAAATACAGACTCCTTGATGTGAGAGGGACTCATATTGAGCCTCCTGGTCTCTTCCCTCACTTTGTTCCCTTCTCCTACCACCATCTAGGGGCTCTAGAATGTTACAGGATATAGCTTTCTGGTCACCAGAGAGGAGGCCTAAAGTCACAGAGCACCTGAAAGTCAAGGAGACAAAGTGATCCAGCTCCCAGGATCCAGCAGTTCTTTAGAAGAAAATATTTGGTATGGGTTCTCTGGTGGCCCATGAGATCCTAAGCAAACACTGTCCCAGACTAACATGACTCCAGGCTGAGAGCTGGCTTCACTGGAGAGAACAAGCCTCCCTTTCTTGTGCAAGCATATGTGATCCTTTTCTTTCCCCAAATTCTTAAAAAGGCATGAAAGGTGGTCATTTGTCACTGTCAGGCTTCCCACTGTATCAAAGCAGACACTTACCATGCTGAAATCCCACCTCAGCATACACCTCACTCCCTCACCTTGGAAAGGTTGAGTCTCCCAGTTTCTCTGCTGCGATGCGATGTTGGGGGGGGTGGGGGCGGGGATTAATAATGTCTCACCTTCAGGGTGAGACAGAGGACTCTGTAAGTTCCATAAAGGGGAGGGAGGCTGTGAGTGTGTATCGGGGGTGGTGGCACGGGGAGAGGGAGCCAACATTTATTGACTCTCTACTATGTGCCAGGTGTGTGCTATACCCTTCAATCATGATCACTGCCTGGTGAGCAGCTGCAGGGTACCCTCAAGAGAGCAACTGCTGCACAAGGTCACACTGTTGGGCTGGAAAAATTCTCAACTCCAAGAGACTTACTCTTAAAAGAGGAGGAATAAACCTTTATAGTGCCTGTGACAATGACCGCCAATTGCACCTAGTATTTCATGCTTTTTCTTTAGCAGCACTGCCCAGTAAAACTTTCTGAGATTAAAATGTTCCGTGTCTATAATGTCCAATGTGGTCATCATGAGCCACATGTGGCTATTGAGCACTTAAAATGGGGCTAGGCTGACTGAAGAACTGAATTTTAAATTTCATTTAATTCATTCAAATGTAAATGGCCCTATGTGCTAGTGGCTACTCTATTGGACAGTACAGTTCTATGGTAGATCTGATTTTTAGCTAGACCCATGGTCCCCTGAATTGAAGCCTCTAATTCACAGCCTGTATTGCAGTCATGTGATTAAGTTTTGACCAGTGGATGCGAGGGGGGTGATATAGGCAACTTCCAGGCTATGCCCTCGAGGGAAGGGCATGCCCTCCGCATTGCCTTTTACTCCCTCCTGCTGGCTGGCCCAGGGTGTGGCCGTGAAACATCTGGAATCATGAAGACAACACCTTAGGGAGGGTACGGCAATAACATAAAAGGAAACTGGGTCCCGGAGGATGCTTTCATGAAGCTGTGCCCTAATTCCAGCTCAGACATCTATGCGTGAGAGAAATAAAAATTCCACTTCATGTAAGCCACTGTCATTTTGGGTCTGTGTGACTCTGAGCCACACCTATGTTCCATCCTAGCAGATATACAGTCTTCCTCCCTCTTACAGAGACTGGGGAAAACAAATGTCCCATGTATGAATTTCAAAGCTGCTGTCAGATCTTTATGCAATTTAAGGGCAGAAGCATTTGTGGAGCCTCTGCCCAGCAAAGCACTTTGGTGGGCTGGTCGGTCTGCAAAGGTAGACCTGAGTTTAGTGGGACATAAGGTTACGGAGAGCCAGATTCTACGCACAAGAAAGAAATCAGGATTTGGGGGAGAAGACTGGCTCTTAGAGAAGGGAGAAGGACCTGGAGAGAGAAGAAGGGACCTGAGAAAACAGCATCAGGATGGGCCTAAGGGGTAATACAGTCAGCAGGACAGTCCCCAGGGCAGGAATAATGGATGGGCTTTCTCATCAATGGCATCTGTTGTCCCTGTGTTGAGCTGTACTGCAGACAACCCCTTGCTTGCTCCAAACACTGCTGCACAGCCCAGCCTTGTGTAGATGGTGCTTTGGAGAAAGCTAAGGAATTGGGGCAGCATCCAACATGGGACAAAGCAATATGAGGAACACAGCAGTCTTAGAAGGAAAGACACGGGGTTCACTCAGGAGTGCAGAGGAATGGAGAAATCTGAGCAAGAGGAGACTAGGAGAACGGGAAGGTCCTCAAGAGTTCCAGCAAGCTTTGCGGGAAGAGACATGCTGGCTTCCACCAAATGTGGGATGGGGGTTCCCGCCACTTCACTTGAATGTTAGAGAAAAGCATTACCCCAGAAGTGTGTATGGCCTGCGGCATCCAGGCAGTTGACACTTGGTTTTGCAGTTCCTCATGGGACCATCTTTCCTCCTGGCCAACTCCCAAAAACCTGACAGCCAAGTTGGGAAGAGAAGTGAATGTTTCTTTCCTGCTTTCTCTAACTTGGCTTGGATTAAAGGAGAACTGCTCCTCTTAAATCAAGAGTACGCAATCATTAGGAGGAGTGAGAAAATCTGTAGTTGGTAGAGGGCCAAAGTGGATTGGTGATCCTGGTGGTTGGAGACATTCAGAACAGGCGTTTGGGAATTCTGGGTTTTAGATGGGCCAGAATCCCATATCCCAACTGGCTCCTGAGACAGAACATGGAACACTTTCAGAAAGGTGTTAGATGTTGTTTCTGCTAATAGTAACACTATGTTTAATGTCCAAATATATTCTCTGTTTACACTTGTTCAAGTGATGGAATTTTAGGAGCTACACCTGGGGTAATAGAAAGGTGACAGGTGTTTCCTTGGTAATTCTCCTAAATATGGTTCTATCACATCTCTAGTCAAACTAAGATACAGACTGAAGCTTGGGACCCATTGGAAAAGGATCATTTGGGAATAAAAATCTTCACATTTATTGAGTGCCTTCTATGTGCCTGCGTGCTGCTAGACACTCTACACTAGTATAGTCTTCACAATCCAATGATATAACTTTATTTACATAATAAGGAAACTGAGGCTAAAGAGGTTGACAGTTTGGCCTAAAGTCACACAGTGAGTACGTGGTATGGTTGGGCTTTGAACTCAGACTGACTGGCATTGGAGTCCACATACTTAGCCACTACCATTTTCTACCTCTTTGCTCTGGGGGCGTTGTACTTAGGCACTGGGTGCACACAACCCTTCAGAACCATCCAGGGTCTTCCCATGAGCATGAAACTGCACAGAGGACTATATCCTCAAATGGCGAAGAGCCTGGGGTGAAGCTACACAGCTATTAATGTGCAACCTAGAAGTTTTTGCTTTTATTAGTTACATACACCTCTTTATCAACTTAGTTACTAGTCACATCCTAACAACTGTAAAAGCAGAACATTTCCAAAACATTTCTCTTATTTGATATTCCTAGTAGCCTGAGTTCCAGGCAAACAAGATTTTATTGTAATCTGAACAATAAATAAATGGTTATTTTCAACCCCAACTTTAACTTTACTGAATACGTAGCATACGTATTATTCATTGCCTGCCAAAGCCACATTTTCACTAAATCTTGCAATTAGTGGAAAAACTATATTTTAAATACACATGTATAGTAGGTGTATTGAGTACAAGCCTTAATGAAATTCATTTTAAAACAGTGGAGTATCTGCTTGAAGACTGTATGAAGTACATTTTCCCGTGTCTTTTCTTAGGTTAATAAATATCTAGGGACCAGTTTAACTGCCGGCTTCAAGTAACCTACCAAGTAAAATAATATACCTAATGATTCTAGAAGAAGACATTTTCTTCCATTTTGAGGCAGTGTCTCTTATCTTGGAATTGTGAATTTGAGGTTTATCTGACAGAGACTTTGCATGACCAAAAATGCTTTGGCGATTATGACATTAATGTTTAAGGAGGAGGAGGTCCAGGACTGTTGTCTTGTTGTGTAAAAATCTGTATTTTAAACATGTAATTCATTTTCAGTTCTACATTTTGTGTATATTGAGTCCATATTGCCGCCTTGGTAGAAAGCACGAAAGAGGGTTTTTAAATTTTCTGTTATATTAGTTATAAATGTTATAAAGGAGATAGAATTGAACAGCTTGTAACTGTACTGAATTTGATTTTCATTTCATAAGATTTATAGAGTGATGTGAGAGTTTAAACTTGTCCTAAAAAGGCTCTTAAATGAAAAACATGTCAGCTGTATTGAAAAAGGGCCTCAAAGAGCTTCTCCCTGCAGGAGTCAGAACTTATTATGGCATCATCAGCTAGTTTCAGTGCTGCTGGTGAAATGTGATTTCTCAGATAAAACAGCATCCCAAGAAATGACATTTACAAAACGTGGTTCTAGCCAGTTTGGAGCAAGAATTCACACATTCACACTGCTGTCCTCACTGCTGGCGGAGACCAAATTGAGAACATTTTTAGCAGGAAGAGCTGGCACTTGGCTCTGAACCCCATGGCTAGCGCCTGTGGAGAAACAGATAAGGAGTTGTACGGTTTGCTCCTAATAACCATGTTCCCTTGACATCGTAAATTTTTGCACAAAATTACCCAGAAGGCGTAACAAAATACTCTTTGCTACAGTAAACCACTCCCGTGCATGGAAAGTATATAGTGAGCATTGGAGAGATCAGGGCTTCCTTTTCCAAAGTTTTTGGAACAGACTCCAGGTTTCTTTCCACCCAGGGGAAAAGCTGCTACAACACTTAAGGGCGGGGGGGAGGGGAGGTGGGAATGATTAAAATTTGTTTGTTTTAAATGTGAATCATGACAAACCTATGAATTAGAAACTTAGAGAAAAACTTATTTGAGCAAGGATAGTCGCCAAAAAGCTCAGAGCAAAATTGAAAAAAAAAAAAAAAAAAAGTCCTGATGCTCCAAGACTTCAGACTTGTATGCATCTGGTGCTGTTGAGAGACGCCCTACACTGAACTGTCTCCCCCCGGGGCCAGGCGGTGCCTCAAACATTCCCCACACCCTCCTTTTAGATGAGGGCACAACTCCGTGAAGCTCCAGGTAGGATCGAATGTTATCTGGAAGAGGAGATATGTTAGTCCCAAACTGCTGATTGTCAAACTATCAGAATCCTTAAGGAATTGGTCTAAGGGTAGGTAAGTTTGGAACGTAGGAGCTGAGTGGAGAAGGGAAAGGGGATCAAGAAATGGGTTTCGAGCATGAGACAGGGCAGAGCTGGGCATGAAAGGGGCCCTTGGAAACCAAGGGAGATTGGGTGCCTAAATTTTGGGAATAGGAGATGGGATAGAAGCACCTACATTAGTTCTCATTGACTACGACCCAGGTATGCAGAGTTTTTTTAAGCCAATTTTTCATAAGCTGTTATGCAACATTTGTCTTCATCTGTCAGGGAGCCTGCAAACCCAGTTGCACCACACAGTGGCGTGATTGTTTTCCTCCCGTCTACGAAGCTCTGGTTTCAGTGGCTCTGCCAATCACAGCTGTTTCTGGATTGTTCACAGGGACCGGGCACGGGAGCAGCGTGGGCGGCTGAATTCCACAGAAGCAGAGACCTCATTGTGACCATCAGCCCCAACTTGCTTTCATGGGGTTTTCACCAGAGCTTCCCCCAACAGCTAAATAAGGGGTAGCATTTCTCCCTCGGGCCCCTGTCTGATGCCTCCTGTCCTCTAAGAGGGGTAGAAAGTGAGAGGAAAAAGCTTAGCAAGTCTGAATTATCCTCAGTCCAGACAATCAGCCAAGGGATAACCAGGAACAACTGGGGTTCCCCCGGATATTTGTTGGCCGTCCTCCCCTCGTGCTCTGCTTTGCAGACCTATCACTCAATGGGCCCTGAGTCAGGGGTAATTTACTAGCTATTTTACCAGTCTCACTACTTCACAGCGGGTGGAAGCTTCCAATTGGCTTGCAGCCCTCTAAAGCTTACAAAAAAAAAAAAAAAAGCCTATTTTCTGCCATATTGAGCTTTTAGGCTCTAGGCAGAGCTTTAATAAACTGAGCCCCAAAAGACGTCCCTCACATAGGGGGCTCTAGACAGCAGCCCTGACGCATGGGCCGATCTATTTCTTGCCTAAATTAAAAAAGTCCAAGTCTATTTTTCCCCCTCTTTCTGGGAAGCTGACCTAAACAAGTAAGGATATGCTATAAATGCCTTTCAAGACTCCACTTGCAGGTTCTAATTATAATTAAGATGATAATATTACTTTGAATTTGCGCTTTCTTCCAGAGTGCCCCGAGCGCTCTCAGCTGCGTGACGGCAGGTATTACGCCCTCATGTGTATCTACTTGCAGCTTCTAATTACACCGTCTTTTGATTCTGATTCTGAACTCACCTTCCTTCCCTGAGCCTGGGGCACAAGGGCCGCCTCACTGGGCTAACTTCCCTCGGTGTCTGGCCTGCCCTCCATTCAAGTTATCTGCTGGAGGAGGTTCCCCTGGCGGGGCCCCTGAGAGCTGGGCCTGACCTGCAGGCCTTTGCAGA
Organism: Pan paniscus; assembly: GCF_029289425.2. Taxonomy (NCBI): domain Eukaryota; kingdom Metazoa; phylum Chordata; class Mammalia; order Primates; family Hominidae; genus Pan; species Pan paniscus. The sequence goes on from NC_073261.2 coordinate 62,086,664, forward strand.
TGCACTGGCTTCCTCAGGCCCCATCCTGCCGGGAGCCTCTCCGCTGTCGCTGTCGTCACCCTCACTCCCCAGACTCCTGGGTGCCAAAGAGTGAGCCTGGTTTCCTGCCCTGTCTCTAGGGAAGGGCCCCTCTCTGAAGGTGCTCCACACCCAAGCCTGCCCTCAGTGGACTCTCTGCCCTCATTGCCCCATCTCCAGGGCAGGGGCAGGCTTGGACTTGCTCATGTCCCGCTATCCCGTGCTGGGAGAACACAGAAGCTTTGTGTGGTCTTCCAGGATCCCCTTGAAGGCGCGCTGTGGGAGGAAATTCTGGCAGACTCTGACTTTTCTGGTCCCTCTAAGCTAAAAGAGTCCTACAGTCACTGAAGCCATGAGATGTAATCTCCTTTCAGAAATCAAATGTCCAGTCCTGTGGAATAACAAAAACTCAAAACTGGATTTAGAGTCCTCATCTTTCTCCCAGCTCAGGCCTACTATGGGCGTGGGGCGGGTGTGACTGACTCTCCTTGCCCTCTCCTCCCTTCAGCTGCTGACTATAGTGCCCCAGGGTTGGAGGAAGGGAAGGAGAACTAGAGAAAGGTGCAAGAAAGCTCCAGGGTGGGCCTTCTCAGGACTTAACTGCTATTAAAGTTCAACCTTCCTCAGCAACTCCCTCCCCTTCATCATCACTGAGTTCTCTCACCTGTGGGTCGCAGGTGAAAGGTCGATGCATCGCAATCCCAGCAGCTGCCTCTGCTTCCTTGGTTCCTGGAAATCCAGCAACATCTCTGCTTCTCTTGGCTGAGGTTCCTTTACCCCCAGGGCACTCAATGAGCCAGCTTCCAAGTCCCTGCCTTCATCCTTTCCCTATTTCCCCTAGCCCAGTAAAGCCCTCTGTCTGCGCCCCTCCATCTGAAGACCTTTGAGGTTTTCAAGGCTGGTCCAATCCAGTCTGCCCCCAGACTGAAGGTGATACACATTAAGTTCTCCTTAAGCCCCTCTATCGTGAGAGGAATGAGCTGCATCCTCCATTTCTCCCCACTGTGTGCACAGGCACTGGAGCCTTCTCCAAAATTCCTCCCTGGAAACCTTGTCCCTTCACTCCCATTTTCAACTCTATTTTTAATATGGATCTTGGAGAGGGGGTTAAGAATAATGTTTTTTTCCTGACTCTGTGGGTCTCATTTTGGAACATGGTTTGTGTTGTCTTGGTTCTTTAGATGTAACCCAAACATGGTAGGAGAGGGAAGCATGAGCAGAAGTCCTCCCTGGCCTCCCTTTGGGATTTTTTTTTTTTTTTTTTTTTGAAACAGAGTCTCGCTGTGTTGCCAGGCTGGAGTGCAGTGGTATGATCTCGGCTCGCTGCAACCTCTGCCTCCCGGGTTCAAGCGATTCTTCTGCCTCAGCCTCCTAAGTAGCTGGGACTACAGGTGCACGCCACCATGCCCAGCTAATTTTTGTATTATTAGTAGAGACGGGGTTTCACCATGTTGACCAGGATGGTCTCGATCTCTTGACCTCGTGATCCACCCACCTGGGCCTCCCAAATTGCTGGGATTACAGGCGTGAGCCACCATGCCCGTTCCCCTTTGGGACTTTAACATCACATGTTCCTAGGGGCTCTGATTGTTAGAATACAGATTGTCCCCGCTTCCAAGTTGGGGCTTTTATGAATCCATAGTGTTAAATCTCTGGAGGAAAACAGAAGGAAGATGTCTGTGTGTGCTTCCCTGTGAAAATCAGTACAGGTGTAGGTAGTCTTCCTCAGGCTCCACTCAAATTTACTTAGGCTTTCCAGCAAGAGCAAGAGAGCCATGATGTTTGGGATCATTTTATGCATGTATCTTCTGGGTACCTGGTACCCAGAAGTTTATTTCACCTAATCCCAATCTATTTCCCTAATGACGCAACTATGATGTGTCTTGGAATACTTACCCCTTCTGTTAGTATCATCCAGGTGTCTAAAGGAACAGTTTGAAGAAGCATTCATATATTTTGGAAAATGATAGTCTAAGACACTGCCCAGTATATTATCTTGTATATAGTACCTATAATATACTACTTATTATATAAAAGGTAATATAAAGAGGCCAGGCGGGGTGGCTCACGCCTGTAATCCCAGCACTTTGGGAGGCTGAGGTGGGTGGATTGCCTGAGCTCAGGAGTTCAAGACCAGCCTGGGCAACACAGTGAAACCCCGTCTCTACTAAAATAAAAAAATTAGCCAGGCATGGTGGCATGTGCCTGTAGTCCCAGCTACTCGGGAGGCTGAGGCAGGATAACTGCTTGAACCCAGGAGGTGGAGGTTGCAGTGAGCCAAGATCATGCCACTGCACTCCAGCCTGAGTGAGACTCTGTCTCCAAAAAAAAAAAGTAATATATTGAGCAGTATCTTTGACTATCATTTTTTACCTTCTGTTAAAGGTAAACATGATAAAACAACTACTGATGTTTAGTGCTAGAAAATATTTCTATCCATAAGCAAACATTTATGCTTCCTTTTATTTGCCAGTGAGAACTATACAACTTGATGTATTTCTTATTTTGCTTTGCCTACCAGGAAGCTCAGCACTAAATTTAGTGTTCAATTGCAGCAACTAATTCATCCCAGCAATCTGGTGTGTTTATCTCATTTCACTTTTATTTGGTTTCTGTTATTTTTCTCTTTTTTAAAGCTTTTGTTGGCCAGGCGCAGTGACTCATGCCTGTAATCCCAGCACTTTGGGAGGCTGAGGCGGGCAGGTCACGAGATCAGGAGTTGGAGACCAGCCTGGCCAATGTGGTGAAACTCCGTCTCTACTAAAAATAGAAAAAAAAAAAATTAGCCGGGTGTGGTGGCTTGTGCCTGTAATCCCAGCTACTCAGGAGACAGAGGCAGAAGAATTGCTTGAACCCAGGAGGTCAGAGCTTGCAGTGAGCGGAGATGGCGCCACTGCACTCTAGCCTGGCGACAGAGCGAGACTCTGTCTCAAAAAAAAAAAAAAGCTTTTGTTATGTTTTTAGATATATTCTAACACTGTAAACCACCTCCAATCCTGTTTTTATAGTTGTCAGGACATATAATAAATCCAAAATAAATATGAATAAAACTCACAGTTGTTCATTCTTCCAAAATTGTTTATTGATCACCTCCTACATGTCCGGCATTTTGCTAGGTACTAGGAGAGACTCTAGAGGGCAAACAGACTAGTGCTCCCCTTGGAGAGCTCACAGGCACCAGACTCCCAGGCAGGAGGAGGGCAATGAAAACCCAAGGCCCCAGGGAAAGAGCCTGAGAAGAAAAATGATGAGATTGTGGAGTTGTGGCAGCCAGGAGAAACAAGTGTTTCCAAAGAAAAGGTAAATCCTCTGCTGCAAAGAGACCAAGTAAGACAAGGACTGAGATGTGCACACTTGGCAACAAGAAGGTCACTAGCTACTCTACCAAGAGCAATTTCACTGGAATATTAAATGAGAGATAAAGAAGTAGGGTCAGCAAGTGTCAACAACCCCTTCACAAAGTTTGGCTGAGGCAGAGAGAGACAGGGTGGGCCACTGGGGAGAATGTGATGACTTGTGCTAAAAGTGGCTCAGCCCCATCAGGTACCACCTTGGTAATGTCAAATGATTATTTGAATTCCTGTTAATATCCAAGTCTTTTTGATAGTCTGGGAGACTTGGACTATCAGGTCAATGAGAGAGGAAAAACACAAATATTAATGCTTTAGCTGCTCATTGCTCGGCTATCTTCTATTCTCTTAAATATCACTGTGGCTGTGGGTGCTGTCTTCCCAGAGGACCCAAGAACCCAGGAGCACCTTAAGGACTCTATTCTCAACTCAGATGTCTGGCACGCTTGGCTGCCAGTATACCGCTGGCCTCCATCCCAGTTCGACTTAAGAATACCACACTTTACAAAATCTGCACGATCAATTCCTCTGCACAGCAGAGGAAGTGGAGTTGGCCAACAAGCCCATGAGCATGGGAAACACATTTACATTCAATTTTTCCAGGTCTGGGTTTATGTCCCACCTGGACCTCTGCTGGTTGGTTTCCTTATTCACCTGGCATTAGCTTGATTCATTGTAAGGATGGCTCTAATGACATGACAGCAATCTGCATTGTGATTTTGGTGGTGTGAACCTAGAAACAGTCCACATATCTTCAAGACGAACATAAGGGCCATGTGAGGCTCTTCCAAATTTACTTTCGTAATAATTGAAAGAAAAGTGGTAACTTTCGCCAAAATCACAGCAACTCAATATATAACTAATTACATGATATTCTGCCTCCTATTCCTCCTCTATCATGCACTTAACTTGCACATCACATAAACGTTCAATCAACTGTCTCCTATTTTATAATGAGAGTTGTGCAATTACTTACATTTCTTTCTTTATCTTGGCTGCCAGGAAGCTCATATACAGGTTTTATTTTCAGATACAGCAACCTTCTTGAATTTTTCATTTGGCACATTTATTTATCCACTTACTTTGAGTCTATTTTTAACATTTTTGCTCATTTTTTTTACTTACTATATATGACATTTTTGGAAACTGATTCATACCTTTTTTGAAAATGAGGTAGGGAATACATGAAATCAATGGATAATTATGCATTCCTCTGTTCCTTCTGCTTTCAGCTTACTCTCATTTGTGATATGGAAGGAATTCTTGTTTTCAAAGATAAACTCGTTGCTATTTTACCAAAGACTTTAGGGATGTGCATGTGTGTGTGTGTAGCAAGATGCATTGTAGCACAATAGTTGAGAATGTGAACTCCGAAGACAGACCACCTGGGTTCAAATCCCAAATCTTCCGCTTCCCAGCATAGTGCCCTTAAGAAAATTTCTTTCTTAATTCTGTGGACCTTAGTTTTAATTATGAGAGTAATAATACTTAACTTATACTATGATTGTGAGGATAAAATGCTAATACATTAATACATGTAAAATGCTTGGAACATTAATGTTAATGGTTATTGTTGGTGTGGGCAGGGCAGAGAGGTGGTGCTGGAAATCAAGTCCCTCTCCAAAGGTGGAGAGAAGGTGGCACTACTGGTTGCTCTCCCTCCCTCCCTCCCTCTAGGTACTTTAGCCAGACTGTAGAAGGCGGCTGCGCAGTGGTAACTGGTTTAGAAATTTCCCTACTCTGCACAACAGGCCTCGGTTTTTTGGTCAAGATCCTTGCTCCACATGATCTCATTCTGATTTTCCCTACTTTACTTATTGAACCAAAAAAACTCCATAGGGACTTATGTCTATTCTTATTTTAATCCATCTCTTGAGCTTTTCACTCCAATGGCTTTTTAAAGACTTTCTATTTAGTTTTTTTTATTACTAGTCAGTTGGTCACTTTTATTCTTATATATGTTCATCAATAAAAGAGACAAATAGTCCTAGAAGGCAATCTTTTGTTCGCTTCCCCACAGAAGTCACTTTCAGTTCTTTTTAGCTATTTGGGATTTATTGCTATGTCTCTAAATAACATATTTGTGTTGTTTCTTGTCTGTTTATAGTTTGTTTTAGTGGTTGACATCATGCTGCTATTCCACTATGAAAAGCAAGAGATTTGTTCTCTTTCATTCTCATGCCCTATCACAGCCATTCATCCTCCTTGTACTCCATCCTAATTTGATTATATCCTAATTTGTTAGGATATAAATAGTTACATCCTAATTTGATTAGGTCATTTGTGATTATGTAAGCATCTTTGATTGCTGGGCCATGTAGTGTACTAAGAATATGTTTCCTTTCCTATAGCAGTTTTTATTTTCCATGGAATTAATGATTATTTTTCTCAAGTTCCATGACGTTGCTCTGGGCAGTGATGTCTTGAATATCACCCCACAAGCACAGGCAACAAAAACAAAAATAGGCAAGTGGGATTCCATCAAACTAAAAAGCTCTGCACAGTGAAGGAAACAATAGACTAAAGATACAACCCACAGATTTGGAGAAAATATTTGCAAACCATACATTGGACAAGGGGCTAACATCTAAAATACACAAGGAACTCAAACTACTCAATAACGAGAAAATAAATAACCCAATTTTTAAATGGGCAAAGGACTTAAATAGACATCTCCCAAAAGAAGACATACAATGACCAAAAAAATACGAAAAAGTGCTTAACATTTTTAATCATAAGAGAAATGCAAATTAAAACCAGAATGACATATCACCTCACAACTCTTAGTTTGGCTATTATAAAAAATATGAAAGAAAACAAGGGCTGGTGACGATGTGGAGAAAAGGGAACCCTTATACACTTTTGGTGTATTGTAAATTAGTGCAGCCATCTTGGAAAATGGTATGGAGGTTCCTCAAAAAACTAAAACTAGAATTACCACATGATCCATCAATCCTACTACTGGGCATATACCCAAAGTAATAGAAATTAATATGTCAAAGAGATATCTGCAGCCCTATTTTCACTGCAGCATTATTCACAATAGCCAAGATATGGAAACAATTTAAGTGTCCATCATGCATCAATGGATAAATAAATTTCTTAAATGTGGTATATATACACAATAGAATACTATTCTGGCTTTAAAAAAAAAAAAAAGGCCCTCAAATTCTGTTATTTGAGACAACATGGATGAACCTAGAGAACATTAAGTGAAATAAGGCAGGCACAGAGAGACAAATATCATCTAATCTCACTTATATGTAGAATCTAATCAAGTTAAACTCATAGAAGTAGAGAGTTGAATAGTGGTTACCAGAGGCTGGGGGCAGAGGTGAATGGGAAAAAGGGAGATGTTAGTCAATGAGTGGTGCCAATAATTAAACCAAGAAGACACAGTTCTGACACTGTAATCCCAGTGATGAAATCCTGAATGATCAAAATTCCTAAAGTCTAAAATCCTCAAAGTCTAAAACCCCTAATGTCTAAAATCTCCAAAATCATAATACTGAAAATTGAAATACTAAAATCCAAATTCTGGGGAAAGGATTAGTGTATTTTCAGTTGTATGCGGGATAATTGCATCCTGTTAGCTGCATCATGTTGGGGGAACTATTAGCTTGTTATTGTCTTTATTTGGAAATTAAATATGATTTAATGAGATACATATAGATGCCAAGGTGAAAAGGGGTGGTCTTGTGGACTTAAATGTAGGTGTCAACTTGACTGGGTTGAAGAATACCCAGAAACCTGGTAAAGCATGATGTGGGGTGTGGCTGTGAGGGTGTTTTCAGAGGAGATGAGTGTGTGAGTGTGAGTGGACCAGGTGGGGAAGATCTGCCCCCAGTGTTGATGGGCACCACCCCATTGACTGGGGGCCCAGAGGGGACAAATACAGAAGGCAAATTGGTTTGTCTCTCAAAGCTGGGGCAAACTTCTCTTCTGCTGCCTTGGACATCAGAACTCCAGGCTTGGCACCCTTAAGACTCCAGGATTTACACTAGTGACCCTCTGGGGCCTGATGTTTTTGGCCTCAAACTGAGTTATATCATTGGCTTTTCTGGTTCTAAGGCCTTTGGACTTGAACTAAGCTATTCTATCAGCATCCCTGGGTCTACAGCATGCAGACAGTCTGTCATGGGACTTCTCAGTCACCATAATTGCATGAGCCAATTCCCCTAATAAACCTCCTCTATTTATACACATATCCTATTGGTTACGTCTCTCTGGAGAACTCTGACTAATACAGATTTGGTATTGAGGAAGCAAAGTATTATTTCTTCTTACTGTATTCCTTATAACACGTGAAAGAAATCTGAAAAATTGTTCCCGCGCCAAAGGCTGTGATAAATTAAATGTACAAGGCTACTTAATGGTGAAAGATGAAAATTTAAAAGCTAATTATTATTGGTGCTTCAAAAGCGGAAAATCACTTAATTGCAACAGCCAAGCAATAACGAGACTTCTTTACATTTACAGCATATGCTTACAAAATTTGAAGACCACAACCACTCTCCAAATACAAATGCAGCAAGTGATTTGAAGATCATAGAAATGATAATACAGGTAAAAAATGCAAGAAATCTCCCTTGCCAAATTATTCAACTATGTATGACTTCTGCCTTTTCACAGCGCCAATTTGCCATGCTATGCGTTTCATCTTTGCATCATTTTCAATACTGGATGTATAAATTGTGTAAAGACTTTCAGAGTTCTAATTCATTTTGTGCATTTTTTGCAAATTTGATTCCATGAAAGTGCATTATCACATCATCGACTGTGTGTAATCATTGTGTATGCATATAAAAATGAAGAGATAAATGAAGAGATGTCCATTTTATACATCTGCATTTGTAAAATATAAAATTTCTTAAGATCTTGGCTGTTTGGGAGACTGCGTATGTAGTGGTGACCTATCATGGTTTTTGATCAATCTTGTCAAAAGACTTAGCTTGTCTGTCATGGCATTTCAGATGAGTGAATTTCAGATGTTATAAAGCTGGGTGCACACAATTGCCAACCACAGTGATATATATTTATACATTTTGCTTTTTGACATACTTCTTTATGAGTATGGTTTGTCTGCTCATAATTTTTATACTCTTGCAACTGTTGTTAGTATACCTGAGTGCTTATGTTTGCAAATGTATGTATGTTATTAATGCCTATTTTGTTGTATACAATGGCCTATGAAGTGTTCTGTTGTGTTTTTATGTTTATCAAATAAATTCCCCTTTAAAAATGTGAACACATGTCTTTACATTTTTTAAATTATTTTTTCCAGAATTGTGTTTTTGGAATTTTAGACTTCAAGGATTTTGATCTTTTGGGACTTCAACATCTGGGATGACAGCATTTAGGATTGTGTTTTTCAGGATTATGGCTCAAACTCATCAACAGGTACAAAGTTTCAGTTAGATAAGAGAAATAAATTCTGGTGTCCTATTGCACAGCAATGATGACCAGTCAACAATAATGTATAATATATTGTATACAGTCATGTGTTGCATAATGATGTTTTGGTCAATGATAGACTACATGTACCGCCATGGTCCCATAAGATTATAATACCATATTTTCACTGTATCTTTTATATGTTTAGATACGTTTAGAGACACAAGCACTTACTATCTTGCTACAATTGCCTACAGTATTCAGTACAGCAACATGCTGTACAAGTTTGTAGCCTGGGAGCAATAGGCTATCCTAATAGTCCAGGTATGTGGTAGGCTATACCTTCTAAATTTGTGTAGGTCACTCTATGATGTCTGCACAACAATGCAATTGCCTAAAGATGCATTTCTCAGAATGTATCATTGTAGTTAAGTAACACAGACGGTATTTCAAAATTAGCTAGAAGAGAGAATTCTGAATGTTCATGCCACAAAGAAATGAAAAATATTTGAGGTGATGGATATGCTAATTAGCCTGATTTTATCATTCCACAATTTATACATGTACTAAAACATCACATTGTATCTCATAAATATACACAATTATTATTTGTCAATTACAAGTAAGATAACATTTTTAAAAAGTTGTTTTTCACAATTGTCTATCACAATTGTTTAGTTTTTTACGACTCTAAGGTTAATTTAATCTGAACCCTCTGACAGTTGTTTAAATCTTCTCTCAGGATGTTCAGACACATCACATATTCCATCAACCTTCACCTTCCCAGAGGACTTGCCTGGGGTCTTCTAACCAGCCTTCCCCTGGATTCTCCCTTCATCCTTACACTGGGAATGCCTCCCCTTGTCTCTGGAGTTGAATCCTTCATCGTCCTTTCTCTTCATTTATGCCCTTGTTTTGCTGGATCCTAACCTCCAGTAGCTTCACTTTTAGGTTTATTTTTTTAACTGACAAGTAAAATTTGTATACATTTAAGGTGTACAACATGATGTTTTGATGTCACGTGTCATATCAAAACATCATGTACACCATAAATGTATACAAATGTTCCAAATGTTCCATGTTGTATACAAATGTTCTGTGTTATACACCATAAATGTATACAAATGTTCCACATGGGTATACATTGTAGAATGGCTAAGTCAAGCTATATAACATATGCATTACCTCACATACTTACCTTTTTTGTGGTGAGAACACTTAAAATCTACTCTTTTAGCAATTTTTAAATATACAATACTTTGTTATTAACTGTAGTCACTGTGATGTCCATAGTTTTTTCAGAAAGAGTTCTTAAAAGAAAAATTTTTGAGACCATGTATGTATAAAAACATCTTTATTTTACCTTCATACTTGATTGATAATTTTGCTGGGAGGAGAATACAAAGTTGGATATGTTAATTTTGTTCCACAATTATGGAGGCATTGTTCCACTGTCTGTAGCTAAACAGATTCTGATTTCTTATCCTTCATATGTGAATTTTTCCCACACTCCCTGGAAGCTTGTTAGATCTTTGTGTCTCCATTCACTGAGTCTAGTTTCATCTCTCTTCCTGGGCACTCAGTGGGCCCTTTCAGTCTGTTAACTCATGTCCTTCAGTTTAGAGGAATCATTTTACATGATTTCTTTGACTATTTAGTCCTCCCCCTATTTCTCTCTTCTCTCTTTCTCGAACTCTCTTTTACTTTTTCTTTCTCAGATTTAGGATTTCCTGGACTGGTCTTCTAAATTTTTTATTTTTCTCTCTTCCCTTTTAAAACTCTTCGTCTTCTTATTCTACTCTTTGGAAACTTTCATCAACTTTATCTTCCAGCCCCTCTACTGAGTTTTTTTATTTCTGCTACTATGCCTTAAATTTTCAAGAGCTTTTATTTGTTGTCTGAATGTTGCCTTTTTATAGCCTCCTTCATTCAGGCTGGTCAGGTCCTTGATTCTCAACCTTGGCTGCACATCAGAACCAGCTGGGGAGCCTAAAAAATTACTGATGAGTCTTGTTCCCAGGGATTAATTGATCTGGAATTCAACCTTGGCATTGGGGTTTTTGTTTTTAAAGCTCTCCAGATGATTCTAAACTTTGGAGAGCTATTGATCTAGGTTACTATGGAAACAACCTTCCAATAATAGTAATTTCCAACAGCAAAAGTATGCTTCTTACTCATCATTATTTCGTCATTAATTGGTTGATGGCTCAGTTCTGTGTCTTTTCACTCAGGGATGGAGGCTGACAGGTCGAGCCTCCAGTGTCTGGAACATCACCACTTGCTGTACCATTCGGTGAGTATAGAATTTTGTCCCATCGTCAGTCAATAAAAGAGGAGAGTTGAGTGGCAGCAACTGCTTAGAGTATCAAGCTTCCATTCACATGTCACTGGTCAAAGCAAGTCACATGTCTACTCAGTGAAGTGCAATCCTACCATGTAAGCAGAGAAAGGAGAACTGGAATATTTGTCGATGGCCTTAATGACTCCAGTGCTAATGCTCTCTGTATGTGTTTATTAGCCGTTTTTGTTTCTTCCTATTAAATTACATTCATGACTTTTTGCCCTTCTTTCTACTGTGTTGTCTTTTTCATGTTAATTCAGAGAGATATTTTATATATTTGAAATACTAATCCTTGATGTTATGTTTGTTTCAAATATCTTCTCTCAGTTTATTTTTTACTCTCCTAATTACATGTTATAATGAACAAAAGTTTAAAATTTCATGTATTCTAATGTATGAATATTTTATACTGGTTTTTTGAGCATTTTGTTACTTATGATAATTTTTCTTACTCGAGTCATACAAATAGTCTATATTTTTAATAACATTTTAAAGTTTTGTCATTTTTAAACTTTCATTTAATCTATGTAGAACTGATTTGTGTATATAGTATGAGATAGAAATCCAATTTTTCTTTCCTTTTTTTAGGGAGGGGTGATTATTGTCCCAGCCCCATTTTTGAGCACTCCATTCCTTTCCTTACTGATCTATAATGGCTGCTCTGTTATGAATGAATTTTTTCTCATATGGTGAGTTTATGTCTAAGCTCTTTTCCATTGCATTGGTCTCTCTGTTTATTTCTCATACATCCTCCCCTCCCCTGTGGCTTAACTGCTGGGGCTTTATAGTAAGTTCTTGATATCTGCTATGGCAAGTCCCTTCCCTCCTCCTTCAAGATTCTCTTTCCTCTTTCTTGTTCTTTGCCCTTCCATACACATTTTATAAGCAGCTAGGATTTGTCTGCATAATATCCATAAAATATTTCTATTGAGATTCTGATTGAAATGATAGATAAACTTGGGACAAATTGATCTTCATGATATTGGGTCTTTTTATCCTTGAACATGACCTTTTTTTTCACTTTGGGGTCTTTTTTACCTATCTTTTAGTAAACTTACATAATTTCTTTTTACATCAAGGTTGAGACAAATTTTTAACATTAGTATCACAACTTGGGTGTCCACATTCTATAGACAATGTGAATTTAGATCTTACCATATGCACAGTGCAATTCTTATTCATCTCTGACTTTGAAAGTTATCTTTTTGCTTTTGAAAATGGCAATTTCCTTTACTTGACTTCACGCTTAGTTATGTATGTAAAACATTTTGATTATATTTTAGCCAGAAGTTCTTAAATGTTTAGAGTGAGTGAAGAGCTTCCACTCAAGTGTCCCTTATCTTTAACCAAAGACCTTCCTAACTTTCTGTAGAACAGCTAACCCAGTTTCACAGATTAACCAGAGCTTCAGAAAGTTTGTGATAGAAAAGATATTATGACTTTCTTCCCTATAGATGACCATGTCCTGCCTAGGTAACTTCCATCCTTCTCCTCTTTTTGGGCTTGCTTACATACTTAGATTGTCAATATGGGATACAGCTACCTCTTGAATGTATTAACACTCTAACGACTTTCAAGAGACATTTAAAAACAGCCGAAATAAACCGATTAATGGCTGACTGCTAAGTTTGCATAAATTTTATCAGTCATTTTCTTCATGGATGGAAAAATTAAGAAACATCTATGACATTAGCCAATAGCTGAAATGTTTCAAGTTACATTATAGATCACAGATCTTTATCCCCTCATCTCTTTTTCCTCCTTGAAGTAAACAAAAATGCCCATTAACGCCTAAGGCTATTAGACAAATGCCCATTATACTGACCTTGATTGACCCTTTTTTTTTTTACAACAACTGCACACCTTTTAGAAATAATTTGTTGAGCTGCAATCCCAGTCAGCAACTACAATGTCAGTTTTCAGCAAGCTCTTGCTGAGTAAGAAATCAGAAGATTTAACCACATTGGTGAGAAAGTCAGATGATTTACACATAGGCCACAGGGTTGCGTTGCTGCCTTCCTTCTTTAGAGAAACTCCAGGCAAACATATTTCCTTTCTTGAGAGAATCAGACTCCTACAGATCCACACTCTCTCCTCAGTTCACAGTGCAGTCAGGTGAAATAGCTCACGGATGAGTTAGGAAAATTCTTTAACAGAGAAGGGTAAGCAGAGGCTATTTCACACAAAATAACAGTGAAGTCAAGCACTGTGATGTCTTAAAGGGAGTGTACACCAATAAATTAAACCAAATAATTAGAAGATGAAGCTCTGTTTCTCAATGGACCTGAGCTCTTCTGCTGTATGAGTTTAGATCTTCATTTGGTGTCAGACTGAATGGGATTCCAAGGGCATTCATGACTCTCAAAATAAAAACGTAACAAAGGGGGTCCTAAATTCCTGTGATAAGACGACATATACTGTTCAAGAATAATAAAGTAAATAAGTAAAAGGGTGAATTAATAAGGGAAATGACCCAATTGAGGGGAGATTACTCGACGTTTGGAGGAGTACAGGCTGATGCTGTCTTCGCCTCCTCCCTCTCTCTTCCAAGGAAAAGGAAACAGTCCTTGAACCCAGGAAGAGAATGGTGGTTTGGGCTCCAGGAGACTCATGGGTTCTCAAGTAGTAGGGTATCTGTTTCTTTGCAGATGTCTGAGTCTCAGAGGTGAATAGCTAGGTGGTAAACCAGAGGGCTGGGGGCCAGGAGAGATGTGGGAGCTTGATGCCAGGACCTGGGGCTATCAACCACTGCAAACAATGAACCTAAGCAAGAAATAGAAGCATCAGAGCAGCTTCTCTCTGACTGCTGGGACAATGAGCACATCACTGGGTAACCAGTGTGGACAGAAGACAAGGGAGCCTTGTCTGGAAAATTTTGTTCTGTATAACATCCCTAAGACCTTCTCATAACTTGATGGGAATATTCCTGCCCCAATAACTAGTAATCTGTAGAAAGCAGAGGCTCAGGGTGAGATGTAATTTGATTTAGAAAGTAATTTTGAGCAACTTTTGTGTCCAAATTTGGTGTTTGCAAACACACACCTGCCACAATAGCCACTTTTTGTCTTAGTATTTATATGCCAGCCATGGAGCTGAAGTATTTACATGCTTAATTCTTACAAAAACCACTGAAGTATGTATTACTATTGCTTTAGACTTAGCTTTGCGGGGGAGCAGTGTCTGACACCCCACATCCTAGAAGGCAAAAATGTTTTAAACTGTTGGAAACAAGGCAGTGAGCAGATTTTGTTATGTAAGTAATGTAACATAAGTCACGTTGCTACTTATTCTTCGAGTGTGTAAAAACTGAAGCATTCCTTTAAGATAAAATACAAAAACAAAGAAAAACAACAAATACTCTCATAGGAGAGGTTGAACAAGAATCAGCAGTATCCTGGGTTTTGAAATGACTGACCAGCTCAAAAGAAGCGAGCATTCAGAACCATGGACAGAGGCATGACCATGCAGGGGCAGCCCCCCACCCCCCCAAAATAAAAATGCATTTCACTCATGCCACCCCTAGGATTATCCCCGCTTTACAAATGAAGGAAATAGGCACAGAGAGATTAAGCAGCCGCCCAAGGTCACATTGCTGATAATGAAAGAGGTGGGAATAGAACTCAAATTCACCTGATCTTAAAGCCTATACAATTTTACTGTTGAAGCCAATCTTTCCCCTCCCCTTCCTCCCTATGATGTTTTGATGGGTTTCGTTACAATTTGACCACTCTCCTTAAGATTATTCATTCTGTTAGTCACATTCTCAATTAAAAAAAAAAAAAAAGAACTGCATCTGCATCTTGGCTGCTGAAATGGCATTCCAGATTTGAAGCAAGAGAGGCAAGTGCAGGAGGTGCACTGATATCCCTAAGATGTTCCCTTTTTCTTTCTTTGTTCCCCTTTAAGCCTAGAGCTGTGGAAGAAAGGTGGTGTTGGAGACACACAGAGCCACACTATCTTCAGCTTACCGCTTCCAAAATGCTGTTTCAGAGCTGTTCCATCCCCCGCACTTCCCCCTGAACCAGCCAGACGTCCTCCCGCCCACCTGCCATGTGCTGGCCATGTGCAGTTAAGCTGCCTGTCCCTAGCACCTCTCTGGGGTGGCAACAGCTCTATCCTATCAGCGATCAGCTGCAGAAATCCCACTGCTCATCAGCACCCCTGCATCTTGAGCTAGAAATAGCCCTGGAGTCTCCATGTACCATGAAGAGCAGAATAGGGAAGGATGTGGATGATTTTTTTTTAAAAAGGTATCTGGTACTAAATTGTTTTTCTGTTAGGCTGTGTGCATGAGTTCTCTCCAGTGTCAATACAGGCTATCCACATTTGGGCAAAGGAAGCTATACGCTGTCAGCCCATACAGAGAGCTGGGCAGGCAGCCTGACAGCCCAGTTACCTGCTGCTTCATCCTCCATCTTCAGGGTAGCAGAGTGGCTCTTTGCCTCTTGCTGACAGCTTTGATCTTAGATGTCCTCTTACAAATCTTTCCTGCTTTTGCTAGGAGTCACCCTTTGTCACTCTGAGAACTGAATGTGTGGGAGCAGGGCTTAGAGGTGTAGGGGTGTGAAGCGGTAATCACAGTTCACAGAGTGAGGCCATCACACTGGACAAAACCCCAACCCACAGCTTTCTGATTGAATGCGAAGTGCAGGTGCTCTCCACACTCTCCCTCATTACTTTGTCAGTCTTCTTAAGAACCTGGGGACTTCTCACTGGGCCACCTCTAGTCCTTAGGCCACCTTTGACAGAATCTCTTGCCAGGGTTCATGGCTTAGAAGCAGAGCCTGGCTAGATTTCAGCCCCTACTTGCCCCCTTGGCTGGGTGCCCTTGTGCAAGGCAATCCCACACAGCTATGCATGCGGCCCCTTGTCCTCTTTGTCTACCTCCTCCTGCTGGTGTTGAGATGGTCATTTCTCACATCCTTGTCTGCTTTCCATGCTCTGTTTCCTCGAGGCCAATGAATCAGCTGCATTTTCTGTACTCTCTCTCCTGAGCAGCTTTAATCTAAGAGCCACCAGGAAAGGAGGGTCCCTAGACACCGAGGATCTACATCACAGGGAGGATTCTTGGTTACCGAGTTCTAGTAGCTCAGGCATCTGTTACAGAGCCTGCAGTTGCCACATACTGTGGACCATTCTGGAAGACATAAGCCACATACATTTCCAAATGTATTATTGTCTGATGGTCCTACGAAGATATCTTTTTTGGGGGTAGACTGTAACATGAGTAAAAACAGAAAGAAAAAAGAAGAAAAACAATAACACCTTGAACAGACTCAAAGCCCTTCATTAATAATTTCTTCACCAAATACGTATTAAGTGCCTATTGTGTGCCAGGAACCCTACCAGGTTCTAGGATACAAGAGTCAACAAAAACAACAACAAACCCATGAATCCTGTCCTTATGAAATTGATATAATGGGAGAGAGAGATTAAACAAAAACAAATCCCACAAATGCATACAATTACAAGCTGTAAACGTTCTGTGAATGAGAAGTGCTTACTGCCCTTTGAGGACAGGGAATGTCTCATCTGTCTTGGCCTCTCTAATGCCTGTTACTCAGTAGGTGCTAAATAAATTTTTGTAGAATCAGTGGGTAGATGGGTGGCTACATGAAATGAAGAATGATTGCACAGCATAAGAATCATCTAAAGGCACATCATTTATAAGAGGTTGTGAGGACTGAGAGCCTTTAGTGCTGAGTAACTTTCTCACCATGGTCATTAATTTTACTTGTAACCTCAGAATATCAAAGCTCTCTGCAGGTCAGCTGTAATTGAGAGTGCTATACAGAGGCCCAGGCATGCAGCATCTCCTCACCAGAACTTGTTTGCTTCTCCCTGAAATTCTTGAACTGGAAGTATCTTCCTGAAAATCAAGTAGTTTTCTTATTTTTATTTTTTAGAGACAGGGTCTTGCTCTGTTGCTCAGGCTAGAGTGCAGCGGGGCAATCATGGCTCACTGCAGCCTCTAACTTCTGGGTTCAAGCCATCCTCCTGCCTCAGCCTCCCATGTAGCTGGGACTACAGAGACCTGCCACCATGCCCAGCTAAAATTAAGTAATTTAAATAGTCCATCAATGAGGTGGAGTAAAACCTGCTGCAGGTGCTGTGGGATTTCTTCCACACTTAGTTTTCATAGCATTCTTTGGGTTTTCCTCTGGGCTTTACAGCATTGTGGTCATCTCTGAAGCTTTGATTTCCTACTTGTCTTGGTTGAAGACATGCACTAAAAAGAACTCAAATAAAAGTGGGAATTATAAGGAAAGAGGTGGGAATCTCATAGGAACCAGTTTAAAAGTAGAGGTATTATGTACCCTGAAAATATATACATCTATTACTTATTGATAAAACATAAGTAAATAGGCCAGGCATGGTGGCTTATGCCTTTAATCCCAGTACTTTGGGAGGCCAAGGTGGGCAGATTACTTGAGGTCAGGATTTCGAGACAAGCCTGGCCAACCTGGCGAAAGCCCGTCTCTACTAAAAATACAAAAATTAGCCAGGCGTGGTGGCCCACAGCTGTACTCCAGGCGACTCGGGAGGCTGACACAGGCGAATCGCTTGAACTTGGGAGGCAGAGGTTGCAATGAGCCGAGATCATGCCAGCCTGGGCAACAGAGCAGGATTCCATCTCAAAAAAAGAAAAGAAAAAGAAAAAGAAAAAAAGAAAGTAAATAAATAAACAACAACAAAAATAACAACAAAAAAAGAAAGAGCATTGTTTCTCCCTCTTTCTCCCTCTCTCTCTTACCCACACTCTGAAACCATGACATTTCTTGTCTTTTCTTTACTCTGCTTTTCTTCCCCATCTTCTCTTCAGCTGACTTTCTCTGCAAGACTCTTGCTTTGGCTCTCCCAAAACTTGGGCTTGTGCAAGGCTCTGGCTTGCCATGGCCCCAGCTCTAGCTTCAATTCCTAAGGACTGGATTAGTCAAGACTCCCTGGGATACAGAGTCAAGACTCTCTGAGTTGATACATACTCAAACCAAACTAGCATCAGCATAAATAAAATAATTCAGGCTGGGCTCGGTGGCTCACGCCTGTAATCCCAGCAATTTGGGAGGCTGAGGCGGGTGGATCATTTGAGGTCAGGAGTTCAAGACCAGCCTGGCCAACATGGTGAAACCCTATCTCTACTAAAAATACAAAAATTAGCCAGGCGTGGTGGTGCATGCCTGTAATCCCAGCTACTCGGGAGGCTGAGGCAGGACAATAGCTTGAGCTTGGGAGGCAGAGGTTGCAGTGAGCCGAGATCACACCACTGCACTCCAGTCTGGGCTACAGAGTGAGACCCTGTCTCAAAAAATAAAATAAAAATAATAAAATAATTCAATCACATAATTGAAAAGTCTGAAGATACATAGCTGTAGCCACAACTGAATATTTCATCATTAAATAATATGAGCCATCTCTCTGTGCATGTGTATCTCTCTCTCCATCATTCTCACCCTGCTTTTATTGATATTGCCTGATGGCAACATGGCAACCAGCAGCTACAGATTTACATTGCTCCTGCTCTCAATTTATAATCCCAGAGGAAGAGAAACCATTTTCCCCAGTAGTTCTGGCTACAATCTAGGGGACTCTGGTTGGCCCAGTTTTGATCATGAGACTACAGTTGAACCAATCACTGAAAGCAGAAAAGTGGAGTCCATCAATTGACCAGGACTGTGTCACATGTCTACCTCTGAGATTATTCTAGGGTCCTCTCCTCTAGAATCACAAGGCTAAGTGCTTTGCAGTTCAAATTTTCAAGAGATTCTGATTGGCCCAGCTTCGGTCAGATGTCTACCCTCAGTTCAATCAGCTGTGGCCAGGAGAGCAAGGTTATCTGGTACAAATATGGTTATCAAGACCCACTTCTTCAGGATGGATTGTGAATGGGGTACAGATTCCCTTAGGGGGTTATGGGTGGTGGGGCAATATCGACTGAAAAAATTTAAATGTACCTTCCTCAGGTTGATACCTTTATTTTACTTCATTTTACTTTTTTTTTTTTGAGACAGGATCTCGTTCTGTCGCCCAGGCTGGAGTGCAGTGGCATGAACATGGCTCACTGCAGCCTCAACCTCCTGGGTTCAAGCAATCCTCCCACCTCAACCTCCCCAGCAGCTGGCACTACAGGCATACACCACCATGCCTGGCCAGACACCTTCATTTGGAAGAGACATATTAAAATGTTTAAGATATAAAAAAATATTGGGCAGTTCAGACTTTATAGACCCATGCAATTTTTAGGACAGAAAAAGGCTGTCGAGATTATCTAGTAACAACCTCTTCTTTTGACAAATGAGGAAACTGAGGCTCTGGAAGATTTGAGTGGCTTGTCCAAGCTTTATAGCTCTTTTGTTGTAGAGCCTGATACAAACCTTAAATCTTGATTCCCACACCAAGATTTGCCTAACACATCAGGATGCTTAGCCAAAGGCTTTAGACATCAGCTTAGCTTCTCCATGGCAGGACTACTTCAAGCTTCCTTGTTTTCTTCCATGGGACCACTAGACCCATTCATTGCGAATAGTTGCTTGCTAGAGGGAATTCAGTTTAATGCAAGTAATTACTGGGGATGACTCCATATCTGGCAATGGGTTGTGTGCCGATGGTACACTAACAAAGAGTATTTAGTATGCTTTGGTTGAATGGAGTTTAGAAAACTATGGTCCCTGCCTTCAAAGAGTTTATAGTCAACTTGGGAAGAAAAGGCTTTGATACTTGTAGTGAATATAAATAATAGAAGACAATATTTAATTAAGTACTAAGTTGAATATTAAACACTATTTATACATTTTTTTGACTCATCCACTTTTTTCTACCTTTAATTACAGTCATTTCTTTTAGAATCTCCCCTCCCTTGGCTTAGGCTGTTCTCACAGGGCCAAGTGCAGAAGCCAGTTCCCATTCATTCTTGGCACTTGAAGACACACCTATGTCCCTTGGGAGCACACCCCCATGAGTCAGAAGCTCTGGAGGTCCCTGCTGAATCAGAGTCCTGTGGGACACTCCTTTCTCCATCACTGCAGTCAGCTGGTCAGCCGCCTCCTCCCAGAACACTGTATTGTGAATGAGGGCCAAAGGAAGGTTTTGCTGTTGCTGTCATTGCTGGACAAAATGAGACTGGCCTCTGAAAGCTAAAATGGCAAGAAACACTTCTACTGCTGAGGATGTGGGGGACAACTGAATGAAGTAAAAGAGGGAGTCCTCTTCCTCCAGACCTCCAACCTCTGTAAACAGTACATAGATTAGAAGACTCATGACTCAAATCCCAAATAAAGGATGTTTTGAACATTCTTCTGGGTGATCCTGGCCAGCTAAAATAAACAATGGTACCCATATCTTCCTCTAATTGGCATTAGATTTGCCTTATTCCCCAGGCAAGGGTGAGAGAAAGCCCCAGGAAAAGGGGTAAGAAAAGGGAAGACAAAATTCCTATTTCGCTGCACACATAACCAGGGCATACCACTTCTTCCAATGTGCAAAGTATGGACCACCCGAGCTGGTTTCTCAGTGACTGCCTTGCCAAGGTGGATGGCTGCTGCCTGCAGAACCTTGGCAAGGGAGTGGGTGCATAAACGTTCTGCTTGTTTGTTTGAGACAGAGTCTCACTCTGTCACCCAGGCTGGAGTGCAGTGGCACGATCTCAGCTCACTGTAACCTCTGCCTCCTGGGTTCAAGCAATTCTTGTCCTCAGCCTCCCAAGTAGCTGGGATTACAGGCACCCGCCACCATGCATTAATTTTTGTATTTTTAGCAGAGACGGGGTTTTCACCATCTTGGCCAGGCTGGTCTTGAACTCCTGACCTCATAATCCACCCACCTCGGCCTCCCAAAGTGCTGGGATTACAGGCGTGAGCCACTGCACCCAGCCCATATATGTTACAGAATGTCTACCACCATCTCACACAACCTGCATTACAGCCACCCAGGCTTTCAGTCTTCCAATACACCATGTCCCTCCCACATGTCATCTGTGCATATGCCATCTCTTCCTCCCCACTTTCTACCCTCTTCACCTAGGAACTCCTACTGCTGTCTTAGATCTTAGCTTACATCTCACTCCTCAGGCAAGGTTTCTGTCTAATAGACACCATGGCACACTCTCCTTCCCAGCACCTCACGCCATCACAATTTTCCATTTGTTTGATCATTGTCTGTCCCCCACACTAGAATGTAAAGTTCCACAAGGGCAGTACCAATATCAGTTTTGTCTCTCATGGCATTCCATGCCCAGCACAGTGCCTGGCACTTTGAAGGCCCTCAGTAAATATTTGCTGAAGTTTTATGGACTTGACCTGGAGGATGGGAGGCTAAGCAGGCAGCCAGTATTGAGGGATGGGGGAGAGGCTGAAGCTGAGAGACAAAGTGTGCAGAGCTGAAAGTCAAGTCAGGGTATGGGAGAATGGGGACAGAGCCAGAAGCCAGAGAAGGGGGCCCAATGTTTAGTACAAAATGGAGGAGTGCCAAGGCAGCTCTGGGGAGCCAAAAATGCAGGGCAAATGGAGACTGCAAGGCAGGGCAAGGAAGTGGGAGGGGTCCATACCAATGCAGGACCCCAGAGCTGCTGCCCAAAGCGGGTTTCTACAGGCCTGGGTAAGCAGACCACACTTAACCAGTTAAGATGAAAGAGTGGGTAGAATGTGATTAAGAGAACTTCCAGAGCAGTGATTCTCAATCCTGGCTGGACATTTGAATCATTGGGAGCATTTTTAAAAAATACAAAGGCCCATGTCCAGAAATTCTGCCTTCTGTTTTTATCCTAAAGGCAAGAAGCAATGGAAGGTTTTAAGATGTGTGTGCATGTGTATGCGTGTGTGTGTGTGTGTATGTGTGTATGATGACGATGACAATAATGTTTGTGTGGATAACACATGGGGGAGACCAGTTAGAAGGGTGTTATGCATGGGACTCAAGAATAAGTGTTTTACAAAAGCATCCTATGCATTTAAAATATGCACTAGGGTTGGGAACCACTGTTCTAAAGCAATAGTCTTTAATCTTGGCTGCGTATTGCATTTGCCTGTGGAGTTGTAAAAAAATATTGATGCCTGACCCTCACTCCCAGAAATTCTGATTTAATTGGTCGAGTATGGCCTGTGCATAGGGATTTTTCAGAGCTCCTCCAGATTTTTCTAATGTGCAGGCAGGGTTAAGAACCACTGCTAACGCTATTCAGGCTACTCAAAGTAGCAAGTCTGCGGACCAGCAGGATAGACAACATCTGGGAACTTCGACATGCAAATTCATGAGCAACTGAAACAGAAACTCTTGGTGGTGGGGCTATCCAGGAGATTTTGGCACCTGCTACAGTTTTAGAACCATAATTCCAGAAAGACAAAGTAATAATTTCCAATTGGGAACCCAGATTCCCACTAGGGAATCTGGTCTGCTGAATATTTTAGAGGCTTTGGAGTTAACTCGCTTCCCTAACCTAGTGTGTAACTTTGGCTTCCAATCAAACAGACTGAGGATGAATAACAATAGTTTCTCCTCTGTGAGACCCACCTTCCTCCATCTTGGGGCACATCCGGTTGGAGCAGAGGCTTGACATTTTTCTCACGGTCTTTCTGATCTCTCACTCTGGCAGGATCTCTGCCAGAGGCTACATTACCTCCTACCCGAGGCCTGACTTCCAGATGTTTTTCATATGAAACAGAGAAGAGGGGGCAGAGAGAGCAGGGAATTGGGGAATGGAGCAACACAAGAACTAAGGAAGCAAACACTGCCTGCTCACAGGAAGCGGGTCTTCTCTTGGCAGATCAAATGTGCAGAGCACGACCTGGGGAAGTGGGGGAGGCCACTGCGGTTGACTTAAGGAAGAATTCTCCCCACGGGTGCGTTTCTCTGGCTCCCTCTCCTATGTAATAATGTGCAGCCACAGTCATGATTTGCCCTCAATGCATCCAACGTTTTTCTCCCAGCTTGTGACTTAGCCAGGCATTAGACAGATGGCCAACCTGTCATAAGGGTGAAGGTTTTGGCAATAAAATGAGGGTCTAACATCTCACACTAATGAGATCAAGGCTGGGCTTGACCTCTGTCCTGCTTTGTTGGATTTTCGGGTGTTGTTCAGGAGCATCTGTGAGTGTGCTTCATGCTAGAGGGCAGAGGCTCCACTTGAGTGTCTTATATGGGACAGAAAGAAGTTTTGTGTCTTTGTCATTGCCTTCCCTTAGCAGGAAGGAGAAGTCCTTCAGTGAGGCAGAATAAAGACTGATACTTTGTTAGCATAATAATGGGGTCTCATATGTTTCTTTGAGGGGATAATTGAGATATTATTTTGATGTTTGTTCTTGCTATATTTTTTCCCTTCTCCATTCCAAGAAGGTAGCTAGGCCCTTTGAGATTCCTTCTGCCAGAAAAATTACCCAAAGCTTGGAAATGGGCAAAAGAAAATAAGTACTAGGTGTTATTTTAGGACAGTGCTAGGGATGACTTCCTACTTGCTAAGGCTATTTTACAACTCTATAGAGGTGAGGTTAACTTACAGATTTTTATTCAGTAGAGATGCAAATAATTTCTGTTCAGTGCAACAGAGAAACCCAAAAGCTGTAGTTTATGGCCCTGTTGGACAATAACCAGTTTTGTATTTACCCAACAATTTACTAAGTTGCATTATATACTACATTCTCAAATATTCTTTGAACCAGTTTTAACATCTTACTGTCTCCCTCATTCATGGGAGTTAAATACGATCTTTGACATGTGTTCATTTTATATTTACATGAGAGTCATACTCTTTAGCCTTCAAGCATGGTTTATGTTATAGACAACCTCTCTGTCTGGCTTTTGTTTTTCAAAAGGCTGAGCTTCTTGACAGGTTTATGTGACATGAGGAGGAAAAGAAAGCAGAAGCAGCAAGAGAAAATGAGGGAGTTTTCCCAAGACTGGGAAGGTGATGGGCCCACAGGTCCTAAAGGTCAGGTTGACTCCTGATCTGCTCTCATGCAGAGTCCTGAGAAAGTAGCAGGGTTTCCAGAGGGGAATGGCTGAATGGGGTCCCTTGGAGTCTGGGAACATGACAGGAGGCTGCATCCCAAGCATAGTGCTCCCAGCCTCCACAAAGATCCAAGTATACAGCAGCCACTCTAATTAAAGTCACTGGATTGAAGGGGCCATGGGAGGTTGGATAATGGGCTTTTGAAGAGAGACCAGAGGGAGTTAAAGACCTGTGGGTCTTTGTTCTGCACAAGATACATGGGACCCTCACATCACCCTGGAGGTAATAAGACTCCCCCAATAGTGACTCAAATTTCCCACTAACCCAGGGGGTTGGGGACTTACAATCAATGTAAATGAAGCAAACTGATACATCATTTCTCACATATCCAAGATAGTGGAATAAGATTCCTGCCTGTCCCAGAGGCCATTATCCTAAGCAAATGAACGCAGAAATAGAAAGCTAAATACTGAATGTTCTCGCTTATAAGAAGGAGCTAGATATTGGGTACTCATGGACATAAAGATGGCAACAACAGACACTGGAAACTACTAAAGTGGGAAATGGGGGGGACAAGGGACAAAAATCTAACTAATGGGTACTATGCTCAGTACCTGGGTGACAAGATTAATGGTACCCCAAACTTCAGTGTCATGCAATAAACCCAGGTAACAAACCTGCATATTTACCCTGTGAATCTAAAATAAAAGTTGAAATTATTTAAAAATTGCCTGCCACATTAGCAAGAGAAAGGTTTCCTCATCTCATGGATGTTCCATTTGGAAATGTCTGAAACACCTGAGTACTTTTGATGAAGAAGAGCACAGAGCAGCTCAGCTCCAAGGGAAGTGCCCTTAGTCTCCAGGGAGACCCACTCACAATGCTGGAAAAATAACTGTCACCTCCCTGGGGAGCAACAACTTATATGCTGAAAGGTGGGATCAGTCAAATATGGGGTCAAAGTAATCACACACTAGGATTATTTGAAATGATGCTCAGTAGGCTCCCCTGACTAGAAATATCAATCTCAGCACCTAACTTTCCTCCAACACAGCTTCATTCTTTCAAGTCTTCAGATATTCAGATTTTAGTACATACATTCCTGGGAAACCATAAACCCTAAGTTAGTGTTTCTCAGGTGTGTTCAATAAGTACACCTGCATCAGAATTACCTGGGGAACTTGGTAAAAAGTATATTCTTGCTTGAACCTGGGAGGCAGAGGTTGCAGTGAGCCAAGATCGTGCCACCGCACTCCAGCCTGGGCGACAGAGTAAAACTCCATTTTTTTTTTTTAAAAAAGTACATTCCTGGACCTGTCCCCAGACCTATTGAATCAGATCCTCTGGGAATGAGAAGGAGGGCAGGGTGTCTGTATTTTTGACAAGTGTTCCAGGCAATTCTGATACCTTCTAAAGTCTGAGAACACCTGGGGTGGGGTTAAGGGTAGGGCAACAATTTGACAATAAACATGTGGGGCAGGGGTTTCTATCCTGGGGTGGCCTCCTGTGGATATGTGACTCCCGCACAGAACGAAGGGTTTGTATGTATGCTTTTGTATGTATTTTTTAGGGAAGAGAGGTCTTAACTCCCATCGGGTCCTCTAAAGCCTTGCTATTCAGAGCGTGGTCAGAGCAACAGCAGCATCAGCAGCATCTATTAGAAACGGAGCTTGTTAGAAATGCTGACTCTCAGGCACTGCCCCAGACCTCCTGACTCTGAGTTTGCATTTTAACACAATCCCCCATGATTCTCTTGCACATTACAGTTTGAACAGCACTGATCCAAGGGAGGGGTAAGGTGATAGGAGGGAAGAAAGGAGGTCTCAGAGGTGAAAAAAAGTATAGATAATGAAAGGTCCAAATCTACCAATTCCCCATTCAACTAAGGACACTAAATAATTGTGTGTGCATCCGCAGGAGGATGAATGAGACACCCTTTCCAGGGCTTTTGCAGTTCCAGGAACCTAAGGCTGCTCCTGTCTGTGGCTCTATGGCTCAGCCAGCCCCGACCCCTCACAGGGCAGCCAGGGCTGTCCCCTGCTCCCTTGCCTGAGGCTATCTACTACGGGGGTGAGGTCAGTGCGAAGCCAGAGAGTTGAAGACGCCCCTTGGCTCCCAGGTCTCCCTGGCTCTCCTTCCCAAGCAGCCAGCAACTGTGCCCATCTGCTCCTGTACAAGGGCCACCAAGGGGAGGGGGATTCCTCCAGATGGCAGCAGGGGCAGTCACTCGGAGCGGCAGGCCTGAAAGGTAGTACAAAAAATGAGTTAAACTGCACCCCCATCCCTTTGGTTGCAGATGATGTAGTAGAGAGAAACAGAGGAAGCAGGGGTGGCACCTGCCAACCCTTCCTCCAGGCTCCCACTGAGTTTGCTCGGCTCTGAAGTTGGTCCTGGCTGCCCTCCCGCTGTTCGGCACTCACCCACATGGTCCTTCCTCTCCAACAATGCTGTCAGAAGACTTGCCACTCTGCTCCCAATATGTGCCTGGCCAGGGGCCAGGGACTGGCTGCCGACCCACTGACTACCACTGAGCCAGACCCATGGCTTCCCCTCCTAGAGCTGCAGCTGGCATTTCCTCTCTGCCCCCTGGTCCCTTTGGGCTGCAAAGGAGCCCTCTGGCTCATCTTAATCTAGGCATGGCTGGGGGCTGCTCTTGGGGTAGGCTTTAAAGCCTTCTTTGCTCCATTTTGCAAGTCAACACCCCGCACACCTGCTCTCTCCCTTCCTCTTCTCTCTGTGTTCATCTCTGATTCCTTCTGTTGTTATTTCTCCCCATCCCACCCCTTCAATCCATTGTTCCCATCTACACATAGATATATGTCAGGATCATGCCTCTCTGAGATATCCTCCTTTAACCTCATATACCCTCCTAGCTACTGCCCTAGTTTCTCTCTCCTAACAGTAAAACTTCTTGGAACAATCATCTTCACATATTCTCTCTTATTCCTGCCTTCCATTAATTCCCTTACTCGCTGCAACTTGACTTCTATCTGCACTGCTCCACACAAACTGCTGGAACCAAGGACCTGTGTCCCCGTATTGTAAATCCAGTAGACACTCCAGTCTTTACACGCTTGACTCCTCAACGGAATCAGACACAGCGACACGTGCTCTGTCCTGAAACGCTCCCATCTCCCTCTCCCATGGCATCCTGGACACCCTGTTTCCTTTCTAGCTCCTTCTTAGCTGCTTGCGGCAGTGTCTCTTTTTCTATCTGATCCATAAATGTTGCAATTTATCTGCACTCAGCTCTTCTTCCTGCCTTCTCTTCCTCAAATTTAGGGCCTAAATGATTTCATTACAGAAAAATGAAGTCATTTTTTTCTAACACATTTCAGTGTGGACTGGGATTCATCGCTAAAGGACAGGCAAACATAAATCTTTCATCTCAAACCATGATAAGTGCTTGGAAGGAAAAATTTAAACAGAAAGACTGGGGGAGAGCCTAACTCGGCCTAATTCACACTGGGGTAGGAGTAGGGAGGCCTCCCTAAGGAAGCAACATGGGAGCTGAGACCTGACGGAGGAGGGGAAGTTGCACAGGTGCAGGGTCAGAGGAGAAGCAAAAGCGAAAGCAAATGAAACAAAACAATAAGTGGTAAAGGCTCACACAGATGACACACATATCCCTACCTTCAACCCAGACCTCTTCTCTATGCTGTTGATTACTTATCTACCAACCCTTCCTACCTTCCGAACATTTCCATTCCGGCATCACTCAGGCATCTCAAAAAGTCTGGATTTCCTCACAGGCACTTGTTTTCTCCCCAGACTTCCTCTGCTATGTAAATGGCTTCATTTTCCCACCAGTTGTTCAAATAGAAACCTGAGAGTTCTTACCAACTCTTCCTTTCCCTCACTCCGCACATCCAACCCAATGGCAAAACCTGTTCCTTCTACCACTAAAATATATGAAGAACCCATCCACGTGCTTCACTGCCCCCAGCCTGGTTTCAGCCACCATCTGCTCTCAACTGGAAGACTGCAATAGCCCTTCAACTGCACTCCTAACCTTTGCTCAGGACACCCCCCAACCCCATGCAAGAATTAATGTGAACTTTAAAGAACAGGAACTGCTTAAAAATTCTGAAACAGCTTCCCATGTCACTTAAATACAAATCCCCTGGCCCGCACTACATAGTCCTGTGTGATCTGGCCCCTGCCTGTCCTTCCAACCTCACCTGGGCTGCCTTCCCCTCGCTCACTGGATTAAACTCTTATGGCCATCTTTCAGTTCCTCAAAGCCTTCCCTCTCTTGCAGGCTACTCGTCACAATTTAGGTGACTAAGGCCTATATTTTTCTCTAAAGCATTGAGTTCCCATTCTATGGAGTGGTAGAAACGTATCTCAGCCAACTTGGAGTTTCTTTCCTTCTCTGGCGTTCCTCGACAGTTAAGTTGTGCCAGGTCATTAGGTTGGTGAAGGCCTGTCAGTCTTCCGTCACCTGTCCACAAGGGTGTCCAATGAGACATCTTTTATTCTCATAATTGTAGGTCATTGAGGCACAGAGATCACCACTGAGATGAGTTCCTGGTGTCTGTGCCCCTTCACAAATGGTGGGCAATCCCCTTGCGGCTTTCATGTCTCACTTGGGAGCCAGGACTCTGCCTGGCTGTGTAAGAACAGTTTGTTCAGACCCACTGCACAGCTATTTCCCAACCCCACTCCCCACTGGACCTCAGGACAGATGACATCTCTGGTCTCCTCCTGTCCCCTCTACCTCTCCTTCCACAGGCCTGGGGGATATTTTCTAGTCCAGGGGAGACCCTGCTCTCCTCAATCCCCACATCCCCCAAATATTTTGGCTATGACTGGAGTCCTATACAGTTCCCAGGGGGCTTTTAGCCTTTTAGGGACCAGAGCTAGGAAGATTCATTTCTTTCTGTTACATCAACCTTAAAGCAATGGGCACCGAGTGCCAAGCAGCTTGGCCTGAGGGATGGGCAAAGGGGAGAAATAACAGGAAACTAGGACATCAGTAAACATTCAGAAATACTGTATTATCCCACCCCATTTGTTCAATGCCCACCTCTCCCACTCTATTAGTTAGAGTTCTCCAGAGAATTTTATGTATATGTAAAGCCAGATTAAGTCCTTTAGGGGCCCTAAAGCCCCTAATTTAAAATAAAATAATTACTCAATCATAACTTTAAGAAACTCTTGTAAGTTAGTTTTCTCCAATGATGACTATTTCGCTGCTTTGTTTGAGATATCAAACTCTTTCTAAAATTTATTTCTTGCAGGGGAGAGGGAGAGGTTGGCATTTGCTTTGCTGGTGGCTGAATCCCAGGCTTATTCTGCGTTGTGTGTGATCTCATAGTGCCTTCCCTCCGTGGTGGCAAGGGGTCATGGGAAAGCTAGGTAGCAGCTTAGCCCACCTGCTTATGGTAGCCATAGCCTTGACATTCCTAGGAGGCCAGCCTATTATCCACTAATTTAAAAATTAGTTCAACTCATTTCCTTGGAGGAGAAGTAATAAAGCTACTAATCATCTGATCAGAACTTCTATTTCCTTAAGAACTCACGGAATACTTATGACTGATTCATTCCTACATATTTTCTTGTGTTCTTGACATAAGAATATAAGACCAGTCTTATCTGTACATTTCACTTATCCGGCAAGCAGGGTAGGGGAGACTGGGCAAAACCTGAAACCAGAATTGCCTGATCCTTGTCACCTGGTTACATAATGTTCTTGTAACCCAAATAAACTTAATATTGCCCCTTAGAACTTAAAGCATTCAAGGCAAAGTGGACCTTGAAAAGAGTCGATTGTGATTGTAAATAAATCCCAGTAACTACTGCCTTTTCTTTTATTAGCTACTTCTTCAATCCCCATTTTTGCTTCTAGGGCTTGTTAGATTAAAGTATAATGGTCCCTCAGTATCCATAGGCAGTTGGTTCCAGGATCCCCCCTTGAATACCAAAGTCCCAAGACACTGAAGTCTCTTATATATAATGGTGCAGTATTTGCATGTAACCTACACACATCCTCCTGTATATTTTAAATTATCTCTAGATTACTTATAACACCTAATACAATGCCTACACAACACTTCATTCATGTGGGTTCAATGTAGTACTCAGTGCATGGCAAATTTAAGTTTTGCTTTTGGGAACTTTGTGGAATTTCCTTTTTTTCCAAATATTTTCTATCCTTGGTGGATTGAATCTATTGATGAGGAACCCATGGATACAGAGGGTCCCAGCTGCTACTTGATCTACTCCTTAATCTCTTAGCTATGTTGACTGCTATACAAATAATATTGCACTTTGTATAGAAGAGATGTGAGGATGTGAGCTGCACTTGTGCAGCTGTGGTTCCAAAGTTGCAATTAGAAGAAGTTTCCCACCACTTGTGAAGAGGCACAGGCTGTGCAACTGGCCATCTGGGCTGTTTGGGAGCATGGCAAGGACATGGCAACTGCCTGGCTGGCCTCCTAGGAATGTCAAGGCTGTGGCTACCATAAGCAGGTGGGCTAAGCTGCTACCCAGCTTTCCCATGACCCCCTGCCACCACGGAGGGAAGGCACTATGAGATCACACACAACACAGAATAAGCCTGGGATTCAGCCACCAGCAAAGCAAACACCAACCTCTCCCTCTCCCCTGCAAGAAATAAATTTTAGAAAGAGTTTGATATCTCAAACAAAGCATCGAAACAGTCATCATTGGAGAAAACTAACTTAGAAGAGTTTCTCAAACTTAAGATTGAGTAATTATTTTATTTTAAATTACGTGGGGCTTTAGGGCCCCTAACGGTCTTAATCTGGCTTTACATAAAGGAAACGCAAGGATAAGATAAAAGGAGGAGTCAACAAGTTAATTCACCAATAAATGTTTAGTGAGTCCCACGGTAGGTGTAATGATGATACAAAAAGCATGTGAACTCTTCCCAAAGCACTTTACTAGTTAGGCCTGTAGGTTATTTGGATGGTGGAGTTGGGGGAGAGTGAAGCTTTTGTAAACCTATACAATGCATGAGAAATAATCTTGAGAAATGGATCGTAAGAACAAAATCAGGCATGAAAGAAAGCTGTTGATGAGAACATAAAAAACCTAGACCAAGGCAAAGAGGGCCTCACTGTGGGTAGAGACACCAACAAGATAACTCCACGTATGTGCCAGACTTAAGTGCAATTGTGGACATACAACAGTAAAACCAACAAACAAACAAACAACACCCCCCACCAATCTCACCCTTATGGAGTTTAATTACTGGGTGTGATGGTAAATTTTATGTGTCAACCTGGCCAGGCCATGGTGCCCAGATATCTGATCAAAAATCAGTTTAGATATTGCTGTGAAGGTATTTTTTTTAGATGTGATAAACATTTAAATAAGTAGACTTTGAGTAAAGCAGATGACCCTTCATAATCGTCTTGGATGGTGGCCTCATTCAAATGGTTGAAGGCAGTAAGAGAAAAGACTGAGATCCTCTGAGAAGGAAAGAATCTGCTTCCTGACTCTGCCTTTGGAATCAAGGCTGCAACATCAAGATTTCCCTGGGTCTCCAGCCTGCCCTACAGATTTTGAACTTGCTAGTCTGCACAATCGTGTGAGCCAATTCTTCAAAATAATCTCTCTCTCTATATATATATAATATATATAATCATATATGTATAATTATATATCCCCACATTCCCCAAATATTTTGGCTATGACTGGAGTCCTCTACAGTTCCCAGAGGGCTTTTAGCCATATATATATAATGTTGTATATTATATATAATATATAACATATTATAATTATACATATGTAATTATATATATTATATATATATACACATATATAAAAAAGGCTAAAAGCCCTCTGGGAAGGATAAGACTTTTTTTTTTAATTTTGCATTTGTGAATGTTCCAGGAATTGGAAATAATTGAACCAGGCAGATTTTAAACATTCACGAGATGATTATATCAATGTGAGTTTGCCTTTGACCATTTAGGGCAGTGGATATACATCAAGTTGTTTTCCTCCCCTACACTGTCCCTTTCTGGAATTTGGGACATGAAATCTAGATTCTATGCAATAATATAGAGCTGAGTTGAGATAAAAAGTTCAGTCAGGACTGAATCCTTAGATCCAGGCAGATAGTGAGCAATTTTTAAAGTGGACACAGATAGTGTCTGGTTTTTAAGGTAAATGACCTGTACAATTTGAAGCACACTTTAATTCTCAGTTGTACATTCCAAGTTTCAAAAACAACAATAAAAAACTGAAAAAAGAACTGCAAATCTATTGGCTAAGATAATTTTTTGAAAATAACATACAAAGTAACAAAGAACTGCAAATCTATTGGCTAGGATAATTTTTTTGAAAATAATATACAAAGTAACGTGACAAAAACCACATAGTTTCTATAAGAGGCAATTTTATTTACTTGTGTTCAAGTGATGAGGCAAGTAGCTGATAAATTAATTAGATGTTTCAAATAAAGTGGAGATTTTAATTTGTTTCCCTAACTTTGTAGCAGGCAAATTAAATCCTATTTGATGTCTTTATATTCACTAATGAAGAGTGTGTGGTAATGCATCACATATATTCTGGCTCTGCTGTTAATAATGGACATGAGTAACTCCTTAAAATCATTCTTTTTGGAGGCTCTACTGTTGAAAAGAATGAATAATTTTTCTATCTCAAAGCACTCAACAAGAGTTAATGAGGAAAGTAAGAGTGCCATAGGGCTATGTTTGTAATAATAAGTATCAGCTTCGTGGTGACACCTGCAATGGTCCCCATATTCTATAGGAAGTAAAAGAATAGAACCGGGTAATAGTTCACTATTTGACCATAGTTGAGCATCTTTTATTTGGAACACAAATGGCTTTCTCTGCTTTCCTGGATCAACATATGAAAAATTTGAGCAAAATATTTTTTTCTTGCCAGTACGTTGAATTTCCAAAAACATCAGTTAAATTCCTAATTGTTGGAATATTACTGTCCCCAATTAAAATGTTTTCAGTTTTCATCCACTTAGGGAAGCAATGAGTAATGAAAACCAATCTCAAAGACAAAGGGAAAAACAATAAGAAAGTCCCATTCCAAATGGAGTCAAGCATCTGGAATTGGGTTAGATTCATTTTTGGTGGGAGACTCTCCCAGACACCTGTCTTTCCATTTCTTTTTGTACTCTGTAACTCCACTGGAGGCTGAGAAGTGCCGGAAAGTGAGGATTCTTCCCACAGGCTAAATATTGGAAGAATCTGTAACACCAAGTGTGGAAAAAGAAAACTCCTCAGTATTCATGCTGTGAAAACTGCAAGGTGAGCCGCTACTGCTGATCCATAAAAACAGGTGAAATCTTATTTCCCGAGGCTTTTTCAGAAAGAAAGAAAGGGTAAAAGGAAGAAAAAAAGGGGGGGAGGGAGCGAAAGAAAGAAGGAAGGAAGGAAGGAAAAAGGAAAGAAAGAGAAAGAAAGAAAGAAAGAAAGAAAGAAAGAAAGAAAGAAAGAAAGAAAGAAAAAGAAAGGAAGAAAGAAAGAAGGAAGGAAGGGAGGAAGGAAGGGGAAGGGAGGGAAAGGAAATTATGAGGTACACGGAGCATCAACCAGATGCCAAGTTCATGTAACCAATAGATCTTAGATTCACACTGGGCCCAATCACAGAGGAAGCAATCAGTGGCTAAAGGTGACTAAGCACTTTAGGAAATTATCACCCTGGTTTCTCAAATGGTAGGTCTGATTATATTTTCACATACTGGGTCACGCCTCATGGTGGCACAGCCTTGTCCATGATCACCTCAGAGCTGGTGTGGGCCAGACACCAGAGCCTCCCTGGCTGGAGAAGGACTGTGAGAGACTAATTGTCTATGGAAATGAATGGTTACAGTCACTGGGCTCTCAAAACTGGAATGCAATTTATAAAGCAGAGCATTATTATTCCAAAACCCACATTCTGCAGAGGAAGTGAAACTTCTCCAACTGGTTGGTGAGCTTCTCAGTTGTTTACCTCTGGGCTTCGGTTTCCAAGGGCAACTTATTTCCTAGCCTCTCAGGCCATAGGGAAAGAAATCGAGGGCCCAGGTTACAAAGAGGTATTTGATTTCAGGCACTACCTGGCTTCCCAGAATGCCAGCTTTCACCAGAGTCCATGAGAGGCTGCTCGGGCTGTTCCTGCCTGGGGTCTGAGTTTTCTGGCCCCGTGCTGAGGCAGGCCTCCCCTGCAGACCCTTTCAGATCTACAGCTCTTTCTGATAAACCCAAGACCAGTCCCAACCAAACCAACTGGAAAGGGTCCAGGGTCAATTCTCAAACCCTTTTGGAGACCCTGAGCCCAACCCCTCCCACTCGGGGTGCCTTTTCCATCTCATAAAGGAGTTGAAGAGCAGTCTTTCATTTTTTCTTCCCCTTTGTGTGAGGATTTCTAACCCGAGTCCAGGACTTGGAGAAAAGCCTTTCTTCTCCTCAGACCCTCTTTGGAGCAAAGTCCTGGTGGTCTCTTGGATGGGCCAGGTCCCTAAGCTGGGCAGGCAGGTGAGTTCTGACTGCTGCCCTCATTGTAAGCAAGCATTTGGGTGCCCTCTTCATGACAATACTTGCAGTTAAAATACAGACATCTTATTCAAACAGGAAATTTACATTTTTTGCATTCTTTAGACAGGGCTAAAGGGGGATGCCACAGGAGCAGCAGAGCAGATGAGGAATCTGTGGAATGTGAATGTTTTTCATACTTTTCCCCCTGTTGGTAATCATTTTGTTTCTCTATCCTCCTCATCCCCAGGTGTGCCAGCAGCCCACCTTCCAGAGCCTACCTTCACGCCTCACAAGGAAACAGCTTGGAAAGGACTGGGGCATACCAACATGTTTACGGAATCAGCCTTTGGCATTGGAATAGACCCAGTTTCAAATCTCTAGGCCACTCCATCATTTAAAGGGTAGAGGTTGGCCTGGCGCAGTGGCTCATGCCTGTAATCCCAGCACTTTGGGAAGCTGAGGCAGGCGGATCATCTGAGGTCAGGAGTTTGAGACCAGCCTGGCCAACATGGCAAAACCCCATCTCTACTGAAACTACATAAAATTAGCCAGGCATGGTGTAGCCATGCGCCTGTAGCCACAGCTACTCAGGAGGCTGAGGCAGGAGGAACACTTGAACCTGGGAGATGGAGGCTGCAGTGAGTTGAGATTGCATCATTGAACTCCAGCCTGGGCAACAGAGCAAGACTCCATCTCAAAAAAAATTTTAAAATAAAGGATAGAGGTAGAAGAGGACTAATCAAAGGGCAAAGAGGAGAATCCAGAAGGCCTGGTGTTAAGAAAGCTAGGAAAAGTGATATTGCCTGTTGCAAAATGGACAGAGAAGGCAGGTAAGTGGACGGGATCACGAGGGAATCAACTGCAGGAGCTCAGCTGTGAAGGAGAAGAGAGCATTTTATTTTAAAGGAAGATTACTGACCATGTTCCCATACTGCAAGGGAGGGTCCAGAAATGGAGAGAAGAAGAAAAAAGGAATAATGGAGACAGCAAAGGCTCATGAGAGACTGGAGCTAGAGCACCAGTGAGGGCTCTGGACTGGTGAGCATTCAGCTTTTCTTTGAAAATACAGGAGAGGGCTTGGAAGGTGAGGTGGCTGCAGAAGAGCCTGCAGCTCTGAGGATGAGAATTCAGGGAGTTTGTGAAATAGAAGCTGCTATAGATTGAATGTTTGTGAACACCAGCCCAACTACCAAAATTCTTATGCTGAAGCCTTAATTAATCCACAGTGTGAGACATTGCGAGGTGGAGCCTTTGGGAGGTCATCAGGGTGGAGCCCTCATAAGGAGATTGGTGCCCTTATAAGAAGAAGAAACCAGAGCCCTCTCTTGCTCTGCCAGGTGAGGACACAGTGAGAAGAAGGCCATCTGCAAGCAGGAATGGGTCCTCACTAGGAATCAAATCTGCTGGCACCTTGATCTTGAACTTCCCAGCTTCCAGAACTGTGAGAAATAAATGTCTGTTTTTAAGCTACCCAGTCTATGGTGTTTTATTATAGAACACCATAATTCTATAATAAATTATAGAATTTATTATAGAATTATAATAAATTATTATAAATATTTAATTAATAAATATAAATTATTATTATAGAATAAATTCTACAATTTATTATAGAATTATAGAATTTGCCAACATGGCAAAAACCCATCTCTACTAAAACTACATAAAATTAGCCAGGCATGGTGTAGCCATGCACCTGCATGACTATAGAATTCTATAATTCTATGATAGAATATAGACTATGACTAAGACAGGAGCCTTGGTGGTCTGCCAAGAGAAAGGTGGTCATGGTTGGGGAGGGGACAGCAACACAGCAGTGAGGGTTTAAGATGAGAGAGAAACAGAACAGGAGGAAAGGATGCTGACCAGGGGCCTGTGAGGGGTCACTGTGCTAAGAACCCAGCCGAGGTCAGAGGCCCCAGGTTGTGTAGAACCCAAACCACAAGACTGTGTATTCCTCTAGCCTCCTTCAGGAGTCCTTGAGTAGGAAGAAAGAGGGAAAATGATTCACAGAGAAAACTGATTCACAGAGAAAGGTTTGCAAGACTGACATAGCAAAAGGAAGGGGAAAGTGGGTTGAGGTTGCTGGCAAGAGTCACAGAAGACACACACATGTATACATATACATACATATATAATTATATAGAATTGTATGTGTATATATAATTACATATGTGTGTGTATATATGCTAGAGAGAGAGAGATGGATTGATCACGAATGTAGAACAGGTCTGAGTTGCTAAAGTGGAGTGGAGTTGAAATTTTTTTTGATAAGGCTCTTATCAAAGAATGCTTCTGGAAGATTAATCTTTTTCTCTGGAAGGAAATAGAGGTAAGTGCACCACTTAGCAGGCTGATGTAAGGGTCCAGATCAGAATTAGTAAACACACAGAATGCAAGTTGCAGTGACCCACCTGTGCCTCTGGCAATCATCACCAATGGACAACCACACTCTGCTGCTGAACTCAAAATCTTTCTCTACACAGGGCTCGGGCAGCCACTACCAATTAGTTGGAATTGGCCCAGGAGATGGAAACTGCTTTCAGTTCTGGTCTGGATGAAAGGTAATAAGCCTGGCCTAGGTTTTTAGCAGCAGGCATGAAGTGACTGCAATGTGGAGCCCACCACAGGGTAAGAGAAAGAACATCTCACAGCCAGCCAGTCTCTGATCACTGGGTTCCCAGAACCCTGAGAGAGCTGAGGGTGGTGCCAGAAACGATCTCTGGACTCAGAATTGCTCTGGGGCACACCCAGAAGGCCAGTTGCTACTGAAGCACCCGAGCTCACCTGGACAGTCTCTCAGAATCCCAGGTCGGTTAGCCTTGGCTGGCTTCCGGAAGTGGAGAATCAGACAAACCACAGATCTCATGACTCAGTGATCTTCCATAAGGGAGTAGATGAGTGTTTCTGGCACTGGCCTGGTAGGAGCTCGTGGGAGGATGCCAATAATTCCCTTTAGTTACTCTGGGTCATGGTGTCCTCCTAGCTAGAGCCAGCCTGAAGCCACAAGGAAACAGAAGCAGCTTTGGGCCCATCTCTGAGAAATACCTTTCACTTTATCTAATTCCCTTTCTTTTGGGTGAGCAGCTTCAGCCAGCAGGAAGCTTCATTTCCTTCCTCTCTGCTGGAACTCCTTGGTTCTGGGCCTTTGTTTTTATCAGCCATTGCAAAACTGATCTCTGATTGCACAATATGGGCAATGACATAACAGTGACTGAGACTCATGAATCCCATTAAGCCCAGTGGTGTTAATAGATCAGATATTCATAAAGAGATAGCAGTATTAATCCCTGACTTGTCACCACAACTTCCTTCAGACTGTCATTAATATTAAAAAGAATAAGTCATCGATATGTCATGCTGGTCTGCAGTTGTTTGGGGCCTTTTGTTGTTACATAATGAATGGGTTCCATGTGAAGGCCTCCGGGAGTGGTTTTTGCTGTTTATCTCTTTGTTCATGTTTGTTTATTTGTTTCTCCTTAGGCACTTATCAGAAGAACCAAGAACTGAAGATACAGGAAAAAACTTCTGCAAGTTCAATGTCCAAAAGAGACTAGGATTTAATTGAAACATACAGATCTAGAAAATCAAAGTCTGATTAAAAGAGTTAACAAAAGAAAGCACAACACTAAGGGGTGTGTGTGTGTGAGAGAGAGAGAGAGAGACAGCAGGGCAGGAGAGAGGGTAAGAGAGCAAAACAGCTTTGCAGGGGCAGGTGATGGTGTGATTTGAAATGCCTATGAGATGCACATCTGGCAGGTCTGAAGCCTGCAAGTAACACATGGAGCAAGTTACCCATCACCCTGGCATTTCCTCAAGTCTAAGCTATATTAGCATCCAGGCTCCCACACTTTTTTCTGCATCCTAACCTAATTAGTAAAAGATTACATTCTCCTGTGTGAGTGGCAGAGTCTCTTGGGTGCAGTCTTTTGGGCTAGGACCCAATAGATAGCAGTGGCTGTGTCATTTTAGATAGCAGTGGGAATTTGGTAATTGATTTAAAAACAAGTCGGCCGGGCTTGGTGGCTCACGTCTGTAATCCTAGCACCTTGGGAGGCCAAGGCGGGCGGATTGCCTGAGCTCAGAAGTTTGAAACCAGCCTGGGCAACACAGTGAAACCCCGTCTCTACTAAAAATACAAAAACATTAGCCGGGCGTGGTGGCATGCGCCTGTAGTCCCAGCTACTCAGGAAGCTGAGGCAGGAGAATTGCTTGCACCTGGGAGGTAGAGGTTGCAGTGAGCCAAGATCGCGCCACTGCACTCCAGCCTGGGCGACAGAGCGAGACTCTGTCTCCAAAAACAACAACAAAAAAACAAGTCAACAGATATACGCAAAAGTTCCCAAGGTGTAGGCCACATTCCAAACAGGGTTTTAATGGCTACCTACAAGTTTCCTAACCCTGCTTCCCCCCAGTTCAGCAGAGGGATCTTTCTTCAGCTAGCAGGCATTAATTGAATACCTATTAATGAATAGGAAGGAGCCATGGAGTAAGACAAGCTGACCTTAGTCAGTTTACAGACTGATTAGGGAGGTAACATGGGGCAGGGGGTGCCTCTGTGAATTGAACTACAATTACTAAAGAGCATGCAAGATGTGCTGGAAAGAAATGTGAGGTCCAGAGTAAGAATGTGACAAGTTTTTCTGAGAACAGCCTATGAACTGATTCTAAAAACGAAGCAATGGATTGTTTTAGTTTTAAAAATAGCTTTGGATTTTTAAATCACAAAATAAATAACAATTTGTTATAGTAAATTAGAAAAAAACAGGTTTGAAAAAAGTTTAAACTTACAGACCATCCCACCACTGCAAAGCAACCAGTGGGGCATCACCCTGAACCCTGGGCCCCATCTTTTTTTTTGGGGGGGGGCAGAGTCTCACTCTGTCACCAGGCTGGAGTGCAGTGGTGCCATTTCGGCTCACTGCAACCTCCGACTCCCTGATTCAAGTGATTCTCCTGCCTCAGCCTCCCAAGTAGCTGGGATTACAGGCACATGCCACCATGCCCAGCTAATTTTTGTATTTTTAGTAGAGACGGGATTTCACTATGTTGGCCAGGATGGTCTCCATCTCCTGACCTTGTGATCCACCCACCTTGGCCTCCCAAAGTGCTGGGATTACAGGTGTAAGCCACTGCACCCAGCCCCATCTTTATCCACTGCTTTACACTTCCTTCTACCACTCCTGTCTGATCTACTTCATACCTGTGCAGTGTCTTCATTAGATTTCATTTGACCAAATGTTTCTACTGCTAAAGCAAATTTCAAAACTACTGCTAAACACCTGGTCCAGGTAAATTCCCTGACTCTTGCTTTCCCTGCATCATTCTCCTCTGATCAGCCTCCAGTGGCAACCTCCTCACCTTGGCCATTCAGGGCTGTCTTTGTCAGTTCAGGCTGCTATAACAAGATTCCAGAAACTAGGTAGCTTATAAACAATGGGAATTTATTTTTCATAGTTCTAGAGGCTGGGAAGTCCAACATGAAGGTAAATCCTGTGTCTGGTGAGGATTCATCTTCTAGTTGTAATCTCACATGGTGAAAGGGGCAAAGGAGCTTCTTTGGGTCTGTTTTATGAGGGCACTAATCCCATTCATGAGGGCTCCACCCTTGTGACCTAATCACTTCCCTAAAGGCCCCATTTCCTAATACCATTGCCTTGGGGGTTAGGATTTCAATATATGAATCCTAGGGGGACACAAACATTCAGATGATAGCAAGGGCCTTCTGCTTCTGGCTACAGTCCATCTTTACAGCTTGATGTCCCATCACCCTCAACAAGACCCTGTCTCTGGAATGCCATATGCAAGTTCTTACTGCCAACCTTTTGCTCACATCTTTCCACCATGTTATGTGACCAACTCTTCTCTTCAAATATCTCCATACCGATCCTATAATCTGAGTTTGCCTAGCTCCACTGACCTATGAATCACAGCAATAGCAGCTCCCCACATTGCATCTGGCCACACCTGAGTGATGCAGAACCTCTGGGCCCCTCAAAGTCATAGCCAGAAATTTCACCCTGGGGGATGTTTGATGTGTCCTCACAATACCCCACAAATGTGTCTCCTGCCATGTTCTTCCTCTCCTGTTCCAGCCACTCTTACCCTCCTCCCCCTGTTATGCTTCCAGCTGAGGCAGCCACTCCTGCTCAAGCCTTCCATGAATATCATAATGTCCTCTTTCCTGATGACCCCAAGGCTGCACCCTTAAGGTGCCAGCATTGCGGCCCCTGGAGTCCTCAAGGCGCAGGTGCTAGGGATGCCAAGAAACACCACTCACAGCCCTGTAACTAAGATACTTCCTGAAAGCCACTCCTTTGGCATCTATCCTCTTCCATAGGCTCAGATCAGAGGCCCTTGACTGGCAGGGGCCTCAACAGGCCCCATACTTTTCTTTCCATTCTACTGTCCCTGTGCCATAGAGAACTCTTGACAATTGACTTATGCAAATGGACATCTGATAGCCCAGCTGGCTCGTCAGATGTGCTCAGAAATATTCTAATCCCATTGGTGGAAACAGTTTAGGTTCAAATAGCCAATTCGACTATATACCCTTTTAGATCCTGAGACTCAGTGCCAACCTTCGTAAAATCTCTATCTCAGGCTAAATAAACTCACAAGCCTCTGTAGGAGGCATGGTTGTACAGTTGACCCTTAAATAACATGGGGTTAGGGATACCAAACTCCCTTGCAGTCTAAAATCTACATATAACTTTGGAGTCCCCCAAAACTTAACTACTTATAGTCTACTGTTGACTGGAAGCCTTACCAATAACATAAACAATCAATTAATATCTATTTTATGTTGTATGTATTATCTACTGTATTCTTACAATAAAGCAAGCTATAGAAAAGAAAACGTTATTAAGAAAATCATAAGGAAGAGAAAATATATTTACTATTCATTAAGTGAAAGTGTATCCTCATAA
The DNA here is from genome assembly GCF_029289425.2 of Pan paniscus. Classification (NCBI taxonomy): domain Eukaryota; kingdom Metazoa; phylum Chordata; class Mammalia; order Primates; family Hominidae; genus Pan; species Pan paniscus. The sequence goes on from NC_073261.2 coordinate 62,128,105, forward strand.
AAGTCTTTATTCTCATTGTCTTCATATCTTTATAGCCTGAGGAGGAGGAAGAGGAGGGGTTGGGCTTCCTGTCTCAGGAGCTTAAGAGGCAGAAGAAAATCTGCATTTAAGTGGACCTTGAAGTGCAAACCCATGTAGTTCAAGGGTCAAATGTACAATTAATGTGGCAGCTATTCATGTATTTCCTTGTGACAGCTCTTCTTTCTGCAAATTGGTGTTAACATTTTTATTGTACTGAAAAAGATATATTTTAAAGGTATGTCTTTTTTATTTTAAGCATGTTGAGCAAAGAATGGAAAGTCAAGAAAGACAGTCCTCTTCCACCTCAACCCCGAAGAACACAGAGATAGCTTGAATAATTTAAAATTGTCAGTGTTTCATGTTTATGTCTTAGCTCATCATTCATGTAAGGCCCATGGTTTTCATCATGATATCCAGTAGGTACTCAAATACCAGTTGGTTCTGTTATTTTAAGGATGTTTAAGGTCATTATCTGTACCTTAATCAAGATCACAGGGGGTAGGGAGAAGACAAGATAAGACAAAGTAAAACATGGGACAGAAATAAAACTATACAAGTATAGTAAAAATTTCCAGAAGAAAATTTACCTTAGCATTTTGGTGATAGGATAAAATACTTCTAATGTAATTTGCCACTTCTTAGGGATTTCAAAAGCACATACCGAGTATCTAATTTGCCCATTCAACAAATACCTATTAAGTACTTACTGTGTGTCAAATAGGTTCCTAACAAGACAGCCAGCATCCCTCCCCTCCAGAAACTTCCAGTTGGGTGTAGAGAGGCAGAGACTAAACAAGATCATTTCAGACTGTAAGTACCATGGGAAAAATAAACCTAATGACTGAGGAGTGAGGACGAAATGGTCAAGGATGCCTTTTTGAGGAGGTAATACTTAGGCTGAAACAGACTGATGGCAAGTCATCAACCACACACAGTCAAGGAAAGAGCACTCCCAGGCTGCTATGTACGGGTTGTGAACTGCACACGAACTCCACTTACAAGGACACCAATGGCGCCCCTGGAGTAGTACAGTAGCTCAGGGTGTTCCAAGCATGTTTAAGTTAATTCACTTGTATAATTAATTTACTTTGCTCAAGTAACCTTGCACATCTATCGACATGCACTTAGTCCAGCTGGATGCAATGACAATCAAATTAACCACGTGGTAATTCAGACCAGTCAAGAAAATGACCCTCAGCAAATTGCAGGCTGGAGTTGATTGTGCAGTTTGTGACTATGTATATGTTTTTCCACTTCTGGAGACATGGGAGACAAGCCTGGCAATTGACATACTGTAAGTGGGAAAAGCTTGAGATTATTTTTGGAACCAATCCATTGTCTACTCCTGTCTTCCTGATGCCAGGGAAAGGAAATATGAGTAATTGCTGTCCAAGCCGAAAGCTGGTTTTCATGGTGAGAATTCCTCCTTCTTTGGTAATGTTCATATGTGGGGTTTTAAAAATAGCTTTTATAATTACAGACTATACTATTAAAGGTGTGCCACTCAATTAACCATTTGCCTCCATAGCATGGGGATATCCCATAATGACAGGTTAATGGATTCCACGTTTAATAAAAACAAAAGGGACGATTAGACTTCTAGTAAAGTCAGCAGCATAACTCTTTGCTGGCCATGGATTCCTTGTTAAACTGGCCTCAAAAGCAAATGTATGGAGAGCCTTTAAGATTTCAAACTGGTTTAATGAGTTTCACAGAAATGTTCAAAGGTAGCTTTCCCATCAACTTAGAATTGAGGCAGTGGAAGCTTAAATGGAGTCTTATGTTCACCTCAGAAGTGGGATACTCAGAAACTGACCCCTTGTTCCTTGAATCTCTCAGCTAATCCTACTTCCTCTCTGAACTGTGCTCACCAGTGTTTGAATCCATTTAAGTCAGTTCTGAGGAGGAAATTCCAGGCACTCTTCCCTACATATTCTGGCATGCAGAATCCAAAAGGAATTCTAGGGGGTGGAGGGCTGGCAGGAACACAGAGTGGGATGGGGCAGAAGTAGTGTTCCTGGGGAGGGCCTGGATATAGGATGTCATGCCCAAACAAGGGAAGGAAAAATGCAGGCCACTCTGGCAGGTAGGGATATTCAAGGGCTGCCAGTTGCGAGAAGCAGGATGGGGTGTTCATCCACCCGTGCCAGGGGGAGCAGGGTTATTCTGGGATATCCAATTCAAAATAGGTGGAAAAATGGGTCAGAGCTCAGGACCTAAACAATGAGGGCTAAAGGACCAGAAGTCTCCAGATAGCTACCTAGAGTATGTTTTCAAACTTTTGTGTGAATATGAGTCTCACAGAAAATGCAGATTCTAATTCAGTTGGTCTGGGGCTCTACATCTCTAACACATTCTTAGGTCATGCTGCTGCTGCTGGCTTATACACCACACTTTGAATATCAAGGGGATAGAGTATAGGTTAAGGTGTCTCCTTCTTTTTCTCCTAAACATCATGGTCCCAAGAGGAAGGAGGAAGCCTCGTACTCTACAGCCTGGCCAATAACACTGCTACTGCCCAATAACACTGCTGAGAAGACACATCAGCCCCCACTGATCAGGGGAGCAGTCAAAGTCCTCTTGTTAATTCCAGGGCAGAAGCTGAGCAACTGGCTACTGGAAGAGACTCACAGCAAAAAACAGCCCAAAACAATGGGCAAAAGAAAGGTCATATTTGGTGAGTCCAGGGAAGAGGCTTAAGTCTCTACCCCTTTTTAATGCTTTGAAAAAAAGGATCTCTCATCACCCACACTATGGTCAGTGCTTTGAGTAAGGTCCCTCTACAGAGTGAGCCTCAGAGTATGCTGAACAAACACTGCGACCCAGGCCAGCAGACAGGGTTGAGGGGCTACTGCTCTCTCATAGTAATCTAGGAAAATATAGAGGGAAGATTTCTTCCACGGCTGCTTTCCAGGAGCTCTAAACTGGGTACTGTGATGGTTAGTTTTATGCGTCAAATGAGCTAGACTATAGTACCCAGTTGTTCAATAAACACTAGTCTAGGTATTGCTGCGAAGGCATTTTGTAGATGTGATCAACATCCACAATCAGCTGACTTTGAGTAAAGGAATTATTCTTGATCATTTCTATGGGCCTCATGTAATCAGTTGAAAGTTTTCAGAGAAAAACTGAGGTTTCTCCAAGGAGAAGAAACTCCACCTGTCAATTGCAGCTCCAGCTCCTGTGGGAGAGTTTCCAGCCCTCAGGCCTGACCTATAGATTTCAGACTTGTCAGTCCCCACAATCACACAAGCCAATTCTTGAAAAACTTTTGTAATGTAGAGTTGATCCTCATTATCGATGGATTATGTATTTGGAAATTTGCCTACTTTCTAAAATTCATTTGTAACCCCAAAACCAATACTTGCAGTGCTTCTGCAATCATTCACAGACATGCTCAAAGCAGTGAAAAGTTTAAGTCACCCAATGCACAAATTTTTCAGCTGAAGTCAATTGAGGCAGCACTTTCATGTTTCAGCTCTCATACTGTAAACAACTGTCCTTCTCACAGTTCATTTAGTGCCATGATTTTCACATTCTTGTGCTTTTTGTTGGTGATTTCATTGTTTAAAATGACCCTTGAGTGTAGTGCTGAGGTGTTGTCTGGTGTTTCTAAGCACCAGAAGACTGTGATGTGCCTCACAGTGAAAATACGTGTGTTAGATAAGCTTCATTCAGGCATGGGTGGTAATGTTTTGGCCATGAGTTCAATGTTAATGCATCAACAGTATATATTAAATAAGGTGTCTTTAAACAGAAACACACATAAAACAAGGTAATATCTTGATCAGTTGATGAAAATGTTGTCACCAGAGGTTCATAGGAACCTAACCCTGTAGATCCCCTAGGAGCAATGGCTCAGCATTTGCTATTTCAATGTTTGTGACAGCTTTATAGAACACTGCTATCACGAATAGCAAGAACTGACTTGGGTGGGGGTGTGTGTGTGTGTGTCCTGCTGGTTCTGCTTCCCTATGTTCCGCTTCCCTCTGCTTCGCTGGTAGCCTCCTTACTGATGCAGATGCAATACTGCCCTTTCCTCTAGGTCTGGCTATGCCTAGCACAGATGACAAGGGTGTTATGTCCTTTCTGTATTCAGATCCTTGACAATACTCTGCAGATGGAGGGGAGGAGTCCATGTACAAACCTCCTAGTGAATGTTAACATTCCCTTTAACAAGGAGAGTTTTTCTCTTACTAGTTCAGATTTAGGAACATAAAATATATGCAGGACTAGTAATTTGGATGTTATTCCATCTCTCTGATACAGTAAGAAGTAGGCTAGACTAGATAATGACTGGAATGCATTTCAGCATTTTTAATGCAATTTGAGTGATGAGTCCCAAATTACTTTTTCAGTGTAAACCAATCAAGTATATTCTAGTTTGAGTGTCTTTACCAAAAATAAACTTCTTTATGAATGTATAAAAAGTAATTAGACTGTCTCCAAGACATTGAGCCTATTCCCAAAGGGGGAAAGAAGCCAGCATGTCTCAGAGAAAAAGGAAAGCATCAATTCAACAAGCCCACTGCCCTTCCTCTCCCCACCCTAGTGGTCAGTTTTCATTTTCTTGGGCTGTAGTTATTATTCCAGCTTGCCTGGCCTGCAGCTGCAGGCTTCATTCCTAATTCTAAATTTATTGTCTTCCATGTTGTGCTGACTGCCACAGGAAGGTCTGGGTGAGAGAAAGTAAGGTCTTAGCTCAAATCTACCCCGCTCCTGAGACACCATGCATGCTCACTCCCTCCACGGGCTGGGTCCACAGCCCAGCTCTGCAGCGCGTGCCCAACACCTGAATGGGCCTTCAAAGGCTTACAAATAATTCTCTTTTTACTTCAAGAACATGTCACGACTAAGAATAAGCACCATGCATCAGCTACCATTGATCCTGAAATAAAATGCTGTCTGGACAAAAAAGAAAAAACTTCTTTTATGCACTGATCCTAGGAAATCAGACCACCATTCACTTCACAGACTGTCTGCAATGTAATTCAACTGTCAGAGTGTTCAAACAAACAGAGGAAGGGGAGAGCATAATACAGCCTGAAATTTACTTGTATTCAAAAGTATTTCCCTTTAATGTTTAGCAACTTCTACAATATGAGTAGTACTGTAAGATGCTAGATGGTAGAATGGCAGCTGCCTTTTCCTGTAACTACGTAATTGATATACTAAATAAGAATGATACACTAAATCAAATGAAAATGAATGAAAAAAAGTGTCACCTCACCACCATGAAATTAAAAAGTGTAGAAATATATGTAGTAAACATATTGAGTCAAATATTCTCCACTCAGAAAAAAATGCCTAAATGGCTAAACAGGACTAGCTCTTATGAAACTTGGCTTTGAGGGTCCACCGTGGCTCTTTGCTCCACATCTTCACACCCTACTGGTCACTTCCCCTTCTGGTACACTAGATGCAAGATGCTCCTTCTCTCCTCCTCCTTGTCTGGCTCTCAGCTGGTTGCCCACTTTGAGAGGATTCAGTTGAGTCAAGAGGCCACAAGCAGCCCACCTCCTGCTGTTTTAAATAAAATTTTATAGAAACACAGCCGTGCTTATTTGTCTGTGTACCATCTATGGCTGCCTTTCATCCTACAAAGACAGGGCTGAGCAGTTGCAACAGAAACTTTATGGACCATATGCCTAAAATATTTACTTTCTGATCCTTAACAGAAAAAGTTCCCCATCCCCTGAATAAAGCCCTTCACATGAAAGTATAGCACTTTTAAAAGTTACTCCTCCAGGGATGACTTAAATTTTAATAGGGAGATAATTTTCTTAATCTAAAGGAATTAATGGCTAATAACAGAATTTTGGTCATTAGCAATGGAATACTTTAGAGGTATTTTGGGGTTGGGGAATTTCTTAAGCTTAATAGCTATCTATACTTCACCTGCCCATCACCCAAGTTTCAGATCTACCTATGGAGTATTTTAATAAAATCGAGAGGGTTATTAGGACGTGGAGAAAGACTCAAAAGAGAGGTTGGTCTGAAAGGAGTTTGAAAGTGCTAAAGATGGCAGCACTTGTGGGGTCAAAAACACACAACCCAGGAGATTGCCATTTGTCTCAGTCTCACCCAAATGTTTAGTCTTATTCATAAATTTCACAAAGATATTATATTGAACTTCACAAAGTAAAACTTTTTTTTATAGCACATAGATATTCTCTCTGAAATCCCCATGAGTAGTGTTATTTATCTCTAAAGAAGTCTCTCACAACAAAATAGCAACAGAGAGCACGGTGCAGCCTTGTTTCCAGAATGCTGGGGCTCACTCCACACCAGCATTATTAAGTAGACTTAGCAAGACTTTGAAGTAGCCACTGCACAAAGAAAACAAGAACATCTGGTTTCCCATCCCGAGGTGAATCAGAGGCTAAGCATGCATAGGAAGTAATAATCGCTTCTAACGTTTGCATTTGTTCAGGATATTACAGCTCACAGAAATGTTCGCCAGAGCGTTCTTTTGTTTAATCCTCAGGACGATCCCTGAATGTGAAAATTTTCATCCCCATTTACAGGTAAGGAAATGAAGGATCTAAAGTTTGGGTTAAAAGGCTCACCCTAGATAAAACTGCTCTTGGAGATGGAGTCAGAGCAAAAACTCAGGTCTTCTGAGTTGTCTCTGGGTAGAGGGTTTATTCCCTAAGTCCATGCGGGAGGGAGTCTCAGGTCTCATCAAGAGCAGAGTAGGCCAGCACAGTCATTCACCCAATTCTTGAAGGCCAAGGTTTTGTTTCTCTTTAGGTACAAGAGTGGTAAGCAGCAACCTAAAACAGGAACGGGCTCCATTCAGGTATGTGCATGAGCTACCTTGCTGGTACCAGGATGCACTGCACATTGCTCCTGGACCCTCCTGGGATGGTGGTCACATACCACTAGCACCTTAAGAGACCTTTCTGCAAACTAGAAGAAGGCAGACCAGTTCCGCAAAGATGCTCCTTCCCATAGCTGACCCAGTCCTGAGCCAGGTGCAGCTCAGCAAGCCAAGCAGGCTAGATCCAGCCCCTGCTCAAGCCCTTCATCCCAGACAAGCCACCATCTCCAGGCACAGCCAATACAAGCGTCAAGTGCCCACTCAGTTCAAAGACCTCTCCTCTCCAAGAAGGGATGTTTCTTAAAAGAAAGAAAAGCTTACTGAGAAGAACTGAATCCATACAATAAACACTACACAGTTTACCAAGAAGGTCACAGCCACCATCTAACCTCAGCATGGTTTGGGTGGTGATGACAGCCCTTCTGAGCTTGAGAACTGCGGCTGGTTGCAGTTCAGGCCATCTCCCTCCCGCCTGGTTCTCCCTCTTGGCTAAGCTCCTTTCTGTATCCCATTCAAGCCATTTTCCCCATTAATTTAGGTGCTACCATGTTTAACAGGAACATCCTTGAATCAGAGGGGACATATAGCTAGCAGAGGGGTGGAATTATTATTGGTGAGTGGGTGGGTAGCTGTCCCCTTCCGCATGTTTCTGTCACACTCTGACGGGGGATCCTGCTGGGATAGAGTGCCTCTTCCAGGCCCAGACCTTTCCAGGATGGCATCTGACATCACAGCATGCTGGAGCTCTTCCTGCTCGTCCTCTAAATGTTCTCGGGAGCCCACATCATCACTTAGGTCAGGGGGCAAAGTCCAGCTGAGCTCATTAATCATATTCGAGTCACCTTTCCTGCTCAGGGATCAAGAGCAGCAAGAGCTCACAATCTTCTTTCAAGTAGCTTTTTCATAGATTTGAAGGAAGAATGGATCCAAGAGCAAAACAACAGCTCCAATTAAGCCTGGGAGACTAGAAAAGAAGGTCTACTGAGAGTGCAGCTGGGAAAAGCAGGAGAGTTAGCTGGGGTCCTAGCTGATCTCAGCCACACCTCTGTCATGTGTCACGACCGAGCAGCACTGAGACCAAGACCTCAAGGCAGGCGGGTAGAAATGGACCCTCAGACTAAACGTTCAATAGACACTAAATATATTCAATTTACAAAGCGCCCTGCTAACATTTATATGGTGTGCCATGTCTTTCCAGTCCCACTCTGATGGCTACCACCGTGGTCCACAGGAGAACTGTTGAGCAAGTTGAATTTGCCTTCAATAACTTCCTAGCACCTCTTCTACACACTTCCCTTTAAACTCTATTTTCTCCCATATTCAGATTTAGGTTTTAATTATCTTGTTACTGGATGTGGGGTTTAGTTACCACTTTTGTGACAATATCATATGGTGGCTTTAGATCCCTAATTATGAACTTTTGATAAATAATGAGGTATCTAGAGAACGCTGAAATTTGACAGGATTTTCAGGAGTATACCCCACTCCAGGTACCTTTGTAGTATTGACTCCCATCAATTCAGCCAAAATTATGTAGGTAAAATATAGCCAAGGTATGTTTATTGAGTTATTAAAACAATTAATAACAGGTTTATGGTTTTTGAAATGATTATACATAAAACAGCCTTTGATCCTGTGTCAATTCTCTTCAAAATATATTAATAAATATTCTTAGCCAATAGACCTTTGCTCCAAAAGTAGGTTTACACTACCGGAAGCCACTGATGCCACAAAATTACTTAATTTTTGCCATCAGCAAGGAAAGGGCTTTTAATTTCCCACAATAGAAATACTAAGAAAAAACTCATTCAATGAATGTTTTGGTTTGGGGACAATTTCACAGGGTGAAGATGGGAGGGCCTTGCCCCAGCATTGACCGTGTGGATTAACCTCCTGTAACTCATACAGTTCACAGACTCCTCTCCTGCACAGACACCCGCAGCACAGCCACTTGCATTTGAAACCCACCAGGTTCCAGGAAAGGCTTGTGGCCGACAGGTCAGTGCACTAAAGCTGTGAGCCAACAACAGGGACTTCCACTTCTGCTTTCCGAGCTCAAGCTGTCTCGGGAAAATGCTGACGCGTCTCCACTTCTCTTCCTGTCTCTGTCTTCCTGTTGATCTGTGTGTGCTTTTATAGCTTTATCACTTAACACTTGTTCCACTTCATCCCAAAAGAATAAAGGAGATGAGTAATGAATTCAGACAACCTGCTAGTCCCAATTCAGTTGAACCCCTCTTAAGGCAGCCAAGAGTAAAAATCTCAGATTTTAAAAGATGATGGACACATTATGAAGTGATTATTCACACTACAAAACAGTTTTTAGAACCCAGAATGATAAAGCTGAAAAGGGATCTTAGAAATCTTTCATTACACTCACCCTCTTTTATAGATGAGACTACTAAGCCCACAGAGGGAAAATGACTCGGCCAATGACCCTCTCATTCTTAACTCATTCTTTGCAGAAAGGAAAGTTTTGCAACCGGAACTCTAAATTTTTAGAGAGATTAAAGTATGATTATTGCCCAGGTGCAGGGGCTCACTCCTGTAATCCCGGCACTTCGGGATGCCAAGGCAGGCAGATGGCTTAAGCTCAGGAGTTCAAGACCAGCCTGGGCAACATGGCAAAACCTTGTTTCTACATAAAATATAAAAATTATCCAGGCATCGGCCGGGCGCGGTGGCTCACGCCTATAATCCTAGCACTTTGGGAGGCCGAGGCGGGCGGATCACGAGGTCAGGAGATGGAGACCATCCTGGCTAACACGGTGAAACCCCGTCTCTACTAAAAATACAAAAAAATTAGCCGGGAGTAATGGCAGGAGCCTGTAGTCCCAGCTCCTCAGGAGGCTGAGGCAGGAGAATGGCGTGAACCCGGGAGGCAGAGCTTGCAGTGATCCGAGATCGCGCCGCCGCACTCCAGCCTGGGCGACAGAGGGAGACTCTGTCTCGAAAAAAAAAAAAAAAAAATTATCCGGGCATGGTGGCACACACCTGTAGTCACAGCTACTTGGGAGGCTGAGGTGGGAGGCTCACTTGAGCCCCAGAGGCAGAGGTTGCAGTGCATCAAGATCATACCAGTACACTCCAGCCGGGGCAACAGAGCAAGACCCTGTCTAAAAAAAAAAAAAGTATGATTTTATTTAAAACTATTTAAATTAGACACACATTCCTAGGAAAACACTATTACATGTACTGAGGGACAATGGCTTGTGAAATGGAGTATGAATGCATGTGGTACCACATTCATATATGTGGTTCCATACTCTAGAATAACGAAAAACATTCCACATTCACATTTGTTTTAGTATTTCCTATTAACAACTTGTGTTTGGAATAAATACATGTTATTAACAGAATCATCCAGATAGGCAATTAATGAATGTCCTGAGGGTATATAATGACACAAATATATTTGAAAGCCTTGAGAGGAGACAAATTACTAACAAGGTCAGGGCCACTTCATTTGCCCTTGATAGCCTTGTGTGAACACACCCTCAGCCACCTTCTGAACACTCTCCAGGTTCAACTTCTACAACCTGCCTCTGTGATTTATCAGGTAGCAGCTGTGTGAGCAACTAGCCGTGTGCACGTGGGCACACACACGCACCCATACACGATGCTCCTAGGAACAAAACCTGGCACAGAATCTTAACTGAATTCAATAGAAAAAAATGATTTTTTTTTTAACTTGGTGCAGGCATCCTTCTGAGGGCCACACTGTCACTCTGGGCTTTTGTCCTGGCTGGCTCCTGATTTTTCAATGCATGCTGAAAACACCACTCCTGCACACACACACCCGGAGGCAGCTTTGGCTTGCTGCCACCTGCCCTCACTGTATTAAGAAATGTGGATCCATTGCTATTATGGAGCCTGAAGCAGAGCCAAGAAGAAATCTCAAAGGACCCACTCCCTAGACATATGTGAATAGAATAAAAATGAGACACAAATGATAGCACGAAGCCTCCAGCACTCTACGGACAAAGTGAGGGGCTGTGTTGCAGGTCAGGAGAAGGTTCTTGTTCTTGGGAAAGAAATAAAATTAAAATATGGCTATCCTTTACATAAGAAGTTCCTTCAGACCTATCATCAACAGAGGGGGTCTTTTTCTGTTGTTTTCCTCCAAGTAGGAGTTGGAATTTCTTAAAGCAAAGATATACATTCAAGGCTGAGTTTAGAGGTGTCTCCATGACTGCATACCAAGGGTTCCCAGCCTGCTGATCAGATAATAGAGGAAGCAATCTCATATGCTCATTTATACTAAAGTGTTAAAGATTTGATGTGTTACTTCTCCCAGAGGTAGTTACTTTACAAAGGCCCATGGATAGAAAACAATATTTAACCTAAAGGAATATACAGAACTTCAGATACCAGAATTTCAGGTAGAATTTCAGGCACCGGAGCTTTTTAACCCTACCCAGGAAACCATTTATTAATACATAGTGTATCTAAACATATCTGTCTGATGCAGTGACAGAAGAAAAAGAGTGTCATACAAAGCAAAACTACAAGAGCAAGTCATGGCTTCTGCTATTTTTTCTTTCTCTTTCCCTTATCCATTCTAACCCCATAATTGTTCCCGCAACCTCATGTCTCTGATTCCACTGTCCCATGTGATTGAACCAGTTGTGAAGATTCAGCAAAGCGTTTCTCACCATTTCATTCGTAAAGATAAACCCAGTGCTGAGATCATTGCAAAATGAAATTAGAGGTCAAAAACAATGTTACAGAATAGAACAAAATGGCAAACATTCAGGCGGAAATGTTAGGCTACACAAGAGCTAGCACAAATAGTGCACAAAACTGCAGGAATCACCAATGTTTTTATGACAAAGGAGGCATTTAAGCTAATGATTTAAGCTAATTCCACTGCAGTGTGGTCCCAAGGGCAGGGCAAGAAGATGGGTCCACCCCCTAGGGCAGGCAATCAAGGGGTCCATGGCCTGGAAGGGACTTAAAAACAATAATAAAACCCACTGAAAGCCAGCGTGCTTTTTATTATCACCACTGCAAGCAATTCTAAACAATATCAGTGATAAACTGCTCTCCCCACCACCAAAAAAAATGTTTTGTTGGTCTAAGTTCTACACAATCGCTGAAGTTGCAGTTGAATTTTAGGAATATAAATGTATGCTTCAACTCAGCACTTTTTAAAATTGTGCCTTCCTTAGTAAACATTGTATTCTACATGGGAGTTGATTCAGAGAATTAACTCCATGCATTTATTTTGAGAGTAAGTACAAAACAAAGCTTGCTTTGGGCACAATTCATGTCTCAGCCTCCCTGGTACTGTACTACATATTCCTGTTTTCAAATAATTGATTGAAATAAACAATGATAGCTCAGCGATTGTAAAGACAAACAGAACTTGAGTTACTTCAATTCTGTCATTCTATGTGACTGCCGGAGTTTTTTATTGTGTTTAAATTTTCTGGAATTTATTGTGAAATGAGATTTTACGTATTTCTGCCAAATGTATCCTTATGTTTAAGGCTTTTTCTTACTTTTTTAATCTGTTCCTTCATGTGAAAGTAAGCTTTCAAAATTAAAATTAATGAAAAATGTTCCTTGATCAAAGATAGATAGAAACTTCATGAATATGGGAAGAAAAATAACTCTGACAAAGTCATTGACAAATTTGCAGAAGTTAATCACAAAAACAGAAACCAAAACATCACTATTCATGACTGTGAAATTTCATGCGCGTCCGTGTGAAGAGACCACCAAACAGGCTTTGTGTGAGCAATAAACCTTTTAATCACCTGGGTGCAGGTGGGCTGAGTCCGAAAAGAGAGTCAGCAAAGGGAGATAAGGGTGGGGCCGTTTGATAGGATTTGGGTAGATAAAGGAAAATTACAGTCAAAGGGGATTTGTTCTCTAGCGGGCAGGAGTGGGGGGTCTCGAGGTGCTCAGTGGGCAGGAGTGGGGGTCGCAAGGTGCTCAGTGGGGGTGCTTTTTGAGCCAGGATGAGCCAGGAGAAGGACTTTCACAAGGTAATGTCATCAGTTAAGGCAAGGATCGGCCGTTTACACTTCTTTTGTGGTGGAATGTCATCAGTCAAGGTGGGGCAAGGCATATTCACTTCTTTTGTGATTCTTCAGTTACTTCAGGCCATCTGGGCGTATATACGTCCAAGTCACAGGGGATGCGATGGCTTGGCTTGGGCTCAGAGGCCTGACATTCCTGCCTTCTTATATTAATAAGAAAAATAAAACAAAATAGTGTTGAAGTGTTGGGGCGGCGAAAATTTTTTGGCGGGTGGTATGGAGAGAGAATGGGCGATGTTTCTCAGGGCTGCTTCAAGCGGGATTAGGGGCGGCGTGGGAACCTAGAGTGGGAGAGATTAAGCTGAAGGGAGGTCTTGTGGGGTGGGTCTTGAAGGGGTGATGTTGTGGGGATGTTAGAAGAAAAGTTTGTCATATAGAATGATTGGTGATGGCCTGGACACGGTTTTGTATGAATTGAAAAACTAAATGGAATAACAGAAGGAGAAAAACAGGTATAAAAGGTCTAAGAATTGGGACGACTCAGGATGTCTGATTAGAGAGTGCTTAAGGAGATTCAGCATAGTCCTGCCAGCAAAGATTATTTATTTACTTCAAGAGTTAAGAGTGGCAGTTTGGGGATAGCACCAGGAGATATCAGCTGTGATGGCTTGGAAAAACAGTGTAAACTGGCAGTGTAAACAAGAGCAGGGCATGTATGAGTAGTTGAGAACGGTGAATACGAGTATGAACTAGACAGAAAATAGTAGGGATGACAAGTTTTTTTTTTGTTTTTTTTTTTTTTTTTGAGGCACAGTCTAAGTTGGTCTGGTGTCTGGAATGAGACTGGGGCCTAATAAAAAGGAGCGTCTATACAGGACCTTAAATGGGCTGTACCCTGTAGCATTCTGAGGACAGGCCTGAATTCTGAGAAGGGAAAGTGGTAAAAGTATTATCCAGTCCTTTTTAAGTTGGTGGCTGAGCTTGGTGAGGTGTGTTTTTAAAAGAACTTCAGTCCATTCTACTTTTCTTGAAGATGGAGGACCATAAGGGATATAAAGGTTTCACTGAATAAGAGCCTGAAAAACTGCTTGGCTGATTTGACTAATAAAGGCTCGTCTGTTATCAGACTGTACTGAGGTGGGAAGGCTAAACTGAGGAATTATGTCTGACAGAATGGAAGAAATGACTGCGGTGACCTTCTCACACCCTGTAGGAAAGGCCTCTACTTATTTTGAGGGCCTCTAAAAGTATTAAAGCAGCGGCAGCCACTGCACACAGACTTGAGGGCTAGGCTAAAACAGTAAGGTCAAGCTGTTTGGACAGAAAGGCATGCCTAGGAAGGAAAGGAGTTGTTTTGTAGAAGGTGCTTGGGTTTGAGAGATCAGTTGGACACGATTGGCAGGGAGAGCACGTGTGTTTTTATGAGAATTATGCCGAGATAGGTAACAGATGAGGAAGAAATCTGGGCTTGATTGAAGTAATGGGGGCTGTCTGTGAAGCTTTGCGGCAGTACAGCCTAGGTAATTTGCTGAGCTTGATGGGTGTCAGGGTCAGTCCAAGTGAAAGCGAAGAGAGGCTGGGATTAAGGGTGCAAAGCAATAGTAAAGAAAGCAGGTTTGAGATCTGAACAGAATAATGGGTTGTAGAGGCAGGTATTGAGGATAGGAGAGTATATGGGTTTGGCACCACAGGGTGTATAGGCAAAACAATTTGGTTGATAAGGCGCAGATCCTGAACTAACTTGAAAGGCTTGTCTGGTTTTAGGACAGGTAAAATGGGGGAATCGTAAGGAGAGTTTATAGGGTTTAAAAGGCCATGCTGTAGCAGGCGAGTGATAACAGGCTTTAATCTTTTTAAAGCGTGCTGCGGGATGGGATACTGGCGTTGAGTGGGGTAAGGGTGATTAGGTTTAAATGAGATAGTAAGGGGTGCATGATTGGTCGCCAAGGAGGGAGTAGAGGTATCTTATACTTGTGGGTTAAGGTGGGGGGATAGAAGAGGAGGACGCAAAGGAGGCTTTGGATTGGGAAGAAGGGCAGCAGTGAGATATAGCTGTAGTCCAGGAATAGTCAGGGAAGCAGATAATTTAGTTAAAGTGTCTCAGCCTAATAAGGGAACTGGGCAGGTGGGGATAACTAAAAAGGAGTGCTTAAAAGAGTATTGTCTAAGTTGGCACCAGAGTTGGGGAGTTTTAAGAGGTTTAGAAGCCTGGCCGTCAATACCCACAACAGTTATGGAGGCAAGGGAAACAGGCCCTTGAAAAGAGGGTAATGTGGAGTGAGTAGCCTCCGTATTGATTAAGAAGGGGACGGGCTTACCTTCCACTGTGAAAGTTACCCGAAGCTCGGCGTCCGTGATGGTCTAGGGGGCTTCCGAGGCGATCGGGCAGTGTCAGTCTTCAGCCGCTAAGCCGAGAAGATCTGGGAAGGAGTCAGTCAGAGAGCCTTGGGCCAGAGTTCCAGGGGCTCTGGGAGTGGCTGCCAGGTGAGTTGAACAGTCCGATTTTCAGTGGGGTCCCACACAGATGGGACACGGCTTAGGAGGAATCCCAGGCTGCGGGCATTCCTTGGCCCAGTGGCCAGATTTCTGGCACATGTAGCAAGCTCATGGGGGAGGAGGTTCTGGAGGAACCCCTGGCAGCTGCGGTTCAGGCGTTTGGAAGTTCTTGTATGCTGGAGATGTGGCTGGGGTTTGTCTCACAGTGGAGGCAAGGAATTGCAACTTTTTTCTATTATGGTACACCTTGAAGGCGAGGTTAATTAAATCCTGTTGTGGGGTTTGAGGGCTGGAATTTAATTTTTGGAGTTCTAATGTCAGAAGCAGATTGGGTAATAAAATGTATTTTGAGAATAAGATGGCCTTTTGACCTTTTAGGGTCTAGGGCTGTAAAGTGTCTCAGGGTTGCTGCCAAACAAGTCATGAACTGGGCTGGATTTTTATATTTGATGAAAAAGAGCCTAAACGCTATCTGATTTGGGATAAAGAAAAAGGAGCATTAATCTTGACTATGCCTTTGGCTCCAGCCACCTTTTTAAGAGTAAATTGCTGGGCAGGTGGGGGAGGGCTAGTCACGAAACGAAACTGTAAGTCAGACCAGGTGTGAGGAGGGGAGGTGATAAAAAGATTATAGGGTGGAGGAGTGGAGGCTGAGGAAGAATTGGGACCTAGCTCGGCCTGGCGAGGAACAACCTGGGGAGGAAGGGAGAGGTCAGATGGGTCTGTAGAAAAGGAAGATTAGAAAGACTCAGCGATGCTTGGGGTTGGGACTGAGAGGACAGGCGGGAGGGAAAGAAGGAAGATTTGGGATGAGTTGCACTGGGCACAGAGACTAGGAAGGGACTGAGGTGTAAAAGAATGCCTGGACGTCAGGCATCTCAGACCGTTTGCCTATTTTACGACAAGAATTATTTAGATTTTGCAGGATGGAAAAATTCAAAGTGCCATTTTCTGGCTATTTGGAACTACTGTCGAGTTTGTATTGGAGTCAAGCGGCATTGCAAAAGAAAATAAGGCATTTAGGTTTTAGGTCATGTGTGAATTGAAGAGGTTTTAAGTTTTTGAGAACACAGGCTAAGGGAGAAGAAGGAGGAATGGAAGGTGGAAGCTTACCCATAGAGAAGGAGGCAAGCCCAGAGAAAAGAGTAGAGACATGGAGAAGGGGTGGGGGGTTCTTGCCCTCCAGAAAAGCAGAGAAGGGGTTGGGGGACGGAAATAAGGGATTGGGGCACAGAGATAAGAGGTCAGGGTGCGGAAATAAGGGATTGGGGCACAGAGATAAGAGGTTGGGGCGCGGAAATAAGCGGTTGGGGGGTTCTTGCCCCCTAGGAAAGTGGGACTTGTCGCTAAGGGTGAAGGAGAAGGGGCTGAGGGTACTTACCCCTGCCCCAGGAAAGCAGGACTTGCCGCTGAGGGTGAAGAAGGGGTTGAGGGGTACTTGCCCCTGCCCCAGGAAAGCGGGACTTGCCGCTGAGGGTGAAGAAGGGGTTGAGGGGTACTTGCCCCTGCCCCAGGAAAGCGGGACTTGCCGCTAAGGGTGAAGGACCAAGGCAGGCGTCCCTGCGTGGTCTGACACCCTTGAAACGTGAGTGTATAATCAGAGAGGCGTCCCTGCAATGATTAAACACCAAGGGAAGGCTGCCTTCCGTGACCGGCGCCGGAGTTTTGGGTTCATGGATAAAACATGTCTCTTTTGTCTCTACCAGAAAATGAAAGGAATTGAAATTAAGAGAAGGGAGAGATTGAAGTGTGGCACCAAGATTGAAAGGAGAAAGAGGTTGAGGGATAGTGAGGGACGTTGGAGAAGAGAGTAAAAAGAGGCCGCTTACTGGATTTGAAATTGGTGAGATGTTTCTTGGGCTGGTCGGTCTGAGGACCTGAGGTCATAGGTGGATCTTTCTCAGGGAGCAAAGAGCAGGAGGACAGGGGATTGATCTCCCAAGGGAGGTCCCCCGATCCGAGTCACGGCACCAAATTTCATGTGCATCCGTGTGAAGAGACCACCAAACAGGCTTTGTGTGAGCAATAAACCTTTTAATCACCTGGGTGCAGGCGGGCTGAGTCCGAAAAGAGAGTCAGCAAAAGGAGATAAGGGTGGAGCCGTTTTATAGGATTTGGGTAGGCAAAGGAAAATTACAGTCAAAGGGGGTTTGTTCTCTGGCGGACAGGAGTGGGGGTCACAAGGTGCTCAGTGGGCAGGAGTGGGAGTCGCAAGGTGCTCAGTGGGGGTGCTTTTTGAGCCAGGATGAGCCAGGAAAAGGACTTTCACAAGGTAATGTCATCAGTTAAGGCAAGGACCGGCCATTTACACTTCTTTTGTGGTGGAATGTCATCAGTCAAGGTGGGGCAAGGCATATTCACTTCTTTTGTGATTCTTCAGTTACTTCAGGCCATCTGGGCATATATACGTGCAAGTCACAGGGGATGCGATGGCTTGGCTTGGGCTCAGAGGCCTGACATGAAAGACCAATATGTAGGTATAAGTTTTCATCCCTTTATTCAAAAAATACACTAATGAAACTAAAAATATTATACTATAACTTTCTTTCCTTTTTTGGATTGTAGCATTTACTGTATTTTTAGTTTTTATTGATACGACACAAAATTTCATAAAAGAACATTTCTGGCCATCATTATTTTCATTTCATGTTGTGATTATTACTAAAAACAGCTTTATTATATAGAGCAAAGAGGTTTTAAAACTGATGTAGTCTGGGTGTCAAACACTAGCCCTAGGGCTTCCAATCTGTTACCTGCTTTGTTTTTGTGGTTCCCTGACTCTCTCCCTCCCTTTAGCCTGGGCCTTCCCCTCCCCTCCCCCACCCACACCCCCATCACTCCAAACAAGACTTGTTAGAAAGGTAGATCTGATGCACTTAAAATAATTCACCTGTTCTCTCGGGTTCTTCAGTCTTTCTCCTACTTTTTCTTATAGAGAGTCAGGTTACGAAATTAGAAGGGTTAAAACTCAGTCCTTCACTCCCTTTTCCTATTTGCCGAGAGTAGAGATGAGCTGAAGCATAATTGGCCAGGACTCACCAATCCACCTGAGAAGCTGAGAAGCTGAGCCAGGCTGGGGAGAGTGGGAGAAAGGATTCAGACAGCACAAACCCTACTTTGACTCTGACCTCAGGCATGCCGCCTCCAGCCAGGAGTACTCCTGGCTTTCCTTTCTGGAAGAGCATCTGAGAAAACATTGTCCTGAGATGTAAAACTGCCCTCCACACTCAGGCCCCCAGCATCACCCATCACTTCAGAGACAATAGAGTTTACATTTCAATGCATGCCCCATCCCACACCTCCTCCCAACTCTGAAGTTCCAACTCTGGTTGGCCCACTGCCCTTAACTCTGAAGAGTGGACTCAAAGCTACAGGGAATATCTTTCCCACCCAAATTTGGCATAGGAGAATCATCCCGCTTCAGTCCCCTGAAGGATCCTAAGTTACCGAACAGCGATTTATTATGTCATGAAGGGTCACGTTTCCTTCATGTTAGTGATGAGGGGAAAGCTATAGTATTTATTTTTCATTTTTACTTAGCTGAATATAATGAATTCCGCTGATGGCCTATTTCTGAAATCCACCAATCAAAGGAAATTGTAAAGTTCACCATAGTAACAGCTCTGTGTCAGTGGTCCGCGTGAGAACCACACAGCCTGGGAGGCACCGCAGCTGAGGAGGCACTGGCCAATGGTGGGGCAGAGTGATGTTACCATCTCATAGCAACCAAGGGATCTGCATGGCAACATCAGTTGCTATATAAAAGAAAAATTAGAAACAATATTCTGTTAGGGAGAAATAAAGATATTAACTGTTAAGTCATACTTGAGTCACATTTGTGAGGACCTATCCCAAAATATCCACCTAAACATAGCTCAGATGATACCTGCCAGATTCAAGTCCACATGCCAGGAACATTCTCCCCCACCAACTGGCACCACCTGAGGACTGAGAGAGAGGAGCATGTCCAGGGAACAGACTGCTTCTGCATAGGAAGGAGAGGGCCCTTTGAATACCAGTAACCACAGAGCATATTTGCGGGGTAAATTACACATAAATCATCACATTTAGTCCTGTGAGGGAGGCAGGGCAAAATTATTATTATCATCAAGTTCTCCATCTATCTCCCATCCCTTCCTCCCCCGGCTTTCCCATCTCAGTTAATAGCTACACAATTCTTCCAATTGTTCAGGCCAAAAACCTCTGAGTTCTCCTATTTTCTTTCTCTCACACCCACATCCACTCCATCAGAAATGCTATTCATTCTTCCTTCAAGCTATCTCCAGAATTCAGCCTTTTCTCACCACCTCCACAGCTACACCCTGGTCCACTCCACCACCTGTCACGCAGAGGCAATAGCCTCCTAACCCGTTTCCCTGCTTCCTGGGTAGGCTTGCCTATGGTCTATTCTCAACACAGCAACCAGAGTGACCCTTGCAAAACATAAGTCCTTGGCTCACAACCCTCCAATGACTTCCCATCCTATCTCAATGTAAAAGCCCAATCCTTCCCAGGACTACACGGCTTCACACACCTTGGCTAGGGAGCTGACCCATCTGCTGCTATTGTCTGCTTCTCTCAACTGCTCTAGCCACACTGGTGCCCTCACTGGGCTTCTAGCACATCAGGCTCCTTTGTACCACAGGGCCTTTGCACTAGCTACCTCTTGCAGAACATTCTTCCCCCAGAGACCCTCACTTCATTCAAGTGTCTACTCAGATGTCACCTTCTCAGTGAATTCTTCTCTGACTTATTTTAAAACTGGACTCTCTATACCCATAGCCCCTAACCCCCATCCCTAGCACCAGTGAGCACCTAGAACAGTGCTGGCATGCAGTAAGTACTCACTCAATATCTAATGATGAATAAAGGAAGCACTGTTTTACAGATAATAGGGCTCAAGAAGCTAAATTATTTACTCAGAGGCTCCCAGCCAGGACGCATTAGAGCCCAGACTTGAACCCAGACTTACTCATGCAGTGACTCCCACACTGGGCTCTACCCTCTCTATCTCACTTTGGTTTCCTTTTCCAGAACTACCACTGCTTCTAAGTGCCAGGAAAGCATGAATTCTCTGAGAAGGGAAGAGGAATGGCTGGGCTGATGGCGTGGCTGTGCAGACAGCCACAGCAGGAATAGAGAGTGGGGGTGAGCTGACCCAGACCCTGAGCAGTGCCCCGAGTGGAGCCACCCTTCCAAGGGAATCAGCAAGTATGGCTGAGACCATGTCAGCGTGACTGCCAATGACACCTCATTGATGATGACCTCTCCCTCCCTTCCAGGCCACTTCTCTTGGGGATAGAAACAACTCTTTTGAACATTCAGCATTCCTACCCCTGTATGTGCTTGGATCAAAAACAAAGATTTAAATGGAATTTTTAGTCTGTAAAGTGTTTTATCCTCATTTTTGCTAGTTTGTTATCAAGGAGTCTCAGAGTTGTATTAAGTGTATATTGCATGACTGATTGAAAAAAATAGAGAAAATTCAGTCACCAGATGTTTTCTGGTCTATACAATAAATAGTTTTTTGTTAACAGAAGCAGCGTAGTATTGTGGGATTATGAAGAATAGCATTTTTCCATTAAAATTATGCTGAACACTGGTAACAGCATGCCCATATTCTCTACCCTGAATCTGGTGGTGGAGGGTAAGGAGTGGAAGAAGAGATGAGGTGGGAGAGGGGAAAGACCACCCAGAAACAAGGCAGGGAGGGGAAAACCAAAGGCAAGAACATTTTGCTTCCATGGCCTATATCGGCAATTAGGAAATGCTGGTGTAGACACAGACATTGTCATCAGTCTTGCTGTTGAAGAAAAAAAAATAGTCATGACTCTCTCACCAAGAAACTAGAAACATGAAAGACAAACCAATAACAATAATCACTACCGCTTTTTGAGCATTTACAATGTAGTACGCATTTTGCTAAGGGCTGGCATACAGTTTTACATTTAAGCCTCTTAGCAAACCTGGATGGGAGGAATTACCTCCCCATTTTATAGACTATTTACAGAGAAATTGAGTAACTTACCCAAGGTCGTACAACTAGAAAATGACAGAAATGATCTGGTTGCCTCCATAATCCCTGCATTTTTTTTTCTAATTTCCAGCTTTTATTTTAAGTTCAGGGGCACATGTGTAGGATGTGCAGGTTTGTTATATAAGTAAACGTGTGCCATGGTGGTTTGTTGCACAGATCATCTAACTACCTAGGTAAAGCCCAGCATGCATTAGCTATTCTTCCTGTTGCTCTCCCTCCTTCAGTCTCTGGCAGGGCCCAGTGTCTGTTGTTCCCCTCCCTGTGTCCATGTGTTCTCATCATTCAACTCCCACTTACACGTGAGAACATCCAGTATTTGGTTTTCTGTTCCTGCAATCTTTTGCTGAAGATAATAGCTTCCAGCTCCATCCATGTCCCTGCAAAGGGCATGATCTCATTCCTTTTTATGGCTGCATAGTATTCCATGGTGTATATGTACCACATTTTCTTTATCCAGTCTATCATTGATGGACATTTAGGTTGACTCCATGTCATTGCTACTGTGAACAGTGCTACAAGAAACATATGCATGCACATATCTTTATAATAGAATAGAAGGATTTATATTCCTTTAGGTATGTACCCAGTAATGGGATTTCTGGGTCAAATGGTATTTCTGCCTCTAGGTCTTTGAGGAATCACCACACTGTCTTCCACAATGGTCCCTGTTTTTAACTGTTACATTGCACCTCCTCTCTCTACAATAAGATTAATTCACGTGCTATAAAGAAACATGGAATACATATAAAATCAGGAGGTGATATAAGGAAACATAAAAAAAAAAAAACCTCAGTGAAAGTTCTGATCATTTCCAAGAATGCAGAGCCCTGTGTGGAGAGCTAGGCAGGTGTGTGGAGGCCCTGAGGAACTTGCTTCACAGTTCCACTTCTCATCCCCAAGGTGACATCATCATCCCCTCTATTTTGCACCACAAAATTAGTTCAACAATGATGGAAAAGGAAATGTTAATGTCCTGCTCACAAAGGTTCATGTTGCCAAAAGTTGTAGAACACATACTATTCTCTAAACGTTTCCCTGTTGACATAAAACTCACAGGTAAGGTGTTTTGTTACATGGAGAACCCCAGGAGAGTTGAAATAGGGGATAGGGGGACCAAAGCTGTGTGCCCAAAGCAAATGTGTAACAATGAAACAGCAAAAGAACTAACAAAACTAACTCCATTTTTGTTGAAGGGGCCTCTACCCATTCCTGCAAGTAGGCTAGGATAATTTTAGAACACTGAGATAATATGCAAAAACAGCAATCATGTAGTTTTTAAAACTAACTCTGGGATTAAAGGAGAAGTATGTAAACAACTATGTTTTGTTAAACGTTTATAGAAGCATTGTGATCTGACCAAGGACAAAGAAATTCCCAACCTTCTCAGACCCTCACTGACATGCAGATGTCTGTGATCACTGGTTACCTCTTGATTTTGACCTCCTCCTTTTCCCATGTTCTTAACATAAAAAGAGCCTAAAATTTGTACTGACTTAGGATGGTGCTTTAGGATACTAGTCTACCCTCTTCTCAGTTTGCTGGCCCTCCAAATAAACCTGCTTTTGCTCCCACCAATTCTTGTCTCTTGAGTTTTGGCTTCTGAATGGTGAGGAGCTGTAACTGAATGGAATCAGAGCACTGGAGTGTTCTGCTGAAACTTTTGGCCTGGTAGGGAGGAAAAAGCAGGCTTATATTAAAGCTGCTATTCTTTCTCAGCTGCATCACATTCATTCCAGTATTTTGCCCCAGAAGCAAATATAAACCTAAACAGAAAAAAAAAAAAAGAAAAAAGACGTTTTTTGGATTCCTGAATTAAAAACAAAACTCCAGCCTAACTTTACCCATGAACATGAAACCAACATGCCATAGGACCTGGCATTCTGACACAGTCCAAGGCAGTTTCTACCCAGGCTAGACTTTCCGGGAAGCAAATGTTTTCCTGTATTCAAATGGATCTGTGTTACCTAATATCAGGACTAGCTCTCACCTCCTAGTTTACCTTTGCAGTGAAACTTCTGTTGATCACCCCAGACCTGAACTCCCTTAGCATGAGTTGTTTAGACCAGGCACCTGTGTATTTGCAAATACTGTAGAAGGCAGTATGACTTAGTGCAAAAGGTTCTGGGACCATAGAGCTGCAAGCTCAAATTCCAGCTCTGAGATTTGTTACTTGTGAGATTTTTGGCAGGTGACTACCCTCTTCTACCTTTAGCTCCATCACCTGTCAAATGAACACAATTAAACCTATCTTACAGAAGTTTTTTGGTCAGGAATAAGTAAGTTATTACATTGGGAAAGAGCCTACTATAGTGCCTGGAGCATATCAAGTTCAATTATTATTTTGCTCAATTATTATTTTAAAAGCAAAATACATACAGAAATGAACCAGGAGATGGTCAAAATTGGAATGTAGCATTCTAATTGGATATCAATCCTTGCTGAACTATCCTAATTAATTACATATGTATGGACTCCTCAGGAAAAAACTGAAGTACAATCAACCCCATCTCCGAAAAGGAGTCATCCTACTCACCAATTTTCGAGTGAAGTCTTCTATTTTTCCCTCAAAATTGAACATCAGCTTTCTTCTCAACATACTCAAGGACAAACCCCCAGTCTAATGATATTAAATACTACATTTAGGCTCAAGGATGATGGGTTGCCCTTATGATCATGTTCTACTGCATTTCAAGAAAGTCGTGGTTAAGGACAGTGTCATCTTTGTCTCAGTATCTGCAGGTCTTCTGCAGGTTAGTCTTTGAGTTCAAAAACAAAAAACACCTGAATAATCATGGTGTACATTTCGGGCTATAAATCCTATAAATCCTGTGTAAATGTACTTGCCCAAATCTAGAGTAGGTAGAAATAACCTTTTGACAAAAGGAAATCCCGATTTTAAATGATGTAAAGCAGAGCCTATGTTAGTCCCTCCCATTCTTTTAAACATCTGTGTAAATTATAAACAGTCCCCAACTTGCAGGAATTTCCTTTTTTTGGCATTTGGGATAGTGGAAAAGCCATATGCGTTCAGTAGAAATCATACTTTGAGTGCACATACAGCCATTCTGTTTTTCATTTTCAGTACAGTATTGAATAAATTTCACGAGATACTCAGCACTATTATAGGCTTTGTGTTAAATGATTTTGCCCAACTATAGGCTAATGTAAGTGTTCTGAGCACTTTTAATGTAGGATAGGCTAAGCTATGATGTTTAGTAAGTTCCGTGCATTAAATGCATTTTTGACTTAATTTTTTTTCAACTTAAATAGACTTATCAGGACATAGCCCCATTGGGGAGCATTTGGTATTTGCCATAACCATTGGGAGGGTTAGATTGATGCCCTCCAGCCATTGGGAATAGAAAGACAAGCATCTTCCCTGGTGCTGATGTGAGTTTATCACTAGGGAATTGCAACAGCTTTATGAAGCAGTTGTACCTGTTGTCTGATTATTTGGAGACAATGTAGTTGAGCATAAACTGTGGAAATGGGGGATGGGGAAGGGGCCATGGTAATCTGCAGGCCCAGTTCAGGCATTTGGCTACTGGGGTGGAGAGTAGGAGCCCTGTGTATTTGCTGGAGGACTCAGTCAGTCCTGAAGGAAAAGAATGAAAAAGAAATATGTGGGACTGAAGGGAAGTTGGGGAAGCGGTCGAGAACTTGGATGCCTAGATTCTGCCTGGGTGCTCTGGCCGACTGTTGGTGTGGAAGGATGCTTCCAGATAATACAAAGGATAATGCTGCCCAAATAGCCCCTAAGCTAACTCTGGGGCTGTTGTCCCCTGTTCCCTAGAAAGAGGGCTATCCGGAACTAGAAAAGACAACACCCTCCATTCAGGATGCTAATGAAAGAATGCTTAGGAAGAAAGCTCACTCTCAGAGCAGCATATACAGTCTCAGACAGCAGAGCAGGAGTGGCTCCATTCACAACTGCAAGAAATCTTCCAAGTAAGCGTCCAAGAAGAATGTGCAAGACATACTGCCCTTAGGCCCAGGCAAGAGGGGACCATGCTTTGGAGGACTCCACATGTCACAAACACAAAAAAGACATAATGTTAAAGAACACATGGACAGCTTTGTCCTTCAGCTCTTGCAACTGAGACCCTGACCCTAAACATCAGATCTCCTGACCTTCTCTGTTCAGGCTTCAGGGAAATGTTCCCCACATCTCTTGCCTCACATCCAAATGCCATCAGAGATGTGGATCTTGCTGCTGTGGACTTCAGAGATGAACACTGCTGCAGAGGTTTTATGGGTTTGAGTGGCTAAAACACAAGAGAAGACAACTTGCCCAACCTTTCCTCAGGTATCATGAATGGAATAGACTATTGCATTAAAGATTGCTTTGCAGTAGTGTTCAGAGGCAATTTTCTTGCTTTTTTTAAATATTCCAATTCATGGTTCAAAGAATAGCACATATTTTATAATTTGTTAGCTTGATTGAAAACATTTGAATAACTGTTGATACTTTTCTCTCAAACCCCACAAATCTTAGGGTGGGCCTGCCTGTGAGTCACCCAGGAACCTGTCACAGGACATAGGAAAGAACAGGTTGTGACTGGGATTCTGTTTCCTGGGGATTCATTACCTTTGCATCTATTATCCAATGCTTCTGTGTCCTCTCCCACAGGGTGTGTCTCAAAAAGGCCAGGATTACCAAACAGTGAAACCAAAATTCTCATATTTGGCAAACATTCTCTAATATTGATGTGGATGCCACCAATTAGGCTCATTCAACAGATCAACTCGGAGAGCACATTTGATAGCTGACTTGTTTGAGTAAGGGGAAGATTTTCTCTACCCCTTCTCCCACCCTAATCAATATATACTTCCCTACACCAGGTCTTTTCTATAGAGCTTCTGTGTCCTCCCTTCTGGGGAATGATGGAGAGGGAATCTCCATGTTTTCTCCCTAACTACTTGCTGTTGCTCCTCAAGGGAGGAAGGGCTGAACCAGTTGGCCGGAGCTTAACACTGACTAAGCCCCACTCTTATGTATGGTGGATTACATGTCTCATAATAGGAGGAACAGGCTCCAGCCTATCTAGTTCAAATTCTTCTTGTCCACCCCTGTACTTCATTTATCCATATAGTAGCAAAACCAGCAAGGTCCTCTCACAAAGGGAGGCCAACCATTCTCTTCCCTGCCCTGTTCAGCCCTGACCTGGGGAGTGAGATGGACTTTGCCTCCACGCAGGTGGCTGGGTTAGTTGGAATCTGTGCTGCAGGCTTAGGCACGTGCCCAAAGACACACTGGACTTTGTGAGTCCTAAAGCAGAGATTTAGGGTCAAAGATGGGAGATCATAGGTCCAAGTCATACTCCCCAGCACAATTTGCCAGAATCCCTGTTTTTTGAAGGTACATTAGACAAAGTGGGCTAAGTAGCTGTGATGGAAGACCCACTAACTCAGAGAATGCAGAAGGTTGCCTCTGTCATATTTTGGTCTTAGATGACTGGCTCAGGGTTGGCAGACAGCTCTGAGCCACATAGTCCTTTGAGAGCTGGTGCAGACAGTGTCTCTTGCTATCTTCAACATGCATCTCCCAGGGCTGCACTATTCCAGCTACCCAGAAAGGGAAAGAGGACAGTCCAGGGCCAGAGATGACTCTTAAGTAAATAGGATGAAAGTTGCCCAAATCAATTCCTCCCAAACTCCAAAGGAGCCTGGGAAATAGGAGCACTGATTCTGGCAGACAGCTAGCATTCTCCACAACAGAGGAGTTACTGAGCCTTTGCAGGATGTAAGTTTAGTCCTTATTCTACAAGAACACATTAAGTGCTTATTTGTTTGTTTGTTTGTTCATGGTCTGGGTAGTTGACTGGCAATAGTTACAAAAACTTCTCAGCCAAAATCACCTGTTACATACAAATTGGTGCAGAACTCACAATCATTAGCTTGCTTCAATTATTTAAGCAGATTCAAAAATTCATTTTGGGATAAAAATAAAGTTATTTTAATAGGACTCATGAAGCCTATCTTGGGGTAGAAGAGGGATGACCCACCACCTGTAAGTTTCCTAAATTAATACATCTTTGTCAGTTTTATTGCCCATCCTAAAGCTTATCAGTGCCCCTTGAATCAACACTAAGTTTATGACCCCTCCCTGATTAAGCTGTGATACCTTTTAGTTAAGAGACGCAGCCTGAAGGATATATTAGTTTCATTCGTTTAGGTTCTCCAAACAATAATCCTAACTTTCTGTATTTCTAACTTCTCAGCTAAGATAATTGAAAAGCAATATACCTAGGGCATATTGTCTTAGTTCTCCCAACCCCCTCTGCCAAAATAATGGGTGAGTATTTTTTTAAGTTAGGTACTTGACATTTTGAAGATTAATTTTTTAAAAATCTATTTAACATCATTTGTTTTCAAAGCTTATCCACTACGATCAAGTAGGCTTCATCCTTGGGAGGCAAGGTTGGTTCAACATATGCAAATCAACAAATGTGATTCATCACACAAACAGAACTAAAGACAAAAACCACACGATTATCTCAATAGATGCAGAAAGGTTTTTAATAAAACATCCCTTCATATTAAAAACTCTCAATAAACTAGGTATTGAAGGAACATATCTCAAAATAATAAGAGCCATATATAACAAACACACAGCCAACATCACACTCAATGGGCAAAAGGCAGAAGCATTCCCCTTGAAAACTGGCACAAGACAAGAATGCCCTCTATCACCACTCCTATTCAACATAGTATTGGAAGTTCTGGCCAGAGCAATCAAGCAAAAGAAAGAAATAAAAAGGCATTCAAATATGAAGACAGGAAGTCAAACTATCCCTGTTTGCAGATGACATGATCCTAGATCTAGAAAACCCCATCGTCTCAGCCCAAAAGCTTCTTAAGCTCATAAGCAACTTCAGCAAAGTCTCAGGATACAAAATCGATGTGCAAAAACTGCTAGCATTCCCATATACCAACAACAGTCAAGCCAAGAGCCAAATCACAAACAAACTTTCATTCATGATTGCCATAAAAGGAATAAAATACCTAGGAATACAGCTAACAAGGGAATTGAAAGATCTCCACAAGGAGAATTACAAACCACTGCTCAAAGAAATTACAGATGACACAAATAAATGGAAAAACCTTCCATACTCATGGATAGGAAGAATCAATATCATTAAAAGGGCCATACTGCCCAAAGCAATTTATAGATTCAATGCTATTTCTTTTAAACTACCATTGACATTCTTCACAGAACCATTTTTAAAGACTGTTCTAAACTGTAGAAAAAACTGTTTTAAAATTCATATGGAACAAAAAAAGAGCCTGAATAGCCAAAGTAATTCTAAGCAAAAAGAACAAAGCTAGAAGCATCACACTACCCACTTCAAACTACTACAGGGCTACAGTAACCAAAACAGCATGGTACTGGTAGAAGAACAGACACATAGACCAACAGAACGGAATACAGAACCCAGAAATATGACCACACAACTACAACTATCTGATTTTCAATAAACTTGACTCAAAAAAACCAATGAGGAAAGGATTCCCCATTCAATAAATGCTGCTGGGATAACAGGCTAGCCATATGCAGAAAATTGAAACTGGACCCCTTCCTTACATCATATACAAAAATTAACTCAAGATAGATTAAAGACTTAAATATAAAACCTAAAACTATAAGAACACTGGAAGACAACCTAGGCAATACCATTCAGGACACAGGCATGAGCAAAGATTTCATGATGAAGGTGCCAAAAGCAATTTCAACAAAAGCAAACATTGACAAATGGGATCTAATTAAACTACAGAGCTTCTGCACAGCAAAAGAAACTATCAACAGAGTAAACAGACAACCTACAGAATGGGAGAACATTTTTGCAAACTATGCATCTGTCAAAGGCCTAATATCCAGCATCTATAAGGAACTTAAATAAATTTACAAGAAAAAAAAACCTCATTAAAAAGTGGGCAAAGGACATGAACAGACACTTCTCAAAAAAAAAGACATACATGCAGCCAACAAGCATATTTTAAAAAGCTCAACATCACTAATCATTAGAGAAATGCAAATCAAAACCACAATGAGATACCACCTCACACCAGTTAGAATTACTATCATTAAAAAGTCAAAAAATAACAGATACTGGTGAGGTTGTGGAGAAAAACGAACACACTGTTGGTGGGACTGTAAATTAGTTCAACCACTGTGGAAGACAGTGTGGCAATTCCTCAAAGACCTAAGGACAGAAATACCATTTGACTCAGCAATCCCATTACTGAGTATATACTGAAAGGTATATTAAATTGTTCTATTGTCTATTACATAGTATAAAGACACATGCACACATATGTTCACTGCAGCACTATTCACAATAGCAAAGATATGAAATCAACTTAAATGCCCATCAATGATAGACTGGATAAAGAAAATGTGGTACATATACACCATGCAATACTATGCAGCCATGAAAAAGAATGAGATCATATCCTTGGCAGGGAGATGGATGGAACTGGTGGCTATTATCCTTAGCAAACTAACGCAGTAACAGAAAACTAAATACCACATGTTCTCACTTATAATTGGGAGCTAAATGATGAGAATACATAGACACATACAGGAGAACAACACACACTGGGACCTACTGGAGGGTAGTGGGTAGGAGGAAGGGGAGGATCAGGAAAAATAACTAATGGATACTAGGCTTTATACCTGGGTGATGAAATAACCTGTACAACAAACCCCCATGACGCAAGTTTACCTATGTAACAAAACTGCACATCTTGCACATGTACCCCTGAACTTAAAAGTTTTTTTAAAAAAACATTTGTTTTTTAATTAAATAGTAATTGAACATATCACCCTTTCAGTTACTCGTGATTTCTTATATAAGCATCTATGCAGTAAATTCCTTCTAAAATTTTAACCTGGAAAATTTTATAACTTCAAGTGAAGGTAATGAATCTATTATTTTTTCTTATAAGAACCATACAATCTATTCACACCCCTCATTATCTTAATTTCTAAGATTGGCACTAAACTTAATGATCAACTGTAATAATTAGTTCAATTCTGGTGCCTGAAATCTATGTCCCGATTTGCTTTACATTTTAATGAATGTTTTACTTTGGAATAATTTTAAATTTATAGAAAAATTATAAAATAATTTGTACAGAGAGTTCCTGTAAACCCTTCACTCAGTTTCTCTTAATATTAACATCTTACTTAACCTTGGTACATTTGTCAAAACTAAGAAATTAACACTGGTGCATTTCTAATAACTAAACCACAGACTTTGGATATCACTAGTTTTTCCGCTAATGTCCTCTTTCTGTTCCAGGATATCTAACTGCATTTACCCCAGTTTGTTTTAATTGAAATACAGCATCCTGGTTGAAAATCATTCCTAAGAAATTTAATGACTAGAAACTGGAAAAACATTTATTTAAGATTCACAAAAGGTTTTCTTTCTCAAACAAAAAAAATTGTCTACATTTTAATTTTTAAGCTATCATTTAAGTATGGTTTGCTAAATGATAAGGAAATTAGATTTTTATACTTGAAAATTTAGAGAACTTATTAGATGTGGTTCATCAGGAAGGCTTAAGAAGCACATACCTATCATGGAATAACTTTATAAAAGAGAAATATCCCTCTTAAGAGTTTTGGCTTTCCTGTACCCCAATCCCAGTGATAGCCATAGAGATTCCTGTTGGTTCATAGCCAAAATTTAAATACTATCTTGGCCATGCACACCCAAAAAAAAAATCCAGAACAATAAAGTCCTTAGAAACAGAGCCTTTAGATACTTCTTTTGGAAACAGCGCTAGAATAGAGCTTCTAAGTCTTCTAATTGCTATTGCTGACGTAGTCTGCTGTAAAATTACAATAGTGAATAGGCAAGGACCGGAAGATTCCAAATTGTGAAACAATTTGGAGAGGTACTACAAATCATCTCTCTTAAAAAAAACATGGCTGTCAGAGCCTGGGACCTGATTCGGAAGACATCTCTGACTGGATAATGCTGATTATGAAAATTGCTGAAAGGTTATAAATAAAATGTTAAATAATACAGTACAGCTAATTCTTCAGGTGTTGATTCCATTCTCAAGTGAGAATCTACATGAATCAAGTAACAGCACACAACTTTCCTGGGGGTAAAAATCTCTAGAAACATTGTTCACTCACATTTGCTTATGTCCTTTTACTCTATAGTCTCAATGACATTATTATTTCTTGCTTTGTTATTTCTTTTCTCCAATCCACATTAGTAGCCTGTTCTTATAAATAATTCAGCATCTGTCTGAGCATTTGTTTGTAATATTATCTTATATGATGTTATGTAGGAAGAGGGAGAAAAATGCAAAGTATTTTTGAAAGGCTAGTAATGCTTAAATACAGGGAAATAATTTTTCTTTCGATCTTTCATGTTTGCAAAGTGGTTCTGTCACATCCATTGCCTCTGAACTTACACTGAACTTTTGCTTCCAGAAAGTCTGGTTTCATAGACTCCAGCCTGCTGTAAAATTTGATATCACTGAAACTTGATAAGAGGGTCCATTGCAATCACATGCACCTACAAAGCTATCTACCATACCTGTAATTCCTGGTGAGCTTGTGTCTATTTGTATGTTCAAATAGGCTTCAAAGGAAGCAAGTCAGATCATCTGTACACACAATGGGGGCAAGGAGAACCATTTTTGCTTTTATTTTTTTCAAATACAATTTTGAGATAATGTTGTTAAAATTTCCAGGGCAATTTAGGACTCAGAGCCAGGTGTTCACATTTGAGATCTGCAGTTGAAACCTTGCTGGCTTACTTCCCACGATACATCCGACAATATTGCCTAGGAGCTGTCGGGAAGCTCGCCACAATTGTAACGGACATCCAATCTTCCAGTTTCTAAACAGAGTTAAGGAAGACAAACTTTGAAAACAGAATTAAGTCCGTGTTGGAGGACTTACACTTTCAACTCTCTTGACTGCCAATGACTAAGAGTATAACTTTTCTAAATTATGAAAACCTACAGGAATCCAGGTCAAATGTTGACTTAGGGCTCTTCTCACATGCTGTTTCCTCTGCTTGGATGCTGTTCCCTCCCCACCCACTCTACTCTTAACTTAAAATCTAATTTTACTTCACCCTTAGGGTCTCAGCTTCCCTGACACCTCAGAAGAGGCTGGGCACCCCAGTAT
Source organism: Pan paniscus (assembly GCF_029289425.2). NCBI lineage: Eukaryota > Metazoa > Chordata > Mammalia > Primates > Hominidae > Pan > Pan paniscus. The sequence continues at coordinate 62,160,630 of NC_073261.2, forward strand.
ATGCTCTTCCAGTGCATTCCATCTCTACTTCGTAGCGCTATCCTTATTTTTTTCTCTAGCGGTTGATTGATGTCTGCTTCCCCCAATAAACATAAGGAAGCTATAGGAGAGCAGAACTATATCTTTCTTACTCACCACTGGCTAGCTAGGCTCAAGGTGGCAGTCCAATAAAGATGTAAACCGATAAATCAATGCATGTGAGTGAAAATAATAATAGCTAGCTAACATTTACATGTTTGTTTACTACATCCCAGGCTCTGTGTGGAGTGTTTTACCAGCGAGAATGAATGAATGACCACAAAAATGAACATTAAGTACATTAGAAGTATCTGAACGAATAGTAGATGTAATCTTACACAAGTTATGCATGAAGCCTTTTTGTTTACATAAAATTTAGGGGAATGTTTCAAGTTCAGTATTTCATGATTTATCTAACCTCAATTGCAGACGAGGGAGAAACTCAAGTTTTATAGGTAAACTGCCAAGAACAAAGCTTGGAAAAGGTCAACAGGTAAAATAGTAGTAATGTGCTCCTATCTAAAGCTGAAACAATAACCAGAGGAAGGAGAAGATGGGGAGCTAGGAAGCCCAAGGTAAATGCGCATTTTTATTCAGATTCTCGAAGAGGTATGTGACCCAAAAAGGGTTAAAAACTAATGCTATCTATATTATTTTGTAAACTGCATCTTTTAGTCGGTACATCTTGTCATCTTATCATGTCATTGAATATTCCTCTACAACATCTTTTCAAGTAGCTAGAAGAATTTTATTGTATGCATGTGCCATTATTTGTTTAACTATTCTCCTAAAGTTGAACATTTAGTTTACTTCCCATTTTTGCCAGTATCAACTTGTAACTAAATCTTTGCATACATCCTTAATTATTTGCTTTAATACAGTAAAGGGGTTAAATTACAGGGACCAGGCTGGGCGCAGTGGCTCATGCCTGTAATCCCAACACTTTAGGAGGCTGAGGTGGGCAGATCAGGAGATCAGGAATTTAAGACCAGCCTGGCCAACATGGTGAAACTCTGTCTCTACTAAAAATACAAAAATTAGCTGGGTTTGGTGGTGGGCGCCTGTAATCCCAGCTACTCGGGAGGTTGAGGCAGGAGAATTGCTTGAACTCACGAGGCGGAGGTTGCAGTGAGCCGAGATCGCGCCACTGCATTCAAGCCTGGGTGACAGAGCAAGACTCCATCTCGAGAAAAAAAAAATTATAGGGCCTAATATTTGTAATTGTATATGGGAAAAACTGGCTTCACACAGGATATTTCATCCAGGTTTGAGATCATAACCTTCCTTTAAATCAAAGAGCACAAAGCTAGCAACTTCAAAAAATGAACATTTAACAGCATTTGTATTTATTTACATTGAATTGCTTTACCATTTCTTCAAGTTGCTTTACCATTGCTTCAATCAAAGCAGCAAAATGTTAGTAATGCTAAATTGAAAGAAATTCTGAAGGTGCCATCTGGAAATGGCAGCACCTTGGCCCTAAAAAGCATTCTTGACTCAATATTGAAGATACTTGTCATGGTATTTTTTTCTGATTCCAGGGAGTTTTAATATATGTTCAATTGAGTGATAATCTTAGAAAACAATCATGGACCTCTTCACTATGTTTCCAAGAAAGATCTCAAGCCTTCGAGATTAGCACAAATCTTAAAAGGTCATATCTGAGTACTTTTGGTTTCTTACCTCCTAAAAGGCAAACCAGGCCATTTGTTGTTTTGCCTGGTAACAAGAGGAAAGAGCTTCTAAAATTAGTGTGAAGCCAGACCTACTGTGAATTAATAATGAATAGAATCACTGATTCCATAAATAACAGGATTCAGGGTTGAGAAGGTCAGCTTGGCTGCACTCCTAGAGGAGTAAAAGCGCCTCCAAAGTTAATGCTAGAAATAAAAGGTAGGGAGCCATGATGTTTCTAAAGGAAACCTAAAGAAAATCTTGCTGTGCAGGATGAATTTCAGTAGTGGCCATTCTTAAAGTCAACTGCATCTCAGATAATCACAGTCAAAAAAGTAAAGCTAATGAACCTCATCCAACAACTTGGTTTAGGATTATTGTTTGTGATAGCGTACTTTCTGTCATGTTAGTCATCACCATGAAAAGCTGTTTTTAAAAAGTGATCCCAGGCTGGGCACGGTGGCTCACGCCTGTAATCTCAGCACTTTGGGAGGCCAAGGTGGGCGGATCACAAGGTCAGAAGATCGAGACTATCCCGGCTAACACGGTGAAACCCTGTCTCTACTAAAAATACAAAAAATTAGCTGGGCGTGGTGGCATGTGCCTATAGTCCCAGCTACTTGGGAGGCTGAGGCAGGAGAATCGCTTGAACCCAGGAGGCAGAGGTTGCAGTGAGCCAAGATCATGCCATTGCACTCCAGCCTGGGTGACAGAACAAGAATCTGTCTCAAAAAAAAAAAAAAAGTGATCCCACTCTCAGAAAACATGAATAGGTCCCCGGCCTGTACAGCCCTCCCAACTGGCTTTGATCTTTCATACCTACATGTTGTCAGGTAAATTAATTTTTTTTTTTTTTTTTTTTTTGAGACAGAGTCTTGCTCTGTCACCCAGGCTGGAGTGCAGTGCCACAATCTTGGCTCACTGCCACCTCCACCTCCCGGGTTCAAGTGATTCTTCTGCCTCAGCCTCCCAAGTAGCTGGGATTACAGGCACCCACCACCATGCCTGGCTAACTTCTGTATTTTTAGTGGAGATGGGGTCTCACCATGTTGGCCAGGTTGGTCTAGAACTCCTGACCTCCAGTGATCCACCTGCCTTGGCCTCCCAAAGTGCTGGGATTACAGGCATGAGCCACCATGCTTTTTTTTTTAGACAGGGTCTTGCTCTGTCGCCCAGGCTAGAGTGTAGAGGCATGATCTCGGCTCACTGCAACCTCCACCTCCCGGATTCAAACAATTCTCCTGCCCCAGCCTCCCGAGTAGCTGGGATTACAAGCGTGCCACCACGCCCAGCTAATTTTGTATTTTTAGTAGAGACAGGGTCTCACCATGTTGGCCAGGCTGGTCTCAAACTCCTGACTCAGGTGATCCGCCCGCCTTGGCCTCCCAAAGTGCTGGGATTATAGGCCTGAGCCACTGGCCCGGCCGTCAGGTGAATTAATTTAACAGACAAGACAAAACCCTTAAGGCTACATTTGGATCCCCTATAGAGCTCTGATAGTCAAGGAATCTTGAAAGTAGCCCAACAGCCAAGAACTTGTCTCAAATTGTATTCGGTTTTCTTATTTCTGATGAAACTTGGTTTCCAGAGATGAATAGTAATCTCATTTTTTTTTGTACGTTCAGGTGTTCAATTGCTGTTGTTTTTCTAAAATGGTAGTTTTCTTCCCTTTAATCCACCGCTTCATGTCACCTTGTGATATCAAACAAGGATATCACATTTTGAACCACACTTAGCACAGGCCAAATACTTTATGAAATGGGCATGACTCAAACTTGACAAAATGAAGCATAAAGACCCATGCTGCCCTTTTCCTAGAAAGCTGATGAATCCTTCACCAATTCTTTTCAGTAGTTTTGCTCCTGGCCCCCAGGGCTGTTCGTTCTTCTCAGCACACACTATTTATGTATCTTTCACTATGGTACAGATTCTTCAAAGACCTTCCCTTTGTATCTCTAAGATAGCTAAGTATTTGAAACATCCACTCCACTTAATTAATGCAACCCAAATAGTAGAGATTAAATCATCCCAGGCTTCCAGGCAAATGGAGGCTCTTTCCTCTGGTAGGTCACAAACACACACACAAATAGAAGCAAATGTACACCTATGTAAAAATACCCATCGACTCCAGAACTGCTCACAACAGGATCTCGGGAAGCTGCCTTGTTACTAAAAGATCCCAAAATAAAAATACAAGAAAACAGATTCAAAGGAATAAGGTAAAATTTCACCTTCGGAGAGCTGGCTCTAGACAGGATAAACTTGATCCTGAATTTGGTCATAGCATGCAGTTTTTTCATGGGTTGGCACAGAGGACCAAGGAAGAGCAGACCTGGGAATCACAGGAATGCTCTATCTCAGGCTCATGGATGCATTGGCTGAGAGCCCCAAACACGTGAAAGTTCTATTGCCACTATCATGGTCCCACTGTGGGAAGACCCACTGTTAAGTCAGGTTACATGTTTGAAATCAAAATTTAAAAGTATGCTCCTCTAAGCTAATCGTATAGAACTGTACATGACCTTGGCCTACTCTAACCCAGTGAAACATTACCAGCTCAGTAGAGCAGAAAGAGGTCATTTTCAAAACTGGTTGAATTATAACAGGATTTCCTGAAGGCCAAGAGGAAACCATGCTGTTTCACTGCAAGCAAAGCAGAGTGGGCCAGGATAATAAAGTACTCAGGAGTGAATCCTGGCACACAGAGAAATTAAAGAAACATGTGGCTGGACACTGTGGTTCACCCCTGGAATCCCAGCACTTTGGGAGGCTGAGGCGGGCGGATCACCTGAGGTCGGGAGTTCGAGACCAGCCTGACCAACATGAAGAAACCCTGTCTCTACTAAAAATACAAAATTAGCCAGGCGTGGTGTTGCATGCCTGTAATCCCAGCTACTTGGGAGGCTGAGGCAGGAGAATCACTTGAACCGGGGAGGTGGAGGTTGCAGTGAGCCGAGATCACGCCATTACAATCCAGCCTGGGCAACAAGGTGAAACTCTGTCTCAAAAAGAAAAGAAAAGAAAAGAAAAGAAAAGAAACATGTTGGTGGGGATAAGAGTATTCTTAGGGGTTAGGTGGAGTCACACAGAGGTGCAAAAATAAACGAAATATATAGAATAGTACATCCACAGGTCAGGAATACCATGCCTCCACTTGCCCCAGGGTTCTGCACACTGCAGGCACTCAGTAAATGTTAATTGACTGAATTAATAGGCTTCATAGTTCCAACATGCAGTACAGTGCCTAATTGGCTAGTCCAGGCAAGCCCTCTTAATACTATATTTGGAGAATGAGAGACATGAACTGGTTGAGTGACCTCCTCAGGTTACCCTCTGTGTTAGAAGCACAGCCAAGACAGGAGTCGAGGCACAAGCATCCACCAGCCACCAATGAACTGGCCCACCAACGACGAGGCCAGGAGCTGAGGAGGCAGGAATGCTAAGATAAATGGAATTTGAAGTCTAAATTCAGAGAATTTTCAGTTCTCTCGAATCACAAATGAGAACATTTAAAATGAACTCATCAAACTCTCTCACAGGGTGGCTCAAGAAATAGGAGACTCCAAGTTCAAGTGAGAAGTTGTATAGGAAGAACTCTAAGATGGCACAAGGAAGGGCATGAGCTCTGGAAGCAGGCAGTCCTGGCTTTGAATCTAGCTCTATTACTCACCAGCCATGACCTGAAGCAACTTAACCTCTTCAAGACTCAGTTTCCTCGCCTCTAAAATGAAAATGATAATGATTGTCTCATAGAGTTGATGTGCAAAGTAAAGATGTGATATAAGCCCCTAACATCATGAGTGGCCCAAAATGGGCACTCAGGTACAAAGCCACAAACAAAATGCTAGTTATGACAATGATTCCACTAGGAACAGCAGAGCATCAGTCAGAGGTCGTGTAAAGTTTCCACTGACTTGATGATCTAAAGTAATGAATAAACACAGGAACAGGTCATTCAAACTGCAGATTACAAGGATAGTTTTTTTCAGTATGAGAAAAATGCTGTTTGGTAGCTCACAAGCAGATTTCACTCTGGAGCAGTGCCCTTGACACAGAGGAGGCTGGGCTTTCTAACTTGTCTGCTCTCTCTCTCTTTCTCTCTCTCTCTGAGCTTCTGATACATAGTATTCAGCAAATACACCACATACTGGAGAGTGGTATATCATATACCCTGTGACTGCATTTTACGACAGACTCCCAGGATTAAGGGCAGATGTACTATGCACTTGAATATGCCCAAAGTTTAAGAGTTAAGTTACTTAATGCTACATCCAGTGGCATCATTTGCAACAGAGCTGGCTACCAAAAATGCATTTGGGGATTCTCACTTTCCAACTAAAAACTACATTAAACCAGCACAGTGCATTGGAATTTTATATGAGACTGTAATAGTTGACAACATCCGTATCTCCATATCAAAGAGAAACCATCCCTTTTTCACAAGGAACTTATTTCAAAGGAGTTATACTTCTGAATGAGAGACAGTCCAACGATCTGGACCTAGAATCCCTGAGACTGTAGATGTTGAATAATATTAGTGTTATAAGAACCTCAGTTATTGTTATTGTTATTATTATTATTATTGAGATGGAGTCTCAATCTGTCGCCCAGGCTGGAGTGCAGTGGTACAATCTCAGCTCACTTCCACCTCCACTTCCCAGGTTCAAGCGATTCTCTTGCCTCAGCCTCCCAAGAAGCTGAGATTACAGGCGCACACCAAGAAGTCCAGCTAATTTTTGTCACGCCAAGACGTCCAGCTAATTTTTGTATGCTTTTGTAGAGATGGGGTTTTGCCATGTTGGCCAGGCTGGTCTTGAACTCCTGGCCTCAAGCACTCTGCCCACCTTGGCCTCCCAAAGGGCTGGGATTCCAGGTGTGAGCCACCTTGCCCGGCTTGACCTACACTTTTCTAAGTCCATTTCTCAGTTCTCAGGTCACATCTGAGGTGTGTGTCAGTAGCATCCGACACAGTGATGACTCCCTTTCCTCTGAATTTGTTTCTTTACTTGGCTTCCAGCACAAACCCTTTCTTCATTTTCCTCCTACTCACTAGGCATTCCTTCTTAGACTGCTTCCCTGGTCCAGCCTTTTCTCTCTGACCTCATAATCTTGGAGGGCCCCAGGGCTCAGCCCTCGGGCACCTTTTCTTCCTTATTCACCCTCTTGGTGATCTCACCTGGTTTCATAGCATTAAATATCACCAGATGCTGCCAAATGTGCACCTCCAGCTCAGACTTCTCTCCTGAACTCCAGACTTCTTTTTTTTTTTTTTTTTTTTTTTTTTTTGAGATGGAGTCCCACACTGTCACCCAGGCTGGAGTGCAGTGGCACGATCTCGGCTCACTGCAACCTCTGCCTCCAATGTTCAAGTGATTCTCCTGCCTCAGCCTCCCAAGTAGCTGGAATTACAGGCACCTGCCACCACGCCCAGCTAATTTTTGTATTTTTAGTAGAGACGGGGTTTCGCCATGTTAGCCAGCTGGTCTCGAACTCCTGGCCTCAAGTGATCTGCCTGCCTCGGCCTCCCAAAGTGCTAGGATTACAAGCGTGAGCCACCACGCCCGTTTGAACTCCAGACCTTTATCCAGCTGCCTGCTTCATGTATCAAACTTAACAAGTCCAAACTTGGACTTCTGTTCTTCCCTTTGAAGCCAGCTCCACTCCCAGTCTGCACTCTCTCAGTCGATGGTGACTCTATTCAAAACCTTTAGAGTCCTTCTGGACTCCTCTTACTTTTTTTTCTTTTCTCACATCCGAATCTTGTTGGCTTTCTCTTCAAAATATATCCTGCATCCAACCACTTCTCACTACCTCCACTGCTGCCACTGTGTTCCAATCCATTGTCATCTCTCTCTTGGATTATCACATTCCCTTCCTCACAACAGTCTCACTGTCGCCCAGGCTGGAGTGCAGTGGAGCGATATCGGCTCACTACAACCTCAGTGATCTTCTGATAGCCTTGTAGTATAAAGCAATTCTCTCTCTTGACCCATCATAGCTGTCCAGGTACCATTTAAAGAATAACAACAACAAAAGGTGACCATTTAGACAATTTAAGAATTACATCCAAAAAGCAAACACATGGAGAAAAAAGCAAAACAAAATATAGGCTAGTGAGCACAATTAATTCCAATAGCCAGTTACAAATCCTTGCAACTTTCTCATTCCTTTAGGTTCAGAGAAGTCAGAAGACTTCAGGTTGAGGAAAGCCAGGAATATAAAAGCCAAGGTCAGCTTTTAATTTACCTTTAACATGATCAAAACTAAACTTTTGCCCAGGAGTTTTCTCAGTAACAAAGGTGAGCAATTCCACCTTCAAAGGCATTTTTGGGTCTACTCAACAGCTTCAATTGCAGTATACCCTGTTTTCCTCAAAATTAAGTTTCACATTTGTAAATGTTGATCAATAAACTAGTTCTGCTTTCCCAGGTTTCACGCTCAATTCTGAATGTCCTTAGGGGGACACTGTGAAATTTATAAGGGCTCTGCTTCTTCTGCCTTCCTTTAAAGGATGGTGTTCCACTAAGATTCACCTTTCCATCTTCCACTCTCTTATCTTAATTTACATACTTTCACTGGGTAATCTTGCCCACTTCTTCCCCTATGCTCATGACTCTCAACCCTCTACCTATCTCTAGCTCAGACCTCTCTCTTGAGCTTCAGATCCACATATCCCTGGATGTCCCATTCTCAAACACATAGTGCACACACAGAGTTCTTTCTCTCTGCCAAATGTACACCTCTTCCTCCCTTTCATTTTCCTTACTGGTGCCAAGATTCATCTAATCACTCAGGCCAGAAACCTGAGCGTGGTGCTATAAGATCACAGAGGAGAATCCAAGGATAGTAGCAATTTGCTGCAGGGTAGGAATGCAGGGAGGCATTCCAAGTGACATAATGTAACTATAGAGATGCCAAAATAAGAAAAAGCATGGTATGTGTGCTGTTAGGATAGAATAGGACAGGCTGAGGTAACAAATAAAACCTCATAATCTCAGTGGCTTTTTCTCATTTAAAAAAATATATATATATGTCTTATGCCAATTGGTCAGCTTTCCTGCAACAGAAATTCAGGACCCAGCCTGCTTCCATTTTACAACCCACTGAGTTAGAGTTTCGCACATCCTAGCATATGGACAAAAGAGAATAAGCATGAAGAACTCAGACCCCCTCTTAGTCTTCCTGAACCAGAATGCCATATCCCTCCACTCACTTTTTTGTTGTCAAAAATTTGGTCAGTGTCCCAACCTAGCTGCAAAAAAAAACTGGGAGATGTCTTCTCATCTGCCTAGGAAGGTGAAATGAGGTAGTGAACATGTAGCATTTTCCCTACTATGACATGTTTAGGAAACCGTTAAGAAGACTGGCATACCTGGAAACCAATGGGAATTATGGGTTGGGTTGGGGGTGTAATATGTGTTGTGGAGAGAGGGTAGGTAGACAGTGCTAGGAGACACAAGAACGTAGGTACCATGGCCAATATAACTAGAAGGACTGGGTGGAGTCAAGAGCCTGAGTGCCATGCTAAGAATAGCATGCCAGTTCAATGGGAGTTTAAAGATGGGAAGTGAGAAAAGACAGGGAGAGGTGGTCAGTGGAGAATCCTAGAGCTCAAACTTCTCAACCTGAGAGCCCCAAGTAAAGGACCAGCTCTTGCTCCAGGACCAGCCTGAGGTTCCAATTGCTTTAAGAATCCATCGAGTGCAGACCAGGATATGAGACTCTGACCTAAAAACAAACTAAAAAGTTCTGTGTTCATTACCTCTGGACATTGTGTGATCCTTCCTCTAATGGCTTGGCTCCCAAAACCTCCCCACTGGCACTCCCCTCTCAGCTGCATCCCAATTCCCTCCGCTGCATCCCAATTCCCTCCGCTGCATCCCAATTCCCTCCGCTGCATCCCAATTCCCTCCGCTGCATCCCAATTCCCTCCGCTGCAACCTAATTCCCTCCGCTGCATCCCAATTCCCTCCGCTGCATCCCTTCTCCCTCCGCAGGCTCACCTCCCTTTTCTCTCCGGGTTCAGCCTTTCTTCTTGATTTTGGTGGGTGCGGGTTCTTGGCCCCTTCTTATGGGGCTCTGCCTCCAGTAGTACGTGCTCCAGCTGACTTGCATTCTGTTTTACGCTCAGCCATCTTCAACCAGGCCTATCCAATCAAAATAATAACATTAATAACTAGTATGTACTAAATGGTTACTATATGCCAGGCGCTATTCAAACATGTTTTATAAGGTCATGTGCTGTATAACAATATTTCAGTCAATATACTATTGTGGTCCCATAAGAGTATAATACTGTATTTTTACTGTGTACTTTTTCTATGTTTAGATGTGTTTAGATACATAAATACTTACCAGTGTGCTACAATTGCCTGCAGTATTCAGTACCATAACATGCTGCACGAGTTTGTAGCCTAGCAGGAATAGGCTATACCATATATCCTAGGTGTGTAGAAGGCTACACCATCTGAGTCTGTGTAAGTACACACTATGATGTTCACACAAACTCATGATCGCCCAGTGACACATTTCTCTGATCTTAAGCAATGCATGACTGTCACATGACTGTATATAATTATTTATTCTCAGGAAAAAAACCATGAGGTAGGTGGTATTGTTATTGCTTTATGCAGATAAAGAAACAGATGCAAAAAAGGCTAACTTGCCACATTCATGGCGCTTATAAGTGGTCAAGCTAGAATCTGAATCCAGGATGTCTGGCTTTTAACTAGACATAAGTTAAAAGTGCTATCGGCACTACTAAGTAAAGGATGAAGGAGAGGAAAGATAGAGACAACATGCCTTCATGATCTTGAAAGTAAAAAAAGAATGCAAGTAGCAGTTGTAATCACTAAGAAGGGAGAAGAAACAGTCTCCATTGTAGATAATTGCAAAGAAGGAGGCGCCACCAGAGGATAAAAAGCCTCCAATCATTCACACAAGGGACATTTGTTTCTTAAAAGGGAGACAAACTCCTGGAAGAGAATAGATACGCCTGATTTTTTCTCAGTGGAATTTCACTTGCCCTGGCAGGTGGGTGGCAGGGAGATCTGAGGCCCCTCGAATTACAGCTCCTGGGCCCTGCCTCAGAAAAGTCCATTCGTCTCGGTAGAGCCCCTCCCACAGACTCACAATGTGGCCGTCTCGAGCTGGCCCGAGGCTGGACGTGCAGTCAGCCGAGCACACAAAATGAGAACTGTTTTCCTGCGTGCAGCTGGCGCGCGCTTTCCGCTAGTCGCAGCTGCTTGGAGCCCTGCGCGGCTGGCGGGGCCACGCCCCCGATGAATATTCATGCCCAGCTTGGGCTCGGGAGCCCAGGATTTCAAAGCCCCTGAAGGGATTTGAGGGGCGAGGGAGCTTCCTGATAGGGAGTTAGAAGGAAGGAAGGAGCCGGGCTTTGTACGGGCTTGCTTTTGAAGACTACAATGAGGAAGGGTCACATGGAAAGTCAAATCCCGAGTTGCTAATCTAGGCTAGGTCAAGTTTGCAATGAGAGCTAGCTCCCTCCCTCCTTGTAATTTATCGAGTCTTTCAATGTCCTTTCACACAGACAACGTGCAATTACTGGTGTTTCGCAGCCAGGCTCTCTTTCTAGCACTGGGGAGCATGAAAACAACCGAGAGTAGGCTTTTAGCTGGGTTTTAAGTGCTTACTTCATAACTCTTACCCGGTTAAACGTCTGCGATGACAACGCTCCTTCTTCTCACGTAGGTTTCTGTGCATGGATTTTAATTTGCACACATTCTTTACCTAATCTATGATTTTTAGATACGTCAGTCTGTCATGGGCTAGAAACTTAAAAAAAAAAAACTTTTAAAATGGATATACTCTTAGGTCTAGTTGAGACACTAAGTATTAACCCTATTTATTAGCACTCAAGTTTGGCTATTATTTTTATTAATGGAGAGATTTCCCAGCACAGATCATCTGAAAGAGTAGATAGTTCCCAAATGCATTTCACTGACTTATATATAATACTAGGTGGGCTTTTGAGTAAGTGGATTCACTGTCTTTTGTTGTTGTTGGGGCCATAAAAGTGTTTACTTTAGAATCCACTTAACAGAAATTACTGGAGCTTTATTGAGTGCCTCTATTCCATTAATCCCTCCATTAAGAGAGAGGCTTAATGCTTTTTACCTACAAATTGGAAATGGAAGAAATAACATTGGGAGGAAACCAAAGAATAAACAGGAATATATTGTGAAAGCATTTAGCTACCTTAAATGAAGGCAAACCCCTCCCCCACCCCACTTCCATAATGGAGAACTGAACAAACATGCAGATATGAGGGTAGAACCACTGCGAACAGCCCACGGGATCTTATGGGAAATAGGACGAGGATCAGACAAAGGACATAAACAAGTGTCCCCATAAACTTGGATTCTAGCAATTATAGACAGACACATTTGCCATCAATCCCCAGCAAAGTTCTAGATTGAATAGTTAAGCAAGCAGCTAGTGAGCACTTTAGAAAGGTGACTCCTAAGAACCAGTAAGAGTTCACCAGAACTAGTCAAGCCAAACTGTATTTCCTTTTTATTTATTTTTAAAAAACAAAATGCTTGACTTCATCACAATCCCAAAAACAACGAACATATTGACAAAAGGATGACCTATGTCCCCCAACCTTTTCTTTTTTTCTATAATGGACTCAGTATTCAGAATTGCTAAATTGAGTATCTGGTTGCTATATTAGTCCATTCTTGCATTGCTGTAAAGAAATACCTGAGACTGGGTAATTTATAAGAAAAGAGGTTTAATTGGCTCATGGTTCCGCAAGCTGTCCATAGTGGCATCTGCTCCTGAGGAGGCCTTGGAAAGTTTACAATCATAGTGGAAGGCAAAGGGGGAGCCAACATCTTACATAACCAGAGCAAGAGGAAGGCGAGAGGGAGGTGCTACACACTTTTAAACACCCAGACCTCATGAGAACTCTATCAGGAGAATAGCACGAAGGGGATGGTGCTAAATCATTCATGAGAAATCCACCTCCATGATCCAACCACCTCCCATGAGGCTCCACGTCCAACATTAGGGATTACAATTCAACATGAGATTTGGGTGGAGACACAGATCCTAAACCATATCAGTAGCCAAAAGAGAATAGACTTTAGAGCCAGAAGGAACTGGGTTTGATTCCAGGCTCTGCAACTTACTATTTATGTGAGTAGATTGGACATCTCTGAATCTCAGTTGTCACAACTGCAAAATGAGAATAGAATATTTACTTCATAGATATTAAAGAAAATACATAGGTACTCATAGGTACTCAAGAAAGGGCAATCATTATTAAGATACAGTTCAAAAGGTACAAATACAAACATAAACTCAGGAAAGAGAAGAGCTGAATCAAATAGTTCATATAGAAAGAATTTTTTAATTTATGAAAAGCTCAATATGAAATAACAAAGTAACATGTGTCAGGTGCAGACTGAAGCTTATTAATATTAGTACATGGAAGCCAATAGTAAAGAGTCCCAATTAATTTTACTTGGTCAGATCCTATCTGAAATTCTCTGCCCCCTTTTGGGTAGCACACCTGAAAGGGAGCAAGGAAAAATTAAATAACATCCAGGATGATGTAAGACCCAGGAACCACAATATCTGAGAAATAATTGAAAGAAATGGTGGTTTTTATCTAGAAGAGGTTACAAAATGGCTGTCTTCTGATATTTGAAGAGCTATGATGTAGAATAGGTATAAAATGGGTTTGTATGGCTCTAAATGGTAGAATTAGGAGACATGATCAGACGTTGCTGTGAGATAGATTTTAGACTCGAACATGTAGAAGAGCTGTTCAACGTAGCAATGAGCATTCCTGAAAAATAGTAAGCTCACAATTACTGAAAGAATTCCTACAATGAGTAGAATTCAGCTGTCAAGAAAAGTGTAGAAGAGATTATGGCATTGGAAAAGAGTGGCCTAGTCTTAGAGTTAGTCATACACCATATACATGCCACCACCCCCAGCAATGGGAGTCTATGACTAATCAATGACAGCTGTCTTCCCTGCTGAGCTAAACTCAGCCTAGCAATCCTTTTCAATACAATGCTCCAAGCCATCCCCACCAATTTATCAGAGTTGACAACCTATCCAACCCAGATGATCCCTTAGTGTCTCTAAGATCCTATAACTTAAAATTTTGCCCCCTATAGCAGGTCTACAAAATACATCTGTAAATTAACTAGAAGGAAAGTCATCGTTAAGCACAAAATATTTCCAGGTATCTGTGTATGTTTGTGTGTTTATGTCTGTATATGTACATATATGTGTGACAGTATATACATGGCTACTCCAAAACAGGAATCTTATGGCGGAAATAACATATTGGCCACAGGAGCCCTTAAATAGTGAATCTCATTTGTGACATGCCAATAATTAATGACGTTGCTTTCTCCTCCACAAAAATTCAAACCTTTTGCTACCCTATTCCACCCCTTATAAAATTTCAAACTTATTTTGTAAGTTTTAACTTTTGGGGCATCACAGGCAGGTTGGTAGAAAAGGAGAGAATGTGAGGAATTGGCAGAGATAGTGCCAGAGTACTTATAAACTCTCAAGAAAAGGGAGGATTTTCATTAGTAAGCAGAGTGGCCAAAGAGAAGCCAATAAGAGACTAAATTACAATGTTCAAAGGTATTAGCAAACTTAGATTTCGAACTAATGGGTGGGCAGCAGGAGGTACTCCTGGAAGGAGTCCTGGTTGAAGACAGGTGGATGGCAGCTCATATTTTGGCTCCCTAGCTAACAATTAAGAAGAACAAAAATTCCAATTTAACTCCCAAAGAGAGGGAAGAAGGTGCAAAGACAATTCAGTGAAGAAAAGATAGTCTTTTCGATAAATAGTGTAGGAATAATTGGATATCAGTATGCAAAAACAAAATTGAATCCTTCTCACCATTTAGAAAATTAACATGAATCACAGACCTAGATACAAAACTTACTAACTATAAAACTTGACATTTTCTTTAAAAAATTAAGGTATTTAATTTCAAAAGTGAGTCCGTTTAAAGACAAATATAAGTAAATAACAGTATATACAAGTGGTATACAGATATGCAAAAATGATGAAGTTGGCGCTCCCCAACTGCCCTTTAACACACTGCCTCCGAGGGCTGAGAGGTATCATAGCCCCAGCCAGGCAGGATGGTGTTTAATAAAGAATTCAGTTTCAGGAGGAATGTCTGTCAAACCAGGAAACTCTGCCAGAACCTCATCATATGGGCATGGGAGACTGTTGGATGAGGATGTGGAGAAGCTGCCATTTGCAGCCCAGTGTTTCCCTAGACTCCAGGGATCTCAAGTTTAGGAGACAGGAACATGAATTCTAGTTGTCACTAGCCATCACTTGTGCAGCTACTTTTCGGCAGCCCGGCCTGAACATAGTGGGCTCAACTGGCCAGACAAAAACCTGAAAAGTAAATGTATCAGCACCTGCAACTAATTGAGCTGAGTAAGGCAGGAGAAAAGTATGTGCTTCTCATCTCATGTCTTAAATTCTTGGACCTTAAATTATGATGTCAGTTACAACATCTTTCTTTATTCAAATCAAACTCCACTCTCCAATATGTCAAGAATTCTTTTTTTTTTTTTTTTTTTTGAGACCGAGTCTCACTCTGTCACCCAGGCTGGGAGTGCAGTGGTGTGATCTGAACTCACTACTACCTCTGCCTCCTTGGTTCAAGCAGTTCTCCTGCCTCAGCCTCCCGAGTAGCTGGGATTGCAGGTGCTCGCCACCACGCCCAACTAATTTTTGTATTTTTTGTAGAGACAGGGTTTCACCATGTTGGCCAGGCTGGTCTCGGACTCCCAACCTCAAGTGATCCACCTGCCTTGGCCTCCAAAGTGCTAGGATTACAGGTGTGAGCCACCGCACCCGGCCCAATGTCAAGAATTCTAAAAGAAGGTATGTAACAAATTTTTTAAGAGATCCCCTGACAATTGATTTTCTAAGAAAGTTACAAAATATTCCTTCCTTCTTTACCCATAAAAGTCTTAGACATATAAAGGCAACATAAAGCTTAAAAGCATTATCTATGGTGTCAGGTTGTCTGGGCTCAAGTTCTAGCTCTGCCTCCTAATAGCTGTGTAAGCTTGGCCTGGGTTCCTAAGCCCTCTGAACCTTAGTTTCCTCTTCTGTAAAATGAGGATTCCACCGCCCAACACACACACACAAAGGAAGTGTTTATTTCAAGGTGCATTTAGCACATAGCGAACCAGAGTTACAGAGCAGGAGGGGAGTTGAAAATCATCTAGAATTTCTCTCTCCTCTGTTGTACTAGTAGAGCAAGGCCCAGAGACATTGGTAACTTACCCAACATCTCATAGCTAAATTAGGGGCAGGCCTGTTTTTCAGAAATTGAAGTACTATCATTTTTCATTTCAGTTTCCTTTCCTCTCTTGGTGTTTGGTACAATTTTCTCGGTACCTCCTCTTCTTGTGCCAGACTGACAACAACTTGCACCATATTTTACTCTAGGATTTTCCACGGCTTTTCTGTGACCCCACATCCTTTAGCACTCCTACATTGTGAAAGCTGAACACCATCTGTCATTGATCAGCACACAATAGTCCCTCAAGAGCTTGGTAAATGTCTTTTCTGTAAAGCATCCTTCTCCTTTATGCATAATGCAATGTTATAATTTAACTTTCAAGATCCACTCAGGGTAGAAGGGATGATAAGACAGGTCCATACATAAACATTCTCCCCACTGGACAGTATGACTATAAGTATACCACAATGTGCTCTTCTTGAGCTAACAACACATTACCTAATGATCTTCCACTTCCAGGCTTTTAAGAGCCCTTCTCCCAGAAAGAAAAGATAATGCATTGGTTTCTACATCGTTTCTTTAAATTATGGGCAGAAGCTACTATTCTAAAAAGATTATCTAGTTAACACAAGCTAATTCAGGTGGGAAATCTCCATTGCCTTCCTGATGATTTTCCCGAAGTCTATAAGGTAGAGTCATAAACTACAGCAGGTTTTACTAATAACAGCTAACCAGAAGGACAAGCTATTTGGAAATTAGGTCACATCTTAGGGCTTTCTGCCAAACTCACACACAGGAATAGTAACATCTTTGCCAGAATATCTCTGAACACAAAGAACAATGATAGATAATGTTGTTCTGCTGGGAATGCTGAACGGCTGGATTCCTTGTGTGTAGGGTGTCTTGGAGTAAGTTTCCTGACCAAAAGAGAAAGGTTAAGGGGAATGCTTCCAGTATCTGCATTTCCAAAATAGACTTTTCTATACCAGTTTTACTATATTTTACATTTCCTGCACCTAAAATGCCTGGTATGGAGTAGGGGATTCAAATGTACAGAACAGAGGAATGAATGATTGATTTTCTTTCCCTTCTTCTATTATCCCATTCACGTACTGCCTCAGAGATACACATAAAAATGAACAAGCTTTATCAGTGAAGAGCTCAGACTCTCCTTTTTGGTTCTATTGCTGGTGTTTGTGGGACATTTGTTCAGGGCTCTGTGTCATCAAGTGGCCTTTGAGTGCCTAGCACTCTGCCCTTGTCTCACACCTGTCCTTTCTACCTTGAAGAGGAATTCTGTCAGGGAAAAGAGTTTAAAGTCCTGCCACAGGTAGCACCTGGGAGCCTGTTGAAAATGTAAAATCTGAGACCCCACCCCAGAATCAGAATCCACATTTTAAGGGGCTCCCCAGGAGAGTTTGAAAAGCACTAGTTTAAGCCTGCTTAAAAGTGGATCCTCCAAACACTACTGCCTGCTGGTCTCTGAAGATGTACAGCCTAAGATTGTATCCCAGGTTGACAATGGTTTTTAGAAAGGGAAGAAAGACAAGAAGCCCACCAGACTTTGGAAGTTTGCAAATTAACAGTAGTCCTTAGATTCATGGCAAAGGACAGAGCATCTGCTTCAGGGGACAGAGGTACACTGTTGGCACAGGCAGGCAATCGAAATTCGCTTCTGTACATCTTCGCAAGACTTTGAAACTATCCAGGGCCCCTTCTTGTTTTTCTTCTGTGTGTTTCATAAAAACTGTTGCCAAAGCATTTCAAAACCTGAAATTACAACTGATTGCCTAGTTGCTTATTAAAAGAATAAAGCTCCGTGGAGGGTGCAAATTCCCATTTCAGAAGAAATCAATAGAAATTGCTAATCTGTCAGTGATAAATGATTGTATGTATTGATTTTGGGGCTCTTAGCATCAGCGAGGAAAAGGCTAATCATTCCGGAATGTGTGTGCACTTACAGCATAGCCCCAGGGAGCAGAGAGCTTGCCTGTTAGCCCAGAATATGTTATAAACAAATTATAGGCAAAAAAATTCCTTTACTGTGGTAGAATTCTCGATTTCAGCTCTCTTTAGCATTTACAAGGCAAACAATACCAGGGATGGAACAAACATTTAACAGCCATCTGCTTTGTATGCAGAATTAGACAGACAGAGTCACATGCAGTGTGACACTTTAATCTTTCTTTTAAAATACTGCCAGCAGCATTGTTCAATGAAACCCTGTCCTTCAATGCAAACTCTAAAAAACATGCCATAACTATTCTACTGGTTATGTCATAAGAGACTGCCACATAACTGATAAAGGATGAGAGAAACCACTGGAAGCATCTATATGTCCCTTTGTAGATGGAATTTGTTCATGGGGCTTCCACTGTCTGCATGCTTCCCTCACACATCTCCACTGGTTAAAATCTTGTTTATTCTTCCTAGCTGTCTATGGAACCTTCCCAGAGCCTACAAACTAGACTTCTCTTTGCTTCCTCTGTGTTCTCTGTGTTCTTATAGCAAGTTATGTGATCTTCTAGTACACCACAGGACTCTTTCTACCTTACAGTCTAGCTGCTTGGCATGCTTCATCACTTTTGCTACACTGTTTGCTTCTTTAGAGCTGCACCCTTATTAATCTGTGTGACTTTCCATCTAGCACAATGCTTGGGATATTGTGTGCCGTCCATTAGTAGTGATTGATTTGAACAACTGAGGATTTATTGTGTTCTCATTATCCAGTATTTCATATCCCAGTTCAACCAAAGAGCAATCAATATGGAAAAGCAAATATTAGGGGAAAGGCAATGGGACTCCACTAAGGTCTTAATTCTCTTTGTTAGCCAGTCAACAAACAAAATTAGCACCTATCATGTACTTGGAAAGAGGAAATTATAAAATGAGGAAGAGGAAGTTCCAATCAGATTATGAAGTAAAAATTGGGGGGTGGGAGCAAGTACAAAGCAAAAACACGAAGCAGGCAGAGTTTCATCCATCATCTTTCTACACCATCTGTCCTCCTCCCTCTGATTTCCTGCTGTCTGCAGTTTCTTTATTCCTTTCCCATGTCCCTGTATGTGCATCTAGTATAGCTCTTATCATGCTAACTGGTAATTAAGTCAGGAGATTAAGTTTGAGCCTAGGCCATACTTGGGGTTCAAGTATGTCTGTTTCCCAGCAGTTACTCAAAGACCAAAACTGTTCTTACAAAAAGGAGTTGAGGCAGAATTTGAAAAGGGCTATGATCATCAAGGATTTTGGAAGAAGAGGGGCCCAGATACTTTGCATTGGGACGCAGAAAACAAAATGTTGCAATGAGCAAGGGGAGAGTCATTCTCCCCATTTCTGCGTAGAAGATAACTGGGTCACAGTGAAATGTGGATTGAAGGACTAACCCTATTTTGACATTTGTTCATTCAACGTTCACATATGTATTGAGCAGCTAGTAAGTGTCGGGCACTCTTCTAGGTGTGATGAAGACATGAAGAAAATGGACAAAACTTCTGCCCTCATGGGGTGTGTTGCTGCTGTGTGATGACCAGGGGCCACCATCTGTAGCAGAGTATTTATGTTCTTTTAACCCCTCACTCCAAAAGAGGGGGCAGCTGGCTGAGCTTCAGAAGAAAATGTCTCAGTTACTCTGCTGTGCCTATTTTCTTCCTGTCTTTTGGCTCCACATTTGCTCACTGGGTTAAACTAGCCTCTTCCTTTTTACAGCAGATCAGTTTAGAAAACAGTAAGCATTCTCTACGATAAGCTATTCGAGAGACACTGGCTGCCGGTCAGGCTGCCTACTGCAGAGATTTCTCCCCTGTAAAATGTTTTCTAGAATTTTTTGAAAAGCTTTAAACTAGTATAATAAGTAGTAGTTTTTCTTCCATCGTTTAATAAAAGTTTTAAAAGTAAAAAAAAAAAAAGATGAGGAAGAAGTACCAGATACCTGGAATCCTTGAGGCTTGAAAGCAGCAGCTATGAACATGGGAGAGCTGAACCGGAGAAGGCTCAGGGGTCAGTGTGGGAGTCTCTGTGAAAAGGCTGGCAGGAAGCTAAGTTCCTATATACGTAAGTGGGCCAAAGCCTGTGAAATCTGGGTTATTTTTCTTATGAGGACCATATTTGCACTCATAGACTGGTGAAGCCTGGACAAATTTAGGTTATATTATAACTTATTTTGTTATTTTCTCCCGTATTAAAATATGAACACATTGATGATAAGGACTTTATCTTGCCAGCATCTTGAAGGGTGACTGGCATAGCTAGGTGCCTAGGAATTATGTGAGAAAGGAAGGAAGGGAAAATATTCAATGATTTATAAATATTAAGATAGATCTATTTTTTAGGCTGGGTGCGGTGGCTCACGCCTATAATTCCAGCACTTTGGGAGGCCGAGGTGGGTGGATCACCTGAGGTAGGGAGTTCGAGACCAGCCTGACAAACATGGAGAAACCCATCTCTACTAAAAATACAAAATTAGCTGGGTGTGGTGGCACATGCCTGTAATCCCAGCTACTCAGGAGGCTGAGGCAGGAGACTCGCTTGAACTCAGGAGGCGAAGGTTGCAGTGAGCCGAGATCGCACCATTGCACTGCAGCCTGGGCAACAAGAATGAAACTCCGTCGCAAAAAAAAAAAAAAGAGAGAGATTTTTTTTTTTTTTTTTGAAATGGTAGGACTCTATCCAGAGCCAAGCCTGATGACGATGTGATATATCTTTATCAATATCAGATGTTAAAATAAAGTGAGGAGATTGGAGGAATTCTAAAGATATTTTGAGAAATGGCAGCATTACTGGGATATGAGTCCCAGTTGTGACTTCATTTCACAAAACACATTGGATGTCTGAACTGTGGCATGTGTGCTAAAATCTTTCTGGTATGTTATGGTCACACCTCATCCTGTCAAGTGGTAGCTTGTGTTTTTGATCATAAGGTCTGCAGAGATTCATTATCAGGAAAAGTTTTCACATACCCATTTTGTTATTGTTGTTGTTGAGACAGGGTCTCACTCTGTTGCCCAGGCTGGAGTGCAGTGACACAATCATGGCTCACTGTAGCCTCCAACTCCTGTGCTCAAGTGATCCTCCTGTGTCAGCCTCCTGAAAAGCTGGGACTACAGGTGTGTACCATCATGCCTAGGTAATTAAAAAAATTTTTTTTTTGTAGAGATGGGGTTTCACTGTGTTGTTCAGGCTGGTCTCAAACTCCTGGCCTTAAGTCATCTTCCCACCTCAGCCTCCCAGAGTTCTGGGATCATAGGTGTGAGCCACCACACCTGGCCCAGATACCCGTTTTTAAAAAGAAT
Organism: Pan paniscus; assembly: GCF_029289425.2. Lineage (NCBI taxonomy): Eukaryota > Metazoa > Chordata > Mammalia > Primates > Hominidae > Pan > Pan paniscus. The sequence goes on from NC_073261.2 coordinate 62,181,883, forward strand.
CAGTAATGCCATCCTGGCCCTGAAATTACTGAACTAAAGAAATGGAGAACCCAAAAGAAGAAAGATATAAAACTGATCAGCATTTTAACCAAAAAAATAATTGAAATGATTAAAGTAGTACCCAAAAAGAAAATCTAAAAAGAACAGGGAAGGATGCCTTTGTTTAAAAATAACAGAAATAAACTCTGACTAGTTTAACTAACAAAGAGGACTTGTTGGAGGGATAACAGCAGAGTGATATTTAGCTGATTCACCCCAGCATGGTTATCCTGCATGTTTATGGTTGGTTGGTGTTTATGCTCTACTCTTTGTTAAATATCTTGCCCAGCAGCCGTGAACACTGGAGTTTCTCATATACTCTAAGAGCTAGATGCAGCCGGACCCCGAAAATGAGCAAGAACCAGTGTATCGTATCTGCTAGTTTTGGCAACAAGTCATGAAAACTCAGACTTAAACTGGCTTATAACACAGGTTGGCAAATGATAGCCTGTAGATTAGCTACTTGTTTTACTGGGACACATTCACATCCATTCATATATGTATTGTCTAGTACTGCTTTAGAGCAAAACAGAGGACTTGACTAGTTGTGACAAAGACCTTACGGCCAGCAATCTTAAAATATTTACTCTCTGGCCCTTACAGATAAAGTTTGGCGACCCCTGGCTTCTATAGTGGGTCATTTACTATCTAATATATTGGCTTGAGTGCCAAGGTGGACTCAAAACTGCCATCAGAGGTCCAGGCTTTTTAGAATTCTTGCTGCCATCTTCAGTGTTGCCCTCAAACAAGCATGGTCACGCTCATGATGGCAAGAGAGCTGACAATGGCAATCAGAACTATGTACTTCCTTGTTCAGGTCCAGCAGAAGACTAATTTCTCCCTTAGGAATGGAATACAAATCTTCAATCAGATGATTGGGCCAATTTAGGTCACATGTCCATCACTGGATCAATACAGTTGCCAGGGCATTGCCATGCACATAGTGTCTTGGACCAGTCTGCAACCCTCTCTAAGGATGGATGGATCCAGAAAAACATCAACATTAAGAAATGAAGAGTGGGCCGGGCATGGTGGCTCACACCTGGAATCCCAGCACTTTGGGAGGCTGAGACAGGCAGATCACTTGAGGCCAGGAGTTTGAGACCAGCCTGGCCAACATGGTGAAACCCTGTCTCTACTAAAAATACAAAAATTAGCTGGGTATGGTGGTACACACTTGTAATCTTAGCTACTTGGGAGGCTGAGGAAGGAGAGTGGCTTGAACCTGGGAGGCAGAGGTTGCAGTGAGCCGAGATCATGCCATTGCACTCCAGCCTGGGTGACAGAGCGAGACTCTGCCTCAAAAAAGAAATGAAGAGTGATTGTTAAGTTAAGTGAGCAACAGTTCCCACACAACCAGGCACTGGAGGACTATGGAGGAAACTAGGAATTGTTTCTCTCTTCTGTCTCTAAATCTTTGCTTCTCTCTTCGACTCTGATTCATTTTTTTTTTTTATATCACAACCTGGTTTCTGCTACTTCTCCCAACATATGGTGGAAAATACAGCTACCAATAGCTCAGATATTTACTATTACAGTCTTACGGCTCAAAAAAACTAAGCTCTCTTTTTCTCCATCTTATTTTCAAGTACCTGGGGAAAGATTTTGACTGGCCCAGCCAGGGTCAAGATTATCCTTTAACCAAAAATGGGGTCATGTTCTTGAGTTTGGAAACTCCCACTATAACCACCTAGACACTAGTACAGAGTCAGTTAATTCTGAAAAAGAGTGTTGGCAGATAAGCCAATAGGTGTCTGCTACAGTATGTTGGTTTCTTCATGTCAGATAAAATCTATCTTTTCCATTATTCGTGATTGTATACATTAAGATTATTTTTCATTTTGAGAAACATAGACACAAAAGAACAGTCATTTAAACAAGACAGTTTATCTTTCATACAAAGCTGCAGAGGTAGACAAGCTTATTACATTTCTGTCCACTCATCTGCACTGTTACCCTTGTCTTCATGGTCCGAGATGGCAGCCAGAGCTCCTGCTTGCATGTCCATATTGGAGGCAACAGGACAGAGAAGTTGCCATATACTTCCATTAGTACTTTGCAAGGGAAATTGGAAAACAGCTGCTTTTTTTTTTTTTTCTGAACAGCTACATGCCTAGCTTAAAACTCAGGGGTTCGGCCGGGCACAGTGGCTCACGCCTGTAATCCCAGCACTTTGGGAGGCCGAGGCGGGCAGATCACGAGGTCAGGAGATCGAGACCATCCTGGCTAACACGGTGAAACCCCATCCCTACCAAAAATACAAAAAATTAGCCGGGCCTGGTGGCGGGCACCTGTAGTCCCAGCTACTCATGAGGCTGAGGCAGGAGAATGGCGTGAACCCAGGAGGTGGAGCTTGCAGTGAACCGAGACAGCGCCACTGCACTCCAGCCTGGGCGACAGAGCGAGACTCTGTCTCGACAAAAAAAAAAAAAAAAAAATCAGGGGTTCTATCACTGTGGAAGAAGAGAACACATATTAGGGGACCAATAGCAGTCTCTGCATTTTGATTGTTCATTTTTAGAATACATAAGGCTCTTAAGCTAGAATAGTTTCTTATTTATTTTTAATTGACAAAAATTGTGTATATTTATGGGGTACAATGTGATTGTTTGATCTATGAATACATTGTAGAAAGAGTCAATCAAGCTAATTAACATATCCATCACCTCATCAACTTATCAATTTTTTTGTGGTGAGGATGTTAGAAAGCTATTCTTTTAGCAATTTTGAAATATACAATACATTGCACTGAATGGTGACCACAGTTAAAAGAGTTTCTTTTTAATACAGAAAGAAAAAGAGTAGTCATCATCAAGTAACAGAGTTTAAAAATACAACTCATGTTTTGTACCCACATAATTGAAATTGAAATACATTAAAGTAACAGAAAAAATATACAAAACACTGCCATTGTTTACTTATGTCATGTGTGGCCTTCAAATAAAGGCAATTTTGTGTCATAGTGAGGAGCTATCTGCCAGACAGTGACAACCAGTTCATGTCACTTTTGACAAAACTCTGTGTAAATTCTGTAGGTTTGTGGTATAAAAGGAGACAGATTAACATTCCTTAAATTCAGTCTGAGTCTTAGAAACATGAAATGCTGAAAAGTTATTTTTTAAGCCCAAGAATTTTCTCCCACCCATTAAGCTATCAAAATGGAAATGTCCAAAATGACCAGGTGTATTTGCTCAACGAAAAAAAAAAGTGTTTCAGTTCTGCTTACTGCAATGACAGCTTGTAAAGCCTTCATCAAAGGAGGCTTTACAAGTTACAAAGCAAGCCTTTGTAACTTGCTTTTTCAAATTATGATTAATGGGCCTACTCTTTTCACAGCCAGTTTCCGATGGAAAGAAGATTCAAGTAATATTCTCCATGCTACTGTGGTCTGTTCTTAGTGGTGACTACTACAAGCCTGACTCAGTCAATTTAGATTTAGAAAAAATAATAAAGCTCCAGTCTCATGCCTGTGAATGAATGGGGAGTAGAGAAAGGGATTTTTTTTAGTACCTGAAAAGTTCCAGCAAAACTAAGCCTCATTGCCGAGGGTGTGTCAGCTGTTCAGGGCAACACCCTTCCTGCAGTTAGGGAGTACAAGAGCACAGACGTCAAGTATTATTTGGTGACAAGAATAGAACATTATTCTGAGCAAAAAAGTGTTATTCAAATTCTACCAAAGCACACAGATGCTGTGACATGGTAATTATTCTAAGAGTGATTAATTTAGAAATTACCTAACCTTTTTGGTTTCTATTTTCGATGACATTTGTAATCTAAATGAGCAACAAACCTGTGCCTCTCCGGCTTTTACATCAAACTCCAAACCTGATTTCCACTTTTATTTTAGGATCAGCAACTCATTAGTGTCAGTCTGTATCTCAGAGATATAAGGCCATTCTAGGGCCAGGTGATCTGCAGACAAGGAATGGAGAAGTAAGAGAAATTACTGCTATTGTTTTTGAGCAAAGCAGGAGAGTAACACATCACCATTTGACTGTCCCCTTCCTCTCCCGTGCTGCCCCTAGAGATCTGAGCAGAAGAGGAGGTCATAGAATGGCTGATCTTTGCTGAGGGTTGGGACTTTGGCCTCTTCTTGTGAATCAACAAAATAATCAATCCAGCATTGGTTGTACTTAATTAAGTTTTAGATCCTCAGCAGATCTGCTTATTAATCCATTCTTTTAGCAATAATTTTTCTAGCACCTGCCTCTACTGGGCTCTGTGTTAAACTATGGGTATACACAGAATCATCAGAAAGGGGCCCCATTCTCAAAGAACTTACCATCCAGTGATACTGGTATTAGTTTCAGTTATAGGAATAAGCAGCATGCATTTAGGAAATGACTGACAGGAAATATGTACAAATGATCATAATGGTTAGATGAAATTATGGGTAATGTTTAAAACTTCCCCAAATTCCTACAATGTTATCATATTCCTATAATTATATTCATCTAATGGTTTGAATTTAAAAATACAACAGTAATCTCAAGCCCTAGTATTGAAAATTGAGTGATGAATTTTTATTTCTTCAAATAAAACTACTTTAAGTAATATAACCTCCATTATAAATTGTAAAAGTTACTTTTTATAAACAGACGTCAACTATCATAGCATAACACAGTTATTACAGCAAATCCACTTAAGTCTTCCTGGGACAAGGGAAAAGGGCATAGGTGAAAACCACAGAATAAAATATCTTGGACTATTTTAGGCCTTCCAATGAGGGCAGTGAGATGAATGGCCCTTTTTAACCTCTATACAAACCATGTTGTCATTTACCATGCACCTATGATGTAGTGGCTAGGCTTACCAGAAAACACTCTTAAGCAGCCTTAGAAATGTTGAGTCATTCGTACATGTAATCTACCTCATAATACTGAGAAAAGTATTTGAAATGTCTCAAAAAGAGAAATATTAGTACAAACTTGTAACCGCTACAGTGGTCATCAGACCCGGACCAACTGTAGTCAATGGTTTTACCCACAAGCCAACTTGTGAGTCAGAATCCCACTTGTTTTCAGCTGAAAACACAGGTGATAGGAATTCAAGCCCTCTACCCAGTGCTATGAACACTGTGAGTACTCTCCAGATGGGAGCTATGGGTATTGTCCTTCAAAGATACAGAATAAATGTTGAGGTGTCGTTTTGACCATGAAACCTGATCAGTTCTATGCTTTAGCTACATGCCTTTCTGATGCCTTCAGAGTACAAATACCCAGACGGTTTGAGTATTTAAAAGGAGGCTTATCAAAAAAAAAAAAAAAAAAAAAGAAGGGTTGAAAAGAAAAGGCACTTATTGAGTTCTTCAAAAACAACAGTTGAAGTGAATAAACTGTCATGGGTGCTTTTAATATGTAAATTTGCAAAGTCATATGCTTATTTCTGTTATCAGGAAGTAAGTGAAAAAATTCCTTTTAAATTCACTGAATCAACACAGATATGATGTGTTTTGTTTTGTTTTTTTTTTGGGGGGGTGCGGTTTTTTTGACACAAGTTCTTGCTGTTGCTCAGGCTGGAGTACAGTGACACAATCATAGTTCCCTGTAACCACAAACTCCTGGGCTTAAGCAATCCTACCACCTCAGCCTCTCAAGTAGCTAAGACTACAATGCTATGCCACCAAGCCCAGCTAACTTTTGTATTTTAATTTATTTTATTTTTATTTTATTTTATTTTTTGGTAGAGATGAGGTCTCACTATGTTGCCCAGGCTGGTCTCAAATTCCTGGACTCAAGCAATCCTCCTGTCTCGGGCTCCCAAAGCACAGGGATTATAGGTATGAGCCAGCATGCTGGGCCCACAGATATGATTTTTATAGACTTTTCTCATTTGTGTCGTTCCTGTCTCTGAAGTTCTGAACTTTCATTTATTCAAGCATATTTACTGATTTCCTACCATGTGGCAGACATTGATCTGGTGCTTAGAATACATCAGTGAACAACAACAACAAAAGATCTCTGTCTTTATAGAGGTTACATTCTAGGTAGAAGACATAAAACAAACTATAAACACAATAAGTAAGTAATTTCAATAGGATATTACATGCAATAAATGCTTTGGGAAAAGGAAATGTTAGACCAGGGTAAGGCATCAGGAGTGCCGGCTGTGGAGAGGGAAGGCAAGTCCAGTTTCAGCTAGGCAGCAGGGGAGGCCTTGCTGAGAAGGTGAGAACTGAGTGAACAGGTGATGAGGATGAGGGGTGGGTCATGTGCTGTGGGGGAAAGTATCCCCGGCTGAGGGAACAGACATAGCTGGGGCATTTGAGGAACAGACATAGCTGGAGTGTTTGAGGAACAGTCAGGACACCAGTGTGGCTGGCATGGAATGAGTGAAGGTGAGGTTAGCAGGAGATGAAGCCAAAGAGGTAATGAAGAGTTGGTCATCTGAGTGCTGTAGGCCTTTGTAAGGACTTGTATTTACTCTGAATGAAAGAGGGCACTATTGTGAGTTTTCCAGCAGAGGCGTGATACGATGAACCTACACATCTGAAGCATCTCTCTGACCAAATCCCACAGTGTGGCAAGGGTAGAAGTGGAGAGACTTGTGAGGAAGTGAATGTGATCATCCAAGAGAGAGATGACAATGGCTTGGAACAGATTGGTAGCAGCGGAGGTAGTGAGAAGTGGTTGGATGTGGGATATATTTTGAAGAGGAAGCCAACAAGATTCGGATGTGAAAAAAGAAAAAAAGAAAGAGGAGTCCGGAAAGACTCGAAAGGTTTTGAATAGAGTCACCATCGACGGATGGGGTGCAGACTGGGAGTGGAGCCAACTTCAAAGGGAAGAACAGAAGTCCAAGTTTGGACTTGTTAAGTTTGATATATGAAGCAGGCAGCTGGATAAAGCTCTGGAGTTCAGGAGAGAAATCTGAGCTGGAGGTACACATTTGGCAGCTTCTGATGATATTTAAGGCTATGAAACCAGGTGAGATCACCAAGAAGGTGAGTAAGGAAGAGAACAGGACTAAGATTATGAGGTCAGAGGGAAAAGGCGGGACCAGCAAAGGAGTCTCAGAAGGAAGTGAGGAGGAGGAAAATAAAGAAAGGGTGTGTGCTGGAAGCCAAGTAAAGAAGCTGTTTCAGAGACAAGTCAGTCATCACTGTGTCGGATGCTACTGACACACACCTCAGATGTTGCCTGAGAAGCGAGCAATGGGCTTAGAAAAGTGTAGGTCAGGCCAGGCACAGTGGCTCACACCTGAAATCCCAGCCCTTTGGGAGGCCAAGGTAGGCAGATTGCTTGAGGCCAGGAGTTTGAGACCAGCCTGGCCAATATGGCGAAACCCTGTCTACAAAAACATACAAAAATTAGCTGGGCGTGGTGGCACATGCCTGTAATCCGAGCTTCTTGGGAGGCTGAGGCAGGAGAATCACCTGAACCCGGGAGGTGGAAGTTGCAGTGAGCCGAGATCGTGCCACTGCAGTCCAGCCTGGGTGACAGAATGAGAATCTGTCTCAAAAAAACAAAAGAAAAGTGTAAGTCATTGGTGACTTTGAAAAGACAAGCTTCAGCAGAGGATTCATGGGAGAAAAACTTGTTTGGAGAAAGATTAAGAGGTGATAAAAAGAGAGAAATTAGAGGCAGCAAATATCGATAACCATTTAGAAAAATTCTGCTTTCAAAAGGAGATGCAAAGAATTGGGGCTGTAGCCCCATTTTTCTTAAGTGTTTTTGTTAGGCATTAGCATGTAAAATTAATACTTGCTCAATGAATGTCCTATTTTTTCAGACAGGCAAACATGTCTAATAAGTGTCTACTAAATACTATGTAATTACTAGAACATTATTGGAAAATTAACAATTTACAATGGAATTAACAAACTATGAATTCTCTTTTCTGTACAAGGTCTTTTTAGAGATTATAATATCATCTCCATTATAGAAGAAACTGTGCAGGCCAGACACAGTGGCTCACGCCTGTAATCCCAACACTTTGGGAGGCCGAGGAGGGCAGATCACTTGAGGTCAGGAGTTTGAGACCAGCCTGGCCAACATGGTGAAACCTTGTCTCTACTAAAAACACAAAAATTAGCCAGGCGTCTTGGCATGCGCCTGTAATCCCAGCTACTCGGGAGGCTGAGTCAGGAGAATCGCTTGAACCTGGAAGGTGGAGGTTGCAGTGAGCTGAGAATGCCACTGGACTCCAGCCTGGGTGACAGATCGAGATTTCATCTCGGAAAAAAAGAAAGAAAGAAAAGAAGAGAGAGAGAGAGAAAGAAAGAAAAAGAAAGAAAGAAGAAAGAAGGAAGGAAGGAAAGAAAGAAAGAAAGAAAGAAAGAAAGAAAGAAAGAAAGAAAGAAAGAAAGAAAGAGAAAGAAAGAAAGAAAAGAGCAAAAGAGGCCTTCTCAAATTGATATATGTTTTAGGATCTTCGCTCCCATCCTTCTCAAAATGCTACCATTTATCTCAGCAGGAGCACCTTGTGAAGCATAAGCACAGCAACCTTTGCCACTTATACCCAAGACCTTGCAGCTCTTAGCATCCAATGTCTTACTTCCAATAATACTGTACGATGGGGAAAGGCAGTGAGTTGGTATGTGGGTGCTGTGGGTGTGAGGAAGATAAAGACAGAGGAGGAAGCATGTCTTAAAAGTCAGATATAACTCCAGTGACTAATTTTGACTGTAATTTTGGTGTTTTGTGCTAATAACAAAGGCTAACTTCAAACCCAAAGGTGCATGTGTGTTTGTTTGTTTTTAAGACTTTTCTTTTCTGGAGAGGTGAGAACAGCAGGAATTTTTTGCTATTTTGCTCTTTATTCAAACTATACCTAAGCCATATCATGGTATCTAAATCACTGGTAATATCCTGAAACTTGCATTTTAAAAATCTGATTTAATTTAAATAGCTCTGAAAATATCCTCCAAAAGAGATAACATTTATTGCACCCACAATCATAGTAAAGATCATCTCTAAGTAAATAGAACATGTTCTATCTTATGACTTTCACTGACACAGATCATTCCTCACCTAGCTGTATAAGTAGTTTCCTTGTGCAAGAATAAATGTTGAAATTATGTTTAATATACTATGGAAAAGAATGTATTGCTAATCTCTGTGTGAAACTTATGTCTGTGTTAGCGACGTTCCAATTGTAATATAGCAGAATGGTTAAGAACACTAGTTTTGAGACCTGCAATGACAGTGATGGCCCAGGAAGTGCCGATGAAGGGGGAGGCATGCCCTCCTGAGTTCATCTGGGCACTGGAGAGACAGGTACTGCGCAGGGTTGGGTCTAGGATGTGGCAGAAAGACAAAACATGAGTAGGATGCAGGGCCTCCTGCTCCCATGCAGCGCTGGCTACCATGGGGGCAACAATGCCTCCATGCAGCAGAAAAAGTACTGCAGGGAAAGCTGCATCCTCAGGTCCTGGTGACCTGCAAGTTGGAGAAGTTCCAGGACCAAACAACCCAATGCACCTGCAACAACACAGTCAAAGAGTTGATGGATACGGGGAGCAAGAGTGTGGATGAGCACATAAACCATATCTATGATCAAAAATATAAAGGGTTCCCTCTCATCCACTGGAAAATAAGAATCTTTGCCCATGACCATCAGGGTTAAGAACAAGAACTATTTAAAAGAATGAAATATTTTGTCTTTTAAGAAAAATCAAGGAATGAAGCAATCAAGAATTGTATTAAGTTCAAATAATACGTTAACTTGCCACTGGACATTTGGCTCCATCTTACATTTTAATCCATAGGAATAGAAATTGAAGAAAGTGATGATAAATTTTGGGTCAGAGCCTGGGCACAGTGGCTCACACCTATAATTCCAGCACTTTGGGAGGCCCAGGCAGGCAGATCACTTGAGGTCTGGAGTTCGAGACCAGCCTGGACAACATGGTGAAACCTGACTCTACTAAAAATAGAAAAATTAGCTGGGCATGGTGGCGGGTGCCTGTAGTCCCAGCTACTCGAGAGGCTGAGGCAGGAAACTCGCTTGAACCCCGGAGGCAGAGGTTGAAGTGAGCCAAGATGGTGCCACTGCACTTCAGCCTGGGCGATGGAGTGAAAGTCTGTCTCTAATCAATAAATAAATAAATAAATAAATTTTGAGTCAGTAGTAGTGCAAGATTTTTCTAGAGCCAGATTTCATGCAGTAAGAGCTTATTTTAGCAGTATGGGTTTCCCCTGTCACACCAAGCCAGAGCCCTCTGAACCAGTTGTTCTTGGTACACAGGTAGCAATGAACTAGAAAATTCCCCTAATCTACCTGTGGTCTGATAGAATTTGAAGAGGGTAATTCTGTTTGTTGCCAAACTCCCATATACCAGGATGTGCCACCACACCATTTTCCATAGGCCATGAAGAAACCTACATGATGTCATTTCTAATTTGAAAAGAAAAAATATTTTCAGAGTATTTTTGTATGGTTTGGTTTGATTTTTATGTTTGTTATGGTTTGAACGTGTCCCATAAAGTTCATGTGTTGGAAACTTAATCCCCTACCCAACAGCATTGAGGAGTGACATCTTTAAGAGATGACTTTAAGAGACAGGCCCCCTTCCTCACCCTCTCTCCTTCTCACACTGTCTTGCTCTTCTGCCTTCTGCTATAGGATAACACAAAACACAGGCTCTTGCCAGGTGCAGGCCCCTGACCCTGTACTTCCCAGCCTCCAGAACTGAAAGAAACCTGTTCTTTATAAAACACCCAGTCTCAGGTATTCTGTTATAGCAGCACAAAATGAACAGGGACAACATTCAAGGGATTGAAATTGATTAAGATGTGGCACTTGGAGAGAAGGGTAACGATTAGAACTTGGACAGACTCCTGATAGAAGTGCCTTTCTTTCCACCAAGACACAGCTGTGCTTTTCTCGAGGTTCTTGCACATTACATCTTTCAGCCTGGACCCCATGTGATACATGAGAGGCATACATCATAGTGGGCATGGGAAGCAGAACTTTTCTCTCACCTCCACGATGGACCCTGGTGCTTCCTTCCCCTGCTCTTCTGCAGGAGAATAGTGGGAAAGGCAGTGATGCTCTGCTTTGAAGGGAAAAGGGATTTTGATTATAATGTGTACCAGTGACTGGGCACAAACACTGAAAGATAGATTCTTGGCTGCTTAATTATGAAGTGTTGTAAAGTACTAGATTTGGGAAGACTTGTTTTTTTCTCAAGTAGAATGGGATGAAAGCCTAAACCTGGCGTTGCTTGTTTAGCCCTCTCTAGTTGCAGAGCCACCACTAAGAAGATGCCTTGGAAACAGTGAAGATAAGAAAACCATGTCCCCTTTAGCACAAAAGAGGATCAGTGCCCCCTTTTCCAAATGCCACTTTTGGTCAAGCCAGGGTCCTCTGGGTCGCGCCATGTTCCTTCCCTGGCCTGGGCATTGTGCTGATTAGAATCTTGCTCTCTTTCTACCACCTGATTATTTGAAATGATAACAGTCTGTATATTTGCAACTTCAAGGCTATGATATAGTTTCCTAGTGATTAAAAAATAAATAAGATTTACTCCACTCACCCACCCCTGGCCATAATAAAGCTACAGCTATGAATCAGACCAACCAATATTTGAATCTCAACCCCCTGACTTACTAGTTAGGTAGGTTTGGGCCATTTTTTGTTTGTTTGTTTGTTTGTTTGTTTTTTCAAGACGGAGTCTCACTCTGTCACCCAGGCTGGAGTGCAGTGGTGTGATCTTGGCTCACTGCAATCTCCACCTCCCAGGTTCACGCCATTCTCCTGCCTCAGCCTCATGAGTAGCTGGGACTACAGGCGCCCGCCACCATGCCCGGCTAATTTTTTGTATTTTTAGTAGAGACGGGGTTTCACCGTGTTAGCCAGGAAGGTCTCGATCTCCTGACCTCGTGATCTGCCCGCCTCGGCCTCCCAAAGTGCTGGGATTATAGGTGTGAGCCACCGCGCCCGGCCGGTAGGTTTGGGCCATTTTAACCTTCCAGGGCCTTGGTCTTCTCACTGTTTTTGTTTTGTTTTGTTTTAAACGGAATCATTTTGCCTACCTTCATGGGTGAGGATCAAGTTAAGTCAATGCAGGTAAACTATTAGGCAACTAGTCAACTCTCAACATTTGGTGGTTATCAGAGTTCACTATGTGGATGAAGACAATACAGCTAGGAGCCCTCCTAGACAAACCCTGGAGAGGAAGAGCTGCTGCAAAGTGTGCAGGAAGCAGGGGGCACCAATGCAGATTTTGCACCCCCTTTCCTCAGGAACTCCCAGGAACAGCCAGGTCACTCCCCAAGCTGCTTCCAGCACCCCCTCGTGTATGCTGATCACTCCTCCAGTGGAAGTGAAAATATTTAATACTTGGAGAACTTTGCAAAGGTCAACTGTGGCTAATAATCCATCCCCCAAGGACCTCATACCACAAGAACACAGACACACGTGCACACATGCATGCACAGACACTCATCTGGCTTAAGAGCATCAAGAGTCAAGGAGGTAGAGCAATTCCAGAACATTATTTTCTCTAGATGTCAACTTCCACAGAGCAGGGCCAGAGAGATTCTGGGACCTGTCCCCAGGGGAATTATTTCTAATACCCTTGATAAAATGTACAAAGCTAGGGTAGGAAGTAGCAAGGTGACAGCAGTGGTTAGGTGGAAAGTTTCTCTAAGAGAAAGAACTAATGAATTCGTTCAATTGAAGCTTTTTTTATATATTTATTCCTGTCACCTTTCAAGTCAGCAGCTTTTTCCAGGTGACATGGCAAAAGGGCCTGGCAAGTGCACAGGGTTAAGCCAAGGACTATCAATACTGCTCCCTAAAATATTTTCACCTCTGGTTTTGGGGATCTGCTTCTTCTCGGGGTCTCTCCTGCTGCTTTCCTGGTAATAGCACCTAAGAGACCCATGAAACAAATCCCCAATTCAATACAAATTTATAGCTGAGTAAATATGAGCATAGGCTTTAGGAATCCACAGAATTGGAGCTTTGCTTAATACCAGCCGGGAAAATGTGGTTGTCAGTTAACCTCTCAGAGCCTCTTCCAGGCTTGGTTCGCTCATCTATTAAATGAGTCTGAATAAGCCCTACTCCTCCAGGTTGTTGCTAGCATCAGACGAGAAATGTATGCAAAGCCCCAGTGCCATGGCTGACACACAGGAAACATTCAACAAGTGGTAGTGCATTTTCACTAAGTAAAAGGAGTAATGATTTCTTTAGTGGTTTCTTTTAACACAGGGGTTTCTATCCATCCCAAATAGAGGATAGATATTCTAATAAAACAATCATTTATGTGATTTGTGATTACACCGTACAACTCAAGTTCCTGTGGAATGTTTAGCGTAATCAATCCAAAGCTCTCAGCAAGCTCCCTGGGCCTGATTTTCAAATCCAATGTTACTGTAGCAAAGAACTAAAGGAGGGGAAGAAAAGCACCACTGTATTAAATACACCCTCCTCCCCTTTTTCCTAAAGGCTGTTTGTCCCCTTCTCTTGATAAATCTTCAGTTCCCAGAGAGAAGAGACTCTTGGGAAACAGGAAGTAGCAAAATGCCAGTGAGAAAATCCCCAGATGAAGAGCAGCAATAAGTCTCCGAGCAACAGTGTGGTCAAAAGGGGGAAATTCCCCCATCAGCGCTCAAAAACAGTCCCTCAGGAAAGCTTAGTGAAGGTTAATTTGGGAAATTCCCTCAGAGGCCATAGAACAGAAACGGAAAACTGCTGTTTAAGAGAAATCTGAACGGAGCAAGCCAGTTCGTGGCTGCCTGGGGTGCTCTCTGCGTAAACCGCGCTGCTGCTCCAGCCTGACTTCCCCCTTTTCATCCTGATCCTGAGGGCAACCCCGAAGGGGTCCAGTTGCCAGAGCCACTTGACACCCACCCTGCCCAGGCTCCCAACCCAGGAGAATTAATGCCGCACCACCCAGCCTCTTGACACGAGCTGCTGCTAAAGCAGATTTGCCTCCCCGTTAGGACCTCCTGTGACCCACCCTCATTCCTGTCCCCATGGTAGACTAGCAAGCCACAGTCATCATACTGTGAGTGTCCCTCACAGTCACTTGCTATAACAAGTCCATCAGGTTTTACTGGGTTTTCATCTAAATGTGACCTTAGGATGACATTTCTTAGTGCTGCTAAGCTCCAAGAGGCAGGGAGGAATCCTCCCCACAGAGAAGAAGAAAAAAAAAATCACATAAACATTGTCCCATGAAAGGCTTAGAATGGAATATCCTCTGATCAGCTGAAGCGGAGAAAGCATATAAACACTGCTGGAAAGGGGCCTGGGTCAGGGGCAAGTACTGGCTCTACGGAGCCCTGATCTCCAGATGCAAGCGAGGCCCAGTTCCCCGCTGCAACCAGTTCTCCGTGAATCATTTCCATTCCCATAAAACTTCTATTTGGTGTTTTGTTTTGTTTTTTTATGTGTGACTTAAAATGACCATTTCAAGAAGATGACAAAAAGGAGATTTCAGTAGAAGAGAGAGGAAAGTAGACTCCATCATGACAGCCTAAATTTGTTTTACTGTATACTTATGCAAAATAGGTATCAAATTTTGGAAAAGAGATTTTAAAGGGGAAAGTACTCTGGGTTTAAAATTCTATTAAAAAATATGCTCTACTAGAGCGTGAGTGCCTTTTTTATGTAATCAGGACCCACTGCTGTATGAGTCACAATTATAGATTCTACTTTCAAATATTTTTTGACTCCTAGAAAACAGCCCTGACAAAAACCACTTTTCTGATGTCTTCAAACAAACAGGTTCTTATTCACTTTCATTCCTGTGGTTTTGTTAAGATCCTTTTCTCCAAAAATTGTAAAGATTCTCAGCCACCTAGTTTTTCCTATGCTTGAAAAAAAGCAATAAACCTCCTTTTTAGGTTTGCATGTTTCCTAGCAATTAGAATAGTCCTTAAATTCATTTTGTATACACAAATCGTAATTACAATCGTTACATTTAAGCTACTTTCAAAGTCTCCTACACTTGAAAATTCTAGACAGACTGTCAACATACTCTCAAGAAGTATTCTTTCCATTTTTCTTCTGGGAAACTAGCAGGTATTCAATTCTTAATTCCTAACAAGGAATATTTTTTATTTCGGGGAAAATTTTTCACTGGCTTTCAGCGCCACTATAGTTGTGAATGTGAAATCAATTAAACGAATATGTGGGTCAGCAAAAAAAAAAAAAATCTCTTTAATGCAGGCACAGATGAAACAGATTCCAACATGGGGCTGAGAGTAATAAATAAACTAATAAAAAAAGGAAAGCATGGAGCAACTTTGATAGAAGCAAGCTGTTTGCCTTTGCCCTGGAAAGTTTATAGTGTTTTAAGCAATTGTAAACATGTCAGTATACGTGGATACCGTTTCCATAGCAGCATAGCAACAGTTAGGAGTTTCTCCAAACATATCCAAAGGAAACTAAAAATAGTCTGTCTTCAATATCAAAATACATACGTATACATATTCAGACAACAGTACATAGAATGATGTGTAATGAGAAGTTCTGCAAACACCAACCTTTCACAAAAGTACATTGCGGATAGTTTTAAAAACCATTGAGTTGAGTGTTTTTAGAAATGGAATAGAAACCAGAGTCTGAGGGAAAGCCACATGCCACATTGAGTTCTAAGATCAGAGGTCCTTGACAACAACTGCCTTCAGTCATTGCTTTGGCTGCTCTACCTGACACTGCTTTTGCCCTTAAAGACCTCTGTGCCCTATTCATCTTTGGCCTGTACCAAAACTGGAGTTGAGTATATGATATGATACATACTCTGATCTCCATTTATTGCAGTATTCTCTCATCTTCTTAAGTTTTCTAGCCATTCATTTCTTCCTCCCTATAGAGATTGGACAGCAGCTGCATTTTGTAAAATAATGTAAAACCACAACAAAAATAATGTGAACCAAGTTCACATTTTCCCAATGAACTGACTTAAACTGACGCTCAGTGACAGAAATAGTGATTCCAAAATGAAGACAGAGTGTCAAGTACATTTTTGGTCCTTCGCTGTTTGTACTTTTTATTTATATCCAAGAATTACAAGTATTTTAAAAACATCATCTAGTGGGAAATATTATTACTAGGGTATATATAATTTATCATCTAAAAAGGAACACTTGAGAGTGAAAGGGGTTGCTATTTATACTTACATTGGGAAAACAGGTGTAAACCAAGACTGTCTCAGGAAGGCCCAGATGAATGGTCACACAGTGTTACACATAAGAGTGTAAGTGTCTTGAGGGCAGGAATGTTTTATTTATTTTTGTATCTTCAGAATCTACTGCAGTGCTTGACACCTAGAAAGAATTCAACAAATGCTTTTTAAACGAATAAAATTTATCATTGGATTATGTTTTTGTAAAACTTTGAAAAGTATTTCTTATACATAATACTAAGCTGAACATATTTCTTTTTTTAGGTCCATAGTCCACATGTTAGGGTAAAATAAAATCTTATGTAGCACTACAGGGTGAATCTTCTTCATCATCTGATCTTCTCCCTCAAAGTAAAGAGGATAAAAATGGCAAAGTAAAATATATCCATGAGTCATAAAAAAGATAATTCTATCAGTCTGGGAGGGGTTTATGAAAGCACTAAAGAAAGGTTAGAATATGAATTCAGATAGGAAGCAATTTTATAATCTGATTTCTATGGCTATGATCCTGGTTTTATTTTTCTTTGCCAGGAATTTTGGCCCCTAGGGAGAAATGCAGAAGGAGTAGCAAATGAGCACACTGACTGGAAAGAATGCTATTTGTCTTTCACTATGTGGAGTTCAGAAGAGCACTGGCCATTGGCGAAGTCCCAGAAGTGAAGGTAAGAGCCTCTTCTCTTTCTGCCCCTATCTGCCAGTTTTGCAAGGAGTGCCTTAACATAAATCATTTTTCCATTTGATGGGCCTCTAGTCAGTTCTTGGTTTTGTTCATTTGTTCGTTTGTTTTGTTTTGTTTTTAGATGGAGTCTCACTCTGTTACCCAGGCTGGAGTGCAGTGGCGTGATCTTGGCTCACTGCTACCTCTGCCTCCTGGGTTCAAGTGACTCTCCTGCCTCAGCCTCCCAGGAAGCTGGGATTACAGGTGCTCACCACCATGCCCAGCTAATTTTTTTTTTTTTTTTTTTGTATTTTTAGTAGAGACAGGATTTCCTCATGTTGGCTAGGCTGGTCTCAAATTTCTGACCTCAAGTGATCCGCCCACCTTGGCCTCCCAAAGTGCTGGGATTACAGACATGAGCCACCACATCCAGCCTAGTTCTTGGTTTTTAAACCACACCCGGCAGGGTGCAGTGGCTCACACCTGTAATCCCAGCTACTCGGGAGGCTGAGGTATGAGAATCCCTTGAACTTGGGACACAGAGGTTGCAGTGAGCCGAGATGGCATCACTGCACTCCAGTCTGCCAGGTACGGTGGCTCATACCTGGAATCCCAGCACTTTGGGAAGCCAAGGCAGGCGGATCACTTGAGGCCAGGAGTTTGAGACCAGCCTGGCCAACATACCAAAACCCCATCTCTACAAAACGTACAAAAAAAATAGCTGGGCGTGGTGGAGCATGTCTTTAATCCCAGCTACTTGGGAGGCTGAGGCAGGAGAATCGCTTGAACATGGGAGGTGGAGGTTGCAGTGAGCCGAGATCACGCCACTGCACTCCAGCCTGGGTGACAGAGAGAGATTCTGTCTCAAAAACAAAACAAAACTATAAACCACACCAAAGGATTGCTGGGGGAAGTTATCATTACATTCAAGCAAAGCACTTAGTGATCCTCCTATGAAAAGGTCTTGCTATCAATCTGCTACCCCTTAGTGGAGAGGCAGCAGAGTTTGGGAGATGGTGTTACCTGTCCTTATCGTCTCAGACTCTGCAGTCATTCTGTTTGTTTGGGTTTGCAGCCAGATTATTCTACAGGATGTTGCCTAGCATATCTGGATCCCAGTTTCTTTATCTTTCAAAGGGGAAAATAATAATAGTATCCCTTCTGGGGTTATTTGTGAGGGTTAAAAGATATCCATGTAAAACACTTGCGACATGAATCTAAGCTATTATTATTGTCTAGCTCTATATTTCTTTGGACATTTAGCAAGAGTACTACTGAAAAAAATATGTAATTAAAGGCAAAATTTGTACTTTCATGTTTCTAATCCAAATCAACCCAAATGTATGTAACCTAAGGCCAGAAGGAATCTGCTAGGCCTTAGGCCACTTAGGGACTAGATCCTATTTTCATCTCTTTCCCAAGAATTCAATTGTTTATTGCTCTCACACCAAGGAGACTTGGCGTTTTATTATTGTTGTTGTTGTTATTCATTAAATTCCATCAAACTCTAGCCAGTTTGTATTCTGGGCCATACCTAGCCACTACATTTTAGGGAAAGCCGAAGGCCTGTCCCAAAAGAATGATATCTCTTCTTTAATACCTAATTTAGAGGCTAGGAACATTCCAGATAAGTGAGTTTATTTACAGAATTATGTAAGGCTTTACATTTAATGAATTTCTGGTGTCTAAGGGTAGGAGCAGGGGGAATAGGCTCTTTATAAATACCAAATCATGCTGTTATCTACAGACTATGTGCCCGTTGGTTAAATACAGCCAAAGTCTGTTCAGTTTGATAATTACTAAATTTGACATTCATAGAGGTTCTTTTTAATTCTGGGAATAAGAAAACCACAAACTCATTAAATTATGATATGTTTCAACCCTATTATCCTAATACAATTACCCCACAGACTACATTGCCACAGGAAGTCTTTGGGACAGCTCCTAAGGGTTAGAAAGGCTCAGTAAAAGGGATTTGATTCACCTAAAAGCCACCACCGTGTGTGTGTGGTTTTTTTTCTTTTTTTGACAAGGTCTTGTTCTGTCACCCAGACTGGAGTGCAATGGCATGATCTCGGCTCACTGCAACCTCCACCTCCCAGGTTCAAGCAATTCTTGTGCCTCAGCCTCCTGAGAAGCTGGGACTACAGGTGCACACCACCAAGCCCAACTAATTTTTTGTATTTTTATTAGAGACAGGGTTTCCCCAGGTTGGCCGGGCTAGTCTTGATCTGATCTCAAGTGATCCACCCACCTTGGCCTCCCAAAGTGCTGGGATTACAGGCATAAGCCACCACATCTGGCCTGGTTTAAAAAATAAAAGTGAACATTAATCCACTTGATATAAAGTTATGGTTAATGATTCTAAAGAAAGATATTTTTACTCATGCCCAGCAGAGTCTTTATCCAGTACATCTACACTGGCATTCAAAGTGACAAACGGCAAAGGAAACAGGATCCAACTTCTTTAAGAATATTTGGGGGCAGGAAACTTGGCCATACATCTGTTTCTTTTGAGTAACAATAGCAATAATTTACTTATCTAGTAGTATTGCCATTTATTCTTTAGCCACATCAAGGGAAATCTAATTATTTCCCACAAAATGAGAACTTCTAATGAAACTTTTCTTATTCAATTCATTTAGTAAACTATAAAGGTCTAAATAGCACCTAGATTTTCTTAGCACCCTGACTTCTCCAAACCTCTCCTGAAATGTCCATGTACTATGAATAGGACAAGTGTGGCCGGGTGGAAGTACATGAGACTGAGAATAGGAGATATTGCTTCCTACCACAGTCACGGTTCTGTGACTTAGTCGCTATGAAACTGGGTAAATCTTTTGGCATTAAAATGTTGTCAGAAAACAGGAAATTCACATAGCTTCAAAATGTCACCCCAGGCCGGGCGCAGTGGCTCACACCTGTAATCCCAGCACTTTGGGAGGCCGAGGCAGGCAGATCACGAGGTCAGGAGGTTAGCCATCCTGGCTAACACAGTGAAACCCCGTCTCTACTAAAAATACAAAAAATTAGCCAGGCGTGGTGGCGGGCGCCTGTAGTCCCAGCTACTCAGGTGGCTGAGGCAGGAGAATGGCATGAACCTGGGAGGAGGAGCATGCAGTGAGCCGAGATAGCGCCACTGCACTCTAGCCTGGGCGACAGAGCGAGACTCCGTCTCAGTTGCAAAGAAAGAAAGATATCTACACAATGGAGAAATTTGTCCTTCAAAATTAAAGTTTATTCCTGTAAATACTCCCAGTGGTGGCAAAGATACCTCCTTTAAGGTTGAATTTGTGCTTAAATGTCACCATTCCCATTCCAACCCAGCCTACATTTCTCTTCTTGTTATTTCTCTAGCTCAGTCCCTTATCTGTTGCCTTCATACCTCTTATCCCAACTCCGAAGTGTTTTATTAATTTGTTTGTTAGATGTTGTGGGGGGGGTGGTTTTGGTCTGTCTTTCTTATTATATCAGCTCCAAGAGAGCAGGAACTGTTTCTGTCTTATGCATCACAGAATCCTCAACTCCCATGATACACTAACCTCCTAATTTTCATACATTTAATTTCTTAATAAAACAAGGAAGAAATTAAGACTAGTCTCGTAGTAATATAGTTAACTTTCCACATAAATTTCTTCAAATAAACTTTGGAGCTGATGGCATGGTTCGGGAGTGTTTTCGATGATCAGCCAAAATGGGATGTGATATGATATCCAGTGAGGAGCTAAGCCAGGTCCTTGTCACCATCCACCTTTCCTGTTTAGAAAACATCCATTAACATTGCAAAGAGGCTGCCAAGTTAAGTAATTGTAAAAGACTGTCACTAGGGTAAAAATGGAAGATATCTGCCAAATGGAATATGTTGAATGAATGGTCAGTGTCACCCAAGTGAAACCACAGCCAGAGTATGATGTGACAGAGCCAACCAGATTTTTAAAAGAGCTGGGTAGCACCGCGTATGACAAGACCCCCTCATCCCACATTCCTGTGGTGGAGAGCATGGAGGTGACTGAGCTGTTGGTGGCAAACTCATGCCTTCTGCAACTCAATCAGACATCACCAAGGACATTATTATTCTCTAGCTTATGAATAACTATTTTTATGTCTTCACTATTTTTTATAAACTTATTGTTTGTGGAAATAAATTCCCTGGTCATAATGAAATAAAGGAAAAAAGAAAACAATACAACAGACTTTTTTTCAACCAGCGGAGCATATTTTCATTTTTTTTTCTTATGACAACATTTTTAAATTATATTTAAAATTACTCATCTCTTATTCATAACCATCCTGTTGATCAAGTGAGGGACAAGAGTAACCTGCCCAATGTCCCCAGGTATCAGCTGATTAGGGCCTCTGGGCAGTTGTATCACTTTGGTTCCATCACAAGCTTTTCTTTCTACCCCTTCCCACATCCCATCTCCAGACACTCACCAGGTATGCCATCTCCAAGTGTCCTGGAGCTCCAAAATGACCCTGCCCTTTTCTTCAATAGTTAGTCCCTGTGAAGGGTTCAGTCTCGTGCAAAAATGACAAGTTTAAATGCATCTTTGTTGCATCACCCTATCTGTACCCTTCTGGTATCCTTCTCCTATGACATTCCATGAAGGGAGTTGTGGGCAGAGTCAGGTTGTACTGGGGTTGCAGAAACAGAGGAATCTTTATAGGATCATCTCTATGTTTAGGCATCAATCCACCCACCTCTTCAGATTCTGCCAAGAACTTTCAATTGGCAGAAGTCAGATAGCTCCATGGAGCCAGAGAGTGGTCCATTACCTTAATGTTGCATTATTCAATTTGTGTTTGAAAATGAATTTATTGGTCTGCCGTTTTACCAGGTTGTGATTTGTCAATTAATATTTAATAATTTTTTTGAGACAAGGTCACACTTATTGCCCAGGCTGGAGTGCAGTAGCACAATCAGGGTTCACTGCAGCCTCAACCTCCTGGGCTCAAGTGATCCTCCCACCTCATCCTCCTGAGTACCTGGGACTACAGGTGTGTGCCACCACACTTGGCTAATTTTTTTGTGTTTTTTTGTAGAGATAGGGTCTCGCCATGTCGCTCAGCCTGGTTTACTATGACTTTTAATTCCATTAGAGTATTTTGCATTTAATTGTACTTTAAAACAAAAATGTTTTATGATATCTTGTTCACTGTTACCCACTCCCCAGTTTACCACACACTTAATCCTTCTAGTTTGGTAGGGTAACACCAAATGCTAGCCTAGATAACTATTAAAATGTCAGTGGTTTAGCACAATCTGTTGGTCAGCTTTTGCTAGGTTATTCTCCTGTGACAAGCAATCCCCATATCAACCGCAAAGGTTTATGTTTTGCTATGGAATATGTTAGCTACGTGTCAGTCGCTCCTCTGCTCCACTTGTCTTCTTTATCTGGGATCCAGCCTAAATGTCCCTTCTGTATATGGGATCCAGGCTAAATGCTGTTCTAGAACAGGAGAAAGGATCATGGTGGAGTCATGCAATAGCTCTTGAAGCTTCTGCTGGAATGTGGTCTACATCACGTCTGCTCACATTCCACTAGCCAAAGCACGTCAGATGACTAAGCCCAACATCAGTGGACAGGAAGGATGCTCTTCCTCCAGAGAAGCTCACCACAGAAGACCCCTGTAGCTCTACAGGTAGCAGATAAAATTTACCTAAAACTAGAATTCTGTTTCTCATTCACGTAATACTTCAATGCAAGTGTGCCTGGTTTGTAGGCAGCTTTCCTTCATGTGATTATTAAAAAACCCAGGCTATTTCCATCTTGTGGTTCCACCCATCTGCGTTCAGCCAGCAGATGGGGAAGAGAAAATGAAGATGCCCCCACTCATTTCTTAAAAGTCTGGGCCTAGAAAAAGAGACATGCACACCTTCTGTCACATTTTATCGATGACCACCTGGATGCAAGGAGTCAGGAAGGTAGGACATGCTAAAAAATGTAGCCTCCATCTTAGAAGCCACCTCCCAGCAATAACTCCACTATGAAAAGAGGAGGGTAAAGTTTTGATGAATCATTGGCCATCTCTGCCATACAAAACCTCAAACTTGCTATCCGGGGTGTGCCTAGGTTTTATTTCTAGACCCATTTTTACTGAAATGGAATGGCCAAAAATATTCCAGATCTCGTGATTTGGGTTTTTGTTGTTGTTGTATTTTTTCATTTTTAATGTAGACCCTACTGAGTCAAATAACAAGGCATAAGCGACTTAGAAAATCACCATGTCCTGGCCAGGTGCAGTGATTCACACCTGTAATCCCAGCACTTTGGGAGGCTGAGGCAGGCGGATCACCTGAGGTCGGGAGTTTGAGACCAGCCTGACCAACATGGAGAAACCCCATCTCTACTAAAAATACAAAATTAGGCGGGCGTGGTGGTGCATGCCTGTAATCCCAGCTACTTGGGAGGCTGAGGCAGGAGAATCGCTTGAATCCAGGAGGCGGAGGTTGCGGTGAGCCAAGATCGCGCCATTGCACTCCAGCCTGGGCAACAAAAGCAAAACTCCATCTCAAAAAAAAAAGAAGAAAAGAAAATCACCATGTCCTTTGCCTAAGGAAACTTTGTACCCCATCTATTATGTTCCAAAAACCAAATAAATAATTTTATTTCTTGATAGTTCAGAAAGAAAACATTAGTAATGATTTTCACAGTTGTCTCTTAGTTTTTCCATTTCCCAGTTTGGAGTTACGCAACCACTAACACCGCACCGTTGTGTTTGTCTCCAAACCCCTGAATTTGCGCATGCAATCCTTTTGTTGCTTAACTGCCCGAGTGAAAAGAACAACTGGTCATTTACAAGCACAAATTTGTGAGTAGGAAGAGGGATTTCACCAAAACTAGGAATGCAAATACATAAACTAAAATTGAAAATTGACCTCGATGATGACAAATGACTACTTAGAAGTAGCTGCTTCTTCAGTCAACGGAAAACCTCTCTATCATCAAATCCCCCAACTACTTCCACCTACTCCCTAGCATAGGCCCTTCACTTCTGCCTTCTCTAACATCTGATGGTAGCCCAAATGCACAGGATACTGGCTAAGAGCTCATTTGCAGCCATAGCCTCAGGCTTCCAGAGAACTTTGTTTTTAACTTTTTAATAGCACAGTCACATTCTGTCTTGTATCTTAGTAGTTTGTATACAGCTCTCTCTCTGTCTCCTAGATAATAATAAACCCCTTGAAATCAGAATCCATGTCATATTTGTCTTTCTATTTCCTACAACACTTACCTGGCACATAATCAAAGCTTACTATTTTTTTATTTTGAATTAGGTCAAGTTACAGCTTAATCTGGGCTCATACCCTGCAACTGAGGCCACCTTCAGATGGTGCTTCCACTAAGAAAGCTGTGGGATGCCTACGCTGCATTCATTAGGTCAGGCACGTCAAGGTTGCTAATTCCTCTCTCGTAACCCCTCCACTTCTGTCTGCCTTTTCACCAAAGATGCTGATGTCATTGAATCTTGCTTCTAGAGTTTCACATGCTAGAAGAGGAACTCGAGAAGGAAAGGGAAATCTGTCCTGCCCTCACCCCTAGCTTCCTTTTTTCCTTACTTAGTTTTCATGTTGGCCATACGGCAGCCATAGGAAGATGTTTTGGGGTTCTCACTCTGAGGCTCTTGAAAACATAGGAAAGCTGTCCTAAACCTCTGGGTCTCCTTTTTGGTGTCTCCTACCCCCACTCCAATTCATAAGCCAAAAAGGTCATCCTGCTTCTTTTAATTCTTCAGGAAATTGGAGCCTAAACCCAGACAGACCTTTCAGATTTTTCTGTTGTAGATTTAACACATCTCAGCAATATCTGTGAAGAAACCATAATCCTGACTTTACCACAAAGGAAGAAGGAAATGGAGGAAGTGTCCTGGTGTGGTAGAAAGAACCATCCAGCAGCCTGGGCAACATAGCAAAACCCCATCTCTGCAAAAAATAAAGAAAAAAATTAGCCGAGCATAATTGGTGTGCGCCTGTAGTCCCAGCTACTTGGGAGGCTGAGGTGGGAGGATCGCTTGAGCCCAAGAGGGAGAGGTTGCAGAAGGCTGAGATCTCACCACTGCACTCCAGCCTGGGCAACAGAGCAAGCAAGACCCTGTGAAAGAGAGAGAGAGAAAGAAAGAAGAGAGAGAGAGAAAGGGAGAAAGAGAAAGAGAAAGAAAGAGAGAGAGAAAGAAAGAAAAAGAAAGAAAGAAAGAAAGAGAAGAAAGAAAGAAAAAGAAAGGAAGGAAGGATCCACCCAGGTAGGAATCAGATCTTAGTTTTGAGCTCTGGCTCTTTTCCGTTTCACCTGGCTGACCCTGGACAAACCATGTTATGCCCCTCTGGATCTCACTCCTCAGTATAGATGAGCAAGCTCGATTAGGATACCTTTCACATCTTTCCTAGGCCTGGAAGTAGGAGTCACTAACATGGCAGGTTGACGCTATTGTAATAGGGCCACCGTTTCCGATCTGCTAGAGATATGATTTTCAGCCCAAGCATTTGCCATCTGCCTCTTTTGAGTCTTGGCTGGTAATCCATCAACTGTGCTAGATATAAGATCTTATCCAATGAATTCAGTGATATTTCTTCCATTTTTCCATTTAGAAGAGGCACAAAAGTACATATACCATCCTAATAAAACAGACTTCCATTTTTAAAAAAATGTGACTAGCAGCACAATACTTTCCTAGCACACCACCTGCCATTATCTCTCCAGGTGTTTACTGTGGGCAGGAGGCTAACAAGGCCTAAGCTTCCTCTTCTACTTTAGAGCTCACTGAAGGAAGTAATGACCCCAAGTGAAGAAAAAGCTCTAATTTCCAGCTCCAGTTCTAGTTGGGGTAGAGGGTTCTGTTGTTTGTCAAGATGTTCTAATGGGCTTCTCACAGCAGGAGTTAGGGTATTATCTGGCAACAGGAGAAAGGAAATGAAAGTGTTCTGCATAAAAAAATGTAAAAGTCTGTCTCCCTTGTGGGCACAGGAATTTGGACAAATACTCCCAATTGTATTTAGGAAAAAAAAAAAGTTTTCTATTCAGTCTCTGAGAATTGTTGCTTTTTCTTTGTGCATGCTTGCATGTGTGTGTTTGTGGTGTCTGTGTGTGGGGAGGGAGGGTGTGTCGGGAGAGGGAGGTGAAGGAGATATTCTCATATTCACCCCTACAAAGCTTGCAGGGAGAATGAGAAACTTCTGCACATCTCGGCAGTGAAGAAACCTTGAGGGGACCTTTCCTGAAGGGTTGGAGCTTCCCATTGACTGTCCTGATAAAGTCCCTATGGGGCTATTCTTGATTGAATAACTCAGACCTCGGGCAATGCTGTTGTGGTATTATTTGTCTGTTGTGGTCAGACAAAAGGAGGAAAGCATCTGGTACTGATTTTAATATAATTTCCCCCTTTGGCAGAGTTTCATCCCTGAAGTCAGTTGGTAAGGAGCTAAGAAGGAACAGAGAGTTGTAGATCTCTTAGGTGGCTTTATTCTTCCTCTATCACTTTCTAGACCTGAGGGTAAAAGAATGGGATGGAGTTTTTCTAAAAACTAGAGCAGCAGAGAAGCAGCACTAAGAAAATTGAAGAATAGGCCATTCTCAGACAGAGGAGGCAAGAGAAGCCTTAGTAACATTGGAGCAAGGTTGAGAAGGGCAGTGTGCCTACAGAGGAACCCATGAACAGTTCCCATTGTTTACTGATTTTACCTTGCTAGACTAGAAAATGCATTTGTCAATAGGAATGTTATCATCTCCAAGGGGGCAAATATTGGTTCTCAGTGGATGAACAAAATCTTAGATATTATAATGGCTTGTGGCCTTCCCAATGGCCACAGTAAGTAAGCAAATATACAGTGTATCTGTGGAGTTTAAATTTCATGAGTGGAGTAAAGGTTGGGGTGGAGTACAATTAGGAAAAAAAAATGTCTAAAGGTCTCCTTTGGGGGAAGGGTGATAAGGAAAAAAAAAGGTTGAGGAACAGTGTTCCAGAGCAATTATATTTAGCTTCAGTTTCAAATTATTCACTCCTGCTTGTAATTCCCTTTTGTTCTCTATCCTTTCATTTAAAAACATATAAGTTATGTGTTTGAGGGGGTGTGGGGAATTAGGCCTCCTGCACGTTAGCTCCCAGCTGGGAGCTCCCAGGGAGGCCTGGGATCCACGTGGAGACAGGCAGTGAAGGAAGCAAGAGCCCAAGGCAGAGATGAAGGCTGTGGGTGGATCCACGGCCACGGGGGCGATTCAGAAACTGACAGGAGGCCAGTTCCGTCTGTGGGTCTTGAACTGTGGTGCCTGGACCAGCAGCAGCAGCGGCATCACTGGGAACTTGTCAGAAATGCAAATTCTCAGGTCCCACCCCAGACCCGCTGAATCAGAAACTCTAGGGGTGGGGCCCAGCCTCCAGGTGAGTCTGATCCTCCCTCAAATTTGAGAGTCATTGGTTTAGAAGTGAAACAGGTGACTCAAGGAAATGAGGAGGTACGCTTTG
This sequence comes from Pan paniscus, assembly GCF_029289425.2. Taxonomy (NCBI): domain Eukaryota; kingdom Metazoa; phylum Chordata; class Mammalia; order Primates; family Hominidae; genus Pan; species Pan paniscus. The sequence goes on from NC_073261.2 coordinate 62,209,122, forward strand.
CGAGAAAGGAACAAGAAAGCAGAGTTTCAGTAAACTAAAATTTCCCACTCTCTAGTTATTTAATCATCTTTAAAAATTTTCTTTTAGACCTTAGCAATATAAATATTGCTCGTTTCCACTATGGAGGAAAACAACTCTGCTGTCAAATTTGCTGAGCACAAAGTGAAAGGAAGTCTGCAATCCATTGGCTAATTAAGACCCATGTAAGTAATCAAGGCAGACAAGTCAAGGACAACGAATCTCAGGCTTGTCTTGGCTGATTCTGCCAACTTCACCGATCACCTAAACTAAATAATCAGCAATCACTTTATTTTGGGTTGTGTGAACACAGTAGAAATGTTCACAAAGTATTCCTAATGTGTAGCAGAAAGATTGTTACTTACTCAGCTTCCTATGTAGGGAAGCTAACATATCTATTCAGGATCACACTGTCACTGATGGCAAGATCCAAGCTCCCAGGTTCTGACTCTAAACTTTCAAATGAAGAGTTCAACTTCTTTTTCTTTTTAATTCTCTCCTTCCTTATGAACTACAGCAATTTGATTTGTAACTTTATTTTTTTTTCTATTTATGAAGCATTAGCAATTATTTGCCCTGAAAACATTTTTAAGAAGAAAACTAAGGTTGAATGCAAACAATTTAATAACAACCCACCTCAGTTTGGTCCTTCTGCGCCTTAGGCCACTGCCAGGTGCATGAACTTGCAAAACCCTAGATTAAAACCCAGGTTCTCCACAGCGCTTTTTGCAGAGTTAATTTCTGTCAGAGACATATTAATGACAGACTTTAGAAGAAACACCAAATAACAGTGACTTTCCAGTAACTTCAGTACTAGTCCTGCCCCTAGGTTACCCTATGAAGCTAGACTCTAGTGAAAATACGCCAACGATTCTTTTCCTGACCAAAACCATAACTGAGTCTCTAGAAAAATTTGTTTGCTGTGATTTGTATTTTTGATATAATAATTATGCCTCCATGCTATTTCTGGTTTATATCTAAAATGACCTTGTACCAACTCTTTTGACTACTCTGGCAAGGAGACACCTAAGATTAACCCTAAACAGGTTAGCTATCTCATAAGGAAGTAAGTCCTCACTCCCTTATGATTTAATAAATCCAAAATACATTTTTTAAACGGTATTGCCCTCCGTCTCTTACTGAACCAGTTAATGTATCACCTTTACAATAACTTTTGTCTGTGTTTCTCAAAAGCCTGTGCTGGCCTTGATCACATGTCAAATTTCAGGTCCTATGAGTTCTTGACCGTGTAGTTATTTGGAAGCTCATAGCATCTTTCTCCTTCTGGTGGGTTTTTAGATCATATCTCTTTGCAGATTTGTACAGAGAGGTCTGTTTCGAACCAACACCCTCCCAACTCCCAGATGCAGGCTGAACTAAGAGCTAATGAGAAGGCATTCCTGCAGAAGAAAGGAACTGCTCTCAAGATATGCACAGCCTCAGTGTTTTTTTTTTTTCTTTTTGAAACTGAATGTTTTGTAAAGCTCTTTAATTGCCTTTTTATTTTTGAGCAAACCAGAGAGGGAGACCCTAAGTGTCCTATTATATTATCAAGTGAGTACATATGTAAGGAAAGTCTTTTCTTCTATTGTTTTTTTTTTATTTGAAACACTGAATTAGACAAATAATTTACACTTAGTGGCAGGTGTAATCCTTCTTAAAGACATTTCTTAAGGATCTCCAAGCTTTCCCTGAACAAGCATACATTTTATTCAAACTATGAAGTAATACCCACTAGAGCCTCTCTGGGTATTGCAAAACACTCTCTGCATGTTCCAAAAGAGCCTTCTTTTAGTACAAACTGTAGGTAAACTAATGAAACCACATCATAAGAGCAAGCCTGAGCCACAGATACTAAAGGCTAATGTTTATTGAGCAGTTACTATTTGCCAGGCACAGACCTGAATGTTTTACATGTATTCATTTGGACTTCATTAAAAATCTGATGACCTAAGTAGACTTATCATCCTCATTTTACAAATGAGGAAAGTGAGGCCCCGAAAAGTTAAGTAACATGCCCAAGGTCACCCTGCTGGTGAGTGGTCAGGCCAGTAAACAAGAGCTCTCATATACGGCTTGGAAAGATCTTCCCCACCCCCAACCCCCACTCTTTTATCCCACTGCCTCCCTTTCATCCTCCTTCCCACTTGCCTCTTTATGCATTTTACACTGTGGGGTTGGTTAAACTGGAGCTCTGGTTGCCTTCAAATTCCTTTCTTTCCCTAAACCCTGTCTTAACCTACCCACAGCCCTGCCCCTGACTGGAGTCACACACAAAGCCTGAACATCTGACACTCATTGGTCATGCTTCCTCCCACTAGGGACTCATTTCACGCTGTGCTTAGAGATGCATGCAAAAGCATTATCTTCTGCTGCAAGCAGCAGCCCCTAGGATGTACATGTGCTCTCTGCTGATGGCTAAATTTGGGGAAACTGAGACACTCTAACACAGCAGGAGCAACTTAATTTCTCAACTGCTTATATTAAAGATGAGACCAAGGATGAACATACTTGGACTTTTTCAACCTGATGTTTCATCTATCATGCTGCCCCTCCTCCCAAGACTTTCTCTTCCTGAGGACCTCTTGGTGAGAAGTTGCCCACCCCATACCCAAGCCAAAGTGGAATGGCAGAGCCCTGCCAGAAAACCAAGCAACATTTCTACTAAAGGCAGCTGGCTACTCCTCCTTCCTCTTTCTCCTTATCTGAGATGATTAGAAGTCCAGGTACAGAGGAACTGACCCATGTGTCCTACCTTGAGGACCCTGCAGTATTAATTAGTTATCATTGTCTGCAGAATGAAAAAGAAAAGAGCCTGTCCATGAATAGCAAACAACACCCTGTCCTCCTCCCCACCCCACCAAATACTTGTGTCAAGAGCAACTGGAGGCAGCAATTGTTCTATTCAACATTTGTCTAGTTGAGACCATTTTGGGGTCTGCTTTATCTCTGCCAGAGTTCAAATCCATGGGAAGTTTTAGGAGATGCAATAATAATATTGGAGATTTATATTTGCTGCATACAACTTGGATCATATCAAGGTTATCATCCAAAACTTATTTGAAGAATGTTTCATGTAACATCCAGGAATTTGAGAGCTTGTTAAGGGAAAGTTTTCAAATGTAAGAACAAACACAAAGCCAGACTCCTGGTATGGCTGAACCATGGCAGAGATAATTTCCCTCTCATTTCACAGTCAACATGGGTTTATGGTGAGAGCCAGAGACAAAGATTCCTGTCCTCATGAGACTTTCCAATGGCTTATTTTGGGAGATTCTTGGATACCAGCTATTTACTTTCAAAAAGTTCAGTGGGAATTATTTTAATGTAAGAAATACTCATGACAGCCGGTTCGGGGGCAACTTTTCCAAACATGCTGTAACAAAATTGGCACTTTTAGCTAAATCACACCCTGTTCTTCAGACATTTGACTCAGAATTTTCTTTACTACAGTAAATCTGTACTTGGATCATGGAAGCTTGTAGGGACTAGCCATGTCAGTCCCACCTTAAAGACAGAGTTCCAGGCTGGATTGCATTTTCTAGAACAAATCCTTTAAATATTTTCATTCAAAGAGAACAGTAATGACAGCTTCCAACAATCAAACTGAATATTTTAGTAGAAGCTTTTCTAGACATTTGTGTTGGGATAACTAATGGAACTAATAGATTTAGGAAATGCCAGAACTCCTAATTAAGCCCTGGATACTGCCTCAGATTCTGAATGACTGAATATATTGGGCATTTTATGCCTCATCCTTCATGTAGTCCAACAAACACCTATTCTATATTTATTCTAAAAAACTTTATTAAAAACCTTACTAATATTAAATTTTCTAAATACTTTCTAAAACTTTACTAATATTAAATTTTTTACTTAAGATCTTCAGAAAATTTTCCAAATTTTATAAATTGTATACATTTTTGATGCTGCTATTGCTATAGATGTCTTCTGGAAGTTGAGTTGTGCCTTTAGGAATATTTTCCCACTACATCACTGGAATGAGCGTTACAAAAAAAGTCTCTGTAAATTCTGCATGCCTTGATTAAATGTATTAATTTTCTACCAAATCACTATTCCTTTAAGTGTTTAAAATAAAAATGAATATGGTCTTCAAACATTCATTCTAATACTATTTACTCTCCCCCTTTCAAAAACTCCCAAATACTCAAAGTTGCATATTTCTCAGATTCTGTTATATATGATTGCAACAGCAGTGAGTGATTGAAAGACATTTTCCCTAGAGTTTTAAGTCCTTTTCTATGCAAAGTTTCAACAACAAAAAAATTTTTTTAAAATAGAGACAGGGTCTTGCCATGTTGCCCAGGCTGGTCTCAAACTCCTGAGCTCAGGAAATCCATCCGCCTCAGCCTCCCAAGTGCTGGGATTACAGGTATGAGAGCCACCGTGCCGGCCAGTTTCAAAGAAATTATAATGAAAGAAAGTTAGGCAGCACAGTAGGAACAAAGAATTCCACTTCCATGTCATAAAGACTCGGGATCAAGTCTTCTAGTTAGAGCCCTAGCTCTAACTAGCTGTGTGTTCTTGAGCAAGTTACTTAATTTTCTAGACCTCAGTTTCCTCATGAGCAAAATGAAAATATTAACACCATCCTCAAAGTTACTGTGAGAACTAATTAAAATAATACTTGTATCCTGCTTAATCCAGTGCCAGCACATAGTAAGCTCTGAATAAGTGGTTGTTAGAATTATTACCAACACATGGGAGGACCAACTTTACATGAGAGACAGTGCTGGGAGGTCTCACATATGCTACCTCATTTAATCCTTCACAATCCTGAGAAGCAAGGAAAAATTCTTCCCATTTTTATGGATTAGGAAAGTAAGGATCAGAGAGGCTGAGTAACTTATTCAAGGTCATATAGCAAAGTGACAGGGCTGGAATTTGCAACCAGGTCTGCCTGACCCTAAAGTTCATTTTTACATGGAAGTTCATCCTTTCCAAATTTCTTTTCCTATTTCATGCAAAAATAGAAATTTCCATTTTCAAGTTTGTGTCCTTTAATACATAGCTACATGAAACTGCTTCTTTTATATTATCATAAATAACAAATATATCTTCTGCCATATTTAGTTCTTCATTCAATTCGAGATAAACATATTTTGTCTAAAGGTTTTATTGGCATTTGGAAGAAACTCAAAGTCTGTACTCAATTAAGATCTGTAAACAGAAGCCAGATCAAATCACAGAATAAAGAGATTCTCAGTGCTGGGTATGGATCTGTCTTGATCTAAATTTGGATTTCAATCATTGTAACCCATCTTTATACATTCCTGTCTTCATTCAATAAATATTTATTGAATGCTGTATGAGTTAGTCATGGAGCCTGCCTTCAAGGAGCTTAGGGTTCAATAGGAAAGAGAGATATACAAAAAGACGTATAATTCCAGGCAAGAAACAACAGTAGGTGCTAGAAGAAAAATAGGGAGAAAATGCTGGGGAGTCTCAAGGGTGGCCGTTACTTCCTACTAGGGAGCAAAGGATCAAAGAAGGCTTTGGGGGAAAAGTGGCCTCCTCTATTAACTGCTCCATCCATCAGTAAACTATTCACGAATTTGTTTTAAAATGCAGCAGGTCCCCGGATAATGTTGTTTCATTCAACATTGTTATAACGTTGATGAGAAAAAAAAAAATGGCCTCTGCGCCAGGGCCCCTGTCTGTGTGGCGTCTGCATGTTCTCCCCATGTCTGCATGGGTTTTCTCTGGGTACTGCTACTCAACTTTCCTCCCACATCCCAAGATGTGCACATTAGGTAAACGGGTGCATCTAAATGGTCCCCATATGAATGAGTATTGGAGTGTGATCCACTCTGTGATGGGATGGTGTCCTGTGCAGGGCTGGTTTCCATCTCTGTGCTCTGAGGTGCTGACATAGGCTCCAGTTACCTGTGACCCTGAACTGGAATATGCAGGTTGGAAAATGAATGAATGAATACAAGTTATTATAAAATAAAAATCTGAAAAGTGTTCAATAATCACACAAATGCACAACAATAAATGATGCAGCACAAAAGCACTTAGCAAGCCTACCAGATTTGTCCTTGTTTGATTTTGAACCGTATTGGTGGGAGAAGATGCTCCTTATGATTTGTACTTTGCAAACATTTATTCTTTGATTTAACCCACTACCTTTATGACTACCATCACTCAGTAATTCACCAAAATTGGGTAATTATCCTGTTTATATTAATCTTCCTTAAATGTAGGTATAACTCACGTTTGTTTCAGTGTTTAATATTATAAGTGTTTAGGGTCTTTATTTATAAGTCTGGTGATGTTTCTGTGATCAGAAATATGCCATAAAAACTTAATTCTTTTTTAAAAATGTTATTTTTATACATTTAGGGGGTACAGGTGCAGATTTCTTACATGTATATAGTGCATAGTGGTGAAGTCTGGGCTCTTAGTACATTTTCAACCCTCACCCCTCTCCCACCCTCCCACATTTTGGGGTCTCCAGTGTTTGTTATTCCACTCTGTATGTTCATGTGCACCCACTGTTTAGCTTCCACGTGCAAGTGAGAACAGGTGGTATATGACCTTCTGTTTCTGAGTTATTTCACTTAGGATAATGGCCTCCAGTTCCATCCATGTTGCTGCAAAAGACATGATTTCATTTTTCTTTATAACTTTATTCCATGGTGTATCTACACCTCATCTTTATCCAGTCCTCCATTGTTGATTCCCTATGTTTGCTATTGTGAATAGTGCTACAGTAAACATGTGAATGCCGGTATCTTTTTTGATGTAATGATTTATTCCCTTTGGGAATATACCCAGTAGTGGAATTGCTGACTGGAATGGTAGTTCCATTTTTAGGGATGTAACTCTTGTTTATATATCAATTACCCTATGACAAAATTGGTTTTCTTACACATTGTTTCTCAGTTTCCAAGAAACTATGGATAAAGTTAAGTGAAGACTTTCTGTGTAATACAGAAAGTGGTGAATATGTGGGGCTGTGAATGAAACAGGACTGGCTATGAGTTGATCATGTGAAAGCTGAGTGATGGCAGTACATAGAACTTCATTACACCCGTGTGTCTGCTTTACGATATGTTTGAAATTTTGCATTATAAAAAGTTAAGGCGGGGCGCGGTGACTCACGCCTGTAATCCCAGTACTTTGGGAGGCCGAGGCAGGTGGATCACGAGGTCAGGAGATCAAGACCATCCTGGCTAACACAGTGAAACCCAGTCTCTACTAAAAATACAAAAAATTAGCCGGGCGCGGTGGTGGGCGCCTGTAGTCCCAGCTACTCGGGAAGCTGAGGCAGCAGAATGGTGTGGACCCGGGAAGCAGAGCTTGCAGTGAACTGAGATCGCACCACTGCACTCCAGCCCGGGCGACAGAGCGAGACTCCATCTCCAAAAAAAAAAAGTTAAAATATTCTACAAGCTAACTTACCTGTAGGACTTCCACAAGTCATTGACATGTACACATGTAAGTGGCTACAGAATGTATGATAATGGTTTGGGCCTGGAAGGACATTAGTGACCACCAGAGTGAAATGAACTGAATCTCCCTGCCTCCCCCTCCATACACACAAGCCTACTCAACAAGATCTCTTTAATGTAAAGCCACAAGTCAGAAAGGGTGAACACAGGGTAATAACCCAGGGACTTGCCTAGAGGCAATGCTTACCTCTGGGCAAGGACTGAGCACATATCCTAATGAAAACAATTCGTGTGTGTTTGAAAGAAAATTGAATTCAGTACAATCGATAATGTTGAGAGTCTTCAGGGGATCTGCAGATGTGGACTCATGGAGCAGCATCCTATCACTTCTATCACTCATGGAGATTTTACACATAGGCCTAGGGAACGACATGGTATCAATTTGTCTCGTGTGGGTGAGACAAAAGCATTCAATACTGCGTCGACCCAAGGGTTCTCACTGGCTATATGTAGCACATACCCCCAGAATATTCAGGTGTGTTATGTAGTAATTTCTATTGAATGCAATACAATTTTGTTATAGTTATTATGCATGTCACTTAATTCACATACTCTCAGGCATACCAAGAAGGGAGAAGAAAGGGTGAAGGATAGAGTTCAGCCACCTGGCAGCATTCCATAAAAAGTGGGCAGATTCATGAAATATTACAGTGGGAGAGGTGCTCAAAATAGTTTTTGCACACTTTTGAAGATAAGAGAGTCTATCTGTCTTAGATATTCTGCCTGGATATGTTACTAGCATCAGGATGTTTTGAGGAGGCCATGCCACCCTGACTCCAACCCCAAATTAAAACTACAGCAGTCAAAATTAGAGTGTCACACGGCCAGGCGCGGTGGCTCATGCCTGTAATCCCAGCACTTTGGGAGGCCAAGGCGGGTGGATCACGAGGTCAAGAGATCGAGACCATCCTGGCAAACACGGTGAAACCCTGTCTCTACTAAAAAATACAAAAAATTAGCTGGATGTGGTGGCGGGTGCCTCTAGTCCCAGCTACTTGGGAGGCTGAGACAGGAGAATGGTGTGAACCTGGGAGGCAGAGCTTGCAGTGAGCGGAGATTGCACCACTGCACTCCAGCCTGGGCGACAGAGTGAGACTGCATCTCAAAAAAAAAAAAAAATTAGAGTGTCACATGCTACTTTAATTCTGTGTTGTGGTACTTCAGTGGCTTCTCATTTGAAAGTGTTGTGGTACTTCAGTGGCTTCTCATTTGAAAGTGCATAATTATTTTCAAATTATCATATATCATTTCATGGTTAAATTAGATTATCAGCTAGAACTTCCAGGGGGATTGGAATTCTACATGCAAACTAGATTTCAATCCCTATTTATGATCATTTTGGACATCTTTGTTTCCTAAACCCTCAGATCAACTGTTTCCCTGGATAACCCTAAGGCACTGGGAAATATCTGAATGGAAGAGATCAGCGCTGTTTTTTATGGCATGTTTGCAAGAGACATATTTTGTCTATGTCAGAAACCTAGCTATTCAGTAGGGATATATTTTTCCAAGAACATCTCAAAATATTTCTTTAAGAAAATGTAATTCATCTGACCACTTTCCTCTTAATTAAACCCAGCTCTGTGTGTGTGTGTGTGTGCGTGTGTGTGTGCGTGTGTGTGTGTGTGCGTATATGTGTTTTCTGTACCTTATTTCAATAACAGAGAAGGAAGCTCTTAAGGGCACCTCTGCCTTACACACTGTGAGTCAAAATGACTTGGAAACTCCCTGGCTATACTGTGATCAGTTGTTCAACTTTCAGTTTTGACAGCTTTAATAATTCTAAGCCACCATGCTCCTGATATTCTTCTTTCTAAAGAGAAACAGTTGTTTTGTTTACATATGTAGTCAGTATGATAATTATCTAAATTTGTTCCTACCAACCTTGTTTGATCTCTGTAGTGTCAACTGATAAAATCCATCCATTTTGTAGAGCCAAACATCTTTTAGATCTCAGGTCAGAGGTCATTTCCTGGGGGAAAATCAGAAGACTTTAAAGAGGTTGCAAAGCCTGGACTTCCTCACAGAAATCACCACACAGGATAATCTTACAACCTTCGGTTCTTCTAATTTCTACCAGCTGTGTGATTATTTGATTGGTATCCATCTATTCCATGAGACTGTATAAATTCCACGAGAGTAGGGCCTTGGTCAGTTTTGCTCACCATTATGTTCTCAATGCCTGGAACAAAGAAGGCCATCAATAAATATTTGTAGAATGAATAAATGAATGTAAAAATATATAAATGTGTCCATGAATAAGTGAGTAAATTACAGAAATTTCACAAAGAGATTTTATCAATAACACTTTAGAACTGCACTGTTCAACACAGTAACCACTAGCCATATATGACTATTTAAATTTAACCTTAAATTAATTAAAATTAATAAAACTAAAATCCAGTTCCTCAGTTGCACTAGCCACATTTCAAATGCTCAATAGTCACACATTGCTGTTCACTACTATATATGACAGTGCACAATATACAGCATTTCCATCATTGTAGAAAATTCTACTAGCACAACTCAAGCAATTCTAAAATTCGAGGCCAAAGACAGCATTATTTTTTCCAAAATGAGTCAGATCATTATTATTGGTGCCATTGATAATATTAATTGTGCAACTTAAACCTCTTTCCCCTAAAATTATTCCCCCTTGATGACTGAGCTTAAACCAAGTATTTCACCTCTTTTTCTTTCAAAATATATAACAAATAATTTGTATTTGTCTACTTTGATTTGTAAGGCTCTATATATAGTTTTATATACTTTCCTGAGTACTCAAAAGAATCCTTGAAATTGGGAATATATACTTTTCTAAAAGTGCATTTTTTACACAGGCCAGGCCTCCTATGCACTATACGTTGGATAAAAATGGGAAAGATATGTGTTCTAGAAGCCATCATTAGTATATGAGGAATTGGGATTTGTATTAATTTCCCTAATTATGTTAAGTGTGTGATTGCACACATTCTGGAATTGTAATTATGTGTAAATTGATATAGTTTTCCAAATGAATAATATTCAATATGTTTGGTGAGATCCTTTAATTTCAACAATTAAGCTTTTTTTAAATCAAAGACTCTAGTTCCAGTCATCTTATTCTGTAAACTATAAACAAGCATTTTGTTTGTGAAAGCAAAGATCAGAACATTGCCAGAGTTAGGAAAACAAGATTATAACATTTATACTTAATTTAAAGCAATAATTTGATTTAAATACCCATACAAGCAAAAGCATCTTTAATGATATAAGTTTGAGAAAAAGCATAAGAGAATGGTGAAGATATAAAGGAATGGGGCAGATCCTCAGATTCAGGTACACGTACTGGGAAACTGAGCACACCAGGAGAAATTCGCAAATGTAAATTCCTACAAGGCTTCTCTTATAAAGAGCAAGGTTTTATGTCTCCTTTTAGCAAGTTAGACTCTATAATCCCATTTATCTCCATATCTTCATAAAAAAGGAAGATTCTATTCAATAAATCTATGGCTACCTTAACTACACCTAGGTGTTTTAAATTATGCCACAAATTTTGTCAATCTTTACCATAAAATACCAAATCCAGCTTTTGCTTGTCAACATAGCTAAAACATTATCATTTATCATATTCTAGTACCTTCAAGTTTTCATACCACATGTGTTCCAAACTCTAGGAAATTAAATATTTGCCTAATACCACACTTTAAAACTTCAAGCCCTACAAATTGAGAAGTACACAATTAACCCATTTTCAAGTGTATTTGCAGAGATTGCACCTGTGCCTACTTATGAACAAATCCTAAGTTTTCTGTTTCACTCTTTCAGTGCTTAGTCAGCCTTTATATCTCAGGATTTTTCATTTACAAAATGCATGTCACATTTGACAAAGGTAAAATTGTATGGTTTCAGCACTTGGTTTTTGAGCAATTCAGGTCTTAATTCTTAGAAGGTAAACCTAGCAGTTGTCAGAATGCCACACAACAAGTTTATCCATTAAGAACTTTCAGGAATGAGCTGGGAGGGAAGGGGTCAGATGAGTAGAAAATTGAATTGCGAAGGTTCATGCCCTTGTCTCTGTTGATTTCCATGTGGAAATTCAGGACCAGCCAATCCCTTTGAAATCTGTCCTAGAAATCATGACTCTGCAGGAGTTGGAAGCTCACATGCCTTCTAGATTGAGGCACGTAGCATCAATAAGTGAAGGAAGGCTGGGAGACAGATAAGGAGAGATGATTAGAAACTGTGATAAGCCCCATCTGAAAACATTTAGATAGGCTTTTTTTTTTTAAGTTTTAAAAGATTGCACAAGCCCATTCCATGCAATCTGTAGAGCTGCCAATTTGGAGTTTCTGCTTTAGGAGACAACTCGAGCTTAGGGCTAGGGTAAGAGAACTACTGGCTGTAATAATTTAAGGAACTTTTTGTTCCAGTAAAAGTCACAGGCCATGCTTTAAAAGGGCCTAGGAGTCTATTTAGAGCAAGTTTTTCATGTTTTATGTTGTAAAACTGTATCTAATTATGAGCCAACTTTAACCTTTCTTCAACTTTTCTCCATCTCTCTTCCCAACTACTTCTATGTTTTGTTGGCTTGAGCAAGGCTACTTTGTTAAACACTGCCTCATACCAAGTTCTTTCCGGCCACTGGTCTTATTGCAAACCATAGAGGGCAGATTTATAACTTGCCCAGATTTTGTGTGAAACTATAACAACAAAAAAGGAACTCTAAGATCTGTTGTAAGTTTTGAAGGTGCTGTATTTCTGAAGATAATCTTCCTACAGGAGGTATTCCTATTCTTAACAGAAACAGATTATTTGAAATCGTTGGGTTTACATTACTCCAGAGTAAACTGGCACTGTGTTTAATCCTGTGTAATTTGGGGGCAAGTAAATAATCTCTCTACTTCAATTTCCTCATGTTTTAATGTGAATGATGATGGTCACAAGATTGCTATAAGTATCATGTGTGCTAAAGCATGTAAAAGTACATTGTATGTTACCTACTAAGTACTCAATAAATATCTATTTTATTGTTACACATCCCACAATCATTCACTAATTATCCTGAACATTGATGATACATACCATGGCAATGACACTGATAAATTTGGTAATAGTGCTTAAGTAGAAGAGTATCATGAGAGGAAATGGATTGAAAGCAAAGCATAAATGACAACATTTATTGGGTGCTTACTATGTGTCAGACTGTGAATAGTGCTTTCTTTGCATGTATTAAATCTCATTTACTTTTCACAACATCCCCATGAGCTATGAACTCTGAATAACTACATTTTTAAAAACGATTCACGTGGTGATATTTACTCCTTCAATCAGCTAAGCTAGACCTTCTCCAGAAGGTTCTCCAGAATCCTCCCCCCAATATGATTCTGGGGTTGATTTTGCCAAAAGTAGAATTTGCAGGAGATTTGGAAGACAGAAGTAAAGCAGCAGCCATTACTCTCTGAAGATTGTCATCTTTCGATACAGCAGTGGACAGACATAAAGGTGCCAGTGGGCTCCAGCTGTCTGCTCTCCTCCACTCCACGTCCTGCCATTTTGGGAGGCCTCTGGCATCAATGATTAATTGCAGTGTCACTTTATACTTGAATGTGACCCTTCTGTGGCAACAGCCCCCCATAGATTTCTCCACCAGCTCCCTATTCACAATCCTATTTCAGCAGCTGGGCGTGTCTGCCTTCTCAGGTGAACTGATGGGTGGCCCCTCTGATCTTCTAGCTCCCCCTTCAGACCCTCTCCTCCCCAGTGGCTCTGTTTTTCTGGTTGAACCCTGATTGATACACATGTTTAAGATGAAGTAGCTTACGCCAAGATCACTCAGTCTGAATGGCAGAACCAACATTAGAAGCCTTAATCAGCTTCCAGAACCCATGCTCTTCATAACCACAAGGCAGCATTGTCTGAAGGAGAGGGGAAGAAGAAGGAGATAAGGAAGAAAGAAAAGAGAGAAAGCATGAAGACTATAGAGAAAGAGGAAAGAAGCAGAAAAGAAAGAAAAGGAGGATAGAGAAGGCAGGAGGGAGGACTAGATGATAAGCAATGGGGAGTGGGAGAAAAGCGAAGAGGAATAAAAAATAAAGAGAGGTAGGATAGTACAATGTCAGCTCTACTTGCTCTGCCAATGCTTTAGCACAAAGGGGGGAATTTCAAGCACGGCTAATATATGCCACAGGACTGCAGAGTTCTAGCACTCGGGTGTTGAGGGGGCAAGTGCCCTTTTGGTTTTACTCTTCTATTAGGAACTAAATCTAAATTTTCATAAAAGTTTGTTTTTTTTTTTAACAGAAGACCTAATAATTTCTCTAAGTATTCACTCTTTTTTTTGCCATTTTTAATCTGTTTTTTACAACCTTACATAAGTCAGTGATAAATAACAACTTGCAAAGCAGCAATCTTTACTATAGATTTTACCCCTGAGTTGAAAAATCAAATATTTTTATGCAACAGAACAATGGCTAATAACTTAATTATAGATCATCATGTTCAACTGGGGTAGTTATCAATTTAACTCTGTATTATTCAACAACACAGATGTGGCAAATTTTGCACATAATTCCAAAATAGAGGTGTGAAATATCATTTTCCCATGTGACTATTTGGTTTAACCTAGATATTTACTGTGTATAATATTACAGCTGCCAGGGAGACATAGAAATTAAAAATAAGATAAAATCTTGTGGAGTTTTATTTTCTACTCTGAGGCAGCTAATTTTTAAAATATCCTGCCCAGGGTACAGGAAGTGCTCCTCAGATGTCCTGATGTGCATGGAGGCAAGAGGACATTATGCCTGATTTAAGGACAAATCATCTCACCCACTGTCATCCTGCATGACTGCTCATGCACTGCTCCTGACTTGCATTTTAAGCACTAGTCAGTTTGCTTTTGGCAAGAGTGTGCTAGAGCAGGTTTTATGAGAGGACAGTGATAGAAGATGTGACAATTTTGTCCCAAAATGCCCCTTCTCTCCTTAAGGACTTGTCTCTCCTTGAAGCTCCAAGATGCCACAGTCCCTGACCAAGGGATCAAGCTATAGAGGGAGAAGGGGACACCGAACTTGCTCTTACAATGGGTTACCTTCTTGCTTTCCCAAGATGAGGTTGGGTAGGGCAGGCCTGGCTCAATATATTATTCAAAAGGCAGTTATTTTAAAAGACTCTCATCTAAATTTACTTCACTAAATGGCAGTGAGTTTTGCCCCTTAAGAGGCTATTCCAGGCTCAGAATGGTATCAGAAGGCAAAAATTGGATTTTTAAAATTTTTATTATAAATAATATAGTGACAAATTATGATTATTATATATGCAACACATATAACTAAATATATAGTTATAGATAATATATACTATTATCTGTAACTATAATAGTAATATATACTATTATCTATGACTATATATTTTTATAATGTATAAATATATTTTTATAATATAATGATATATGTAACATGTATCATTATATTATATAAATTATAACAAATAATTGTTATTTATTATCACCGTGAATCAGAAGAGGCACTGTTAGTTCCCTGAGACATCTGGGGCTGGGCCTGGAGAATCACCCTCAAGCCATCACCACATGTAACTGTGCCCATGGAGCGCTAATACCCTCAGCCTTTGTCTTACTTCATAAACACCTTCCCACCCTCCTTTTCCTACTGGTTCTCAGTCCTCCCAGATTCTGGCCTCCTAGTTTATTTTCTTCTCTGTCGCCTCGGACATGACTCAGGTTACTGCTGCTGGAGCCCAGGCCTTTCACTACCCTACTCTGCCAGAAGGCTCTCTCTGACTAGTGATGACTGGGGGTGAGTTCTGTTAGGATTCTTATCCTTTATCCCAAAAAGAATGAAGGCTCCTCAAGCTTCAAACCAATTTCAGAACCACTTGGGGCAGAGATGACACATGACAGCCACTTGTTGCTTCTTTAGCACTGACTTCACACCATCCCCTGGCTATGAAAAGGAATCCAGATATGCAAATAACCTGTAATTATTATGTGGGTGGATTACCATAGCAATGGGTCTGGGTATTTTAGCTGCCTTAGATTATCCCCTAAGGAAGCATTTTACCCTTTGTTGCAACCAGCCTTCTCACTCTGGTTCCAGCCTTCTGCCATGAGCTGAGGTTTTGGTTTCTGTGAGAAGCTGAGTTGAAGAGTGTGTCTTCAAGACAAGAAGTGGTTTGTCAAGGCAAGGCCTCAATCACAAATGGATATTATCTACACATTTTCTTCTGGACCATCAACATATTTACTGAGGTCCTCTCCTTTACCTCCTCCTCAAGTCTCTGACAGCTTTGACCTCAGATTTGCCTCACACTGTGATTCTTCCATTTGCCCTACAGTAGTCAAGATTCTTGTATGCAGACAACTGAAATGGACTTTGTCTTAAGCAGATAAGGAATCTATTGGCAGACTAATAGGTAGCTCCTAGAATTGATGAGAAGCCTGAAGAACCAGCTGCAAGAAATGAGCCAGAACCAAGAGAGATTAAGAGATCAGAACAGTCGAATCTACCTGTCTGGTCAGGGTACACTGGACTGCTATCACTGACAACCTCTCCCCTACCTCCACAAGACATAGAAATGACCCTGGAAGCCCCATAGACGCTGTTGTCACTAGACATTGGATGCTGCTGCCACTGTCACTTCTGCCAAAATGAGTTATTTCTAGACCTTGCTTCTCCAGTCTAGAGTTATTAGTGGTCTAGATCACATGGCATGCCCTTATTGACAAGAATATGGAAACTGAGTCACTGGCCTTGCACTTTAGTGATGGAAAGTGGGTCCTATAGCTACCAATTGAGAAAAGGGTTCGACATTGAACACTAAAGACAAAACTATTATATACCTTTACTCAGACATTCTATTTTGGCCCAATATTTAGCCCCAGAAGACTGCAGACTCCGATTTTGTGTTATGGACCAGGTTTGGGCATTTCACATTCCATGAAGCTCCAACCTGTGCCCATCCTGGTTTTCAGGGTTTACTACTCTAGCTAGACATTTATAGCTTATAATGACTTTGTCCCAGTAGGCATCCCAAGTTAAGACTATTTTAGTTTCTGCTTAAAATGATCAGGTCAAATTCTGCCCCTAATATATACTTAATTTATATTGAGGCATTTGAGTATTTTGTACAATTACCTAAGGGTTGATAAATTATTTTCTTTTGTGTTCTAGGGTTTGAATAATAATATTTATTAAAGGCTTATTATGTATAGACATAATTGTTACTATAATCTTGTATTATCACTCGTTTTTACAAATGAGGAAACTGAGGCTCAGTGAGGTTAAGTGATTTGCCCACAAAACTAGTAAAGCCAAAATTTAGATTGTATTCTGATTCCTCAGCCTGTATTTTCCCCACTGTACTATGCTGCCTCACCAGAAAAACTAAGAGTTCTATAGATACATTATTCCATATGCAGGTAGAGCTAAAATTATGCCTACCAATTTTGCTTCAGATTTTAGATGTGTGCTTACTGTTTCTTGCCTGACAATTTACTTTCTATACTTGCCTGACAGAGAAGGTAGCAGATGCACTGTGTGAGCAGAAGAAAAACAAAATGTGTCCTCATGCCAAAGTCAAAATTAACTCTAACAAGAGGGAAAAGTTGAAGGCAATTTGCTTTGTGATAGGGTTTGCTTTAAATCGTCCATGTTTCTACAACATTTTACAAATCATAGATGCTATAGGGAATCTACCTTTAAAAAATTGTTTATTTAATGAAAAGGTTTGCAAATTTTTTCAGAGTAATAGTTAACACTTCTTACTTATTCGCTTACAGTTTTTCTTTCCCTACTTGACTCTGTGATCCATGGATACCATGTATCTTATTCATCTTTTTATCCCTAGTACCTGACAAAACGTAGGAACTCAAAATTTAATGATTTAGTGAAGGGAAGAAGGAATAACAAGCAAACTATTATCAAGGCAATAATAGTATAAAGGAGGTTGGGCAGTCAAGGCTAAGATCTTTTCTCTCCCAACCAGAGTTCTTTACAGTCCTCTGTCAATCTCCTTAACAGGACAGGAGTCTCTTTCCTGAAGTGTAAAAGGATACTTAAAAGGAGGTAGATTCAAATTCAGCTAACACCCACTGAGCACCTGCTGTGTGTCAAGAGCTTTTCATGTACGATATCTTATGCGAAACATCTAATAAGCTCATAGCTATTATTATCTCCACTTTTCGGATGAAATCGCTTGGGCTCAGAGAGGTTAAATGCTTTGCCCAAGGTTACACAGCTAATTAGGGGCAGGGTTGGAAGTCAAACCTGGTCTCAGTGAAAGCTCAGCCCTCATTCTACTCCCTCACTGCTCCGTCCCCATAGTGCATCAACCCATGTACAGTCATACGTTGTTTAACAACCTGAATACCTTCTGAGAAATGCATCGTCAGACAATTTTTTCATTGTGTGAACGTCATAGAGTGTGCTTACACAAAACTAGATGGTATAGCTTACTATGCACCTAGGCCATATGGGATAACCTGTTGCTCCTGGGCTACAAACCTGTACAGCATGCTACAGCCTACTGAATACTGTAGGCAATTGTAACACCATGGTAATTATTTGTGTATCTAAACATAGAAATGATACAGTAAAATATGATATTATAATCTTATGGGACCACCGCATATATGCAGCCTGTTGTTGACCAAAATATTGTTATGTGGTGTATAACTGTATCATATTTCAGTAGAATTTTTAGCACATCTTTTTCACAGCTTAGCAGCCCTGCAATAGAGATGAGTTTTATAAATAATAGTCTCTTAAATTATATGAAATATGGTCGTGGTTTCCCAAAACATAGTAAGTCCACCATCCCTATTCTATACCATTATCTCTAACCAAGAGTTAGTGTTGGAGACCACCATTCTGTTTGTACGTTAAAAGAAATCAGGAATGACCTGTAATAACTTAAAGACTGTTAGGAAGATATCTCTGATTTACAAAAAAAAAACAACTGGTTTTTTTTTTTTTTTTGGATAACTACCAAAACCTGTAGCTTAGTATATAGTCATTTAATTGGCTTATTCCCTGTAAACCCCCTAATGGAGATCACTTCAGAGGCAGCAACGGTTTTGATTGAGAGTTAGGTGCAGATCAATTGGGGCACTGAAGCCATTTGAGAGGACAATGCAGTACTTTGGAAAATATAAAAGGTGCCTTAAAAGAAGGTTAAATGAGAAAGGATTGGGTTGAGGAGTGGAGTTTAAAATGGTAGTAAGCATTTTAAGAAGGTAAATAAATAAATATACGCCAAACACAGACTAACTTAAATTTTAAAAAGTATTCATAAAGAGACAATAGCCACTAGGATGGTGACATTAAGAACAAAGGGAAGCTCTAATTTCACATTTATGAGTTAACCAAATGCCCAAGGTAAAGTGAAATAGTCCATAAATTATATTTTAACATCAAAACAATGTTAAGTCACTGATTATTACATTGTCCTAAGAAAAAACTATTGCCTTTTGTGCATATTATCAACCAAAAACATTCTCAAAGTTGACTATTTAGGTCATGACCAAGATGTATCCAAAAGGCAAGAAATCTGCATTTGACCCTGGGTCATTGGGCCCAGTTCCTGTCTCATCTAGGAAGACTTCTCAGTTCAACAAAAATTTTGTCCCGACCCAGAAGCCACTGGCCAATTTCCAGGTCAATACCAAGACATTTGTATAACCAGTTCTAGGCCCAGCAGTTACAGTGACAGAATAATAGCCTCTCTGTCGCTGACCTGAAAAGTCTGTATCCCAGTTTACTGAACAGGCCAATATGGTGCCTACCATATTGACAGCTCCTGTCTAACAGGACTCCAACCCACAGCTCCTGTTAGGAGGAAGAGGCCCCAAGGTTTCCTCAAGGATACATGGCCATGTTTTGTATTTCAGGACCCAACTCCATGGTTGTTGCTAATTGGACCAGGGGAAGGTAACTGAAAGAGAATTTTAGGTTCCCCAGTAGCCTACGAAGTAGTCTGGTTCAAGAGAAATTTCTGATTCAGTATCCAAATTGTACTTACTGGGTTGTATCTGTCTGCAAGATATGTAAAATGCAACGATGCAGAAAAAGACAACTGGCAATTGGAAGTGGAAGCAGAAGTAGACACAGAAAGGAGCAGATCTAAAGGGAGAAGCTAAGTTACTTTAGTGGTGGAGCAGTAAATCAACAATGGTCCTAAATAACCTTCCAGTTCTATTTTCTGAGACAGCTGGCTGTGTTTCCTGTTTTTCCTGAGATATATTATTTATTTAGATTTTCCTGAGTTCTTCTGAACCCAATGCATCAGTTAGAAGTGCCTAATTTTGTGATGGTAATAAGTAACATGAATATTTCAGAGTTTAACACAACAAAAGGTTATTTCATTTTTGCAGAAAAATCTGCCCCAGGTCTGGGACAGTGTCTAGGGTTTACATCCTTCAATATCACAGACTGTTTCTAGCTGGGAACTGATCACTGGCTCTTAAATACTTCTTCCTACATGTGATATATTACTTCTACTCCCAGCCAATTGGCTGGAGCTCATCATGTGGTTCACCCAATTGCAAGGGAACTAAGAAATGTGATTTTTCCAAGTACTGAGAAGAAGAAAACTGGATATATGGGTGAATCAGTGGGATAACTCGCTACCATCCCTTTAACCCTTCATTGTGACCTTATGTTAATCATTTTAGCTCCTCCTACACATCAGTGAAACCCATCAGGTAGTATTACATTCATGTGATTTACTCGCCTTTGATTCACTCTGAGACACACCTAGACACATACCTCTTGCCACTAGCAAATTTGATGCCTCATGATAAATAAAATTTATAGCAAGAAGGGACTTGCATTGTTGAGTAGATGATTTCAGCTGTGTTTTTTTTCCTTCTAAAATCAGAATAGTAACAGAGAATGATGGATTTCTGCCATGTGGGGGAAAAAAAGATTATGAGAGCTATTGAGATCATCTCAGCAGGACCAAACTACTATAATTTATTTCTTTGCGAGTTATTATAGATGGGTAAATTCAATCTAAAAGGAAGAAAAAGAGGAAGGAAGCTAAAATTTACTGAGTATCTACTATGTGCCATCACTTTATACAGATATTATCTCATTTATTTGCCACCAGGCAGTATCTGTGGGCTAGATAGTGCTGTTTTTCAGTTAATTAAACTGAGACATGAAGAAGTTATATGATTTGGCCAAAATCACACAACTAGTACATGGTGCTCCAAGAATTCAACCCAGGTTTCTAAATCCAGACCTCCAAATCCATGCTTCTCATAATTTCATGAAGCATGAAAAGCAGCAAACCTAAAATACACCCAAGGAGAGATGACCCAGATTTTCTGGGGCTATTCCAAAAAGAAATAATGTTCAGGAAGGGCTGAGCTGATTTTAGGAAAGCCCCCAAAGCTTTTGAAGATGGAAATCTCTCTTGCATTCATTTATGCTTTCATTTATTCAAACAGATTTAATGAGTCAGGGTAAAAAGGAAATAAAGGATAAAAAGACAAGATTGAAATCCCTGTTCTCTAGTTTCCTCACTATATTTAGGCATAGACCCATAAGTAAACAGACAGACAATTATGATATGGGTTGGCAGCGGGGGGACAGGTAAGAGCTGTGATAGGAGTAGGCAAATGGTATTAAGGGTCCTGACCCAGTGCTGCTCTTCAGTTCCCTGGGAAACAGACTCAGAGGGATATTTGTGTGCAGGAGGCTTGCTTTCAGAATTAGCACCTATAGGGTGAAGTGAAAACAGCTGAACTGGGCAAAAGGCGAAGTGGGATTATGATGTGGTTGCCACAAAGTCCTCAGCCTTTCTATGGGAGAATTATGGAGCTAGGATGGCCTACAGAGTTGTCCCCACTGGAGCAATGGGACCAGGCTTATAAAAGTATAAACTTCTGAATCAACTAATAATTGTAGTCATTCCTGGGCTGGCTCTAGGAAGGAATGCGTGATCTTAAGCTCTCTTCAACTAAGGGCAATCTCTAGAACAAAATGTTGCCAAGATCTATCCAATATTCCCAGCAGTTAGTGAAATCTGTGCTTCAGTCCCAAGGACATAGAGAAATGCAAGCAGCATACCATAGCATCCACTACACCCATCTCCAAGGAAGATTTCCTGGAGAAGATGGCCTTGGAGCTGAGTCCTAAAGGACTAGCAGGAGTTGTTCAGAGAATGCCACATACAAAAACATGGTGGGTCTGAAGAGAGTGTGTCCAGGGAGGTTTATCACACCTGTGGAAGCACGTAATGCATAAAGGAAAGTAGCAAGTGCTGAGGTTGAAGAGGTGAGCAGAGGCCAGGTCCTGCAGAACCATGGCATGTTCTGCTAAGAGGTTTGGATTTTTTCCTGACGGCAAAAGGAAGGCATTCAAAAACTATTCAGAAAGAGACATAATTGGATTTGCTTTGTAGAAAGATCATTCTGGCAGCAAGTGGGGATTATGTTCGATGGGGATGAAACTGAAAGAAGAGAAGCAGACTCATTAGGAGGCTGTGACAGTAATCCCGGAAAAAAAGAATAATACTTGAGCTGACAAGTAGCAGTAATGGTGAGAATGGATGGATAGAAAAGGACAGATTCCAGGGATATTAAGTGGGTAAAACTGAGAAAACTTAAGAAATCAACTGCATGTTATGGGTAGGAAAACAGACTTAAGAGTGACTCAGGTTGGTTCCAGCCATTTGTTGATACAAATCTGGAGGGAAAGAGGGTAATTTCAGTTTTGAACACCTTGTCTGTGGAAACTTCACGTAAAGATCTCCAGCAACCCTTTCCTGAAGCTAAGGAGAGAAATAAGAGTTGGATAAAAAGTCAGAGTCAATACATCAGTGGTAGGTGGAAGCCACAGGAATGGATGAGATCATTGGAGGAAAATATACTTTTGAGTGTACAGAGACACAGGAGAAAAACAATGTTTAAGGTGGAGAGGAGTCCACAAAAAAGTACTAGAAATGTACAAAAAAGTGCTAGAAATGTAGGTAGAAAATCAAAAGAGAGGAAAATTAGAAGTGAGAAGAAGAGAGAGTATCAAAAAGTACCAAGTGCAGTTAAATGCCACTAAAAGAAAAAGGAAGACAATTTTCCAGAATATTGAGGAAGTAGAGGGTCACAAGTGACCTTGGCAAGGAATGTTTCAATGACATGGAGAAGACAGGTCATAATAAAGAGAATAAAGAAAACATAGACGAACTTTGAAGACATTCTGCTAAGTGAAACAATCCAGTCACAAAAGGACAAACTGCATGATTCCACTTTTAAGAGGCACTGAAATTTCTCGAACTCATACAGACAGAAAGTAGAATGGTGGTTGCCAGAGGCTGGGCAGAGGCGGAATAGAAAGTTATTGTTTAATGAGTAGAGGGTTTCCATTTGGGAAGATGAAAAAGTTCTGGAAATGGATTGTGGTGATTGTTGCAGAACAGTGTGAATGTACTTAATGCCACAGAACTGTACATTTAAAAATGGTTACAATGGAAAGTTTTATGTATATTTTAGTACAATAAAAGAAAGATACTAAACAAATGAAAGAGAGATAAGAAAATGGAAGGACTGAATGTAGCCCCCTCTCAAGAAACTTGAATGGGAAGAGAAGGAGAAACAGACTAATAGCTAGAGAAGGGGATAGGGTCAAGGGGTGCATTTTTGGGAGACAGCCAGTGGAGAGGGAGATATTAAATGCACAGCAAAGAGAGATGCAGTACTGTGGGCTGAGCAAGACAAAATGATGTTGAAACAGGGCCTTGAGAGCTGCCTCTGAATCCCTTTCTAGTGAACACTCAGGGAGGTAGGATGACATAATGGAAGCATGATCATAAACAAAGGCAAAAGGTCTTGCTCTGCCTAGATGAACTTAAATTGGAAATATTTAGGAAACCACTAATGCTCTCTTTAAGTTTAAAAACAATATCCCGTTCATTGTGACTGTTTTAAACCCTGATAAGTCACCCACACAAGTCATTTAAAGATAAAATTGATCAATCACATAATGTAGTGCCTCATGTACAATGAATACAATGAACAATATTATCATTGTTTCCATTGCAATATGTAAGTTTTCATTTTCCAATTACATGTTAGATGATGTTTTATTCAAGAAAAGGAAAAAAGGATTTATGAATTTTGAAGCTCACTATCAAATTTCAAGAGAAGAATGCTGTGTAAACGTGGCATTTTTTTTTTTTAATGGAGTCTTACTCTGTTGCCCAGGCTGGAGTGCAGTGGCGCGATCTCGGCTCACTGCAACCTCTGCCTCCGGGGTTCAAGCTATCCTGCCTCAGCTTCCTGAGTAGCTGGGACTACAGGCACCTGCCACCACACCCAGCTAATTTTTGTATTTTTAGCATAGATGGGGTTTCTCCATGTTGGCCAGGGTGGTGTGGATCTCCTGACCTCATGACCCACCCTCCTCAGCCTCCCAAAGTGCTGGGATTACAGGTGTGAGCCACTGCGCCCAGCCAAAACGTGGCATTCTTAATTAAATATTTTTCTAATTAAATTTGAATTTACTGCGTGTTATTTTTATGGTATATTATTTAAAATACTTATAAGAAAAATATATACAAATCATGGAATCCTTTAAGTCAAAGAAAAAAATATTTAAATAAAAGAGTAAATTATTTTTTCCAGAGTGAGAAAAGTGGGAAGGAGTTTCTTTAGAAGCACCACATCTAATTCACGTATTTTAGGTCTGTCTAAATGGTCCCTGCAAATTATCATCACACATATGAAAAATAATGCTCAAATACTGTACTGTATTTTCTTCTGTCTAGACATAAAAGTTTAGGAATTACAAATATAGGAATCCTTAACATATCTACTCATGAACATGCACATACTCTCAAAGTGCCTGTGGAAGATTTGGCTGTTGGTTATGGTTAAATGAATTTGCATAATTTCTTAGTTATATAAAGATACAAGACCAGGAAATCAGATATAAGCAGAAATGCTCTCAATTTCAGAGCCCTTACATGAATTGAGTGTTGGGCTTTCTCCAGCAACCTTTAGAATCCTGTTTCAGATACATGTATAATCTCATCATTAAAAGAAACCTTCAGACTCATAATATGAGTCCATAATAATGATACTAATATACACATAATCTGTGCAACTATATACATTAATCCCAAAAAATAGGCAAATTTTAAAATCCTGATTTTATATATAAGAAGTATGTCACAACTGCCATAAAATATATGTAACCCAAGTATTACACAAAAGCAAGTATGTTTTAGGAGCAACCACCTATATTGTACCAAAAGAATAGGCATTAGGGTATTAAGGATATACCACATTAAAAATGAAAGCTGGCATTGTCCTATGAGGTCTAAAACATATGAACCAATTAAAAGTTGTAAGAAAAAAAGAAAGGAAATTAAAAGATTGGTCTTTTCTAAGAGGATGTCAAGCAAGCGAAGATAAGGTCTCCTTTCAGCATTTTCTTTAATAAGCAAGAAATAGGGATGTCCTGTATTTACACCATTACTGCTAAAATGCTTCCTTTTCTTTAAAGGAGTAGAAAACAAAACATTATGTTCTTTTAATGAGTCTACTATCTGAGCTTCATCAAGGTGTGCAAAGTATATTCTAGGCCAATTACTTAATTGTTGCTTTGACAAGACCTGTCATACCGCTTCAATATTTAAATAATTATTTTCTTTTTCTTTTTCTTTTCTTTTTCATTTTCTTTTTCTTTTTTTTTTTGAGACAGGGCCTCATTCTGTCGCCCAGGCTAATGTGCAGTGGCATGATCTCAACTCACTCCATCCTTCACCTCCTGGGCTCAAGCAATCCTCCCACCGTAGCCTCCCAAGTAGCTGGGACTACAAGCACATGCCACCACACCCAGCTTACTTTTGTTTTATTTATTTATTTATTCATCGTAGAGATGGGGTTTTGCCAAGTTACCCAGGCTGGTCTCGAATTCCTAGGCTCAAGCAATCTGCCCGCCTCAGCCTCCCAAAATGCCGGGGTTACAGGTGTGAGCCACCATGCCTGGCCTAAATAATTTCTTAGAAAATATAATTATAGGCTGGGTGCGGTGACTCACACCTGTAATCTCAGCACTTTGGGAGGCCAAGGTGCGTGAATCACCTGAGGTCAGAAGTTCAAGATCAACCTGGCCAACATGGTGAAACCCCATCTCTACTAAAAATACAAAAATTAGCTGGACGCGGTGGTGCATGCCTGTAATCCCAGCTACTCAGGAGGCTGAGGCTGGAGAATAGCTTGAACCCGGGAGGTGGAGGTTGCAGTGAGCCGAGATTGCACCACCGCACTCCAGACCAGGTGACAGAGCGAGACTGTCTCAAAAAAGAAAGAAAGAGAGAGAGAGAGAGAAGGAAGGAAGGAAGGAAGGAAGGAAGGAAGGAAGGAAGGAAGGAAGGAAAAAATAAATATAATAAATGTTTTTTAAAAGGAGAAATATATTCTACATTGTTGAAATACTGTCCTAGTAATAGATGATAAACTTTTTCTAACTTACATATTAATCAGTACATATGTGCTATATGAAGCCTTAAGTTGGAAGAAAGAACTTCCAAAGTAGTTCTGGCACAATGAAGCTTCAAAAATAGGTCTCTCTATGGTTTTATAAACCCAGACCATATCTCATAAAATTTCTGAAGCCAATGAGAAGGCCTATCCAAAGTCAATTACTCTTTGTTACTTAAATATTCTAAATTTTTTGGAACCCACCTTTGGAAACTCTCTGATATTACATTTGGAATCAAAGTAAAAGTAAGATTTTCCTAAAATTGTCAGACTGTTACCCCCCATGGTGTCCAAACATTTTGAAACAAAAATGAGAGTGAATGGTTTAATATGGTTTCAAAATGTAATATTAAAATTTGAACTGTCTTGAAAAAATCTGGAAAAAGTAGTTGTAGCTATATAGCCTCCATCCATCCACCAGAAAAGTGCCTAGGAAGAAAATAATGTTTTTCTTTCTCTTGTACTTTAAACTACACTCACTTCTTTGATTTTTATAAAAAAACTTCGCACAATTAGCAAATAGGCTTGGTCAAAACTAAGCCTATTGCCTAATTACATTTTTGTAATCAACATAAAGTGCCACTTTCCAGTGCACATATATTCGGATCTAAATTAAGTAATTATCTCCAACACAAAGTTTTCTTGCAATACAATTAAAATGTTAGAACTATTCAGTATCAAATGGTATTTTGCTTGAATGTTGTCTATGATCATTAACCAATTGAAAAATTCTTACTATTTTTAAATCGTAAAAATTTTTTGGCCATGCACAGTGGCTCATACCTGTAATCCCAACACTTCGGGATGCTGAGGCAGGCGGATCACCTGAGGTCAGGAGTTCGGGACCAGCCTGACCAACGTGGTGAAACCCCATCTCTACTAAAAATATAAAAATTAGCCAGGCGTGATGGCTCCCGCCTGTATCCCCAGCTACTGGAGAGGCTGAGGTGAGAGATTGCTTGAACCACAGAGGCGGAGGTTGCAGTGAGCCGATATCAGGCCACTGCACTCCAGCCTGGGTGACAGAATGAGACCCCGTCTCAAAAAGAAAAAAAAAATTTTTTTCATTAAAAATATGTCAAACTCCTAAGCAGGACATAGGACTTTAAAGTCAATGGAAGTCAGTACAAGTAACTGTGCAATCAATGAAAACATGGTTTTCTTATATTTCTAGGAAAACTTTCCAAAAATTTTTTCACAAAAATTTTTAATCCTAGCACTCTGGGAGGCCGAGGTGGGTGGATCACAAGGTCAGGAGATCGAGACCATCCTGGCTAACACGGTGAAATCCCGTCTCTACTAAAAATATAAAAAATTAGCCAGGCGCGGTGGCACGTGCCTGTAATCCCAGCTACTCGGGAGGCTGAGGCAGGAGAATCGCTTGAACCCGGGAGGCAGAGGTTGCAGTGAGCCAAGATCGCACCACTGCACTCCAGCCTGGGTGACAGAGTGAGACTCCAACTCAAAAAACAAAAAAAAATCTAAAGAATTAATAATTAATATTTGAGTTATCTGAAAGCTACTGGATAAGCAATAATTGACTAATTTTTAAATATGGAAACCAAGGCTGAGCACAGTGGCTCACACTGGTAATCCCAGCACTTTAGGAGGCCGAGGCTGGCAGATTACAAGGTCAGGAGATCGAGACCATCCTGGCCAACATGGTGAAACCCAGTCTCTACTAAAAATACAAAAATTAGCTGGGTGTGGTGGCGCGTACCTATATGCCAGCTACTCGGGAGGCTGAGGCAGGAGAATCGCTTGAACCAGGGAGTTGGAAGTTGCAGTGAGCTGAGATGGCACCACTGCACTCTAGCCTGGTGACAGAGTGAGACTCCATCTCAAAAAAAAAAAAAAATATATATATATATATAGAAATCAAATATAATATTCTTCAATTGCAATGAATGTAGTTTATCTCTTTGTTCTTTTGTAGCTTAGAGGACAGAATGTATGTCATGATTATCATTACGGGACCAATCATCAATACAGTAATATAGATGGGGAAAGTGTAGGAAATGGAGTTAAACATGCATTAAAGATGTAAAATATACATTGTTCTTTTAAGTAAATGATTTGTTTACTTGGCTGAATACCTGAATTTTAAGTTTGGAGGTTTTCTGAAGAACATCTCATGTCCTTTCTTTCTCACCAAAGTATACTGCAGGGGAAAATCCAATTATTTTACCTTTCTAATAGTTTGAATTCCTGATAAATTATAATTTCTTATAATTTGTAAAAACATTTAAAAATACTGTATGAATCATCATTAACACATAATCTAAGTTGTTATTAAAGGGCTGGGACTACTGTTGTTTTATTTTTTATTTTTTCTAGGAAAACATGAAACAAGGAGGGACTATTTTTTATTGGGCCCTTATTTATTTTATTAAATAAAGGTTATTTGGCCTTTATTTTTACTGGACCCTTTATTTTATTAAATAAAGGTTAACACAAAATAGCATAAACCTTTATTTAATATGTCTATTTCTACTGTTTCTGTGTATTGAAAACTTTATCTGGTATCATTAGAAAATAGATATTCCACATAGAAGAATTTTCTAAGTACTTGAAACTCATCCCTTTAAATCCACAGATTAGTTTTATTTTAACCATATCTATTTTTAGACTTTAAAAATATACCACACATTACCCTGTTTTCTTAAACGGAGACTAACCAACAGAATGCAGTTGTTTCTGAATTATTAGAGTCTTAATTTTACACATTCATTATAGTGCCATTTTTATATTCAACCATTTGTGCATTCAACAAAGCCCTCAATGACTAGCATAGTATGTTCAGTACTGTTTCCTTCTACACAGAGTGGCCGAGACTGAAATGTTTTTTAAGCGCCTGTGTTTGTAGTTTTTTGTTACAGCAGTGAGGTATAGTGAGAAAAATTAAGCTTTGGTGTCAGACAGACCTGGATTCAAACTCCAGGTCCACTGTTTACTAATTGTGCAATTTGGGGAAATGTATTTGACTTTTTAAAGCCTTAATTTCTTCATCTAAACAATGATGATGGTAACTTGCAGAATGGTTGTAAAGAGTAAATGAGGTAATAACTGTAAAGAGCCCAGTGCTCCCCAGTCTTCAGCTCCCATCCCTGTTGTTCTGCTCTTCACAGTTCTTGCTCCTGCCAGTTCACGGCTCTCTCTCTTTTTTTTTTTTTTTTTTTTTGAGTCGGTGTCTCACTCTGTCGTCCAGGCTGGAGTGCAGTGGTGCGATCTCGGCTCACTGCCTAACAGGTTCAAGCAATTCTCCTGCCTCAGCCTCCTGAGTAGCTGGGACTACAGGCATCACCATGCTGGCCAGGCTGGTCTCGAACTCCTGACCTCTTGATCCACCTGCCTTGGCCTCCCAAAGTGCTGTGATTACAGGCGTGAGCCACCGCACCTGGTCATGGTTCTCTTACTGTTCCCTGTTGCTTCTCAACCGTGAAAATAGGAACCTCTGCTGCTCTGTTCATTGCTGTGTCCATAGACCCTGCTGTTTGCCAGTAGTACCTGAAAGTGTGGACACCAGTAGAAAACTTGTGTTTGAATCCTGACGCTACTACTTTCTACTGTGTGATCTTGGCCAAATTAATCAACCTCTCTCCACCTCAGTTTTCTCATTTGTAAAATGAGGGGAGTCATAATACTTACCTCAGAGGATAAAATCAGTTGCTTGTGGAATTATCCCTCACACATAGTTAACACACAATAGATGTTAGAATCTATAATGAATGGAAAATTTTTGTTGTTTCTAATCTTCTATGGCCCGAGGAATGAAATAATCAGGTTTATTTTAATGAGTTTAAAACCTAATAAATTTTTCTATTAATCAAGTTTCTGAGCTTCAGTATATAGCTTTTTAAACCTTTTCTTTTCTTTTTTTTTTTTTAAAGCAGCTCAGAGGTTTTACTTTGACTTCTGGGTTAGTGAGTCCTATTTTGATTGCTGGATAAAGATCTCAAGGTAATTGGGATTTTTACCACATAGAACTGCGAGATAGCCTTTTTTTCTTTCTTTTCCTTTTTGTTCTGTTTTGTTTTGAGACAGTTTCCCTCTGCTGCCCAAGTGGGAGTGCAGTGGCATGATCACGGCTCACTGTAGCCTTGACCTCCCAGGCTCCAGCAATCCCCTAACCTCAGCCTCCCAACTAGCTGGGACTACGGGCATGTGCCACCACACCCAGTTAATCGTTTTTCTTTTTTTTTAGAGGCAGAGTCTCACCACATTGTCCAGGCTGATCTGGAACTCCCAGGCTCAAACAATCCTCCTACCTTGGCCTCCAAAATGCTGGGATTACGGGCGTGAGCCACCATGCCTGGCTCTTTTTCTTTTTTTCTTACTATATGATTGGACTCCATTTTTTTCTGTTCCACTTGTAAAGATAGATTTGCAGTTTTATGCTAAGCCAACCAGTTTGCCTGTGTTTCCATGTACAAATGTTTGCCTTTTATTCACGGATAGCCAACCGTATCAATAGCCAAGTCCACAGTTCACCATGTTATCAGTAAAGCCATGATATTTATAAATCTTAACACCTAACTCATTTCATAATCTACTAAAACATCACATATTTACATTATGTATTCCATTTCCTTGTGTCAATTATCACCTATTTATCTTCAACTACTAGCCCAGTCTAATCCTCTTGCTGAATAATCTGTTGGAATTTGGAAATGGAGAGTAAAAGATGAGGGTAAATAGCTATTGAGTAGTGAATAGCAACAACTTGTTTAGGATAGCAAAATCATCTCATAAACGTTACATATTCATGGTTCTAATTGAACAATGAAATCTAATAATTGAATAAACAAATGTTTTAACTGAACCTCAAATTACAAAAGGGCTTATTTTCTTATTTTGTGTCAGTTTCACTGCTCTGTACCTATAGAACAAGGTTTCTACGGTTCCTTTTTATGCTTATTTATCAAGACATAATATGACTATTGATTCCAACATTGGTAGAATTCTAATGGCAATTTTTTCTCTCTGTTGTGTCAAAAATCATACATAAGCATATGTATCTATGCTGTCATTCTCTTCTGTTCCCTGGACATTTTTGGTTACCCAAGCAATCTAAGGGACTGCTTGAATTACACATTTGTTAGGGTTGGTTGGCCAGGATTTAGGTGTAGCATGCTAGAGACTAGAAATTCTAAAACTTTCCCACACAATGGAAGACAGCTTGTGGGTGAGGGAATTCTTGGCAGTATCAGACTTTCCCAGAAGGCATTTGGCATTTGCTCAGTGATTGCAACATAGCAGACACTTTTCCAAGGGGAAAGGTGAGATGCAATAATGACTGCCAGCTAAACACCATTCCCAAATCTTAACATTACACACAATCACTAATCTGGCCCTTTGTTACCTCTCAAAGCTGTACATGGGGACCTGTCTTCAGAGTAATTTGACATGTTCTGATTTTATTATTAAGTATCAACTAACAATGGTCTGCAACCCCTAGCCCAGGCTGATACTCCAGTTGAATAATCTATAGGAATTTGGAAATGGAGAGTAAAAGATGAGGGTAAATAGTTATGGTTGAGAAATAAATAGCAACAAATTGCTCAAGATAGTAAAATAATGTCACAAGTGGTAATATATGATTGTAATAGAAGAATAAAATTTAGAAATTGAATAAACAAAACTTCAAGCTGAACCTGAATTTATGAAAGGGCTTAGTTTCTTATTTTATATCAGTCCTACTACTTTTATGAACAAAACAAGTTTTTCACTGAATTCTGTTTTATTCTTATCGATCAGTAAAACTACTTCTGAATGATGGGGCTTTCTTGGATGTCTAGTCTTCTAAGAGAAAAAAAATTACTTCTCACAAATTTCCTAAATATTAAGTCTGGTCAGTGAGAAACTAAAATGTAGGTATATATCATAGTGATGATAATCTGATTAGCCAAGTTGCTTTCTTTAAAAATACATACTGGTGGGCTTTTCAACACCTTTTCTCCCTCCATATGAAGGGACTTCTTAAACCGTCTGCGTATAGTCTTTGAAATTCTTATATCCAGATAGAAACTGGTGAGTGCAAGCAAAATATCCAATAAACAAAGAATTGAGACCCAGGCTATGGCTTAGGGCATGCTGTTATAAGTTCTCAATGTAAGAGCATCTTAGGAGTGGGGATGATAGGAGAGCTTTATAGGAATTATGGTTTGAGGTTGGGAAGGAGACTGGAATCTGTCAGCATAGAGATGTAAGTATTGTGGTCAAGGATCCCAAGATAGTGGTAGGATAGCTCTATGACTTGACTCCAAGAAGTATCTTAGGTTGGGTATCTGAGCTAGAGGGAAATTTTAAGGGTGAGAGTGGAACAAAAGTCAGGTGACTTATTTTCTGTTGTCATCGTCAAAGAGAATAGTAGTAGAGGTTAGAGGTTGGAAAAGGTAATTGTGATGCTAATATTTGGAGAATATGATCTTCATCTTATGCATTTCTTGTAGTATCCCTGATAATGTTCTTCAGTCCAGCTCTTGCTTAGTAAGTCAAATACAGAGCAAAAATATATGACTACAATTTATAAAGATCTTGGGGGGCATAAAATCTATTTTCAAATGTAAGTCACAGATAATTCGTTTTTTTAATACATATTTGATGTTGATAAATTAATTCTTCAGATTCTTAATAAATTGTTCTCTAAGGTACACAACCAGGTTGAGACAATTTCCTTTACCCATATTCTGGAATCACTTAGTCTGTTCTTACTAGGCCTTCCCATGCGTATACCTTCAATTCCAGGTCAGGACTATTTTCCCTTTCATTGGTGAGGCAACGTCATTTCTGTTTGTGCCCCACCTCTACCTCTCAGCTCCCAGGTAAAACGGATTCTTCCAGTCACCTGACATCTGCATTAGGCATGTCTCTCATTTTCCATTCATTGAAATACCTTAGAACTGCATCCTTTATCTTTATTGAGTATACAACTATCAGTCTCCTCTTTTTTTCAAATCAGGTTTTTAGTTAAACACTTTTATATTTCTCTTTCTAGAACACATGTCATTCGAACCTCTATATATTTTTTTCTCACTTTGGCAGGAATCTTTGTTAGTAAAAATGTTAGCATATCTAAAACCCAATTTATTTACATTTTCTCCTCTCACAGTGAGTTATGGTTACCCTTAAATCCACACATATTTTGGGGCAGGATACCCCATCAAGCCCAAGTCTTCTGGAATATAGTCCCATCAAGTTTACTGAAGGTAGGAAACTTATTCTTCTTTTTAGTTTCCAAATTTCAAGGCAATAGAAATAGATGATAACCTTGTTTCATATCTATACATATGTGCAGATGCTTCTTGACTTACAGTGGGGTTATGTTCTGATAAACCCATTGTAATTTGAAAATGCAAGTCAAAAATGCATTTAATACACCTAACATACTAAATATCATAGCTTAGCCTAGCCTACCTTAATTGTGCCCGGAACACTTACATTAGCCTACAGTGGGGCAAAATCATCTAACACAAAGCCTGTTTTGTAATAAAGTGTTGACTATCTCATGTGATTTATTGAATACTATACTGAAAGTAAAAAACAGAATGGTTGTATGAGTACTCACCATTAACACACACAGCTGAAAGTACACTGGGCCTCAAGAATGTTTGAAGTATTGAACTAAAATTAATTGCTGGATGATGAGTATGCTACATCAACAGGGTCATCAATTTCTCTCTCTTCTGATAGGCTGGAGAATCATTGGTAGAAGGCACTGGGGCAGAGACACTTGTTGATATTAAATTCAAAGTATGGTCTCTACTGAATGTGTACAGCTTTCACACCACCATAACGTTAAAAAATCATGTGTTAAGCCATCATAAGTCAGGGACCATCTGTACATATGCTGATACACATATGTACAGTTGCTACTCATCATTAATGAATTCAGTATTCGTGAATTTGCCTGATCGCTAAAAGGTATTCATAACCTCAAAATCAATACTGTTGTGGTCATTCATGGACACTCACAGAGTGGCCAAAAATTGAGTCACCTGATGCATATGTTCTCAGATGAGGTTGTACTCTCTACCTACTTGTTTCAGCTCTCATACTGTAAATAAACATCTTTTTTGCAGTCTATTTAGTGCCATGTTTTTTGCTTTTTGTTGGTGATTTCACTGTTTAAAATGACTCTCGAGCGTAGTGATAAAGTGCTGCCTAAGGTCCCTAATCACAAAAAGGCTGCGATGTGCCTTATAGAGAAAATACATGTGTTAAATAAGCTCAACAGAATAAATA
The DNA here is from genome assembly GCF_029289425.2 of Pan paniscus. NCBI lineage: Eukaryota > Metazoa > Chordata > Mammalia > Primates > Hominidae > Pan > Pan paniscus. The sequence continues at coordinate 62,243,346 of NC_073261.2, forward strand.
TATTGTAGTAGTTATAGCAATGAAAAGAAACAAACTAATCCAACAACATGAATAAATCTCACAGATATTATAGTGAGAAGCAGCTGGATGTAAAACAGTATAAAGTTGTGGAACAGTCACTAATCTAAGGTTAAACAAAATGAAAACACTGGTTGCCTCTGAAAGAGTAAGAGACACGAGACAATCTTCTGGAGAGATGAAAATGTCCTGTGTTCATGATAGCATTGTGGGTTATATTAGTATATCCATTTGTCAAAGTTGTACAACTAATACACGTTATTTTAAAAAAAACTGTTAAAAATAACAATTGAGTTGGGGAGTGGGTGAAGGTATAGATGATGTAAGAGTGATAGACAATTGATCATTGTTGAAACTAGATATAGAGTACATACGTTATTCTGTTTGCTTTGTATATGTTTGAAACTTTCCATAATGCAAAGATTTTTTAAAAAAAGAGAGATATAAGAGATACATCAACCAATGCCATGTATATTCTTTATTTGTATCTCAATTTTTAAAAACTATTTGACAGTATTGAGAAAATATTTGGGGTTTTTACTTTTAGGTGTGATAGTGTTATTGTGCTTATGCTTTTAAAAAAAGATATCCCTCCTTTTAGAATCACATATGGATATACAAAATAAATTTTAGGGCATCTGGGATTTGTATCAAAATAAACCAGTGGGTGTGGTGGAGGTAAAGACAAAACAAGATTGACAAAGAATTGAAACTATGGAAGTTGGATGATGGGTACATGGGTTTCATTAGACTATTCTTTCTCCTTCTGTGTGTTTTGAAAGTTTCTATAACAAAAAGATTTTTAAATTGTGCATTAAAAAAAAAAAACTCCCATCAACTGAAAAACTCCAGGCTGGCTAAGTCTAGCCAAATGGATAGAACTGCACTTATGCTAATACTACATGATACTGATTTTATCTGAGAAGAGACAAGACGCAGGGCAGGAGCCTGAGCTGGTAACACTAGAAGGGGGCGTGGTGTGACTCAGGTCGGGAGGCTGGAGCCTGGGTGCTTTTTATGTTGACGCAGTGGGGTAGAGTTGTGAAGAAATATCCCTGAGAGGTAACTGTGGAGGCTGAAGGAGCAGGAGGAGACACAGGATGATTAAGGCAAAGCATGAAACTGCTTGGGGGGATTATGTGACAAAATATTAAAAGCAGTACATTCGGGAAAGCTAGTTCTGAGGAATCAGTCTCCAAAAAGGCAGAACTCAAATAGGAAAGTTTAATTGGCAAAATCCAGGATTCCTGTACTCAGGTCTATAAAGAGATTTAAAACAAAAACTGAGGCGTTTAGGGCATAATTTGCTACTTTAGTTTCTAGAGTAACTTGGAGAACTAGAGGAAACTAACGAGAAAGGATTGGGTTATGTGGGCACCCAGCTGGAGGGATGAAATAGGGAGAATTAAACTGAGCTTTATGAGTTTATATTCTTTTAATTTACCAAATTTAAATATAGTTGTTACCCTAAGCTCTCTCCCAACCCTGTTCCAGATCTCCAGGATTCTCTAACAATGTAATAAGAGTTTCTACATTACAAATCTGGAGATGGGGATGCCTAACCAACAGTATGTTTCTTTTCTACTTAAACACGAATAAAGTAGCATTTTAGAAAGTCAGATGTGTTCTTACAAGTATCCCTGAAATACTTTTAGAAAAAGAGTAATGTAGGTAGTTATGGCAAAGTGTCTGAAATAATTTTCAAAAATGAATGGAAAATAGGTTCCTACATCATGGCAGACTGAGCTAATGGAAGCCACCTTTTCTGATACAAATATGTAGAAACACTGGGTAAATATAACCACTAAAACGACAATGAAATACATAACTGAGCTTGAGAGAAATAAAAATTCCTGTTATGAGAAAAAAAAAAAAAGCTGGGGATGGTAGAGTGGGGGGTAGGGAGAGACTCAAAGCCAGAAGCCTGAATATATGCCCTGGCAGCTGGTAGCCAGGGTTTTAATGCCCACATAGGGACAAGAGATGTGCTCTTGCATCTGCAGTGCAGGGGCTACAACTGGGATTTCTGCTAATTCCAGGACATAAAGTCCTATAAAAGCTACATGGTCAGCGAAAAGGAGCCAGAAAAGTTTAGTCTGTCAAACTGGACAAGTACCAAAGTAGTTTGTTGTCTGCCCTGAGCTCTGGAGAGAGAAAAAGTATTCTCCTGGGAGAAATCTAAACCCAAAGTTGCATAGCTGGTGAGTGTAGGGTCTAAATTTCCATTGCCTTTGTGGTAAGAGAATCCCAAGTTGAGAAACTTAGATAAAAGCTAGTCCAGGTAGGAGAAAATATTACATATATATATATACACACACGCATACACAGACACATATTTGATGAATGACTGGTAACTAGAATATATAAAGAACACCTGTAAATCAATAAGAAAAAAAAGAAAGACTATATAATTTTTAAATGGGCAAAATTAAACAGCCTCTTTGAAGACAGGATTTCCAAATGGCCAACATTCTTATAAAAAGTTACTCAGTTGCATGCACAATCAAGGAAATGTAAATTAAAACTACAGTGTTGGGGATGGGCACAGTGGCTCATGCCTGTAATCCCAACACTTTGGGAGGCCGAGGTGCAAGCATCAGTTGAGCCCAGGAGTTTGAGACCAGGCTGGGCAACATAGAGAGACTCTGTCTCTACAAAAAATCAAAAAATCTTATCTGTATATAGTAGCACAAGCCTGTGGTCCCAGCTACTCAGGAGGCTGAAGTGAGAGGATTGCTTGAGCTTGGGAGGCCTCTTCACTCTAGCCTGGGCACAGAGCAGGACCCTGTTCCCAAAAAATAAATAAATACATAAAACTACAATAAGACACTGCATACTTACTAAAATGAAACCAACAGAAAATAAAATGTTGGTAAGACTGTAAACACATGAATATAAATAAGTATTGACTGCAAAAAGCAATAAAAAGTTGCTTTTCCTCTATACTAATGAATAACTATAATATATAATGCCCAGCTACATGACCAGAAACCTCCAAATGATCCTTCCTTTCTCTTTCCTTCACCTCTTACATCCAATCAACATATCAAGCCCTATTCATTTTATCTCTTGAAACATCACTGGTATCTGCCCCCTTCTTTTGATTCCCCACACTTACTTGGTTTGTCCATCATCTCTCACCTGCATTACTGCATATTCTCTTAGCTAGTCACTCTGTCAAATACTAGTATGATTTTATAGCACTCCTCTGCTTAAAATCTTTCAACAGTTTCTCATTGCCAAACTCTTTGTCATGACATGGCATATACGACTTCTATGATCTGGTCTCAGAAACTTCCTGACCTGGCCCATGTCACACCCTATGATCTGGCCATACTGAACAGCTTGTAGTTCTTTAAATGGGCTGTTACTTCACTCTTCCCATGTCTTTTTTAACATCACAAGCTCTGCTGAAATGTCTTTGTTCAGCTTGTGAGCACCTACTCATTTTTTAGGATTCAGCTCAATTGCCACCTCCTCTTTGAAATGTTTTTCTGACTTTATTCTCACGTAAAATTGATTATTCCCTTCTCTGCATTTCCCCTTTCCTAAACATCAAAAAGCTTAGGACCAGCTGGGCGCGGTGGCTCACGCCTGTAATCCCAGCACTTTGGGAGGCTGAGGCGGGCAGATCACGAGGTCAGGAGTTCGAGACCAGACTGGCTAACATGGTGAAACCCCATCTCTACTAAAAATACAAAAATTAGCTGGGCGCAGTGGTGGGCGCCTGTAATTCCAGCTACTCCAGAGACTGAGGCAGGAGAATTGCTTGAACCCGGGAGGCGGAGGTTGCAGTGAGCAAGATCGCGCCACTGCACTCCAGCCTGGGTGACAGAGCAAGACTCCATCTCGGGAGAAAAGTTAAAAAAAAAAAAGCTTAGGACCAAGACTAATTAATCTTTGTATCCATAGTCTGGCACCATAGTATGTGCTCAGTAAGTATTCCACGAAAGAATACATGAAATTTGAGATACAAAAATTTAAGTAGTCTATCAGCAAATACATCTATTTTAGGGATGAAAACACAATCTAAATGTTCTCTTCATGGGTTTTCCAATTCTCTCAATTCACAGTATTATTTAAAATTCCAAAATAACTGCTTGTGTATATGCTGACTGCACTAATACTGAGAATTTGTAGGCTGCATTCTTTGGTGTACAAGCAGACTCCTTTAAAACATTGAAATTTTAACTGGCTTGTCTTTGACATTTTCTAAATATATCTAAAATGTCAGAGCCAGCATTTGGGGCCTACAAATCTTTTGAGTGAAAGCCCAGGCCTTCAAATTATGTGCCATTCACAGGTTTAAAATAGGAACATGTTCTATGTTGACTATGAGCTATTTGGAGACTTTGAGGACATTAGGAGAGAATAATTTTATTTTTGGGAGAAATATTGGAGGTAAGAATTCTGAGAGATAACCTACTTAAAATCTGAATATTAAACACACACACACATGCACACACACACACAACTTTATCACTCTCAAATCCCAAGAATGTCAGTAAGAGTCCAATAGGCAGTCTAGGGTCAGTATAAACTATGAGAAATTTGGACTAAACATGAAATAAAATGTTTATTTCAAATGAAATAAACATGTTCATTTGAAGTGGATGAAATATTAGCAGTGAAAGGAGAAAAATAAGTTTGCAGCAGTTTCTTCAAGTTATAAGAAAAGACGTGTATCTAATTTCCTCTTCCTCATTTACTAGCAAATTATATTTATTTCATGTTGTTTTAGAAATGACATCAATATTGTGATTTTTCCTTATGTTCTTATCCCAAACACTGTTTTCATGTTTGTTTGAGGAAAGAGTAGAAACACAGTTTTAGTTGATTTTGATATAGTCAGATTGTACAGGAAACTTGAAGTTTACTGAGCAACATCCACAGATCAAAAGCTTTTTAGAGTTTAAGAGATCCAAAAAACTTTAGTCCCCCAGGATTCACTTTCTTACTGAAATGACTAGATGGCTGAATATACCAAATTGGAAACTGCAGATAAGCAACAAACGGATAGCCCCTCTGGTGAAAGAAATGTAGGTATTTAACTAGATATGTAGACTGAGCATATATACGGTAATTGGAGGTGCACTCATTTTCCACGACTGAACTGTTCTGAATTCAAAGGACTGTAGATTCTGAAGAACTGTACAGAACTGTATGGTGGAGGTAAAGTCACAATTTCACAAAGGAATCTACAGATTTTGATATATAAGTGAATGTCACCATGATTTTCTACACCTGACTTTGGAGAACAAACCCGAACATATGTCTAACCTGTGGGCCATCTACCTTATTATTGTGGTTTGGTTTCAAAGTACTACATATTGACTGAGCATTTGCTGCATTCCAAGCCTGGGCTAAGCACTTTACATGTATTTTCTCCTTCAAGAAAAACTAATTAAACTAATAGTAAATGATGCCCACACGAAAGATGCTGTATCCCTGGAATTTTAGTGACAAATATAGGAACCTCAGAACTATGTTGAAATGCTGGCAACACATGGATCTACCTGATTCTGACAAAAATACTCTATTTCATGAAACTTCTATAGGCTTGTGAGTCTGATTAGGTTCAGCTATACATAACACAGTACAAAACAGCAATGTCTTTATACAACATAGAAGTTTGTTTCTTGGCTGGGTATGGTGGCTCACACCTGTAATCCCAGCACTTTGGGAGGCTGAGGAGGAGGATTGCTTGGGCCCAGGAGTTCAAGACCAGCCTGGGCAATATAGCAAGACTCTGTCTCTATTTTTTTAATATAAAAAATTTTTTAAAATAAAAACAAAACAAGTTTGTTTCTCACTTAAAAGAAGTCAGGAGGTAGAGTCCAGAGCTGGTATGTCAGCTCCACGGTCTTTAGGGACATAGATTTCTTCCTTATTTCTGCTTCTCCATCCAAGCTTTTTATTCTTAAGATTTCATTTTATCTCCACTATTGACTTCTTAGCCACATCTGTTTTTTTCATTTTGACGACTGCTCTAAGGTTTAGCTTATGCATTTTTAACTCATCACGATTTACCTTCAAATAATAGTATATTTCATGTGTAATGTAAGACCTTTCTATATAATTCCACTTCTTCCTTCCATCCTTTGAGCTATTGTTATCAAACTTTACATGTTAGAAGACTTCAGCTAGAATTTTGTCCCTTATATAAAAATGCTGACAGAAATCTTTAATTATGAACCTGATAATACAGTCTTGTCATTTTTATTTTAAAGTCAGTTATCTTTTTTCAAAAAATTTTAAGTCAGGGGGAGAAGTTTTTTATAATTACTCATATATTTATCATTTCTGGCACTCTTCATTCTTTAATATAAATCCAAGTTTCCAAGAAGTTGCTTTAACATTTCTTGAGGTGCAGTTCTGCTGGTGACATCCTCACAGCTTTTGTTGTCTTAAACTTCATTTTTGAAAGATTATTTTCTCTAACTATAGGATTCTATGTGTCAGGGTGTTTTGTTTGTTTGTTTGTTTTGAAACAAGGTCTCGCTCTGTCACCTAGGCTGGAGTGCAGTGGCGCATTCACAGATCACTGCAGCCTCGACCTTCTGGGCTCAAGTGATCCTCCCACTTCAACCTCCGGAGTAGCTGGGACTACTGGCGTATGCCACCACGCCCAGCTAATTTTTGTATTTTTTTGTAGAGACGGGGTTTTGCCATGTTGGCCAGACTGGTCTCAAACTCCTGAGCTCAAGGGATTCACCCGCCTTGGCCTCCCAGAGTTCTAGGATTATAGGCTTGAGCCACCATGCCAGGCAGGTTTTTTTCCCAGCACTTTGGAAATGCCTTTTCATGGTCTTCTGACTTGAACAGTTTCTGATTAGAAGTCTACTGATATTTGGCCGGGCGTGGTGGCTCATGTCTGTAACCCAGCACTTTGGGAGGCCGAGGTGGGAGGATCACAAGGTCAGGAGATCGAGACCATCCTGGCTAACACGATGAAACCCCGTCTCTACTAAAAATACAAAAAATTAGCCGGGCATGGTGGCGGGCGCCTGTAGTCCCAGCTACTCCAGAGGCTGAGGCAGAAGAATGGCGTGAACCCGGGAGGTGGAGCTTGCAGTGAGCCGAGATCGCACCACTGCACTTCAGCCTGGGCGACAGAGCAAGACTCCATCTCAAAAAAAAAAAAAAAAAAAGGTCTGCTGATATTTTGTGTTTATTCCTCTATACATAATTTGCCTTTTTCCTCTGGCTGCTTTTAATATTTTCTTATTATTGGTTTTCAACAATTTAATAGTGACGTATTTTGCAGTGGTTTTTGGGAGTGTGTGTTTACTCTGCTTAGGGGTCCTTGAGCTTCTTCAATCTGTGGGTTTATAATTTTCATCAAACGTGAAAATATTTTCAGCTATATTACTTCAAATAATTTTTCTGTCACCTCTCTGACCCATCTCTCATCTGGAACTCCAATTACACAAATATTAAGAGCACTTGGTATTATCCCATAGATCACTGAGACTCTGTTTTGGGGGGTATTTTTTCATTTTTTTTCTTTGTGTGCTTTCTTTTGGCTAGCTTCTACTGCTATGTCTTCAAGTACACTAATCTTTTCTTCTGAGTGTCTAATTTGCTCTGTGCCTAATCTGCCTCTGAGTGTTAATCCCATCCAGTGAAATTATTTCAGAAATTGTCATTTTAATTTCTAGAAATTTCATTTTTTATATCTTTGATTTCTCTCTTTCAGCATACTGAGCATACTTATTGTAATTGTTTCAACATTGTTGACTGCTAATTCTATCATCTCTGTCATTTGTGACTTTATGTTGACTGACTCTCCTCCTGGTTGTAGATTACTTTCCTGCTTCCTTGTATGTCCTAGTTCTCTTGCTACTTCCCAGGCATTTTCACGATCTTCCTGCCTACACCTTAAGTGCTGATGTTCTTTAAGGTGCTATTATTGACTCCTTTTTCTGCTGTGCATACTCTCCATGGGTGATCTCATCCATTGCCATAATTTCAACAGCCATTTATATGATGGTATATTCCAGTTATATCTTCTGCTGCCCAAATCTGTCTCCAGGGCACAAGAGTCATGTACATAACTGATCACTAGCTCATAAGCACACAATCCAAAAATCTGGGACCCATCATTGGCTTCTTCCTTGCAGTAGACACTGTGGTCCACTTCTCAGACTCCATGCTTCTTTTTCTGAGTAATCAGCTCAATTTTCACTGGGATATTTGCACCTCCTCATCACAGCTTTGGTAGAAGCTGACTTCTATGGCTCTAAGGGTACACACATGTCTTCATCCTAAGATAATTATCCTTGTGCCATCTCCTGGCAGCCATTGTTGGTTTATGTAGGGACATGTGACTAAATCATTGAGGCTTCTCAGAAAGGAGTTTTCTTTCCTTTACAAAAGAGCTTCCAAAAGTGAATCTTTTTCTTATTTCTTCTTGGACCTAAATAGCGAAACTTAAAGCTACACAAGTTGTTGGCAACCGTCATTTGACAATAAAGCTAATACTAAAGAAGAAAAAGCAATTAAAATGAGGGAAAAAAAAGTGCCTTTAATGACATCTCTGATTTGTTGAATCAGTCATCCCTATAGACTGCCTCTTTCCTGAACTTCCTAGCTAGATGGTTCAATAAATCTCCTTTATTGGTTAAGCCAGTTAGAGCTGGGTTTTCTGCTGCTTTCAACCACAAGCATCATAATTCATAACTTTACTTTTCCCTTCACCCCCAAACCTAGGCAATTAGTCACTATGTTCTATATTCTATCCCCTGAATAGTGTCTGATTACCCTCAGTTTTCTCTTCTGCCACTGCCTTACCTTAGTTCAGTCTCTCATGGTTTTTTCCCCTGTAATACTGTAACAGGTCCCATACATACCACACTCCATAGAGTGATCTTTCTAAAATGCCTATCTTATCAAAATTTCATCTGCTTACAATCCTTGTGTGGCTTCCCATTGTTTCCAGGAAAAGGTTCATGTTCCTTAGCATATTGTGCAAGATTCTTCATTACCTAAGCTGTCTCCCTTACCTTTTTCAGTGTCTCCTCTTGCCACTCCCCCAACTCCATTCTACTGCCAGCAATGCAACTATTTGCTGAACCAAAATACGTTTGGGTCTCACACCTCTAGGTATTTGTGCTTGATGCTCTCCCCAACACCACCCCCAATGCTCTCACCCACCTCTGTCTTCCTCCTCCCCTACCAAAATACACAAACATGCTAATTCCTAGTTATCTCAAGTGATCTTTGAAGCATTTCCTGATTTTGCCCACATCTGTGGGTAGCTGTGCATTTTCCTATTGTAGTACTTCTCAAATTAAGTCTATTTACCTGTCTCCTCCTTTGCATAGTAAGCACTCTGAAAATAAGAATGTTTCTTTTACATTTTTGTATCTCTATTTCTGGGGCTCAAAACAGTGCCTAGCACAAGTAGACACTCAACAAGCATTTTTCGAATGAGTGTATAATTATATAGTCTGTAGATATAAGGATTTCTGATCTTGAGACTCTCTGAAAGCCTTGCTCCAAAAGTGTGTGATTCCTAAGCATTAATCTCTTTCTTCCAGGGTGTGGGGTTCTAGGTAGGTGGAGAAGGAAAACAAAAGCGCTCAGGACGCGTTGCCTTTAGCTCTCCGGAGAGCCAGTAATGTGTCCTGCCTTTCTCCACCCGCCTCCCTACCACCTATCCACACCTGGGTGCCCAAGATGGGTGTAGACTTAGCTGACCAGCCCAACAACATACTCATACCTTGGTTCAGACTTCTCTTATTACCAAACTAAAGTTGGCCAATACACATAAACAATTTTCAACTTGTCTTTTGAACGTATACTTTATGAAATTTGTATGTCTTAAAAACTGTAGGCCTTAAAATGAACGAACCCGGATTCTTTTATAGTAATCAAGTAAAATATAGGGTTCTTAATTCTGTACTTTGCCTTTGCTAATCTTAAAGTTAGATGTGACTAACTGAGCAAAGTAATTAATTACGGGACTTTGATAGTGGTGATATTCCTAAGTTTTATAACCTAATTGTTCAATTACTGGAAACAACTACATTTCGACAAGCCTTAGGTAAAGAAAATTGAATTTAGCCAGAGAAGATTCAATTGAGGGAAGTGAGGGACAGAGGTATTTGTGATTTAGGGTTTGTGGAAGATAAATTACGCAGCAGGGAAGACTGAAATACGGAGAGAAAGTCAGACCTCACTGGGTACTTGTGACTGGTAAGGCTAGGAGTTGGAGGTGGAGCAAAGTAGGAAGGACCGTCTAAGGGTTGGATCCCCAACAACACTATAATACAAGACCGTCCTTGTTCAGCCAACAGCAGCACTGAACACGTTCGCTAAGTGTGTCGGTGACCATGGTAACGGTGGGAGGGGGCGGCCCAAACCTCGCCATCGAGCATGCTCAGTGCAGAGCGAGCCTGGTAGGGTGCTGGACAACAATGAATCCCTTTTTTCTTCAACCGGAGAACTACAATTCCCAAGAGCCTTCTCGGTGCGGCGACACCGCCTTCCGCTGTGGCCCTACAGCGTCCCCTCCCTCAGGCCCCGCCCCCCGACTAGACCCCTCCCCTCCCTGCGAGTGTGTGTCAGTGACCCAGAGGCGGTGTGAGGCGGAGGGACCGTCGGGGGGCGCCGCCGCCGCCTCCACTAGCAGCAGCGGCAGCAGCGCCAGCCCCGCGGTGCGGTCCAATTGGTCCCCAGCCCTCCGGGAGCGCACCACAAAGCAGCCCCAACGCCTCTCCCTGCGTCCGCGGCTCCTCAGCGCTCGGCTCCGTGGTCAACTTCCCCTCGCTGGGCTCGGCTGGCTGGCGCGGAGGGCAGCGGCGGAACGGCGGGCTGTCTGCTCGCGCTCCCCGCGCACAACACTTCACCCTCTCGCCTCGGGTCTCGGGGGCTGCTCTGGGATCCCGGCCACCAGCAATTGTCCGGTAAGTGTGACCGCGGGGCGCCGCGGGATGGATGGCGGCGGGGCAGCCGAGGGGCGCGGGGAGGGCGGGCGCGCAACTTCCTCGGCGGCTTCCCCGGCGGCCAGCCAGCCGGCTCTCCCCGCCCGCCTGCGCGCCCCCGCGGCGGCGGGGAGCGGAGTTTGCGGCGCCTCCATCCCGCGCCCTGGCTCGAGGAAGCGCCTTTGTCAGGAACCGGCCCTACGCGGCCTCCCCCTCCGCCCGGGAGCGGGGCGCGCGGCGGCCAACTCCGAGCCCCGCGCCTGGCTGGCCGCGCGCTCCGGCTGCGAGAGGGGAGCTCTGCGGGTGGCGGGGAGGAGAGGGTAATGGGAGAAACAAAAGGGGCGGTGGGTTTCCCTTTTGTTTGTGCGGATCTGATAACTTCTTTTCCTCCCTTACATAATGCAGACTTCAAGTTAGTCATTCTTTTTATTGTTACGATTGTTGTCATCATCTCTGCGCGTCTTTCACATTTCCTTTCATCTTTGGATCTCAGAGCATTTTAAACACGCTAATTAATTTCACCCCCGGGTCCCCTAGGAAACAAGTTAATACGCCCGTTTCCCTAAGTGGGTAAACTGAGGTCGTGAAAAGCTCTCTAATTGATGGATACGCTTGATCTTCTACCGCGCCTCGTGTCTGAGGATATGAAAGCGTTTATGAGGAAGAACCCGTTCTCCAAAGCCCCGTGGAAAAGTTAAAGATGCTCGTTTTACTTACAGGTTAACTGAAGTCCAAAAGATGTCTAGGTAATTGTTACGTAGTTCAAACCATAATTCTTCTTACATAGTGTTTGAATCTTAAAACCTCTAAAGACTTAGTGAAAAATGCTCCGAGTAGGGAAATTAATGTAAATCATAAACTCACGTCACCATCTACTTTTATTTTTGTACGTGCAGGTCTGTTAGAGACAAGAGAGCAAGAAGGGGACAGAGGGCAGAGGTTTTTAAAAAATGTACATTTAACAGATTTTAATCACTACACACAAGGAAATGTGCCTTGGTTTTAACAGCACCAACAATATTCCTGTCGTTTAGTCATCAAACAGTATATCAACAAATGTTATTGAGAACTTTATTCATAAGGTGCTGGTTCTGCTAAAAACTGAAGCTTTATATATAAGAAAAGGTCATCTGTTTCAGTTCACAGGCTCTTTACTTTTTCTTACTCTGCAAAATGTTACTTTGTTTTCATTGCACATGATCTTTTGTTTCAGAAATGGCATTGTCCTTTACTGTGTCGAATATGTATTACTCTTACACTTAAGGATAAATGAATTTATTATTCAGTTTGCATAATAGGGTGAATTTAAAATATTTTAATTGTGGTAAAGGTTCACTTTATTCAGTTCTGTTTCAGTTTACGATGCGTTTTCTTTATAGCCAACAAAATATTTTCTGAGTGATAAGATTTACATGTCTCAAAACATTGTTCTTATTGTACAAATACAGCATATGAATTCCTTATTTTTTTTATTTATACCAACAACCTCTTCTGGAGAAAAATCTTTAACTCTGAGGACCTTATTTATTTTGTGAGTTTTTATTTCTTCGGTACCATACTGGAAAGCACCAAAAATTTAAATCAAGCATCACTTCTACTAGCTCTTTCCTCAGGTAAATAATAATCAGAGCTGTAGTAATAGTGAATAGTTTCACTTACTCTAAATTCTCTTAAATTTAATTTTGTACTATATAGTTGTCCTTACATTTTAGATTTTGGTGGTTGCATCAGAAAATGAAAGTGAGATGTTCGTTATTTTATTTTTTTTCCCCAAAGCCTTCTAACCTGTTCCCTTTCTATAGTATGTTAAAAGAGATCTTGAGTTTAAAATAAATAATTGGAAAGTAGAACAGTTATATGTATGGAAAGTTGCATGTAGTGAAGTGGTTATAGTGTCTCATGTAGTGAAGTGGTTATAGTGTCTCATGTAGTGAATGTACAGGTTTTAAAGAGGAAACTATCACCTAGCTTTTTATTAGCGTGGTAGAAGTGCTGTAATGTAATACTAGTAGTATTTATTTACTTCTAAAAAGTAAGCTGGAAATTTGCCTCAGTGGAATTTGTAGGGGGAGGGAATCCATCCTTTCCTTAAGATTGGCATTTAAATGTTCTTACAGTTGGTTATGTTGAACTTTTTCTGTGGTATTTTCAAGCCAGATTTACCAGGAACATTTGTACTTCAAGGAAGCTACTAACACTGTCTTGGCTCAGTCACTGGAATCCACAGGCAGAAGTTAGTGTTGACTGGCAAAGTCTGGCTTTGCAGGTTTCATAATTTCTTTGAGACCCCTTAAAGGAAATGACTGAAAAGTACGGGGTAGGAAGTTAGTCTAGTACTGCCAAATGCCACTGAGGCAAGTTTCAAAGGGGAAGCCAAAGGATGTTTCCATTTGATTTAAGTTCAGCCTCTTCTGGGTTGTCAGAATGTCACTTTTGTATTTTAAGAGTTCTATCATTTCAGAATATGATTTATTATGATTTTCTAGTAGGTCAGGTGGTAAGGACTGTAGATAGTCATTATGCTTCGTGGACAACTAATGTTTTTAGGCAGAAGCTTCTATAGCTGATAAAGATTTTAAGCCAAAGACTTAGAATTGAAAACTAATATATACATACACATTTTACCATAATACATCAATGTAGACCTATCCTAGTATTTATTAGGTTAGAAAGGCTTTTTGGATTATTTTACTATACAGATATATTTAGCTGTAAATGTTAAAATTTCATAATGACTAATATATGATGGCACTGAGGTGGCTTTAGGAGCTCCTTTGGGGGGGAAAAAAAAACATGTTATTCCAAAAGTTACATTTATGTCTTTGAGGACAGTAAAGCAGATGTAAAAGCCAGTGAGAAAAGGAAGAAAATCAGCAAAGTGAAGAAAACCTGATGAAGATGTTTTTAAATAATACAATGTAAAGATTGTTGGCAGCATTTATATATAAGGGACAAAATTCTAGTTGAAGTCTATAAACAGTGAATTCCACTTAGCACTTTCTGTTTATAGATTTCTAGCCATCTTTTCCAGATTCCCTCTGAATATATTACACAGGCAAAGTAAATAGAAGTCATTCTTTCAAGGGATTTGGGTTCTTGGAGATTTTTTTACACTTGTGGTAGTGGGGGAGGGGAAGTGCTTATTATATTTTCTTAGTTTTAAGTGTGACCTGTGCCATAGAATATTTCCCTAGACTAATGTGTGGGAACCTCAAGACAAGAATTATTGGTCATTGAAAGATCTGGATATGATTTCAAGTTCTGCCCCTAGGTTTTTTTTTTTTTTTTTGCATGTTGTCTTGAGTAGATCACTTCTATTTTTCCTTCAAAGGCTGAAAATAACTGCCTAACATACTATGTTTAGTAGGTCCTAAATACTTTTTGTTGTTTAATGAATTTACAGGTAATAAAGAGAAAGCACAATGTTTCTTGAATGGATGTCAGGGAATTTCTAATTTTTTTCTTTTTTGATAGAAAAAAGTAATCAAAACATAAACATCTGATTGGAGTCTTTCAATTAGCTTAGCTACCTTCAGAAATAAGCCTAGAGAAAGAGAGCTTCATCTGGTAGTTTAACAGAAATGAATTGTAAATGACTCTTAAGAAGAATTGACAATTTTTCAGAATGTTGTACTAGATGTTTTAGATTCTTTTTGCACATAAACTCCACTTCAGAGAAATGGAGTTCTACATAGTACTCTTGTATCGCCCCTGTAATACCTTTACACCTCAAAATACCAGTTGCAGAAAAACAGAATGTGTTGCTGATGCCTATAAATGGGAAAATCCTGACATCTGTCTTCATCCTCCAGTTAATCTTCATGTAGTTTTTTAAAAAATTAATTCAACACACATGTAATTTACTTCCTTTTCAGAAAATTTGTTGCTAATTTTTATTTTATAATGAGCCTCTTGGGATGTTGCTAATTCTAAAAATATGTAATACCCGCGGTTTCCCACCATCTTCTGCAGTTTCTTTTTCTATTATTTTTTTGGCTACAGTTTTCTTTTTCCCCTAAGCTGTCTAAAATAAGCTAAGAAATGTTTAAATGTAGTTGACAAGAAACACAGTCAGTAATTTATCATGCTAAAATTTCAACATACAAGGTGCAATGAAATCTGTTTTAGGGATAGTACACTTTTGAAGGGGGCTAAAGCAGGGACAGCAAATAAATTTCATTTGGGGTACCAAATCTGATTGTTTAGTGGTGGCTGCCTAGAGTGCTGTGTTTAGAAAACTGGGAGTCCTTGTTCAAACTTAGCAGGAAAGAGTACTGTGATTAGCAATTTCTGCTGTTGGTGAGCGGTGGACTTTTGGCATGGATGCCAAATACATTCAGTGTTTATTGATGCCGTTTACATGTCACAGGTCTAGATGCTGATACCTCACAGACTAAAATCTCTGCTTTCATGGTGTTTACATTCTAATAATAAGACACAAACCATAAAATAAATAAAATACATTGCGTTTTAAGAAAAATGGCTGGGCGCAGTTGCTGACACCTGTAATCCTAGCACCTTGAGAGGCTGAGGTGGGAAGATCCCTCTTGTCCAGGAGTTCAAGACCAGCCTGGGCAACGTGGTGAGACCTTGTCTCTACAAAGAAGTTTCTTAAAAAATTAACTGGACGTGGTCCCAACTACTCGGGAAGCTGAGGTGGGAAGATCACTTAAGCCTGGGAGATTGAGGCTGCAGTGAACCATGATTACACCACTGCACTCCAGCCTGGGCAACAGAGCGAGACCCTGCCTCAAAACAATAGAAGTTAAAAAATAAATAAAAGAAAAATGACCTGATTTATTCAAAAAATTAATAGCAAGAAATAGGGAGGGAGAACTATAAGATTAAAAGAGACTTAAGAGGCTTATCCACCAAATGCAATGTATGAAGCTTAGTTCTATCCTGCTTTGAGCAAACTAACTGTAAAAAGACATTTATTCAAAATTGGGGAAATTTAGACTCTGGATATTTAATGAAAAGGATTTGTCCATTTTTTCAGGTGTGAGAATGTACTTTTTAAGTGTTCTTTTAGAGATGTATAATGAAGTGTTTACAACTTAAAATGTGATGTGTGGGTTTTTACTTCAAAATATTGAAAGGGAGAGGAACATAGATGAAACAAGATTGGCCATATATTGAAAATTGCTGAAGGTAGATGCTATATGGATACATGAGGTTTCTTACTTCCTCTTTATTTTTGTGTATGTTTGAAATTTCCCCTAATAAACAGTTTTACACACAAACAGGAAAATAAAGCAGGGAAGGGGAAGGGAGAATAAATGGGATATGTGTATGAGGTTGGGAGGAGGATGCAGTTTTTTGCTTTCTGTTTCTTGTTTTTTGTTTTTGAGATGGAGTTCTGCTCTCATCACCCAGGCTGGAGTGCAGTGGGGCGATCTCAGGTCACTGCAAATTCCGTTTCCTGGGTTCAAGTGGTTCTCCTACCTCAGCCTCCTGAGTAACTGGGATTACAGGCACACGCCACCACGCCCAGTAGAGTTTTGTATTTTTAGTAGAGACAGGGTTTCACCATGTTGGCCGGACTGGTCTGAAACTCCTGACCTCAGGTGATCACCTACCTCCGCCTCCCAAAGTGCTGGGATTACAGGTGGGAGCCACCGCACCTGGCCAAGATGCAGTTTTAAAGGGTAGTGAGAAAAGACTTCATTGAGAAGATGATAAATAGTTAAAGTGAGTAATGACCTGAAGGAGGTAGCACAGCAAGCCTTGCAGGTCTCCTTGGAGCAAGACATTATACACAGAGGGAATAGTAAGTGCAGTGGCCCTGAGATGGGAGCGTGCCTACAACTGCAAGAAACTACAAGAAGACAAGGGTGTGAGCCAGGCATAGTGGCTTGCACCTGTAGTGCCAGCTACTCAAGAAGCTGAGGTGGGAGGATCATTTGAGCCCAGGAGTTCCAGACCAGTCTGAGCAGCATAACCCCAGATCCTGTCTAAACAAAACAAAACAAAACAAAACAAAAAAAACTAGCGTAACTAGATCAGGGTGAGCGTGAGTACATAAAATCAGCATCAGCATGGGAAAGGAAGGTTAGAGAAGACTAAATTGTGTAGGGCTGGTTATCCATCTTTAAAGGAAAAATATTTTATACACTTATCTAAAATAAGTCTTATACTTTAGAGTAGTCACCATGGAAGCTATACACTTAACAATACTAGCATTACTCAATATTTTTAGAAAAAAAAAATTTTTTTGTCGTCTAAGCCAGTTTAAGAGCCACACGTGAAAATAGCTCATTACTTTGTATTTGCTCCTTGTTTTTAAGGAAAAAAGGGGTGATTGGCCACGTGATATTTCATGTTATTTATCAGATATGACTCACAGAGGATCTTGACAGAAAGAAAATGGGAAGTAACTTGAGGCTATTTCTAAAAATCAGATCCAGTCTGAGAAGGCAGTTATTGTTTGTAAAAGTCAGATCCACCCATAGACTAAAAAGGAATTTTAATAATGTTGTGGATAATTGTAGCATCATTTGGAATAAGGGTATAACCTCTGAGAGTGACTAGTATGGAAGGCACCATACTAATTTGGATATTTTAAGGTCTCACAAAATGCGCGCACACACACACACACAAGATCATATACAATTCTTAATACTAAGTATCAAAACAGTCATTTCAGGTAAATTTCATTTATATTCTGCATTCAAGACTAAAGGGATGGTATTTAAAACACAGTGAAATTGTTTAAGTCTTGTCGCTGTGGCATACACTTGGGGAAGGAACTAAAAGACTAACACATGTTAGTGTTAAGAGATGAATCTGGCTCTTAAGTCTTCTTATATTCATGCTTCATTTCTCAGATTAGATTGTTTTGAGAACATTCTGATTTACCATAAGAACTGTTTTTATTAAAAAAGGCATAGGAAAAATTGGATCTCATCTAAATGTTTAAATGCCCCCAAAAACCTCAATAAATATGGATTGTAAAAATCTACTCTCAGGACAATATACATGTAGGATTACTAATTTTGAACAGTTACTATACTAGTTCATCCTTTAGAGGTACAGTTTTTCCAACCTGAGAAACTAAACATTTCAGTGATTTTTACTCTCCTGATAATATTGAGTAAAGAAAGCCATTCTTTTTCTTGTTATTTATGTCCAATGGTGGGGGAGCACAACGTTTTCATTTGTTTTGTTTTGTTTTTGAGACAGAGCCTTGCTCTGTCACCAGGTTGGAGTGCAGTGGCGCAATCTCGGCTCACTGCAACCTCCACCTCCTGAGTTCAAGTGATTCCCCTGCCTCAGCCTCCCAAGTAGCTGGGTTTATAGGCGCACACCACTACGCCCAGCTAAATGTTTGTATTTTAGTAGAGACAGGGTTTCACCATGTTGGCCAGGATGGGCTTGATCTCCTGACCTCGTGATCCACTGCCTCAGCCTCCCAGAGTGCTGGAATTACAGGAGTGAGCCGCCGCGCCCAGCCTCATTTGTATTTTTAACCAATCATTTAAAATGTAATGCCATGAAGTAGAACTTATGAACTTTTATTATGTAGTTAATTACATAGTGACCACTAAGAATATAAGTATATAACTGTGTAAGGAATACTTTAACAAAGCTTCCTATTTTAAACATTTTTCAGTAAATTGTTAGGAATCTAGTTCTTTAATTCACTCAGAGTTTTTGTCCCTTTAGTGTGTGTAGATGTATGTATGCATGTGTATGTATAGAGAGCCAGACTTTCTTACCATATACTGCACATATTATCAGGGCTGAGCTGCTAGACTAGATTATTTAACGTATTTTAAACACTAGTTTGTTAACATGGAACATCTGAGCCCATATTTAATTCCTGGGCTTTCCATTAACTCTGAAAGTCTTTTAAAACCTTTCATTCATCTAAAAAAAAAAAAAAAGTGGCAGTGGTTTTTCATAAAGATCTTTGAACTTCTATGATGATGACCATACTGAAGTGTAACTTATTTTAGAAAGCTTTCATTCAGGCTGTTGATTTGCTGGTAAGATCATGAATCTGTTTTTCATTTCCATTTTTGTGGAATAAATGAATAACTTCTGACGGAAGAGAGAGAGGGAAGGCAGCAAGAGAAGGAAGGAAAGGAAAAAATTGGATCTCACAAAATAGTAAATATGAGTATGGATAATTCTCTTAACTTGGATGTGCTTACGTGTCTATGACCTAATGAGCTAAGGCTCAGATGTGTAAATTAAGTAGAGAATAGAAGTAATAATACACCTTGCATTTGAAGAGAAGTTATTGCTTTGCAAAAGTGCATCTTACATTTCACGTTGACTTAAACCTTATGACCATGATAAAATCTATACTTAATTTTGGAAATAATAATGAGTAACAATAATTGAGAGATTATTTGAAAATTCAATCTATTAAGCTTTGTAGATTTTTACAGCAACAGGTTCAAGGTTATTCTTCTCAGCTTGTGCATTGCAAGATACTTGTAATTTCCTGCCTGTCTCACTTTCATCTATTCATTACTCTTCCAATAGCTCTCTTTATCATCCTTTGCCAGCTTTAGTCATGCCTATTGCTCTTCAACAGCGTTTTCTATGTTTGTCTGCCATTTTTATACTTATAAAGTAGACTTGGAATGAATTAAGGTTATAAAGTAGTAACCTGTGGATGGCAAGTACAATACTTTTCCTATTTGTGCCATACTTAATCTTTTTAAACTTCCCTTGCCTATTTCTGGTGTGTGCCTTGGTGGAGATCTCTCATCAGACACTAAGAGATAACTACATCACCTGTAGGATGCAATACTTTTTTAACTCAATAATGTAGGAAACAGTAGGAAACAGTTTGAGTTTAAACTCAAACTCACTGAGTTAATCCTGCATCCATCCAGAACCTACATACCTAAACTAGCAAAGTTTGATAGTAAAATTAACAGCCTAGTGGAATTTCAAAAACTATTTTCAGCTCTTGATGTTTGTTGTCTTTTCTAAAATTGTCAAACAATTGGGGACCTCATCATTACTGTAATACTAACCATATATGACCTTAGGGGAAAACTGTACTTCTGTTGAGCATCTCTTTCAGTCAAGAGGAAAAGATAAAAAGATAAGTAATGTGGTAAAGAAGGTTATAACTTCTTCCTTCCACAAGAATGAATTATGAAGTGACTGGCCCTGATATTTTTCTAGTAACTCATTGTAGTGCTCAACATATCATTTGGCTTAATCTTTAGAAGGCACAGTTTAATTTTATTTTTTAACAATAAGTGAAAACAATTGAAAGTGCTTTGTTGGTTCTTCAAAACTTTAATGTTGAATTCCTGGTTCTTGGCAGATACTATCCATAGTACTTCATGTTCCTCTGGGTTTATTTCAGATTTAATGAACTGCATGTACTGGAAGCACTAAAAGCTGATTGGCTTTAATTTAGACTACAGTTAACATGATGGATTTTTCTTTGAATTGTTCTCACTGTCATTCTTTAAATTTACCATCAAAGGATCAAAACATCCAAATTACAAAACTAAGTTTATCATTCATGAGAAAATGTGTTAAATACGTATCTTTTGTAAAGTAGCGGCTGCTTCTAATTAGAAACCGGTCCTATAGACATACCTTATGTATCAAAAAGCTTTTTAAATATACTTACTGCTTTACTGTTACTTTCATTTAAAATAGGATGATTCAGTTTCTGAACTAGCCCTGTCTGTTCTCCAAAGGAACTAGGATGAATTTTGAGGAGGGGCTCTTAAACTTTGAGCAGATCTGTAACTTCATTGAGAGCAGACATTTTTAAAAATTCATCACTGACATTTATTCAACAAAAAGAAGATCAGATTTTGCTAAAGCCTTTTGGTTGTGTCTCTTTTAGAAATAACATGTTGATTTAGTTGCATATAGTTCAGCTCTTAAGGACCAGTCTTTAAGGCTTTAGCCAGAATTTGTCTCCTAAAGCTGACTTTAAAATGGCTTCCAAAAGGATTTGCTGAGTTTCAGAACTGAGTAGGCTGCTAATGATTCAGTAGGCCCCCTCATTTTCCTCCTACTCCTTAAATTGAAGGCTCCTTCATACCATCTAGGTACCCTGAGTCATCATGGATAAACTCTAAAGAAGAATTGTCATATGGAAAAACTCTACATGAAGTAAGAATGTTAGAAAGCAGTCTGAGTCAGAGATCATTCATTGATCACAATGATACAATCTATAGGTTGTGGGCTTCATTTTAAATCTTTTAACGTACTTCCATGTATGTCCTTATTATAGGATTATAAATCCTATAATGCCCATAAAACCATCTGAGGTGTTTATTCCCAGTTAATTTCTAATTGGTTTGGTTTTTATTATCTATTACATGAAAAGGATTTTGTATTTTTTATTGAGTAAATAGGAGAGGCAATATGATACAGGATAAAAACCACTATATCAGAAGTTAGGGGACCTGGAGTTCTGGTTTATCTTCTCAATATGTGACCTTATATATTTCATTTAACCTCTTTGAGCTTGAGTTTCCTTATCTTTACAAGGTCAGTAACTCCATCACTCACACCCTCTTTGGAACCAACCCATGGCAGGTACAGCTAGTAGCTGTATCTGTATCGGTATCTGTATCCCAAACCAGTTTCAGGTAACTTTTTTATACAGCACTGTCAGAAACTATATATATAATTGCCATTCTGATGAAATCTCTTTGTCATCTCAGCTATATTGGGTCTCTTCCAGCTCCAGGATTCTATGACTTTAAATAATTTGCCTATAGAAAGTCTCTCTCTTCTATCTATACTGTCTCTTCACATTGAGTGCTCAGGGTTGAAACTTACTATATGAGCTTAAGAATTCTTTGTAGTCAGGGATAGCATGTTTATGTTTCATTTAGTGATGTTAAAACAAATGATTGAAGAAAACTCATGGGGGTACTTAAAATTCCAAATGAAATGGTAACATAAAAATGTTTAGTGCTAATTTGATGGAAACTCATTTTAAGTTCTAAATGTTTATGGCACAGACCTCAGGTTAGTGAAATTCGAAGTGATGTATTTGTCTGGAGGGCACATGATGAAGACATAGGAATCCTAGACCGAGAAATAAAGAGGCCTGAGTTCTAGCTTTGCAAACTGTTTTTTTAACCTGGTTAGTGTCTTCATCTATTGTAATGGTATCAGACCAGTGTTTTTCATTAATGTATTATACAAATTACCTAAGGATCATATTATAATGCATATGCTAATTCAGTAAGTATGGCTGGGGCTTGAGATTCTTCATTTTTAGCAGGCTTCTGGGTGTGCTACTGCTATAGGCCATGGACCACACTTTTACTTATAAAAGTACTATGCCATTTCCAAGGCTCCTTCTGGTTTAAAGGGTCTTTAAACTATAACTCCACTTCTTTTTCTCCAGCTCTTTCGTATCACTATTAAATTTGTACTTTTTGAAACCACATATTCCTAGACTTATTCCCTATTTTCTCAGTCTGAGAGCTCCATTAATTTTGTTGTTTTTCCCTTTCCAGAATGAACTTGACATAGGTGGTCATTCAAGTTAAAGCTAAGGTAGTATAATAGAGTCTTTAATAAGAAGAAAACTTTATTCAGATGCCTCCCCCACTAATTGGTAGCTCTTTTGCCTTGGACAGTTGACTCAGTTTACTTAATCTCAAGGTTCTGAGAACAAGCCTCACCGGGACTTATTAAATCCCTTATCCAAAATGCTTGGGGCAAAAAGTGTTTTGGATTTCAGATTTTTTCAGATCGTGGAATATTTGCATTATACTTGGAAGAGCATTTCCTTTGAGAGTCATGTTAGCACTTGAAAAGTTTCAGGTGTTGTAGCATTTTGGATTTCAGATTTTCAGATTAGGGATGCTCAACCTGTATCTTCCTGGTAAGGTTGTTGAAAGGAATAGAGATAATATATAAAGTTCTCAGCACGATGTCAAGCATAAAGTAGGTACTCAAGAATTGGAAGCTATTTTTATTATTTCTACTGGCATCCTGACTTGGTCTAGTGGAAAGAGAAAAAGGAGGGGGAAAGATCTGTTGCCAATTCAGTACCTTTCTCTGTGAGCCAATTTAAATTTTCAACTGCTTATTAGACATATTAACTAAAATTCTTCAAACTTACCATAGTGAAAAAGACCTCTGTTTTCTTTCCATATCTGTTCTGCCTCCCTCAATACTGGTAGAGATTACTGTTTCTGGCTGGGCGCAGTGGCTCATGCCTGTAACCCCAGCACTTTGGGAGGCCAAGGTGGGTGGATCATTTGAGGTCAGGAGTTCGAGACCAGCCTGGCCAACATGGTGAAACCCCATCTCTACTAAAAATACAAACATTAGTTGGGCGTGGTGGTGTGTGCCTGTAATCTGAGCTACTCCTGAGGCCGAGGCAGGAGAATTGCTTGAACCCGGGAGGTGGAGGTTGCAGTGAGCCGAGATGGCACCACTGCACTCTAGCCTGGGCAATGGAGTGAGACTCCGTCTCAATTAAAAAAAAAAAAAAGAGAGAGATTACTATTTCACTCTCTACATGCCGGTTAGGATCCTGTCGTTTCTGCCTTTGTTTCTCGAGTACAGTTGGCCTTCTGTATCCATGGAATCTGCATCTGAGGATTGAACCAAGCATGGATCAAAAATATTTGGAAAACAAATATAATAAAAAATAACAATACAACAATAAATACAACTAAAAAGTACAGTATAACAACTATTTTCATAGCACTTACATTTTATTAGGTATTATAAGTCAGAGGTCCCTACCCCCAGGGCATTGACCTGAACCTATGTGTGTATATATATATGTGTATATATATATATGAATTGCTAGAACTTTTTGACCCCTGAGAGCTTTAAGAATATATCAAAATTTAAAATTTGGCACTACTTTAACAAATTTAATATAATATCTTATTATTAATTTTCCTATTAGCTTTAGTAATGAAATTTGTTGATAGCTAGTTTTTTAATGTCTTAAGCAAACTGTGCTTTTGGACCAAGAAATTCATAAAGAACCATGAAAACGAAGGTTCTCTCCTAGGTACTCAGGGCCTCAGGGAGAGATAGGAGTAAAGGGTTATGAAGGGCAGTAACAACAGAGTCTTTATGTGTTGATTTCTAGAACTGATTTTAGTCTGAAAATGAAAACCCAGTTCTTACCAAAAAGGAAAATAAGTTACCCATTGTGTTTTACTCTTCCTTTTTAACACCCAAAATATGAAATGAAATAAAAAATAATACATTATGGCTTCTAATATCATTTAGATAGATTCTTCTATTTCCTGTGTTATATTACTGTGTATATGAATGAGCACATCTGTTCCCAAAAGGCTTTAACATTCTATAGTCTCTAGGAAATTTTATTTTTTTCTTCAAAATTTCTTGAATAAATTTTATAGAAATATGTATGCTTTTTTATGCACCAAATTAAAATGAAGATTTCGTAAGATCTAATTTAGCAAACTTTTTAATGTCTTTCCCTTATTTCTTCAATATTAAGTGCTGCAAAATGAGCAAGACAGTTTCTCCCTTGGAGGAGTGTTCAGCTTTAATAGAAGATAGCACAGGGTCATATGTAACTATAATATAAAACTGGATAAGGCCCATAAAAGAATTGCAGATAAACTATGGGAGCTCAAAAAAGATTATACCCAGTTTAGGGAATAAGGAAAAACTTTCAGACTGGGAAAAGAACATCAAATGGGCCTTGAAATACTATTAGAATTTTTTACAGGTGAATAGTGATAACGTTAACAACACTTGTTTGCTGAGTATTTATTACATATTCAGTTTCATTTTTTTCAAAAATGTCTGATATATGAACGTAGCATAGTGGCATATGCCTGTAGTCCCAGCTACTCGAGTGGCTAAAATGGGAGTAACCCAGGAGTTTCAGACTAGCCCGGGCAATACAGCCAGACCCTATCTCAAAAGAAATTCTTTTTTTGATATATGTGATATAGAGAGTAACAACCATGTCACTTTAAATTGGGGGGGAAAGTTGGGAAGAATCTGGAATTATGGTGGATTCAAAAGACACATGATTCAAAATTTCAAAATCAAAAGTCACATAGCTTATTGGGACACATCAAATGAGAAGCTTTCTACTGCAGCCACCACAATAATTTTTCGTAGTATATACTAGAGTTGAAAATCATTTCTAACAAAAATTACATTGTGTCTCTGGAGAGGTAATCAGTGATTTGCATGAAAACTTAATAGTACATACATTGCCTTAAAAAGTGCTACTTTAATCTTCTATCATTTAAGAAATTCCTGTGACTTTATGTGGATCATCAATACAAGCAATTGTAGACTATATTCTATTATACATATTCTAGAATCAGCAATGTATTTATTTGTTTGGTGTTTACGTAAGTCTTAGTGTGTTTTATAAATAATAGGAGGGTTTGTTTAAAGTGGGCTTTTGAAGATACAGTGTGACTTTAAAAGAATGGTCTTAGAAAACTTATAAATAGCCTAAATATGTACTGAAGAACATTTCATAATCACAAAAAAAGAAATAATATATCTCATGAATTATTAAGAATTTGTTTTTTAAATAAAGTCCTCTTTTTGAAAAGGTATTAAGAAGAGGAATTAGACAAAACTTGTTTGAATATGGTTGTAATTGCAGTTTACTGAGTTATATATAAAAAAGCCCAATTAGTTTAAACAAATACAGTATCTGGGTTTATGGTATTCTGAGCCTCGTATTTTTTCATTGAATGCCAGGGGTATATTAAAATGCCTCCCTTTATGTTTCTATACAAAAGATTGTTCTGACAGTAAGTTTAAGTGATTTTCACAACTTATTGCTGTCTAAAAATTTCCCTTGACTTCACATTTTGTTCTGAATATGTTGGTTTCTTTCCTCCACCCACACAATGTTGAAGGCAAGGGAAGCAAGAGTTGCAAAGTAATACAGTGAATTTGAGAACCCTGGCTTTTTTTCAAAACAAAATAAACCTTTATTATAAGATTGCTTTTTATTGATACCAAAAAAGGGTGGCACTTTGGCAAATGGTCAGTAAGTGTATGAATAGCCTAATTGATTTAGCTGGAATGAATAAGAAGCTTTGCTATTTGTCCTTGTAGATAGTTGGCTCAGTAAACATTGTGATGGTGATAGACCAAATTTTCCATGGTGAAAGGTAAAACAGAACAGCAACAAAAAACTCATCAAACTTATAGATCCAAATATCAGCAATTTTGTGTCTGTGTCAAGGTCTTCAAAGAAGGAGCAATGTGTTAATTAGGATCTCATTTGAATTTCTATAGTGAAAAAATAATCATGTTAACTTACATAAAACCCAAGAGTTTGACAAATGTTACTATGTGAAAATATTAATAGAGGAGATCCTTGCTGAGAATTTAAATCTGCATGAAATTCATAGATGTGTGTAGAAATTTAAACTTATCATATACTCCGCAGTAAATGCCAATAAAGGCGGATGGCATAATTAGGACAAAGATAACAGTAGAAGCAAAATAAGAATTTTTAAAAAACCTTATGGATGTCACATTAGTCTGACTCAGTCTGTAACTCTAGTTAGAAATGTAAATTTTAGGGATTTTTGGGCTACTATAAGAAAAGAATCTGCTTTGGGGGTGGGATGTGAGGAGAAAGAAATGTTTGTGGCAATTAAGATGTATATAGTATATTTAAGAAGTACATTTGCAATTCTAATCACTTAGTTCAAAAGGAGAAAAATATATCATGTGTAGCTTTATTTACTTTTAATACTATTATTATTATTACATGATTGAAAATAGAAAATCTTGAAAAATTCTAGAGGGTAAAAGTGTTATTTCTAATTCCATTAGCTCCTTTTAAGATAGGAACATTTCATATTAGTCTCCTAGCACAGAATCTGAACCATAATAGGCACTCCATAAATGTTTACTGAACTAACCTGAATTTTAGAAATATCAGGGTGCAAAGCAGAATTATTTTTCTAGGCTTTAAAACTATACCACTGCTCCTTACCCCTGTACACACCTTCGAATCTCAGTTTTGATACAAATAGGTTCTCAGTTTTGGGTGTGAAGAAAACTGGTTGATATTTTTTTTTAATCTACTAAATGTTGGCCAGAGCTGAAATTGCCTGAAAGGGAACTTGATTTAGCAGAATTCCTTCTTTTCAGAAAGAAGGACTTAGACTAAATTATATGAACGGGAGGAGCCTGTTTTTATCTGAGATGGTTGATTGGAAAAAGAATAGATAAACTAAGGTGGAGAGTTGATTTGAAAAAAGGAAAAAAGATAGTCCTGTCTAGTGGTCAGTCCTAACAGTGTGGTTAAAGGGGAGCTAAATTTCAACTTTCAGGGGTCAGCTGAGACAACCACCTAGATTTTCCAAGTTAGTTCCAATTTCAAGTACAATAATCCTTTGACAACATAGAAAAGAATTATAGTTAGCAAAATTGCAGTTGTCACAGTCAAGGTCTTGTTGGTAATAGAGGGTTGGGGAAAAAGTTAAAACAGCATTAAATGAATATATTTTTTAACATAACAAAAGTTCCCAGAAGACATCCACTTCAAATTCAAGCCATATTCATCAATGTTAAAAACCTTACTCTTCTCCCTGATAGTGTGAGGAAAAATAAAATAAACTTAAAAAACAAGAAAACCTCACTCGACATTGTTTGAAAAACATAACTGTGATGTTATGATCTACTAAAGCATGGTATCCCAACAAATTTCATACAGAATCATGCCTGTCTGAAACTTTACATTTTTTGTAGAGACAAGGACTCACTCTGTTGCCCAGGCTGGCCTCAAACTCCTGTGCTCAAGCAGTCCTCCTGCCTGGGCCTCCCAAAGTGCTGGGATTACAGGTGTGAGCCACCTTGCTCGGCCTCAAATAAACTCTTAATGGCTTGGAATTTAACAGGTCTTGTGCTTTCATTCTCCTTTATTTTGTTGTTGTTGTTGTTTAATAAATATCAGCACAAGTGTTATTTAACAACCTGGACTTTTACAAATTAATAGGCGTTAAGGGAATCTTTTCTCTGGTCTTGGTAGTCTATCCATCTTTCTAAGAGTATAAAGAGATTTTTCTTTACTATACAGATGTAAAGAGTTAATAATTGTCATACTTTTTGTTTTTTGTTTACAGCAAACTGAATTTTTTCAAGTAAGGTTTTATATTTTGGTACACAGATATTAAAAATCATAATTGAATAATTTTGGGGGGTTTGTTCCAGTCCACCTTCTCCTACTCCCCCCATCTCTAAGTAAACTCATACTTGATCTAATTTGTCCTTGTTCTCAATATGTAAAAATAGGAAGACCATATCTAACATCTACAGAGATTCCTTCTGATTAATTTTGTCCAGGCTAGTTTTACATAGTTTAATAAGCATCCTCCAGCTTTATATACAGTTTCTTACTTCTTTAACATAATTGCATTCCAGACATTTTCATGCAACTCATTTTACTTGAGGAAAGAGCCACATTACTGATCTGTTCTTGATCCATTTACCCAGAGAAAAAGGAAGGGTGCAAACTCATCTTTGGTGATTCCAAGGATCCTGCCTTTCTTAGGGAAAGAGCCTTTCTCCTGGGAGAAATTAAGCCGTAATATATGCAAATACTGAGGGAGCCCGCATGAGCCTCCTATATTCATCAACATAGATTTTCACAAATAAACAATAAAAAATTACCAAGACAAATGAGAATCAGTAACTAGAAAGACAACCAGGCTGTGTGTGTCTTTTGTGGCTTTCAATTTATAGCTTTCCTAATCTGTCTTGTCTTAATATATATGGCACATCTTTCTCTCTCCACCATTAGATTGACCTCTCATCTATCAGTTAATCTGTTCTGAAAGGTGTCTCTATTTGAGATGATTTCCCAAGAGTTGCAAAAGTGAATTTTATGTGTGCTATACAGCCTATGTTTTGGGTCAGACTATTTCAATATTCCCCTCAAATTTGTCAAAAAAAGTAAGTTACCATAATGTAATAATAAACAGACTAAAAATTTAAATTGATATAGTACATTATTTTTTCCTAAACATTGTTTCCAGACATCTGGCACTGGTTGGTTTATTTATCTATTCATGCAGTATGGAATGGTAGAAAGAACGCATGCTTAGATTTAGATCCCAGCTCTAGCCACTTAGTTTCTAAATGACCTTGAACAAATTATTTAGTCTAATTTCCTCATTTGTCATAGGACAATTGTAAAGATTAACATATGGAAGTTCCTAGTACCTACAATATACATGGGTGTTTTCTTCCCCTTTCTGAAACCTAAGTTTAAAGGGTTTTCATTAACTCTAGGATAAAGTTCAGTCTCTATCCTGATTCTTAAGGCCCACTATTACAGGTGCTTCTTTACCTTTCCAGATGCATCTC
The DNA here is from genome assembly GCF_029289425.2 of Pan paniscus. NCBI lineage: Eukaryota > Metazoa > Chordata > Mammalia > Primates > Hominidae > Pan > Pan paniscus. Next base: position 62,272,601 of record NC_073261.2, read on the forward strand.
ACTCAGCTATTAAACATTGATTCAGCACTTCCTAACAGTCACTGAGCTTACAAAGCCATGGTTCCTGATTTCCACAAACTTACTTTTTATTTATCTCCTAACCAAACTCCAGGGAACCTACTGACTTACCCTTTCCTGAGAACACAATATACTTTTTACCCCTTGTCTTTTTTATCTTCATGCGATTGTTTCTTCCACCTAAACTGGGTTTTTTTTTTCACTTATCAAAGTCTGGTCTGTCTCTCAAGGTCCAAATTGAATACCTCTGCTATGAAGCTTCCTCTTGTTCCTCTTCCTCCTAAGTAATAACACTTTTCTTTGAAGTCTTACAGTATTTATGGTCTTTTGCATTAATATGATATCTGTTCTATACTGATTTAATTTACATCCTTTTTTAGTAAACATAAGTAAACAAATGTTTGGTATAGGGAGGCATACCTTTTGCATTAGTTTGAATACTCCCATAACTTCTGACCTTATAGTGAATGCTCAGTAATATTTGTTGGGTTAGTAATTGTGTTGTTGGTGACTCTAGATGCACTAAATTAAAAGTAGGGAGACCCGCTGGGCACAGTGGCTCATGCCTGTAATCCCAGCACTTTGGGAGGCCAAGGCAAGCAGATCACGAGGTCAAGAGATCGTGACCATCCTGGCCAACATGATGAAACCCCATCTCTACTAAAAATACAAAAATTAGCTGGACGTGGTGGTGTGTGCCTGTAGTCCCAGCTACTTGGGAGGCTGAGGCAGGAGAATCGGTTGAACCCGGGAGGCAGAGGTTGCAGTGATCCGTGATCGTGTGACTGCACTCCAGCCTGGCAGCAGAGTGAGACTCCATCTCAAAAAAAAAAATAGGGAGACCACAGCCCTTGGTTTAAGAACTGCTGCAACATCAAAGCAAATTAAACTGCAAAGAAAGCTCACAATGGTTATTAACAGAAGAAATCATTAATTAGCATTTTATGGAGAGTATAGGTTGAATATATCCCTTAACCAGATCCTTGGGACCGGAAGTGTTTTGGATTTTGGAATACTTGCATATATATTATGAGATATCTTTGGGATGGGACCCATAAAATTCATTTATGTTTCATATACACCTTATACAAATAGCTTGAAGACAATTTTATACAATATTTTTATTAATTTTGTGCATGAAAGTTTGTGTTAAGTACTTACATGTGGAATTTTCCACTTAAGATGTCGTGTTGCTCAAAAATTTCAGGTTTTGGAGCATTTTGCGGTTTCAGATTAGGGTTGTTCAACCTGTACTAATCTAGGTACTTCTGTGGTGAAGGGATATCATCATCTGGTAACCTAGGTATATTAGTTATTAGAAGATTTTGACTTCTAGCTGTTTAACCAAATAGAACTATTAGCTAGCTAGAGGGACAGGCTAGGTAATTAATTAAAACATTGGGTATTTATATTAAATACCAGGCATTGGATTAAATACCAAATCTGTTGGTTTGGTAATGTCTTTGTCCTCAGAGGAATCAAGTGAAACTTATTGGTCATGGGATTATATTGAGCTGTGTATTTGAATATTCAGCTTACTACGATATTGTTGCTGTGGTGTAATACAAAAATCTATTTGGTCTTTCTACCACGCTGTCTTCCTGGCACAGAGTTCCTATAATGCTGAGAATTTTTTTGAGTGATAGGATGTCTTTTATTATTTATAACAACCCCCTTTCTGATCATAATAGGTAACTTAGGGTGGGGCCCTGAGATGGCATCAGGATGGGGCTGGTCGCCAGAAGGACCAAGAAATTAAGAGAGTTGGGACTTTTGTCTCACCCAGTGACCTCTGGGAAAGGGACAGAGGCCTGGAGATTGAGTTTTTGGGTTGGTGAACACATCAAGTTGCTGGGAGGGTGGCATTCCTGGACAGGGCATGGAAGCTCCACTGCTCTACCCTCCCCGCACCCCCGCCCCCACCCCCACATACCTTGCCCTGTGCATCTCTTCCATTTGGCTGTTCCTGGGTTGCATTCTTTTTAATAAACCAGTAAACATAAAAGAAGTGTTTTCTTGTTCTTCTGTGAGCTGTACCAGTAAATTATGGAACCTGAGGAGGGGGTTGTGGGAACCCCCGATTTATAGCTAGTTGGTCAGAAGTCAGGTGGTTTGGGACTTTGATTGGCATCTGAACTTAGGGGAGTCTTGTGGCATGAGCCCTTTAACTTGTGAGATCTGACACTACAGGTAGATAATAGTGTCAGAACTGAATTGATTTGTTGGATGCCCAGTTGGTGTCAGAATTGGAGAGTTGGTGGTTGATGTCAGAGAGAACACTCATTGAACATGATGCAAGATTATCAGCAAAAACATAAACAAAAAAGCACATGTTTATGATTAAAGCTAGTCTGAAACAGATTATGAGATTTAAAATTCCAAACCTAAGTGTCAATTTCATAATTTCTGGTACAAAAAGCACTTCATTTGGGAAAGCTTTCAGTTTTGCTTGTGAAAATTTATCTTGTAGAATGTTCAAATGATTAGTTTCCCTCAGTTTCTCTGGCCAAGAAGTAGGAGTTAACAGTATCTAGAATTTTTAAAATTTATGTAGGTTATAAAGTTGCATAAGATCAGTAATATATTTGAATTCCAGAGGTATGTGCCAGCTTCCAGTGAACCTTGAGTCTATAGCAGGCTTTTGTTTTTAATGTGCTAGAGCTTTATTTGCTTGCTTGCTTGCTTCGCTTTATTGAGGTATAATTTTTATACCATTTATGTAAACACTTAAAGGGTACACTTCAGTGGTTTTTAGTATAGTCTCAGAGCTGTGCAGCACCATCAATTTTAGAACATTTTCACCCGAAAAACGAATCTCATGTCATAGCCTTTAGCTATCATTCCCCAATTTCCTATTTTCTCCCCTTTCTTTCCCCTCCCAGGCAACCACTAATCTACTTTCTTTCTGTCTCTGGATTTGCCTTTTCTGGACATTTCATGTAAATGGAATCAAACAATGTGTGATCCTTTGTGACTGACTTCTTTCACATAGCAGAATGTTTTCCAGGTTCATCCATGTTGTAGTATATATCAGTAATTCATTCCTTTTTATTGCAAAATAATATTCCATTATATGGATATACCACATTTTGTTTATCCGACTGTTGATGGACATTTGGGTTGTTTCTACTTTGGGCCTATTATGAATATTGCTGCTGTGAACATTAATGCACAGTTTGTGTGTGGACATAGGTCTCCATTTCTCCTGGGTATATACCTAGGAATTGAATTCCTGAGTCACATGAGAACTTAATGTTTAATCTGGAGGAACTGCCAGACTGTTTTCCAAAGTAACTACACCATTTTACTTTCCCACTAGCCATGATTGAGGACTCCAGCTTTTCCACATCCTTACCAATATTTGTCATTATCTGACTTTTTGATAATAGCCATGGGTTTGAAGTGGTCATTGTGGGTTCTGATTTGTATTTCCCTAATGGCTAATGAGCATCTTTTTATGTACATATTGGCTATTTGTATATCTTCTTTGGAGAAATAAATGGATCTTTTACCAAATTTTAATTTCATTTATATTTTATTGAGTTATGAGACCTTTTTAGGTATTCTAGATATAAGTCCTTTATCAGATACATGATTTGCAAATAATTTTTCCCATTATGTGGGTTACCTATGGCAGTACTTTTGATACCTAGCTTTCTTTTGTTCGTTTAAAGAGACTGCCAGGTAAACACAGCCCACAAAGTGGGAGTATGAACAGCCAATTTAGGGAGGCAGTGCTCTATCTGGTGAGCAAAAAGAAACAAATCTCCATGGTATGCCTTTCATTAAATTTTTGTCTGATTTTCAGCTTTTTCTTTGTGATATAAAATTATAACAACATATAGAAAAGAGTGGAGCTAAAGTTGAACACTTGGCCATCTCCTGTAATAATACACAGTACAAGGTAGGAGTTACTTATTGGCTGACTGCTCTGTTCTTTAGTGCTTGTGGTATTGCCTCCAAAATTAATGAAACAGACGCCAACATAGGAGTCCCAAGATCAGTTAGCTAGCTGCACTACTTAGCCCTATGACTGTCATCAAATAACTTACCCTCTCTGAATATAGATTTTTCTCATCTATTATAAAATGAAATTGGAAGGAAAATTGAACAAATTGCACAGTATATTCTTTAAGGTTCTTTCCAGCTTTAAAATGTAATTATATAATACAGTAATACAGTGATTATTTTTCTTCTTAAACCTTGTTGAAAAATCTTAGGCCTAATGTACATTTTCTCAAAAGGATTGGAGTTAGATGGATTTGACAAGTAAAAAACTGGGCATGTGTCGATATTCAATACAAATTTACTGTAGAATAGCAAATGCCATCTGCGTGAATTTGCATTGTGGGATGGAGGAACGTGACCTAAGAGTCACCAGTGGAGTGGAACTAAAGGAAGAAATAATTTATGCACCTGCTGAGGGTGTGGCTAGAGGTAAAGGGACTGTGACGAATGAGTCCTGATTGCCTTCTTGGAAGTATTCAGAGATCATTAAAGAAGCAGGACGTTCTCAGAGGTCAGTGTGTCCAAGGGTGAAACAAAAACCTAATAAGAAAAATAGGTCCGTAAGAAAAGAGACATCTGAAAAGGCCTAGAAATTGTGAGGTAAGTACACTTTGTTTTGTTCGGTTTTTTTCCTGGAGTTTTTTTTTTTTTTTTTTTTTAAGTTTCAGAGTACTGAAAGTTTATCATTTTCCCTGAGCTCAACTGAGGTAATTGCTAGAGGTTCAGACATCGTAGAGGAAAATAAGGAAGTTTAAGACTTTTGTAAGCCAAGCAGGATATGGAAGAGTAGGGGAAAGTCATTGAGATTCAGGTTCATTTGCCAAAGTTTGGTAACTTTGATTCCCACGAAGAACACTACTTCAGGTTTTGGTTATGTTTTGTTTTTGTATTTGACTGGCCTCCATGATGTTATTAATTAAACATCATTGTAAATAAAGCATATATGAGAAGCAAAAAGAAAGTTGTCTTTTTAAAAAATGTAGTTTTGAAAAGAAAAGCTTAGAAATTTTATTCTAACCCTTTTTTCTTTATGAATACGATTATTTGTCCCATTATAAAAATAGGTCATTATAATACTCTTTTTTTTTTTTTTTTTTTGAAGACGGAGTTTTGCTCTTGTTGTCCAGGCTGGAGTGCCATGGCTTGATCTCGGCTCACCGCAACCTCCGCCTCCCGGGTTCAAGCTATTCTCCTGCCTCAGCCTCCCAAGTAGCTGGGATTACAGGCATGTGCCACCACGCCTGGCTAATTTTATATTTTTAGTAGAGACGGGGTTTCTCCATGTTGGCCAGGCTGGTCTCGAACTCCTGACCTCAGGTGATCCACCTGCCTTGCCCTTCCAAAGTGCTGGGATTACAGGCGTGGGCCATGGCACCTGGCCAGCTCATTATAATACTTAGAAAATATGGAGATTTTATCTTTAATGTCTTTTTAGAACTTTTTAAGAAAAAAAATATTTCCTCAAGAGATTATTTGATATAAACACAGATCTTTAAAGACATAAGGAATTTTTATACTCTCAGTGCTCTGTTTTTAATCATTAAGATGGTAATGATGATATAAGGACTATTGATATCTTGGTTTCCCTAGGGTTAAGCAGGAAATATACTTCCAAAGTTAAGAGAGTTGGTATGTTGGTCCAAAGAATGGCAGGACCTCAGGTTTTGTTATGGAATCAAGTATAAGACATTGAGAGTCAGCTACAACTACATTCTATTTAGTATGAATATTAAATTTGTCATGTCCGGCTTCTTGAGCAATCTCATCAGCCCGGAATCACATGACAAGGCAGGATCATCAAACAGCAAACCCTAGAATATGCCCCGATCATTTTTGCAGGTATGTTTCCTGGACTGAACAGGTATCAACATTGGATATAAGCAGCCTACCTGCGCAGATTTATTTCGCTGTAACCTAAGTGGGCCTGCTGCCAGCACAAGGAGCAAAAGAAACATTAAACAGATTTACAGAACTGCTTCAGGGAATGGGACAGTTACAGAATGCTGGGAAGCAACAGAAGTAAACTTGTAGCTGTGTGATAAAGGGTGGTTCGTTTTGTGCCAAGGCATTAAGTTACTAGGTACTATTATAGTGATGTTCTCTTAAAAATGATAGCCTTACTGTGAACCAGAACTATTGTCCTGTGGACACATTGTAAGAAGGCTTTGCAGATAAACTTAGCACCACCAAAAGTATTTTTATACTACTTTTTTAAAAAAAGATAACAATGTATTTATAGGTGGGACTTTGAATGATTCCAATTAAGATCACCAAGGACACTTACTGACTCTCCAGTCAGGTTTTATTAGCAATGTATCATTCAGTATAGTGTAATTGAATTAAGGCTGAAATTGTCTGGATAGCCATTTACTTAGGTGGCTGTGAACTATGGGTATCAATACTAATTTTAGGGCTCTGCTGTAATAACTAGTAACTTTTTACAAAAGAGTTGAACACTTTAGGGCTACTAAAGAACTTTAATAAAAGAATATCAAGCATCTAGACTCAAGTTGAACTTTAATGGGTGGAGATTATCGATGATTTGCATGGGCAAATTATTGAACAAGTATGAACAGCATTTACTTGTGACTTAATTTTAGTATTCTTTTAAATAATCTTAAATGTAATTAATCAGGTTCGCCTTTGGCTATTTGGAGGATTAGACTAGCTCTATGTGTAACCATTCACTATAAGAAAACACAGTTCTTTTCCTGAGACAGCATATGGGGAAATTTGGAGTAGCAGGCAGTACTTTCTAGAATGGAATTTACAAGTGGGATAATCTGAGAACAGCACATGTCAGTATGTAGGTGCTTTCCATAGCCATTTGATTAAGCTTGTCCAATCCCAGCTTACCTCTGGCTACTGCTGTAGTTCCTCCGTATTCATGAGCATCAAATGTATCTAATTTATTTTAAAATTGTAAAGAATAAAGCTGGAAATAAACAAGTGTGATCAATTGAAAATGTGATTGAATGTTCACCTATTTTTATGCCTGGGATAATATAGTATTTTATAACCAGACCACAAAAATCAGTTTCACTTAATAGTGCTAAAGGGGCTTCTTTCTTTACATATGAATTGTATTGATTTTTGTGTTTTTTTTTAATGGAGTGTTGCTTAACAGATTGAGTACTATAAAAATAGGTTTACTAATATGAAAAGGTGCTTCAGTATCATAGTTATACTTCTGACATTTATAGAATATTTATGTAGTTAATTCAGGCTGCTTTTTAAGAAATGGAATATCATACTCTTTCTGGAAGTACCTTACTCTATAACTTGATATTAAGCCTGTGTTAAAAATTGCTCTGTGCTTCCTCTTACTTCTGTTTCTTTCCTTTTGGGCCACAGACTTCCTTAGGGAGGAGGTGAGGGAGAAGTGAATTCTCACTTCAGTCAATGGAATCTAGAATTATGTAGTGTTTACCTATTTTGCGTAACATAGGCCCACCCACACACATTATGAGGTGCTTAAGTGAAAGAACTGTGAACAGACAGCCAGCTATTCAGTGTGTGGTTCCAACTGTAACTGGCAGATGCTTTAATACGATCTGGATTTTATTTTTCTGTGAGAAGGTTTTCTGTATAGCTTGTGGTGCTAACGATGAAACAGAGAGGTATGTGTTCTGTGGCTTCATTTTAAGTGTCACATTGTCAATGCTTCAGGTTAAAGTAAGCTTGCAAAGGGAATAATTTGAAGCATAATTCATCAGATCTTTTCTATTTAACTTTTCACATTTATTTTTTCATATTCAGTTTTAGGAAGTATGTTGTATGGATTTAATTTCCTTCCATCTTAGGGAAGGAGTTAAATAAATCTCAAGCTCCAAGGCTTTTGTGTTCTTAGAGAATATTTACACTATGTATCTCATCTCTCATCAGCCTTAAAGCCTAAGAAATATCACTACAGGTGTATATTGCCTGTTGATTATTGGTCAACAGAGAACTGAAAGCTGTTCATTTTTAATATTTTTGCAATCCAAGCTACAGTACTTAGGGCTTTAAAAAAAAACAAAAACATGTTTTAGAACTTAATGTTGTTCATTGCTTACTTTTCCGTTACAAATTTGAGAATTATGTTGTTGTTTCGTAGCCAGAATGGTGATGCTGTCATTGTACTTTAGTTAGCTGTAGACAGCTTATTCAGAAGCATAGTTTTTCAGCCATAAATCTTTTCCCAAGATCTTCTCAAGAAAGAGATCTGGACCTTTGAGACAACTACAATTTAATATTTAAATATTATCATAAGGTGGGAAAAATTATGAAGAATTTGTTAAAAATATTGACAGTCATACTTTATAGAGATTTTAAGTAATGTTTCTACCTGAATATTCTGTTTGTTCTTCCTCTGATATGGTTGGGAGAGATTTAATAATTTTAGGTCTGATAATTGATTAGGGGGAGTCTTCCTGCTAAAAAATGAATAATTGTTAGTTTCCCAGCAGTGTTCTTTTTTGAAACATTTTATTTTCACCAGAAGAAAAAGTATAATTGAACTTTTTTTCTTTCTATAGGAAATTCATGAAAAGCTTAATCTGATTTCTAGAATACAGACATGCGCTGCTCAGTAATGTATGATTGTTTTGGGTCCAGTTTTCTAATCTATTTGTGAGAAGGCAGTATTCATTCTCTTGTGTAGGTATAAAATGGATGTTATTAAGTTAGTGACGAGAAAAGTTGTAATTTTGGGGAGAAAGTTGTTCATAATAATTTACCTAATTGGGGTATTTTTAATGTGCTAACATAACAATAATCAAGAGTGGATAAAGAGGGAATTCATAGAAATATCCCAGCTGTATGTATTTATTGTTTTCTTAATGAAAAGGGTTAAATAAGAATATCATACTGAGTGATTTAAAATATTCACTCTGTTTAAACAAACAAAAGGGCCAGGCACGGTGGCTCACACCTGTAATCTCAGCACTTTGGGAGGCCGAGTTGGGCAGATCACGAGGTCAGGATATCAAGACCATTCTGGCTAACATGGTGAAATCCTGTCTCTACTAAAAATACAAAAAATTAGCCGGGCGTGGTGGCATGCGCCTGTAGTCCTAGCTACTCAGGAGGCTGAGGCAGGAGAATCGCTTGAACCTGGGAGGCAGAGGTTGCAGTGAGCTGAGATCGCTCCACTCCACTCCAGCCTGTCTCAAAAAAAAAAAATTATTGGGAAAACATTATGATTTGGTTAAAGAAAGATTAGATGCTACTTTTGAAAACTTTTTGTGACCCAAAGAGAAAATTAGAACTCTCATAAGATGAAACCTTTTTTCATTAAAGTAGTAATAATTGTCATCTTTTAATAATGATTTCTCTCTATTAGTAGTCGACTTTACTACAATATTGGAGACTTATTTGTAATTTGAATTTTCAACTACATTTTTCTGTTTTCATCCCTTTTGAATGGAGCTTATAATGGAATTTCGAAACTAAAAGGCTTAAAGTTAGCTTCTCTAAAAGAGCAGAGAATATATGCTCTATTTAGATATTTGATTTAGATGTAGTTTTCCCTCCCCATGGAGAATCAAACATTTATACAGCATTCTACCTTGAAACTAAGTGCAATGTTTTTTGAGGTCTTTGATTGTATTTCCAGGTCTATTATATATTAAGAGTGGTAAAAAAAAAAAAATAGAACTTAATTCATTGTATCAAAAGTTATCTACAAAGAACAGATTATAAACATTTCTTAAGATACTGAAAAATATGAATCTCTGAGAAAATAATTAAATATTAAGTGATGGAGCAGCATCACCATAAATCAAGCTTTTGATTTAAAGGGAGAGAGACTTGCAACTCTTCCTTTCCCTTAAACAGTTAGAGGCCACTGTAGGAGTATTAATTGGCATAATTTCAATATTGTGTCCCAGGAAATAGGGAGGCTTAAGGAGAGTGAGCAGAGATGGGAGAAACAGTAGAGCAGTCAGAACCCACTCAGCATTTATCAATTAAGTGTACCACCTTATATGGACACAATTCAGGGCACCCCCAAACAGTTATAACAGTAACATCAAAGATCACTGATCACAGACCACCATAACAGATACAATAGTAATAATAATAATGAAAAAAGTTTGAAATATTGTGAGAATTACCAGAATGTGACACAGACATGAAGTGAGCACATGCTGTCAGAAACTTGGCACCAATAGACTTGGCCACGCAGGGTTGCCACAAACTTTGAATTTGTAAAAAACACAGTATCTGCGAAGCACAGTAAAATAAAGCAAAGTGCAATAAAACCAGATGCGCCTGTACTTTAAAACTTTAAAACTCAATTGTTTCAGCAATTCCAGAGTGCTCATTTGTAACCTTAGTTTTATTATCTGTAAAATGTGGGTTATAATAGTTCCTATCTCATAAGGTTGTCCCAGAGATTAAATCACTTAATACATGTAAAGTGCTTAGAACAGTGCTTGGCACAGAGACTGAATTCAGTGTTAGCCATTATGAAAAGGGACTATCAGTGTGGGATGCTGACTTTAGAAAATGATAGGATTTCCCATGAATATCCTTTTATCTCATGTTTTTGTTCCAAATAACTGCCAAATCCCACTGAATTTGCTGCTTTATGCAGAATTTTATTTGGGACTTTAATGGTTAAACCTAGAGGACTTTCTAGTCTTGCTTTGTGAGGATCATTTTGTCATTTTAGGAACTTTGGTAATCTAAAATTGTTGAATACAAGCTAAGAATGGGCACAGACAATAAAACTGTTTGGGTTCTTAGTTGTGTGTTTAAAAATGTATTTTCTAGGTGTGGGGAATTAAGTGATTATTTGTGGGTAAGGTTGCAAGACTATGTAAACAGCTCTCCTTCCACAATCAGGGAGCACGTGACCCTGTCTGTTCCTAAACTGTCTGGACTCACTTCTAATGTGTATGTTTTTCTTCCTGGTAGTACCAGGAATTTACCTTTGTGAAATACCCTGATTTTCCACCCTTAGGTTCCTTTCTGTCCTCATTTTTAAAATAAGCACACAAAGTCCACTTTATTTACTGAAATATTTGTCATTGGTCACTACCAGGAAATGGTTGACAAATACAATGAACATTGAGGAAGTGACAAAGGTTCAGATAATCTCAGCACTACTCATAATTGAATAGTTGTTACTAATCTATGCTGAAGTATAACTTTTTTACAGTTTATTTTACATATGAATACGTTCTAGTCTTCTAAATGGTCCTGTAATAGGGTCTTTTAGTCTGTTTAGGAATTAGCCCCATTCTACCTTGTCTGGGGTGTGGAGTAATGACATTAGAAAATCTGGACCACTTTGGTAGCTTCAGTTTCTCCATTTATAAAATGGGGACAAATGATTGTACTTTATAGTTGTAATAGAAATTAAATGGGGTAATGTATGTTGAGTTAACATGTGGATCTCAGTCCTAGCTCTGCCAGAGTTCTTTGGCCTTCAGTCACTGGGCTTTTCTGACCTACTCAGTTCCCTTATCTGGAAAATAGAGTTCAGACTTTCCTACCCAATTCACAGGGCTATTATGGGGGTCAAATAAAATAATCTTACCTGAAAGCATTTGGCTAATTACCATTCTATGCAAGTTCAAGATAGACCTTACCCCAAGGTTGATTCAAATTGACACCCTCTGTTGACCTAAAAGAATTCTCCCATGCTTGCCAAAACCTGCTTTTAATTTTTCTAAATATGGGCCCCTTAGTCCAGAAGATACTTATCTAGCCTCCAAAGATTTGCCTTTCTCTAAACAGCAGGCTACCCAGCAGTAGCCTTATAGCTACTTCCGTGGCCACTCCAGCTCTAGTCGCTTTCCTTCAACCATTTGAGAGAGGTAGCCACAATATTAAAATATTTTAAATGTACAGAAACATTAATCATTAATTGCCATCAAGGCAAGATTCTCATTCTCACTCTCAGCCCCTATCAATTCTAGTAAAATACTGAAACTACACCCACCTTCAAAGCCACGGCCTTTACTAACACAAGTCTTAGTATAAATAACCTTTTATTATCAGTATCAGTATAATGTTAGTAAGCAAACAAGTACCTTACTGTGTGCCAAGAAGTATGCCAAAAAAAGGGGAAATTTCCATCCTAAGAACAAAGTATGTTGTCTTCAAGATTAGAGCAGTGGTTCTCACAAGGTAGGGGAGTGAGTAGTGGGGAGATAGGAAGTTGAGGCATTTTTAAAGTCACAACTAGAATGTTCTACTGGCATCTAGGTAGAACAGGAAGGCCAGAGATACTGCTGAACCCCCTACAATGCACAGGCCAGTACCCCACAATGTCAAAATGTCAGTAATGCCCAAGTTGAGAAGCCCCAGTTAAAGGAACAAATACTGTCCCTAGGAAAGATGTTAACTCCTTTTCCATCAGGATGAAATAAGTTATCCCTGTAGGTGATAGACTATCAGCATGCTATTTGGCTTCTCTAAGAGAGGAGGGTGGGAATTTACACAGGTGGTGTCCCGTATCTTGGGAAGGGGAACATAGACTTCACTTCCTCCACTGCTGTGTTGAGAAGCTAAAAGACACTAGCAGAAAGTAGTAACCTCCAAGTACTACTGCACACCATTATTTCTCCTTTTATGTAAAAATGCTATGTGTTACTCCTGCTGGTTGCAAAAGAATGAAGAAGGTGATTAAATTTTCACTCTTATCAAGAAACTGCTATGAATTAAACTCCAGTCATCAGCTGAATTGGTTTCATAAAATGGTTCCACCGCAAACATACTAAAGCAGTTCTGTTTGAGTCATCCTTTTGAAATCAGCCACAAGGAAACTCTAGTATAGATGGAAATCTGTTTTATCTGAGATAATATATGCAGTCCACATTGTTTTTCATCATAAAAAAAGTTATAACATTTTCATGTTTTAAAACATTTTCCTTTTTTTCTCAGTACCCCATTATGCCTACCCACTTGCCCACTAAAATAGAAGTGCTCAGAAGATATGTAAACAATCTGCATAAGATTTGTTTTGTCCCTTGCTTAGTATTTGTTTTGCTTTTTTTTTTAGGGCAGGAATTTTGTACTTGTGTTTAGTAGGTAGTAAGCAAAAGGCTGTGTGTGATGTAAATAATGAAAGAAAACATTTGTTATGTTGAGAGACAAAGATTGATTTCTCAGTTTTTCTTCTTTAGGTGAAACTGACAGATATTATAGAAAGTCTTTCCTTTGGGAAGACTTGATATGAAAATAATTGTATTTCACTGGCCCTTAAAAAGGAAATGATTAGAATGTTTAACAGTCAAATTAATAATACTATTCCTAATAAATACATATTTTATGAGTAACTTTTCATGTTCTCCCAGCCCACAAAGAAAATAACACTATTCAGAATATGTTTATTTAAAAATTTTTTTTTAACTCTGAAAGTTTAGTTCCTGCTAATGAGAGCAACATGCTTTCGAGTATCAAGCAAAGTTTCAAAGTAATAGATAAAATAGAAGACAGTTTTATTAGGAAGATTTTCTTTAGCATTTCTTCTAGTCTTGAGTAGAATTAATGGTGCTATTTCATGTTCTTGGTGCTAGATAACATTGGGATAGGGCTGAATACATGAGGTCAAACTAACTTAATTGAAGACCAACAAATGAAGCCAGTAATCGAGACATTCGGATGTTTTTTATGTACATACTCATTTAAAGTTCTCAAGTACATGACTTCAGGAATTTTTTTTTTTTTTTTTTTTTTTTTTTGAGACAGAGTTTCTCTCCGTCACCCAGGCTGGAGGATCACAGCTCACTGTAGCCTCAAACTCCTGGGCACAAGTGATCCTCCCACCTCAGCTTTCTGAGTAGCTGGGGCTATAGGTGCATGCCATGACATTTGGCTAATGTTTTCTGTTTTTACTTTTTTTTTTTTTTAAATCTTTTGTAGAGACGGAAGTCTTACTATGTTGTGCAGGCTGGTCTCAAACTCCTGGCCTCAAGTGATCCTCTCACCTTGGCCTCCCAAAGTGCTGGGATTACGGGCATGAGCCACCATGCCCAGCCTAGGAATTCATTTTGAAGAATTCTTTTACTCAGATTTTAAAATATAGAGAGAATATATAAAGAGAGTGAGTAGGAAAGCAATGTCTAGGTACTGGTCTTTGTTAAAGAGTATAAACCTTTGGGAAGATCATGAATCTTCAGAGAACACATTAAAAAAAAAGTTCCAGGAGGAATAGCTGTCACAGCACATTTTATTTGCAGTTTAATAAGGCCAGTTGTATATTGATTGATTATATGCCATTTTTAAATTTTGAAAACTATCTTGGGTCATTTATGTATATAAATAACTGGTACTACAAAAGTGTTTTATTTTGGGTTTAGATTATCAAATACAGAAGTAGAAGCCAAGATTGAATGTGTTCCTGTGATTGAAACTTTGATGTCACTGATAAAATATCCCTAGATAAGGCCTTCTAAGAGATCTAAGCAGAGTAAGAATATGTCTGATTGGAAATATATTGTTTTTCTTGGCTAATTTGACCAAGGGCTCTAGAAATTATATGGAGGGTATATGCCAGCCATACTCTTGTTTTTTAGTTTCTTGTCTAAGCAAAAAAATTGTTCTTTTGATACAGAGGCAATAGAACTAAATCTATAGTGTTATGCATGTTACTTGTAAATTCTTATGTCAGGACCAAATGGTCGCTTATATTTTTTCCAGCTCCCAAATTCCCTTTATTCTACTTTAGTCCCTTCATTTTCAGAGATGAGGAAACAGATTGCTTTGTTCAAAGACAGCTAGAACTAGAACACAGGCTAATACTTGCTAGCCATGTGATATACTAATGTCAGCCAAATACGGGCATTTACACTTTCAGATGTTTGCCATATCTGTGTACTTACTAATTCTATTTAATACAATTTAAATTGACTCCTTTAAATAAGCTTATTTTAAAGGAAATTTTTTGCTACTATAAATAGAAAACCATTATATCCTTTAAATAGTAACTCTAAATAGGAATTCAAAACAAAGCAACATTATTAAAATTTAATTTAAAATTAATTTAAATTTAATTGTTATTAAATTTTTAATTATTGCTGTTCTTGGTCAGAAATGTGTCAAAGCATTGTTTTCATGTTTGATGTCAGTTCCTTAATTGTCTAAACAGAAAAAGCACAGCTTAATGCCTCTAGTTAAGCTTCTGTATAACTTTTTTAAATGAAATGCTTCTTAGAGGGGAAATGAGAGGGCATGAATACATGTTTATATACTAAAGTATGATTTCATGTATATCAGAAGATCTTATTATATGGAACCAAAATTATTCTTTGGTTGATTTAATTGTTCTTGAAACTTCAGTTTTTACTTTGAAGGTTTTAGTTAGCTTAGCATAAGTTTATTTTTCTAAATAAGGAATCTGATTGCCTCACAACTCAGATGTATCACAGTTATGGTGAAATAGCAATATATTGGTTTCTGTAACCTTTTAAATACTGTAATGAATTAAAATCTCTTCAGCAAAAGCAAATATATCTAGGGTGATGAGAGGTGTTTTTAAGTGTATTTGAATGATGGAAATGTTTTTCTTAAAATATTTCTGAAGCATTTTTTAAAATAATTTTTTGAATTTATTGATGATAGTAGTTGTGTGTTAGTGTGAATGACTGGTCTAAATGTGTATGTCACTTCCAAGGGATTAGTAGGGGTCAGAATGATTTGTTTTAATCATTGACTTTTCCTTTGACGTGTTCTTATTCATTGGGCTACATGCATTCCCTGTTGCCTTCTCACCAAAAGTGCCACTACACAGGCTGTATTTCATTGTACTGTAGAAAAAGACAAGTAGACCTTTTGCATTCATGAGATTCCTATGAAACCTGTTGGTGGAGGTATAAAATGAGGAGACTTTTATGGGCTAGCTAGTAGGAGTTTTGCTGTGAAACCTTTGTAACAGGTCTATCAGGAACTAGGGAGAGAAATAAATGCAGGAAATACTTGATCCCATTAAACTGAGGATGAAAAAGACATGATAATATTTTGGGGGTTATTTATTGTAGTGATTTTCCGGCTGATCAGAAGTGTTAATTTTTTGTTATACTTGTGTCAAATACATATATATATATATTTTTTTTTTGAGATGGAGTCTTGCTCTGTCACCCAGGCTGGAGTGCAGTGGTGCAATCTGGGTTCACTGCAACCTCTGCCTCCAGGTTCAAGTGATCCTCCTGCCTCAGCCTCCCGAGTAGCTAGGACTACAGGCATGTGCCACCATGCCCTGCTAATTTTTGTATTCTTAGTGGAGATGGGGTTTCACCATGTTGGCCAGGCTGGTCTTGAACTCCTGACCTCAAGTGATCTTCCCACCTTGGCCTTTCTGAACTATTTCCTTTACACACATTTAGAACTACATCTAACTGTATTATAGTTTTCACTTTCACCATCAGACAAAATTTAGAAAATTCAAGAGAAGGAAAGTTGATTGTATTTACTCATATTTTTGCTACCGTGTTTTTACATCTCTCATATTTTAAGCTTCTTTTATTTATTTATTTTCTGTTTAGTTAATTTCCTCTAGCCATTCTTTATTTATAGTGGGTCTGCTGGTAACAAATTCTCTCAGTTTTTCCTCGTCTGAGAATGTCTTGACTTCCCTTCCATTTTTGTCAGCACCTGAAAAATACTATGCCACTATCTTCTGGGTTCTATGGTTTCTGATGAGAACTCCACTGTCAGTCTAATTGTCCTATAAATGCAGTGTTCTCCCTCTCTCTCTGCTTCCAGGATATTTTCTTTTCTTTTTTTTTTTTTTTTTTTCTTGAGACGGAGTCTCACTCTGTCGCCTAGGCTGGAGTGCAGTGGCGCAATTTTGGCTCACTGCAAGCTCTGCCTCCCAGGTTCAAGCGATTACTCCCACTTTAGCCTCCCAAGTAGCTAGGACTACAAGGCACACCACCACGCCTGGCTAATTTTTGTATTTTTAGTAGAGACGGGGTTTCACCATGTTGCCCAGGCTGGTCTCGAACTCCTGACCTCAAGTGATCTTCCCGCCTCCGCTTCCCAAAGTGCTGGAATTACAGGCGTGAGCCACTGCTCCCAGCCTCTTTGAGTATTTTTTCAGCTTTACTCTTTCTTCTGTCTTTTTGACATGTGTGTCCAGTGACACACGTGTTAGATTTTGCTATAGTCTCACGCATGGGTCTATAAGGCTCTGTTTTTTGTTTCATTTTGTTTTTCCTATTTTCTCTCTATTCAGATCAAGTAATTTCCACTGTTCAGTTTTATCATAGCTGCTTTTAAATCTTTGTCAGGTAATTCTGTCATCTAAGTTTCGGCACCTATTGATTATCTTTTGCATTGTTTTTGTTTTTGTTTCTGTTTTTGTTTTGAGATGGAGTCTTGCTCTGTTGCCCAGGTTGGAGTGCAGTGGCACTGATCTCGGCTCACTGCAACCTCCTCCTCCCGGGTTCAAGTGGTTCTCCTGCCTCAGCCTCCTTAGTAGCTGGGATTACAGGCATGTGCCACCACGCCCGGCTAATTTTGTATTTTTAGTAGAGACCAGGTTTATCCATGTTGGTCAGGCTGGTCTCAAACTCCCAACCTCAAGTGATCCGCCTGCCTCGACCTCCCAAAGTGCTGGGATTACAGGCATGAACCACTGCACCCAGCCTATCTTTTGCATTGTTTTAAATCTTGTTCTTGCTAGGATGAATGATTTTCTGTTAAAACTAGATATTTTCATATTATGTTCCTAGGCTCTGGATATTATCTAAACCTTCTGTTTCCACTGGCTTTTATTGACACTGCTTTGGCAAGGTCATAGGGGGTGCCTCATTACTGCCAGGTGGACATAGAAGTCAAGGGTCCCTACTCAGCCTCTACTGATGCCTCAGGAAGAGGATCCTTCTTGTTATTGCTGGGTAGGGGTGGAAGTCTAGCTGACACCTACTGAGGTAGGTGCTGGGGCATGCCCGGCCATCAGGGTGAAAGTCCTGGCTCCCTAGTTGGCCTACTTTGACATTGCCCTAATAGGGCATTGGAGCTCCTCACTATGGTTTATGAGCTGGAAGTCAAGGCTCCTCACTTAGCTTTCGTTGGTGTGGGTGGTGGTGGGGCAAAACTGTTTTCTGGGTTTGGCTGGAGTGGAGCAGTTACTGTCAAAAGTTTTCTATCTTGCCAGGCTGTCCCTTTCTTGTTTCTTTGGCTAGAGAGAGCAAGCTTTTGTTGTGGCTCTTTTTGTCTGTGCCAGTTGGCATTTCCAGGTTGCTGCCTTCTTTAGCTCCAAGTCTGGGATATATTAGGCAAAAAGAAAACCCAGAGAATTTACACCACCGTGTCATTCCATGGGTCCTGAGGTCCCTTACTTAGTCTGCCTTCTCTCCACTTTTCACAGTCTTCTCATGTTTTGTATATAATGTCCAGGGTCTTTAGTTATACTTAGCAGAAATAAAAGGGAAAAGTATATCTGCTCTATGCTTCTGTAAGTGGAAGTCTTCAAATTTGCATTTTTGATTCCTTTAAACAGTTTTGTAAAATATATAATCATTATTGGGCAAAATGTCCCATAAAACGTATATACCTTGTGATGGTTTGCATAATATTGTGTTCAAGAGGACTGCTGAAAAATAACATCTTTATTTAAACTGAAACGAATTGTTCACATTATTAATGAAAACTTTTCCCCTCTAGGAAATAATGCAAAAGGTGTCCCAAGGCTCCTGACCAGTGAACAAAGATTTGAGAAAGACAGCCAAGCTCATGTTTTCTCCTGATCAAGAAAATCATCCATCTAAAGCACCAGTAAAATATGGTGAACTCATTGTCTTAGGGTAAGGTTTCTCCATTTGATGACACACACAGTTTAATAATACATGCTAACTTTGGCATCTAGGCTAAAAGTACTTTTTTTTTGGAATTTATATCTTACCTGCTTCCAAAAAGAATTTAAAGCTACAGGTAATGTTACCAAATCAAGAAACTCTTTTACTTCTCATATTCATGCCATCTTTTAAAAGCACTCAAATATGACATAAGCTTTGTCTCACCCTTACCCACAGAAAGGG
This sequence comes from Pan paniscus, assembly GCF_029289425.2. Lineage (NCBI taxonomy): Eukaryota > Metazoa > Chordata > Mammalia > Primates > Hominidae > Pan > Pan paniscus. The sequence goes on from NC_073261.2 coordinate 62,291,599, forward strand.
CAGAGTTTCTCAAAGATGAAATGGCAAGTCCGGGCATGGTGGCTCACGCCTGTAATCCCAGCACTTTGGGAGGCCGAGACAGGCAGATTACCTGAGGCCAGGAATTCAAGACCAGCCTGGCCAACATGGTGAAACCCCATCTCTACTAAAAACACAAAAATTAGCCGGGCATGGTGAGGCATGCCTGTAATCCCAGTTACTTGGGAGATTGAGGCAGGAAAATTGCTTGAACCCTGGAGGCAGAGGTTGCAGTGAGCTGAGATCGCGCCACTGCACTCCAGCCTGGGCAACAGAGTGAGACTCTGTCTCAAAAAAAAAAAAAGAAATGAAATGAAAAATGTATTTGTCCACTGTCACAGTCATTCCATTTGTCTTCCCTATCCCATGTTTTGCCTCAGCTGACTTTACCAAAAATTCCCTTTCCCTTCCCTGCTTTAAGTCATTTAATGTAGGTTAGTCTTCATTTATTCTTTTGCCTCTCTACAGTAGTTATTGCTTTGTGCTGTACATTTGGGTTAAAGGAGTTGTATATGTGTATGGTGACAGCATAATGCCCCTGAAGCCCAGGACCTAGCTACTTCTTAGCTCCTAACATAATTTCATCCATGTAACTCACAGAAATAGAATCTGAAGATTGAGGAATAGATGATTCTGTTATTCCAAATTATTTCAATTTATTCCACTTAAACTTGCCATAACTATCAAAATGGAGACACAGTATTAGCCTTTCCTAACTAGAGATCTCAGAAACTAGAAAATTGCTCATTTTAGGCCAGGTGCAGTAGCTTATACCTGTAATCCCAGCTTACAGGTGGGAGGCCTAGGTGGGCGGATCACCTGAGCTCAGGAGTTCGAGACCAGCCTGGCCAACATGGTGAAACCCCATCTTCACTAAAAATACAAAAATTAGCTGGGCATGGTAGTGCATGTCTGTAATCCCAGCTACTTGGGAGGCTGAGGCAGGAGAATCACTTGAACCTGGGAGGAGGAGGTTGCAGTGAGCTGAGATCAGCGCCACTGCACTCCAACCTGGGCAACAGCAAGACTCCGTCTCGAAAAAAATGAGAAAAAAGAAAATTGCTAATTTTATTTTCCCCCTGCTGTTTCTCTCCTTTTGCCTAAAAAGCAACTCTAGATATTGCAGTATGTTTGAGAGTCAGGTTGTTAAACTGAGAATGCGTTGTTTCAGATGAGACAGTAAGAGAAACTGGGGAAATCATATGGAGTTACTGAGCTTGACTGGATGTTAGGAATCCTAGAATCCAGTGCTTGTTCAGCACTGCTAGCTGTGTGACCTTGGGCAAGTCACTGAACCATCCTGGGCCTTAGTTTCCTTGTCTGTAAAAATGACAGACAAGATCATCTAAGGCCCTTTGAGACTTAAAATTCTTTTCTCAGAAACAAAACTTTAAAAGATCATAAATTTAGCATAGTAACTACAGTATTAGAACTTCAGATCACATAGATTTTAATGGTATCAATGACAAACAGCTCTTAACTACCAAAAACTTTTCCAGATTAAATTCTTCTAGCAGGAAATTTGAGAAGTCATTTGAAGAATAGTTTAATATTTAGCTTAGGGTTTTAAACTGCCAGTCTTAGCCTATAGGTTCCTTAGTTAATCATTAGCAACAGTAATTGTCTCTGTGTCTGGTACTTGGTGTCTTAAAATACAGATAATTTTTCTTCTCAACCCTCTAGAAGTGAAGCTGGACAAGGTTTCATGCTGTTGCTACTTAGAAAAGAGCTTTGAACTACAGGAACGCAATGTGGGACTAAAGAGCAAGATCCAGAAGTGGGATGAGTCATGCAACTCAGAGGACAGTAGTGAAGGGGCAGTGAGGAATCAACAGAGGGTCTGGGGGCAACACAAAGCCTAGAATAGCTAAAATAATTATTAGCTAAGGGGCTGTACTTTGGACTTACAGCAAGGCTAGCAACATTACCAAGGGCTTTCTCCAATATAAAGTATTTTATTTTTTATAAAGGGTCAATGTAGTTTCTATATATGGCAGTCATTGAGTAAACTCTCTTCTCAGCTTTAAAACATTCTTCCTTGCCAGCCACAATTACAGGCCATTTTATAATCACTTCCTCCTCCAGCCTCAAAACTGTCCCTGTTCCCTGCTTCCTTTCCCCCTAGATTGACCAACTACATATGGTAGATCATCAAACCCAAGATTTGTCAGGGGGCGGGGGCAGGGGAGGTGGACGGTGAATGAGGAAAGATTATTATTAAGCTACTGCTCATGCCTCAATGAAACAGTAAAGAATGACATAACCACATGACAAACATACTTAAATTCAAATTCTGGCTTTGCCAGCGTCACTTCAGAATATAATTCTTCTGAGTCTGTTTCCTAATGTACACAAATGGGGACAGTGATTTCAATCTAGTAGAATTTTTGCAAGGGTAGATTTAGTGAGGTGATGTGTATGGGATAGCATTCAATAGTGCCTGGTACATAGTAAACACCCAAATATTTTTATTTTGTTTTTAACTTGTTTCCATTGGTTTAGTACTTGCTTACCTTTAGGATGTATGTGTGTGTGTGTGTATATGTGTACATGTTATGGAGAAATGGTCATAAGATCTGAACAACAAAAGTATGTTTACTACTTAGCAAACATGTCTGTTGGACAGGTTCTGCTAACATAATGAGAGTGCATTTGTACATTCAGGTAGCTAAGACTTAACAAATCTAAAAATTCCTTACTTCAAAAGTTCAGCTATTTAAAGTGTTTGGTTCACAATTAAAGGAGATTGTGTTTTAAACAATACATACTGTACTTTTTAAAGGTTGTATTAGCACATGCAAACAGTTCACCTTAAAAAAACAGAATGAGTCATAAGGAGTCAGACATGCCATTAATCAGCTCTTAATTATCTTCCATAAAAGAGGGAAGGAAAAAAATAGAGATAACTCGAATCTGTGTATAATCCAAAAGGTTCTCTGTGACTTGGAATGAAGCCAGAAAAAGAATCTCATTTTGTTTCACACACTGGCACCTGGTATGGAGATCAACAGTTGCTCAAAGGAATTTTAAATAATTATAATGTGTTAATAGATAATTAATTGGGAATTGATTCTGCAAGGCAAAGTCAAACATTTGTTTTATAATTGTGCAGTTCTTGCAAGAGATCACCTGTACTTTTTTTCCCCCATCAGGTATAATGGGTCTCTCCCAAATGGCGATAGAGGAAGGAGGAAAAGTAGGTTTGCTTTGTTTAAAAGACCTAAGGCAAATGGGGTGAAGCCCAGCACTGTGCATATTGCTTGTACTCCTCAGGCTGCAAAGGTAAAAAAAAAAAAAAAAAAAAAAAAAAAAAAAAACTACATAAATTAACTTGGAGAAATTGAAAGACTTTTATGTGTTGTTTGTATTCTCTAGCATTCCCCTCACATTTCTATTTCAGAAATTGCTTTTTCTTTGGATTGGAGAAGAGACTTTGGAGATACGGTATTTGAAGAGCTGCCATATGGAAGGGGAATTGGACTTTTAAAAAAAAAAATAACAAACCAGGATCAGTGGGTGGAAATTAGAAGGAAACACTCTGTTTCCTTATTAAAAGAGGTGGGATGGGGGACAGGGCTTTATCTAGTACTTAGAATTATGCAGCTGTCTGCCCTGAGAAGTGGGAAGTTCCCACTCTGTTACTAGAGGGGCCTCCCTGGACTGGATGAAGAATGTGATGTATAATATGTGTATTCAGGTATTAGAAGCATGTTTGGATGAGGTAATTTTTAAACTAAGGGTCTTAAGATTCTGTGTATTGGTTGTATTCCTTTTTGGTTTATAACTTCATATATTTTAGCATAGTACCTTGCACAAAGTAGACCTCAATAATTATTAAGTTGAATCAAAGCTATGAAGGCAATATCCAACTGCATCTACAATATAACTTCTCAACCCCCTAGCCTATTTTGTGCTTCTAGCCCCCTTGTATTCTTCTAACAAAATTTCCAGAAGCTGGACCACCATTTCAGGATACTTGGGCTTTTCCTAGAGTGACAGACAAGGAGGGGGAATTTCACATCTTTATATTTTCTGTGAATTCTTCTGCCTCCAATTTTATAACACTGACTTTGTGTTACAAAGAATTTAATATTGTAATGAGCAAATAAGAAAAATTAGAAAGAGTTATTTGACTCCTGGAAGTACCTGTATCTTTAGCTAAGTAGCCCTAGGATGTACATTAATATTATACCATCTGAAGCCTATCTTTGTAAGTTAAATAAACAAGAGACAGAAAAATTGGCATATGATGTGGTTTTAGGTTGCAGCTTCAGTGTCTGAAGGTAATTGGCTTTTCAGCTTTGTTTTATATCCAGTTTGATTTGTGAAAGAATCCTTAGGCCTTGACTAGGACTCCTCCGTTACTATTTGGGAGCCAGTTGGTGCAGAAAAGGGACAGTTTCTTTTTGCTCCTTTGGCGAGAAGGAATATACTAAGCAGGTGGTGGAAGTAAATCTCAGATTGATTGAATCTGAGGAGCTTCTTACAGTAGCTCCCCCCCGGAGTGCTCTTGACATTTTGGGTGTGCCACTTTTTCATTGTTCAGGACTTTCCCACATACTACAGGACATTTATGGGTCCTTCACCCACAAAATGCCATTTGAGCCTACAAATCCTCAAAACAGCCAAAAAATGCACAGAATATTTTCAGATGCCCCTTAGACTGCTAATACTACCTCTGGTTGAAAACCACTATCAGGGAAAATATTTCTAATCCCTGCCTCTGTAATACCATATTCTGTACTTTTCTTCCTGTTTTACTCTGCCATGCCCTCATGTTTTCATTGTTATCTCTTTTTCATCTTTCATCTTTACTAGGCAATAAGAATCTTAGGGATCACAGATTGACTCTTGGCTGGGTGCGGTAGCTCACACCTATAATCCCAGCACTTGAGAGGCCAAGGTGGGCGGATCACTTGAGCTCGGGAGTTCGAGACCAGCCTGGGCAACATGGTGAAACTCCATCTCCACCAAAAATACAAAAAATTAGCCAAGCGTGGTGGCATGCCCCGAGGTCCCAGCTACTTGGCAGGCTGAAGTGGGAGGATCACTTGAGCCCGGGAGGCAGAGGCTGCAGTGAGCTGAGATCATGCCACTGTACTGCAGCCTGAGTGACAGAGTAAGACCCTGTCTCAGTTAAAAAAAAAAAAAAAAAAAAAAAAAAAAAAAAAAAAAGATTGACTCTTCCTCTTTAAATTTTGGAGGAATGTATTTGTGAGGTCATGATGAAAATTAAGCATTTAGTCTGGCAGTCATCTGGGATGAGTAGTTAAAACCCTGCGTTCTAGTCCAGTGAGACTCAAACGTAACTTGACATAGTTTTTATTCTCAGTCTTAGAGTAGGTTTAATAACTAACAAAGATTACAATTTCAAAGCACATAAAAACCAATGTTTTAAAATCTCTTTAGCCACTAAGAATTAATTTTCAAAATACCGAGTAATTGTTTCATTGAAAAGTGAGCTGTTTAACGGGGCACAGTGGCACATGCCTGTTAGTCCCAGCTCCTTGGAAGGCAGAGGCAGGAAGATCACTTGAGCACAGGAGTTTAAAGCTGTAGTGTGCCATTTTCCTGCCTGTAAATAGCCACTGCACTTCAGCCTCTGCAACATAGCGAAACCTGGTCTCTTAAACATATATATATGTATATGTGTGTGTGTGTGTGTGTATATATATGTATATATATGTTTAAAACTTGTAAAACAATTATATAGTATTTATGAATACCTAAATGTGTAGAAAGAAATATGTAAAACATGCATGTAAATGATCTACACTGCATTCTTGAGGTTGGATACCTCTGTGAAGAAAAGGGAACTGGGAGAGACATGTAGGCAGCCTCAATTGTATTTGTAGTTTAATTCCTTAAAAAAATCAGAAGCAGGCCAGGCACAATGGCTCACGCCTGTAATCCCAGCACTTTGGGAGGCCGAGGTGGGTGGATCGCGAGGTCAGGAGTTCGAGACCAGCCTGGCCAACATGGCAAAACCCCGTCTCTACTAAAAATACAAAAATTAGCCGGGCATGGTGGCATGCACCTGTAATCCCACCTACTCAGGATGCTGAAGCAGGAGAATCACTTGAACCTGGGAGGTGGAGGTTACAGTGAGCCGAGATAGCGCCACTGCACTGCAACCTAGGCAACAGAGCAAGACTCTGTCTCCAAAAAAAAAAAAAAAAAAAAATCAGAAGCAAAAGTGGCAGTATTAAGCTTTGATAAAGCTGAGTCGTTAGTATAGTCTCTTCTATATTTGGAAATAGGGTATTTCTGTATTTTGTTTGTATATTTGGAAATTTGACAATCTTAAAGCTGTTGTTTTAAGGCTTTGTCTATTATAGATTAGTTGCAAATTGAAACCAAGTAAAAGCTTATGATGCCAAACTTCTAATTAAGAAGGATTTTTTCATTTAGCTTCTTTGCTGTATATAATTATTCTCTTCTGTCTTTGTGTCTGTTTTCTTTTTATGCAGCCCATTTCTACTTCCTTTGTGTGATGACTAGATTTTTCCCCTCCTTTGATATTATCTTCAACTCATATACATAGAAAACACTTGAAAACAAAACTGAAAAGTTCTTTTTAGCAATGTTTTTAGTTTGAGATAAATCAGAAGTACAGTCATAAGCATTACATCCCTTTCCTTTGGTAATGTTTAATCATTCTATGAATGTTTCTTTTGTTTTTTTTTTTTAATTTTTTTCTTTTATCTCCTGGGACCAAATCCCAAATGCATTTTTCTGTATCTCACCTAGCATATGGCAAACATTTGTCATCTGTAGAGTCACAGAATGGTTAGAAAACCAGTTAACTTGGCTTATGAGTGAACTTTATAGCTCTCTGAATGACTTCAAAAATAAGATTCCTCTTATTTTGCAAGATTTTCTTATCAGAGCAGTACTATTGTTTTCTGTTTTTATGTGGGATTTGGTTTTGATTATAATTTAAAATACGTAATAAGGGAGTCTAGTGGTTTGATAAAAGAAAATTATGGGCCGGGCGCGGTGGCTCACGCCTATAATCCTATCACTTTGGGAGGCTGAGGCGGGCGGATTGCCTTAGCTCAGGAGTTCAAGACCAGCCTGGGCAACATGGTGAAATGCCGTCTCTACTAAAAATACAAAAAAAATTAGCCAGGCATGGCAGCGTGCACCTGTAGTCCCAGCTGCTTGGGAGGCTGAGGCAGGAGAATCACTTGAACCTGGGAGGCGGCGGTTGCAGTGAACCGAGATTGCACCACTGCACTCCAGCCTAGGCAACAGAGCAACACTCTGTCTTTAAAAAAAAGGAAAGAAAATTATGTTTTTGTTCTGTAACTGCTTCTAAATATTCTTCAGTACCCCATTCAACCTGAGAAACTACTGTCACAGCTGACAGGAGTTATTAACCTCTCTAAATTTCAGGGGGAAAATGTATAAATATGTCATGTATTTGATAAATAGTTTTCCCTTTTTTTAATGAAAAGATTATCTGATTGGATTGACCTGCCTACTAATTTTTGCTATTAACTTTTTCGTTCTTAGGCAATAAGCAACAAAGACCAGCATAGCATATCATATACTTTATCTCGGGCCCAGACTGTGGTGGTTGAATATACTCATGACAGCAACACCGATATGTTTCAGGTATTAAAACATCTTAATTTTTTTTTCTTAAAAAACAAAAAAGTTAAAAATCTATTGTTGGTGACTTTTGCTGAGGTCAGATAAAGGATTATCAGATTTTTATATTGTATTTTATTAAAATATAGATTGATTGCTAACCCTTATAAATAGAAGTCAATCTAGCGTGGTTGAGATGGGCTCCAGAATAAGAATTACTGGTAAATATTACATAACCATTATATGCCTCAGTTTCCTCCTCTGTAAAGTGCAGATAATAGACTCTCCCCTATGACTGTTAAGAGGCTTAAATGATCTAGTACATGCAGAGTACTCAGCACTGTGCCAGGCACTTAGTAAAAACACTTAGTGAATAGTAGCTATTATCCAAAAAAGAAAACAGTAAATACTCTGCATACGTTTATGACTTTTTCTACCACTACCTCCCACCTTCCTCTCTAGGCAATAAACAATCCAGGCACTTGCTAACTATTTGTATTATCTATGTGAAATCAAACCTTTTTCTCAGCATGTATTTGGTCAATGCTACTCATGCAATAAAGGTATTTTTCTCTTACTTTTTGTACCAATCCAGTGCTGATATTTTTATAAACTGATAGATTTTAGGACAGTCAATTCCAAAGATGTAAATAGAATCCTTGATCTTCTCCCTTAATATTGAGCTCTCTGAAGCTTAGGCTTTTTAAAAACAAACTTAAGTAGAACATAAATTGCCTGATAATGTTGCTTTTATAATTACTGTCACATTGACTTCCATTTTTCTTTATTTTACAAGGCAAATAAAAGTGAAAAGACCTGGAAATATATTTAATTTCAGTCAATAGTGAAATATTTCTTTGAAGCCACTCCCTCTGCCCAACCCTTTTAATGAGATGAGATACTGAATTTCTTTTCTCTAGTTAATATTAGAATGTGGGCATTTATTATGTTTTCCTCACTTTTACCAAAAATAAATAACATCTTTAATGAAGATTAATGTTTAGATCCAAGAAAAACCTAACACAAAGCTTTAGGATGATTTTTCACATTTTGTTTCACTGACAAGCAGTGAAAATGAATGAGCTTATTAGCTTTTTTAAAAATCAAGATGCTACTAGGCCTGTAGTCTCAGTTACTCAGGGGGCTGAGGTGGGAGGATAGCTTGAGGCCAGCCTGGGCAACATAGTGAGACTTCGTCTCTTTAATAAAATATAGATAAATATATATATACGTGTGTGTGTGTGTGTGTATCTCCAAGATATTTGGTCACAGGCTAGAATTTTAGCTTCAGAAAGTATGTTATATTTATTTGTTTACTGCTTACCTTTTGTAGATGAAGTTAACTGAAATCTTGTGAGTTAAAGATGATAGAGTTACTTGGGGGCAAAACTGAAATTAAACCAGGCATCCTGAATTCTGAAACAATGTCTTCACCATCTAATGAAGGCCCTTAAATAAGTTTTAACAGTTTGGGTTTTGTCTTTTTCATAAAGTAGAGAATTTTTCCCAGTATCATAAACTGATTATGCCCTTTCTACAGGTATTATACCTTTGGAAAATCCAAACATTTCTGCATCAAAAAGACTATGATGTATCAGAAACTACCTTGATAAACTAGCCAGTCTTCGAGGAATTGTACTGGAAACATTCTAGGATTGTCTACCCTGTAAACTGAACAAGAACATTTATTGTTGAAGTCATCAGATATTCCAACTCCAACTCTATGCTTTGTTTGTCACTATGAAGTACATAAGGGAGACATTACAAGCTGATTACATGCCTAGGTGCTGTACTGACCCTGTAAATCTTAAGCACATTGATTGTGTTGAAGAAGGATGGAGAAAAGACTTTACACTGGTGCCTTTTCATGTAGATCTTTTTATCAGGTTAAGTAGGATTTTTGCCAGCAACCGGTAGAAAAGCATTCTAGCAAAAGAGATGGCAAAGAAGTAGTACACAGTGTGGTGAAAGATTGACGAATAAGCTGTTGTAGCTAGTATACACAAATAGCAGGAAATTCGGCTGGATTGGTAGATGGGAGGCAAATCTTGAGTCAGTTTCTAACTATTATCAGAAATAATAAACTACAAATTTTGGATAAGCTATAAGGAACCCTTGAGTTTTCTCATGAGGGTAAGGGAGAGTAACAAAAGAGCTGTATTTTTAATGCTAATAATAGCAGGGGAAGAATTATTAACAATCATATTTTGCCATCTGATCACATTCATGGTGGTTTTTTTCTCTTTATAGATACTTAAGTTTCTTCCTTCTCATTGTCATTACAAATATTGCTTCAGTGTCTTAAATATTCTCTTCCAAGACCCAGTTGAAATGTCAGCTCTCTGGAACAGTCTCTTTCCAAATAAGTGCTACTTCTGTTGATTCTGAATATTAGTTCAATCCTTGGCCTATATCTTTTAGCTTTTAAAGAGCCTTTTTATTTGGGGGAATATTTTTAGTTTCAAAGATCTGAGGCCATTTAAGATATCTTTATTTTTAAGAATAAAGAAAAGGAATATCCAATCTTATATTTGTTAACTAGTTTCCCTCTAAAACTATCCAATCTAAATAAAAAGACTTTATACTTGACAATTGGACAAAAACACTAAAGAGGTTTATCTGAAAGTGTGCTGATATGAGGAACTTGAGGCTAAAATATGTAAAGAATGACTTTTAAGAGTCTTTATCTTTGTAGTGGATCAATATTTTTTCTCAGTACCCACATTCTTCAATTTTATGGTACTACTTTATAACAAATACATTCATGAACTGATAATTTCCAAATGTTTGCTTTAAAGCCCTGTGACACTTGTCACTTTTGTCATCTCCCCATTGATTTCCTTTTTTCTTTTCAACTTTCAAAATGAAATTAACTTATTTACTAGCTAGTACCTCTGAAGATATTTTTAAATCTCTGACACCTCACCCATCCAGAACTCTTATCTGGGAACCTTGTCTCTCTGTAATATCCGTAAGAACCAGGAAGAGTATATATATAAAATAAATGCCACAAAGTTGATGCAGTGAAATTCCTTTTCTGTTCTCCCTAGAGGATCCCTTAGGCTCTCACCAGAACCTTTTGAAATACTTTTCTCTGAAATAGGTTATTTGATTTCTCAACCCATAACAGTAAGAGTAGCCAGTTAAAAGAGGGGCTTGTTGCTGGAAACAAGCATGACCAAAAACAAGGAGTGATAGCTGACAACCTGACAGAAAAGAAACAAGAAAATATATGAAGTATACATAAGACCTCAAAGCAAGGCTATGTAAGCCCTTGACATAAGGACCAGCAGTCTTGTATACCTCTTATAGCACCTGAAGACATCACTGCATTTCAGCTTAACGTAAGTGGTATTTATAGTGTAATGTTCTGCAGTCATCCTAAAAGATTTACTTATATATATATGTTCACTATATTCTGTTAAATAAGGTAGAATATCTCTTTAAATATCTCTAAAGAGAAAAAACCTACATGATACACATATTTCCATCCAAAAGGGTTAAAATTAAAATCTGCAGCCATCTAGAAATCTCAGCCATTCCTGAATTCTTCATTCCCTAAGGGTTTCGTATATTGTTGTAAGTTCTCATTTAATGCTATGCTCTAAGTGATTACTTCATCAGAGACAGTCTGACTGATTAGTTTTCAAGAGTATAGATGCCCCCAGCATTAAGTATGGTAAACTTCAACTTTAGAAATTTCAGAGACCTAATGTTTTCTCCTTATTGTGCCCTTCTTGAATGGATTTTCCACTGTGTTCTTTGAATGGGTTTATAGGTATTTTTTTTTCCCTCAGATTGGCCGGTCGACTGAAAGCCCCATTGATTTTGTAGTAACTGACACGGTTCCTGGAAGTCAAAGTAATTCTGATACACAGTCAGTACAAAGCACTATATCAAGATTTGCCTGCAGAATCATATGTGAACGGAATCCTCCCTTTACAGCACGGATTTATGCTGCAGGATTTGACTCATCAAAAAACATCTTTCTTGGGGTAAAAAGCTTTTTTTCTAAATGATGCTTTCTTTTATACTAGCTTTCATTCCAAGTTACAAGTTACAAGTTGGAAGCTCACTGCTATTATTTCTACTAGGAGAAGGCTGCCAAATGGAAGACATCAGATGGACAGATGGATGGCTTGACCACTAATGGTGTTCTTGTGATGCATCCACGCAATGGGTTCACAGAAGACTCCAAGCCTGGAATATGGAGAGAAATATCGGTGTGTGGAAATGTATTTAGCCTACGTGAAACCAGATCAGCTCAGCAGAGAGGAAAAATGGTAAATACTGAATGGTATTTTCTTAATTAGCTACAATAAACACATAGGATGAGTAGAACTGAATGCATTACATACATTCCAGAAAACTCTTAAATCTATTGCCAACACAGAATACTAAGTCTATCAAACACTGACTACCAAATTCTATACTAGAGGACAGTCTCTTTAATATTTTGTTTAGTAGCCAGGTGCGGTGGCTCACACCTGTAATCCCAGCATTTTGGGAGGCCGAGGCAGATGGATCACCTGAGGTCAGGAGTTCGAGACCAGCCTGACCCGCATGGAGAAACCCTGTCTCTACTAAAAATACAAAGTAAGCCAGGCATGGTGGCGCATGCCTGTAATCCCAACTACTCGGGAGGCTGAGGCAGGAGAATAGCTTGAACCTGGGAGGCAGAGGTTGCGGTGAGCTGAAATCGCGCCATTGCACTCCAGCCTGGGCAACAAGAGCATTTTAGTAAACTCTGGAAGTTCATTCTTCTGTCATATCATGTTAATATATTTTAAAACCTAAGCTTTCTTAAACTAAACAGCATTCTCTCTGATCTTTTCTGTTGCCATCTGTATATCTTTGACCATATTTACCTCATTAAAAATATTAGACTTATTGATTAGCCAGATGTTTTAATCATAAGTTGTCTTTACCATAAGGCTAAAAAGAAATATGTTAATGTTTCATATTTTATCCTTGATTTTGAAACTTAACGTTTTTCATAACTACTGTTAGTTTCTTGAATATTTAGTGAAAATCCTAGGAAATCTCATTTCTTGAGTAAGGAGTACTTAACACCAAAACGCTTATGTAAAAATCCAAAACAGAGTGGTGAATATGTTTTTCAACTCTTGTCTCCTCTAGGTGGAAATTGAAACCAATCAGTTACAAGATGGCTCGTTAATTGACCTCTGTGGTGCAACATTGCTATGGCGTACTGCAGAAGGCCTTTCCCACACTCCTACCGTGAAGCATTTAGAAGCTTTAAGACAGGAAATCAATGCAGCACGACCTCAGTGCCCTGTAGGGTTCAACACACTAGCATTTCCTAGTATGAAGAGGAAAGATGTTGTAGATGAAAAACAACCATGGGTATATCTAAACTGCGGCCATGTACATGGCTATCATAACTGGGGAAACAAAGAAGAACGTGATGGAAAAGATCGTGAATGTCCTATGTGTAGGTCTGTCGGTCCCTATGTTCCTCTGTGGCTTGGATGTGAAGCTGGATTTTATGTGGACGCCGGCCCTCCAACCCATGCGTTTAGCCCGTGTGGGCATGTGTGTTCAGAAAAGACAACTGCCTATTGGTCCCAGATCCCGCTTCCTCATGGTACTCATACTTTTCATGCAGCCTGTCCCTTTTGTGCACATCAGTTGGCTGGTGAACAAGGCTACATCAGACTTATTTTTCAAGGACCTCTAGACTAACAGACCATTGTCCTGCAGGACTACATTATAAATTTATAAGCTAAGTGAGTTGGGTTTTCGAACCTGTTGTCCACGTCACAGTTTTTCTGCTCTGGTCATTTGCATTAAGATGAAGAATTTTTTAAAACATTTATAATAAATAGTAGCAATTTCTGAGCAAAAATCTGGGAAACTCAAGCAAAGGAATTTCTGAAAGTATCAGTCTTCTGAATTCTGAGTTTTGAAAATATATTTTGAGGAGAAAAAGACATAGTCTAATTTGATGCCTTCCTTTTAGTGTTTTTGAATCACCTATCCTCAGTGCTGAAATTGTTTTGTATAACTGAGGGTACTGTTGGTTCAAACTATGTTAGTTTACAGTTTGTTGCAAACATTGTAAAATACAGCGACATGTATATTAACTTTTTTCTATTTATCTTTATTATAGAAAATACCTTAGAATGTTCTTGATAGAGTAGCATGGTAACGATGGTGTCACACCCTTGGTGTGAATGGTAGCTTAGTGAGCAACCTAGCTCAAGGATTTGCAAAGTTAGGAAGAAGGACAAGAGAGCCTCTCTCCCCACCCCAGTCTAAATATGGAATTTGGTAAATTAGAATACTTTGTAATTTGTAAGACCAAATTCATACTAATTACCCGTGTGAAAGGTGTTTCTTTTTAACCACATTGAAGATAATCAGGAAAGATTTTTTCTTAATGTTTCTCTCGAGCGTAGTACTATAACAAAAACTTAATGCTAAGAAACATTTTATATGCTCCTTTGGATATGCAATTTAATCTAGATTATCTATTTTTCTCCCATGATAACTAATCTGTTTTTAGTATCAGCAGCATTTGGCAAGTTTATTTTTTGGATATAAACTGTGGTTCATCTGTTCACTGTTTCTAGAAAAAAATCATTCCCATAAGAAAAAGTATAAATTAGCAAGAAAGGAGAGTGACTTGATTTGCTTTTGGAAAAAGAAATGCTTAATTAATTATTCTGTATTTGGCCCTATTCGGGCATTAGGAAATCTAGAGATCTAAAGGGTTGAATGACAATAGTGCCCCCGTTTTTAGCAGACCAGCCTTAACTCTGGGTTTGAATCCTAAGGAGATTGCCACAGTGAGACTTAAGCAAATGTTTGGTTGGCAGATGAGCACCAATGACTGCAGCGTGGAGTGACGCACTGCACGGTCTGTTTATTCTCTAATTCCAATATGTCTTTTGCTTCCAGAAGCAAGAAAAGTTTCTTCTCTCCCCTCCTTCCCACCCTTTTTTCAAAGGCACCCCAAGTATAGACAGTTGCACTACATCAAATCTTTTTTTGACACTTGTAGAAACCAGTACACTTTTAGACTATCTTCTTTTAATATTTTGATTTGTTTTCCTTCAGTTTGAAAAGTTGTATAATACTTATTTGACTGTAGCAAAGTTTTATATGTGGTAGCATAGCTTTAATTTATCCTATTACAAAACTGTTCTGAATTTTCTTTTGGTTTTTAAAAAACAAAACTTGTTGCTTAGAAGCCATGAATTATTTTATTTTACTTCAACTGTCGAAACTTCCTTGTTTTAAAAAATGATCATTTGGGTTCACTCAGGAAATGCATGTCAGGAAACTTGTATTATAAGTTTATTAGTTGTGATGTATCAGTAACTGCTGTTACCCCTTTTTCAAAGAAATATAATTGATTTTTGAAGTTTTCTAGATTGTCACATGCTTTGTGACTAATGCAAGAAAGCAAGTCCTGTGTTGTATTTGTTCTAGTCATTTCTATTCAGGCTATATATTGTAGCTTAATTTTTATTTGCAATTAATTTATTTAAACTAAGTAAATACTTTTCAAAATACATAATTGAATTCGTCTCTGTGAGTTCATTTTTGCATAATCGAGAATGAGAAACCAGAAGTGAAAACTGTGAACAACTCTATTCCACACTCCAAAAATACTCATTTGAAATAGATGAAGAGTTTGCATTTAATGTAACACTTTAAAGTCTCTGGTTCTTTTTTAAAAGCATGTCTTATTAATAAAGGAACTTTGTTAGTGGTTGAATAATTGAGGCCTTTTCTAAGTTAGGCCTTGCTAGGGAGTTGGCACCTGTAAGTTGCATGTTAGACTATTTAAATAGTGGCTTCGTAACCATAAAAGTTGCTCGCCCTTCCCAAAGTTGGCTGCATTTTCTTCTAACAGGTAAAAACAATCTCTTCTAACAGGGAAAACCCTGGCTCATTTTCTATCAAATTGAAGTTTTAAAAATTCAGGCAATTTAAATGATCAGTTGGGTGTTTGCTGTTCAAGCAGAACTGTTATTTTGTCATGGCCTAATAGAACACTTTTACTTACTCAGTTGTATTAAGGGAATGTCAGTATTCTGGCCAAGGAGGAGAAAAAGTTGTCTTTAGGTCTCCTAAATGCATTCTCAAGAAAGATAATCTTTATGGCTTAACTCTTTTATCAAAGTAATCTTTATATTTAAATGCTACTTAATTTGTTCAAGGAATTAAATTTCCCTTTATCTAAAATGTTAGGGTAATGAAGCAAGACATGAAGGGAAGCCATTCAGACATCAGAGTTCTTTTACTAGGTTATCCTCTTGCAACCTTCTTTGCTTACTTCCCTCATGTAAAAGTCTTCCAGTACATGTAAAGCAGGGTAGGAATAAATAATAATGTAAGTATGTAATTACTTTTTTTTTTTTTTGAGACGGAGTCTCACTCTGTCGCCAGGCTGGAGTGCAGTGGCGTGATCTCGGCTCACTGCAAGCTCCACCTTCCGGGTTCACGCCATTCTCCTGCCTCAGCCTCCCAAGTAGCTGGGATTACAAGCGCCCGCCACCATGCCCAGCTAATTTTTGTATTTTTAGTAGAGACGGGGTTTCACCATGTTGGTCAGGATGCTCTCGATCTCCTGACCTCGTGATCCGCCCACTTTGGCCTCCCAAAGTGCTAGGATTAATTACTTCTAACATTTGAGTGTCCCACTTCACTTTCTTCCCGTCTGACCCAGACTGAGGGCACTGGTGAAAGTCCACTTATTATGTCTCTAAGGTTATAAGCTCAACATAACTCTTAACACTTTGGCCCTTGGTTGCAATGGATCATCTTGTGCTACCACTTTTTTTGTTTAAGACAGGGTCTTACTCTGTTACCCAGGCTGGACTGCAGTGGTGCAATCACAGCTCACCACAGCCTCAACCTCCCAGGCTCAAGCAATTCTTCCACCTCTACCTCCTGAGTAGCTGGGACTACAGATACACACCACCATTCCTGGCTAATTTTTTTCATTTTCAGTAGAGACGCCGCCTCACTAGATTTCCCAGGCTGGTCTCAAACTCCTGCTCTTAAGCAATCCTCCTGCCTCAGCCTCCCAAAGTGCTCAGATTACAGGTGTTAAGCCACCACACCCTGCTGTGCTACCACACTTTAGAGACCACTGGTTAATAAACCTATGTTCCATTCCCTTCTCTGTTTTCTCTAAGCACTGCCCTATAGCAAATCAGAACAGCAAAACTCTGCATCACTGAACTCTTATTCTGTCTGTCACCCCCACTTTCAGAATTACTCTTATATAAGTATTCTTTAATGTTTTATCCTCAAATTTTATCTACTTTTTTTTTTTTTTTTGAGATGGAGTTTCATTCTGTCGCCCAGGCTGGAGTGCAGTGGTGTGATCTTGGCTCACTGCAACCTCTGCCTCCTGGCTTCAAGCAATTCTCCCTGCCTCAGCCTCCCCAAGTAGCTAGGATTACAGGTGCCTGCCATCACACCTGGCTAATTTTTGTATTTTTCATAGAGATGGGGTTTTGCCATGTTGGCTAGGCTGGTCTCGAACTCCTGGACCCAAGTGATCCACCCACCTCGGCCTCCTAAAGTGCTGGATTTACAAGCGTGAGCCACTATGCCCGGCCTCTGCTTTCTTAAAACAGATTTTTGTATACCCACTGTGCACCAAGCCCTGTCCTAAACTGGGTGATATAGCCGGGCAAAAAAAAAAAAAAAAAAAATCCCTGCCTTCATCGTGTTTGTATTCTAGTGTACAAGATAGAAATGAACAAGAAAAAGTAAATATATGTATATATACAATATGATAGTGAACTGTGCTGAGGGGGCAAATAAAGTAGAAAGAGGAGATGCAGATGCAAAATGTCATATGCTGGGGCAGGAGGAGAAGTGTTTGCAATATCAAACAGGAAGGCCAGGGAAAGCCCCACTGGGAAGGTGGTATTTGAATAAAGCTCTAAAAGAGCTGAAGAGAGAAGGAGTGGCCACTTAGAGGGGCATTTAGGCAGAGAGCTCTACAAGGCCCTTGCAAGGGCCCTGAAATAGAAGCATGTCTGGGATATTTCTACAATAGCAAAGAGGCGTGTGATGCCAAGTGGTATGAATCAAGGAAGAGTAGCAGGTAAGGTCAAAGAAGTAAAACGACAGAATTTAAGTGAGAGATGGGGATGACAATAGATTATGGAGAGCCCCCTGGGATTTATGGCTTTAATTCTGAATGAGATTGGGACATTGGAGGGTTTTGAGCAGGTGAGTGACTTGATGTGACATATTTTAATAGGATCTGAATACACTGAAGGTGGGATCAGGGAGAACATTGCAGTAATCCTGGAGATAAATCATGGTTTGAATAAGGTGGTGGCAGTGGAGGTGGTTTGAAAAGTGATCAGATTCTGAATGTGTTTTAAAGGCAGACCTGACAGCATTTGCTAGCAGATCAGCTACAGGGTTTGAAAGACAGAAGAGGGATCAAGGATGACTCCACTCAATCAGCCTCAGCAACTAGAAGGATGGAACTGCCATTTGTTGAAGTAGAGATTATAGGAAGAACTGTTTGGGGGATGAGGCTCACCGGTGGAGGAATCAGGAACTCCGTCCTGAGTATTAGACTGAGGCACCTGTCAGACGACATTTGCCAAAGGAAGGACATCTCCACTTTTAACTACTATCAAAGTTCTCAACCATTATGATCAGTGTTCTCTGTATACCCCACGCTAGCTTAGAAACAAACAAAAAAGTATCCCTCCTGATGAATGGTGAATTTCCTTTCATTGAAATAGAGAGTTGGGACACGTCTCATGGTTCTCTCTTTGCTTTGGCTTCCCTCTAAGGAAATGAAGGTTTGTTTTCAACTATAATCGCTTCATTTAGCGAAAGTATTCTGATAAAGTTTTTCTTCCTCGCCATATACACCTTTTTCCTTGGCTCTTGCCTTTAAAAAAAAAAAAAACAGTCTTCAGTTTTCTTGAATCTTAATATTTTGCTGCTTCAAATCCTTTTTGGCAGTGGCAGAGCACAAGTTGTGCTTTGCTTTTAAAGTTTTTGAAAAAATATTTGAGTGCTTATGGAAAACAGAATTCTTAAACCTATAAGTTCAGATTTTAACGTCCAGTTTCCCTGAAGGAAATAGGCCTGTATTTGATAATTATCAACAAAAAACAGTAATAAGATCGAGTTTTCCAGGCCGGGCGCGGTGGCTCACGCCTGTAATCCCAGCACTTTGGGAGGCCGAGGCAGGCGGATCACGAGGTCAGGAGATCGAGACCACGGTGAAACCCCGTCTCTACTAAAAATACACAAAGTTAGCCAGGCGTAGTGGCGGGCGCCTGTAGTCCCAGCTACTTGGGAGGCTGAGGCAGGAGAATGGCGTGAACCCGGGAGGCGGAGCTTGCAGTGAGCCGAGATCGCGCCACTGCACTCCAGCCTGGGCGACAGAGCGAGACTCCGTCTCAAAAAAAAAAAAAAAAGATCGAGTTTTCCTAATAATCGCCATAAAATACCATGTCCATGCATTGTGTTAGATGATGGAACAGGAATGTTGGGTTATTTAGGTTGACATTAAATTGTCAACTCGGCTATGTGTGTGAATATTAAGCCACAGCATACAAGCATTCCTCACAGCTAACCTGTGCGTGTATGCTATGTGTCAAGCACTATTCTAAATGTACCCTACTAGGAATATTACTGATATTATTTTAAAAATCAAAGCATCCCTGTGAGGAAACAACTGTTACATTCATTTTACAATGGAAACCAGCCATAGCAATGTAACTTGCCCGAGATTCACGTGTCTTTTAACTGGGGGACTTGGAATTTGAACTTTGGAAGTCTCACCCAATTTGTGTGTACATAATTGCCACATTTTGTTGCTTCCCCATTTTAATGATGGAACACATTGAAGGAATTCTTTTGCGAGTTGGTAAATAAGTATGACTTCTGGCACATGACAGATGTTCGAAAACTATTTCATGGATGATTGAAGAAAACTGAGAACTCTGGACCTTTAAGCTACTTAATACTGAGTAGAAGCATTAATAAAAATAGTCAGAAGAATAAAGGTTACATACAAGCTATTATTTGATCAGAAAATATGCTTTCATTGGCTGAAAAATAGGAAGGGAAAAGGTGAAGATACTACAAAAAGTGGCACTAACTGGAAAGTTGACAAGGCAACAAGAAGAAAATCGATGGTGCCAGAATAGAACAAAAGGATTGCCCTGGAAGAAAGAGAAGAAATATCAATGATAGCCAAAAAGGATGTCATCCAGACATTCAAATTTTTAAGAACCTATTTTAATGAGGAAAGGCACAACAAGCAGCCAATATTTAAAGGGAAAATTAAGATTTCCTGAAGTTATATCATATTACTGTATAACTATTAATAAAAATAATAAAATATAAACCAGAGAGGATCCTGGACATCAAGTTACAGATGAGGAAATGAAGGCCAAGATGAACTGATTACTGATTGACAGATCTGGTATTAGAACTTCCATGCCTATGTCTATCCTCCAAGACTCAGTTATATTTCCATGTTTTGTTTGTTGAAGCAGAGGTAAGAACATTGCATTTTAAGTTTTTATTTTTAAATTATAAGTGTCTGCAGAGTAAAACTATCAACTCTTGTCATGTAAACAATGATTCCCAAATGTAAGGAATGATCTGCTTCAGATTTCATTTAACTAAAAGGCTGCCTAGTTTGGAAATGAAAGACAAAAGCAGGGAAAGAGAATCAAGAGTTGTCCAGTAGACTCACTTACAGTCCTTTGGTATGCTATATAAATCATTATAAATCATTCAGCTAATATGAGTGCTCATTCAATGACAAGGCTCTTATTTTACTCTACTATTTGTTATGGAGTTAGGACAGTTATTTTGCCTAGCATACCTCTGCAGGAATGCAATGTATTCAGATACTGTTCACTTTCAATTGGCTTCTTTGTCAAATGACCTTTGGGAAAATAGTTATTTGAAATGGAGATGGTAATGTTTTATTAAAATGTTAAAATCACTATACTATCAAGCAATTCAAAAAAATCTTTCTCAATTCACAAAGTAGTTGAACAATAGTAACCTGAACCATAGCGACCATAAAGTTGTCTAAATTTGGGCCCTGGCGCAGTGCCTCACGCCTGTAATCCTAGCACTTTGGGAGGCCGAGACGGGGGGAGGGTCACCTGAGGTCAGGAGTTCAAGACCAGCCTGGCCAACATGGTGAAACCCCGTCTCAACTTTAAAAAATATGAAAATTAGTGAGGCATGGTGGCGGGCACCTGTAATTCCAGCTACTTGGGAGGCTGAGGCAGGAGAATCACTTGAACCTGCGTGGCGGAGGTTGCAGTGAGCCGAGATCACACCACTGCACTCCAGCCTGGGCGACAGAGCAAGACTGTCTCAAAACAAAAAACAAAGTTGTCAAAATCTGGAATCGTGAGGGGCAGGAGTTGAATTGGACCAGGTGTATAGGGACAAGAGAATGAACGGTTCACACAGGCTGTCTGCTATCTACAGCCAGGAGCTCCCAAAGTAGTATGGGCTCAGGTGGCAGCTGCGGAGGGGTAGTGGGAGGAATCCCCCACTGTGAGTCTTCCCAAGTTGTTTTGCACAGGGGTTGGGGAAGAGAGAACAAGCAGTTTTTTGGAGATTGGTCTCTCTCCCCAACTCCCATCTCCCTCTTTTTCTCTGTCTCCCTCTCCTCTCTCATAAACACACCCACCAAAGAAATCCTCCAAATTCTGGAATAAGTATAGCTTCTCAAGGTGACTAGGTTGAAAGAAACAGTGTTCACTTGAGTGTGTGAATTCTAACATGTTTCTTAGTGTCATTTCTATATTAGTCATACTGCATGAATGCAAATGTTGATTCTATTTTTCATTGATTTTATTCAAAGAACTCAACTGTGACAGGAATCCCTGAATCAAGTATACTATGCAAAGTTGGTATCTTGTTGCAAAGGTAATACAACTGTGAAGTGATACTTGTTATGATGAAATTAAAGTGAAAGATATGACTCTTGGGATGTAACCTTTTGCAGAGAAGCATTAAAAGAATGTTATTCTGCTTTGGTATATGCTATAGGACTTTTAAAGTTTGAGAGCTAACAATCAAGAGTTTCTTTGCAGCTGCTTTTATGGTTTCATTATTGCTACTGATTTCAAATATAGCCATATTTATTTACCAAAGTGTTTTAATTCCTCTTTAAATACAAAAGGACCATTGAAAATGTTGTCTGGGTGGAATTTCACAAATACAAGGAATTCTTCAGACAAGGCATGGGTCCAAGCCTTAATCCAGTCTGGCCTCAGATACCAGTCCTTAAATGTTCCTTTATCAAAGTAGGTAACAATGGGCAGTTATTCACTGTAAATAAACTAGGGACTGAGTGAGGGGAGTTAGAAAATATCAAGATAAGCAGTTTGCCCTTCGGAGAGGATTCAGTTGTACTGAAGCCAGCATTTCCTATCATTTTGTAACATACTTTTAACTCCTTGGCTCTGTGATCATGAATCTCATTACCTACCATTCTATGGGAACAAAGTAATTCAACCCTTTGGCATCAATGAATTAATACTTCTTCTACCCTATTTTAGTTCCTTGGGTCTTTGGTGGTGGCCCTATGTATGGAATTAGACTTGCAACAGCAGATGGTCTCAGACTAACAAATTTACAGCCTCTTTATTTTGGGAGCTCAGTGGGCTCTTTGAAATAAAACAAAATCAGAGCTTTTTTTTTTTTTTTTTGAGAAGAAGTTTTGCTCTGGTTGCCTGGGCTGGAGTGCAGTGGCGCAATCTCAGCTCACCACAATCTCTGTCTCCCGGGTTCAAACAATTCTCCTGCCTCAGCCTCCCAAGTAGCTGGGATTACATGCATGTGCCACCATGCCAGGCTAATTTTGTATTTTTAGTAGAGACAGGGTTTCTCCATGTTGGTCAGGCTGGTCTCGAACTCCTGACCTCAGGTGATCCACCCAACTCGGCCTCCCAAAGTGCTGGGATTACAGGCGTGAGCAACTGTACCCAGCTGGAGCATCTTAAATGTATTTTAAAGTTATCCTCAGTCTAAGGAGCTTTTTAATCATTCAATGGCTAATGGAAAGGATAATCCAAATTATCTGTAGCTGAAACACTTTTGAAAGGATATATAGTTTGGAGGACAGAGTACAGAGCAATGACCCAACATATCAAATTCTCTAACAACAAATTCCAAGGAATTTGTTCCTATTAGTTTGTATTGGAATGTAATTCTGTGTTGATCTGTGACACTAGTTCAAACATCTTTTTGATCTGCAAAAATGTTTTGTCATAATGGGAATTAAAATAGAAAGTTGATCTTCACCTTTTCATTCATTCCTTCATTACGATGAGTTAAGCCTGCTGACCAATGAAATGTCCTACAAAATGGGAGCAACATGAGCAAAATAATTGACATAACAAGGAGAAATACACACTTTTACTCTGAGAATATTACATTAATTTGACCTTTGTCATTATTGTTGTTTGTTATGACTGACATTTTGGACTGCTGATTAACCTGGATTTCCAGATATCCTTGGCCTGATTTGTAAGTACATCTGTAACCACAGGACCCAGCATCTACTAGAGAGGGTTTGCAACAAGAAGCTCATACCTCACTGAGTGAAAATATTTCAAAAACATCTATTTTGTCACTTTGTTTCTTTAAAGTTTCCCTTTATGTGGAAAGGTGATAAAAGGCTTTATTTAGAGAACTAGGTATAATTAAACAAAAGGGAATCTTATGTAGTGACACTATTTTCCTGGCTGGAAAAAACACATTGACTCTTAAGGTTCTTTATGTGCTTCTGTTTGCATGGTTCATTTCCAGCTAACACAGCATTTCTGAAATGCCAACATTTGCTTTTTGTTTTCTGGTGTTGTGTCTAAGCAAACTAATATGGGTGCCAAGAAGATAATGCTGTGTTTTTAATGGAATGCCAGATCATCAGTTCTTTTTGAAGTGGGGTTTGAGTCAGTTATTATGTTAATAAATCTAAAATTTGATCCCCTTTGTTGACCAATTATTTTCTCCTGAAGAAAAACTATCCTATGACCAGCAATCTTGCACACATATATTGGGGCTAATATATACTGGAATGAATGGATAAAAGAGTGTGAATAATGCAATACATCACAATCAATCTGATTAGAAAAACAGCTCAGAGCAAAATTATCTGATAATTTAAGATACCAAAATTCTTTTTTTTTTTTTTTTGGTATTTGTATCGGAATTTAATTATATATTGACCCATGACAGCTTTCCATTAGCCATTACCAAAATCTCTTTTTTGATATTTTAAATTAGTAGCATGATTGGTACCGGTATGATTGGAAGTGAAACTATCAGCTGTTATTCTGCTTCTTAAAGGCTAGGGGGGCTTGTCAATAGAGTAAGGGTCTCCTTTTCTTAAACGGAGGTCTGTCCAAGAGAATAAAATACTTACAGGAGACCTGAGGAGATTATGAGAAATAAGATGTCTTGCATACAGTCAGCCTGCAGTTAAATATTCATTGAATATTTGAGCAGATTAGAACTGGAGCCTTCATCCTTCATGTGTTGAAGAACTATTTTTAATTTTCTAGCAACCTTAAGATCACTGGATAGGAGAGGAACTCCACTCTTGAGTGGAGAAGTAAAGTAGGAAGAGTCTAGACTGACAGTTGTGATAAGCCTTTTTCTCTCTCCTTGTCCTGTGGGACTCCTGGGGAAACCTCAAACACAGAGGCCTGTTGACAACTTAAATTGGAAAGCAAGAGCTGATTTTAATTTGATCTTTTTTTTCTGCTTGGTATCACAATTTACAATGCTCTGGTAAAATTAGTGATTTTTAAAAAAATCATTAAAGATGTCTAGAGGGGAATTCTTTCTTTTCAGTCACCATGAGAGTGGTTGTTATATAGAACATTTCTTAATTGCCTGACTACACAGACATGTTTATCCACTAGGAAAGTGAAGCATGTATTAAAAACTGAATACCTACTTTGGGTTCATTTATTCAGTAAAAATATATTGAGCTGAGAGGCTCTGGAAATACAAAGATGAATAAAATAGACATGGTCCTTACTCTTACAATGCTGCAGTCTTGCAGAAGGTAAATAAGCAATTACAATATGGTGTAAGTGCTATAGCAGAAGGAAAGATCTTGGGAGAACAATTTGGAAGTTCCTCAAAAAACTAAAAATAGAACAACCAGACGATCCAGTAATCCCACTGCTGGGTATATACCCAAAATAAAGGAAATCAGTATATTGAAGGGATATCTGCACTCCCATGTTTACTGCAGCACTGTTCGCGATATCCAAGATTGGAAACAACCTACAAGTCTACCAACAGATTAATGGATAAAGAAAATGTGGTCCCCATACACAATGGAGTACTAATCTGCCATAAAAAAAGAATGAGCCCCTTTCATTTGCAACAACATGGATGGAACTGGAGGTCATTATGTTAAGTGAAGTAAGCCAGACACAGAAAGACAAAGTTTGCATGTTCTCACTTATTTGTGGGAGCTAAAAATTAAAACAGCTGAACTCATGGAAATAGTAGAAGCATGGTTACCAGAGGCTGGGAAGGGTAGTGGGGATATGGGGGAGAAGTGAGGATGGTTAATGCGTACAAAAAATAGAAAGAATGAATAAGACCTAGTATTTGCTAGCACAACCTGGTGACTATAGTAAAAAATAATTGTACATTTAAAAATAACTAAAATAGCAAAATTGGATTGTCTGTAACACAAAGAATAAATGCTTGAGGTGATGGATACTCCATTTACCCTGATACAATTATTACATATTAACACACCTGTATCAAAGTATCTCATGTACCCCATAAATCCATATACCTATTATGTACCCACAAAAATTAAAAATTAATTTTAAAAAAGAGGAAGAAGACCTTTGGGAGCACATAGAAGGGGCACTGAACCAGACTCTGGAAATCAGAGAAGATGCTGTAAAAGGAAATGATAGGAATCAGGGACTTGAAGGAAAAGGGAGATAGCTAAAGATGGGGGCAGAGTGGCAGGTGGGGACAGTGGGAAGAGGATTCCCAGCAGAAGGAATGTCTTAGTTTTTGCAGTGACTCAGCACCAATAGAGAGTAGTGCATACTTGAGAAAATGGAATTGAATGTGGGTAAATGGAGAGTAAAAGGAGGTGAGTGGCAAGAAAAGAGGCCAAAGACACAGGCAGAAGACACATGGACAGGCTTTTGTAAGCCAAGTCTAGATGTTGAGCTTTATCCTATGGGCCATAAGGAATCAGAGAATGGTGTGATTAAATCTCAATGCTTCAGGCCAGGCGCGGTGGCTCACACCCATAATCCCAGCACACTGGGAGGCCGAGGCAGGTGGATCACCTAAGGTCAGGAGTTCAAGACCAGCCTGGCCAAGAAGGTGAAACCCTGTCTCTACTAAAAATACAAAAATTATCCAGGCGTGGTGGCGGGCACCTGTAATGCCAGCTACTCAGGAATCTGAGGTAGGAGAATCACTTGAACCTGGCAGGCAGAAGTTGCAGTGAGCAGAGATCACACCACTGCACTCCAGCCCAGGTGACAAAAGGGAAACTCTGTCTCAAATAAATAAATTACCACGTTTGAAAGATCACTGTGGCTGTACTGTGGAGAATGGGTGTGGAAGACTGGAGGCAGAGAGACAGAAAGTTATAGAATAGCCCAAATGAACGATGATGGGGAACTGGAATAAGGGAAGTAGCAGTAGGAATGGAGAGAGATGAATGGGTCTGAAACATATGTAACATAAGTAAAAGTAAACTTGGCAGGGCTTTATGATTGTTTAGATGAAAGTGTATCCGTGACAGGCTTAGGCAATTAGATGGATGGTGGTTTTGATATAGGAGTTAAAAAGAAATTATTTAGGCAGATAGTGACAGTAAGAAAGTCCTAGATAAGGTTTTCCTTTTAATGAAAAGCAGCCCACAAATCATTTTCTTTTCTAACAGAGTGCAGCCTGTAAAATAAAGCTGCAGACATACAAAGGCAAGCTGGAAGCTTGCACGGGTGAATGCTGGTAGCTGTGCCAATAGGGAAAGGCTACCTGTGGGTTGGCATGTTCAACATGGCGGCTCCATCTTCCGTTTTTCTTGCCGACCACATGTACAGTAAGGAGCAGAAAACATGGCGCCGGCCAAGTAGAAAATTCCTTTGCATAATACGAGGATTAGGGTGGGGTGATTAGGATTAGACTGAGATTAACATTTAAGGGGAAGGATGAAAGAAAAGAAACCCATAACAAAGACCAAGGGGAAGAGCTGTCAGAAAGAAAAAGAGATAGAAAACCAGAAGAGATCAATGGCACACAAGCCAAGAGGCAAGAATCATTTAAGGAGAGATGGTTTGCGATGTCACATTACTGAGGAGCAAAGTAAGCTGAGGACTGAGAAATGTCCAGTAGATTTAGCTACAAGGGAAGTTGGCAACCTTGACAGCATTTTCATGGAGTGACAGAAGCTAAAGCCATACTTCAGAGGTTTTGAGAAGACCCTTAAGGATGAAGAAGTGGACTCAGAAAAGTCAAGTAGTTTGACTATGGTTGGGAAGAAAAGGAGAGGGAGAGGGCTCACTGAAGCTTCCACCTCCTGGGTTCAAGTGATTTTCCTGCCTCAGCCTCCCAAGTAGCTGGGACTACAGGCACCTGCCACCACACCCGGCTAATTTTTTTGTATTTTTTAGTAGAGACGGGGTTTCACCATGTCAGCCAGGATGGTCTCGATCTCCTGACCTCATGATCCGCCCACCTCAGCCTCCCAAAGTGCTGAGATTACAGGCGTGAGCCACTGCGCCCAGCCTGAAGGGGTAAGTTCTTATCTAATGGTTTCTTATATGTGCCCTCTGAAATAAGCAGAGGTCAACTGCTGAGAAGTGGGAGAAGGAGAAGTGAAAAGTTTGAGGAGCATAAATGGCTGAAGTGGCTACCAGAGAAAACTGGAGAGACTGCTATGCAGCACTGAGGGCCCAGTTGAGGTTGGTGAACATACCTGATATTGGAACTGATCTGCTTAGTCATGTAATTTGATCATCAGCATTTAGAACTCCCCATATTGGGGTGTGAGACAGTTAGATTAGCCCAATATTATCATATTAGTTGTGTTTGGCTACAAATGACAGAAAAGCCCAAGTAAGAATTGCTTAAATGGGAAAGAGGTTAATTGCTCTCTTACATAAAAATCCAGGTAGATGAATAAGGCCAGAATGGAGGTCTATGATGTCAGGAATCCAGATTATTTGTAGCTCCTTGCTTTGCCATCCTTGGTGTTTGGCTTCTATGTCATAGTTCAATACAATTTCTCCAGCTCCATTCATTTTGTTTGCATTCAGCCAACAGGAGGAAGGATCAGAAGAGGGACATATATGAAACTGCCTTTGCAAAAATTATAACAGTGAGAAAATATGACAGTAAAGGATATCTGACCTAACCCGACTCCATCTTGCCTTTAACCTCCAAGCTGCCTGTCAGGCCTCTAAGCCCAAGCTAAGCCATCATATCCCCTGTGACGTGCACGTACACATCCAGATGGCCGGTTCCTGCCTTAACTTATCTTATCTCTATGCCCCAATCCCTTATTTCCGTGCCCTGACCTCTTATCTCTGCGCCTCAACCCCTTATTTCTGTGCCCCAACCCCTTTCCTGCTTTTCTGGAGGGTAAGAACCCCCAAACCCCTTCCCTCCGTGTCTCTACTCTCTCTTTTCTCTGGGCTTGCCTCCTTCACTATAGGCAACCTTCCACCCTCCATTCCTTCGTCTCCCTTAGCCTGTGTTCTCAAGAACTTAAAACCTCTTCAACTCACACCTGACCTAAAACCTAAATGCCTTATTTTCTTCTGCAATGCCACTTGACCCCAATACAAACTCGACAGTAGTTCCAAATAGCCAGAAAACGGCACTTTCAATTTTTCCATCCTGCAAGATCTAAATGATTCTTGTCGTAAAATGGGCAAATGGTCTGAGGTGCCTGACGTCCAGGCATTCTTTTACACATCGGTCCCTCCCTAGTCTCTGTGCCCAGTGCAACTCGTCCCAAATCTTCCTTCTTTCCCTCCCGCCTGTCCCCTCAGTCCCAACCCCAAGTGTCGCTGAGTCTTTCTAATCTTCCTTTTCTACAGACCCATGTGACCTCTCCCTTCCTCCCCAGTCTGCTCCTTGCCAGGCTGAGCTAGGTCCCAATTCTTCCTCAGCCTCTGCTCTTCCACCCTATAATCTTTTTATCACCTCCCCTCCTCACACCCAGTCCAGTTTACAGTTTCATTCCGTAAGTAGCCCTCCCCCACCTGCCCAGCAATTTCCTCTTAAAAAGGTGGCTGAAGCTAAAGGCATAGTCAAGGTTAATGCTCCTTTTTCTTTATCAGACCTCTCCCAAATCAGTGAGCATTTAGGCTCTTTCATCAAATATGAAAAACCCAGCCCAGTTCATGGCTCATTCGGCAGCAACCCTGAGACGCTTTACAGCTCTAGACCCTAAAAGGTCAAAAGGCCATCTTGTTCTCAGTATACATTTTATTACCCAATCCGCTCCCGACATTAAATAAAACTCCAAAAATTAAATTCCGGCCCTCAAACTCCACAACAGGACTTAATTAACCTCACCTTCAAGGTGTACAGTAATAGAGTGGAGGCAGCCAAGTAGCAACATATTTCTGAGTTGCAATTCCTTGCCTCCACTGTGAGACAAACCCCAGCCACATCTCCAGCACACAAGAACTCCAAACGCCTGAACCGCAGCTGCCAGGGATTCCTCCAGAACCTCCTCCTCCCCCAGGAGCTTGCCACAAGTGCCAGAAATCTGGCCACTGGGCCAAGGAATGCCCACAGCGCGGAATTCCTCCTAAGCCGTGTCCCATTTGTGCAGGACCCCACTGAAAATCGGACTGTTCAACTCACCGGCAGCCACTTCCAGAGCCCCTGGCCCAAGGCTCTCTGAATGACTCCTTCCCAGATCTTCTTGGCTTAGCAGCTGAAGATTGATAGCCTCAGAAGCCTACAGGACCATCACAGATGCTCTAGGTAACTCTCACAGTGGAGGGTAAGTCTGTCCCCTTCTTAATCAATACGGAGGCTACTCCACATTACCTTGTTTTCAAGTGCCTGTTTCCCTTGCTTCTGTAACTGTTGTGCGTATTGACGGCCAGGCTTCTAAACCTCTTAAAACTCCCCAACTCTGGTGCCAACTTAGACAATACTCTTTTACGCACTCCTTTTTAGTTATCCCCACCTGCCCAGTTCCCTTATTAGGCCGAGACACTTTAACTAAATTATCTGCTTCCCTGAATATTCCTGGGCTACAGCCACACCTCATTGCCACCTTTTCCCCCAGTTCAAAGCCTCCTTCACATCCTCCCCTTGTATCTCCCCACCTTAACCCACAAGTATAAGACATCTCTACTCCCTCCTTAGTGACGATCATGCACCCCTTACCATCCCATTAAAACCTAATCACGCTTACCTCGCTCAATGCCAATATCCCATCCCACAGCACACTTTAAAAAGATTAAAGCCTGTTATCACTCACCTGTTACAGCATGACCTTTTAAAGGCTTTTAAACTCTCCTTACCATTCGCCCATTTTACCTGTCCTAAAACCAGACAAGGCTTACAGGTTAGTTCAGGATCTGCGCCTTATCAACCAAATTGTTTTGCCTATCCACCCCGTGGTGCCAAACCCATATACTCTCCTGTCCTCAGTACCTCCCTTTACAACCCATTATTCTGTTCTAGATCTCAAACATGCTTTCTTTACTACTCCTTTGCACCCTTCATCCCAGCCTCTTTTCGCTTTCACTTAGACTGACCCTGACACCCATTAGGCTCAGCAAATTACCTGGGCTGTACTGCCGCAAAGCTTCACAGACAGCCCCCATTACTTCAGTCAAGCCCAAATTTCATCCTCATCTGTTACCTATCTCGGCATAATTCTCATAAAAACACACGTGCTCTCCCTGCTGATCGTGTCCAGTTAATCTCCCAAACCTCAATCCCTTACAAAACAACAACTCCTTTCCTTCCTAGGTATGGTTAGTGCGGTCAGAATTCTTACACAAGAGCCAGGACCGCACCCTGTAGCCTTTCTGTCCAAACAACTTGACCTTACTGTTTTAGCCTAGCCCTCATGTCTGCATGCAGCGGCTGCCACTGCTTTAATACTTTTAGAGGCCCTAAAAATCACAAACTATGCTCAACTCACTCTCTACATTTCTCATAACTTCCAAAATGTATTTTCTTCCTCATACCTGACACATATACTTTCTGCTCCCCGGCTCCTTCAGCTGTACTCACTCTTTGTTAAGTCCTACATTACCATTGTTCCTGGCCCGGACTTCAATCTGGCCTCCCACATTATTCCTGATACCACACCTGACCCTCATGACTGTATCATTCTGATCCACCTGACATCCACCCCATTTCCCCATATTTCCTTCTTTCCTGTTCCTCACCCTGATCATGCTTGATTTATTGATGGCAGTTCCACCAGGCCTAATCGCCACATACCAGCAAAGGCAGGCTATGCTATAGTACAAGCCACTAGCCCGCCTCTTAGAACCTCTCATTTCCTTTCCATTGTGGAAATCCATCCTCAAGGAAATAACTCCTCAGTGTTCCATCTGCTATTCTACTACTACTCAGGGATTATTCAGGCCCCCTCCCTTCCCTACACATCAAGCTCGAGGATTTGCCGCCACCCAGGACTGGCAAATTAGCTTTACTCAACATGCCCCAAGTCAGATAACTAAAATACCTCTTAGTCTAGGTAGACACTTTCACTGGATAGGTAGAGGCCTTTCCCACAGGGTCTGAGAAGGTCACCACAGTCATTTCTTCCCTTCTGTCAGACATAATTCCTCAGTTTAGCCTTCCCACCTCTATACAGTCTGATAACAGACCAGCCTTTATTAGTCAAATCAGCCAAGCAGTTTTTCAGGCTCTTAGTATTCATTGAAACCTTTATATCCCTTACGGTCCTCCATCTTCAAGAAAAGTAGAACAGACTAAAGGTCTTTTAAAAACACACCTCACCAAGCTCAGCCACCAACTTAAAAAAGAATAGACAATACTTTTATCACTTTCCCTTCTCAGAAGTCAGACCTGTCCTCAGAATGCTACAAGGTACAGCCCATTTGAGCTCCTATATAGACGCTCCTTTTTATTAGGCCCCAGTCTCATTCCAGACACCAGACCAACTTAGACTGTGCCCCAAAAAAACTTGTCATCCTATCTTCTGTCTAGTCACGCTCCTTTTCATGCGCGTCCGTGTGAAGAGACCACCAAACAGGCTTTGTGTGAGCAATAAAAGCTTTTAATCACCTGCGTGCAGGTGGGCTGAGTCTGAAAAGAGAGTTAGCAGAGGTTGGTGGATTATCATTAGTTCTTATAGGTTTTGGGATAGGCGGTGAAGTTAAGAGCAATGTTTTGCGGGCAGGCGTGGATCTCACAAAGTACATTCTCAAGGGTGGGGAGAATTACAAAGAAACTTCTTAAGGGTGGGGGAGATTACAAAGTAACTTCTTAAGGGTGGGGGAGATTACAATGTACATTGATCACTTAGGGTGGGGCAGAAACAAATCACAATGGTGGAATGTCATCAGTTAAGGCTATTTTTACTTCTTTTGTGGATCTTCAGTTACTTCAGGCCATTTGGATGTATACGTGCAAGTCACAGGGGATGCGATGGCTTGGCTTGGGCTCAGAGGCCTGACACTCCTATTCACCATTCTCAACTACTCATACACGCCCTGCTCTTGTTTACACTGCCGGTTTACACTGTTTCTCCAAGCCATCACAGCTGATATCTCCTGGTGCTATCCCCAAACTGCCACTCTAAACTCTTGAAGTAAATAAATAATCTTTGCTGGCAGGACTATGCTGAATCTCCTTAGGCACTCTCTAATCAGATGTCCTGGGTCCTCCCAATTCTTAGACCTTTTATACCTGTTTTTCTCCTCCTCTTATTCCATTTAGTTTTTCAATTCATACAAAACCGTATCCAGGCCATCACCAATAATTATACACGACAAATGTTTCTTCTAACAACCCCACAATATCACCCCTTTACCACAAAATCTTCCTTCAGCTTAATCTCTCCCACTCTAGGTTCCCACACCGCCCCTAATCCCGCTGGAAGCAGCCCTGAGAAACATTGCCCATTATCTCTCCATACCACCCCCAAAAATTTTCACCATCCCAACACTTTACCACTATTTCGTTTTATTTTTCTTATTAATATAAGAAGACAGGAATGTCAGGCCTCTGAGCCCAAGCTAAGCCATCATATCCCCTGTGACCTGCACGTACACATCCAGATGGCCGGTTCCTGCCTTAACTGATGACATTCCACCACAAAAGAAGTGAAAATGGCCTGTTCCTGCCTTAACTGATGACATTGTCTTGTGAAATTCCTTCTCCTGGCTCATCCTGGCTCAAAAGCTCCCCTACTGAGCACCTTGTGACCCCCACTCTGCCCGCCAGAGAACAACCCCCCTTTGACTGTAATTCTCCTTTATCTACCCAAATCCTATAAAATGGCCCCACCCTTATCTCCCTTCTCTGACTCTCTTTTTGGACTCAGCCCACCTGCACCCAGGTAATTAAAAGCTTTATTGCTCACGCAAAGCCTGTTTGATGGTCTCTTCACAAGGACGCGCATGAAACTGCCTTTGTTCATTCCTGGGCACAGGCCAAACTAACTTTGGGAGAAATTTAGTTTATAGTTTAACTTTGAAATAAAGATGATAATGAAACCATCTTTGCAAAAATTATAACAATGAGAAAATTAATGACAGTAAAAGAGATCTAATTGGCCAGGCGCAGTGGCTCATGCCTGTAATCCCAGCACATTGGGAGGCCGAGGCGGGCAGATCACAAGGTCAGGAGATTGAGACCATCCTGGCTAACACGGTGAAACCCCGTCTCTACTAAAAATACAAAAAAAATTAGCCAGGCATGGTGGCAGGCGCCTGTAGTCCCAGCTACTCGGGAGGCTGAGGCAGGAGAATGGTGTGAACCCAGGAGGTGGAGCTTGCAGTGAGTCAAGATCACATCACTGTACTCCAGCCTGGGCTACACAGCAAGACTCCCTCTCAAAAAAAAAAAAGAGATCTAACCAATCCCCATCTTTCCTTTAATCTCCAAACTGCCCTTAATCATTCCTGGGCTTGGGCCAACCTAACTTTGGGAAACATTTAGTTTATAACTTAAATGATAATAGCCCCTCCCCAAATCTAAACTGTCTTTGTAAAGCTAATAAAAGACCACCAGGGTAGGAGGATAACAGGAGCATGAATTCTGCTAAAGTGTCTATGTAAACAATTACCAGCCATTATTCCAGAGGTCACAAGATTTACCACTTCCTCAATTACTCCTGCAGATAACATCACTATTGTAGAACCTAAGATTGGCCTTTTGAGATGTCTTTTCAGGTTTGCATTTCTGACCACAATGGTTCCATGCAGACCCATCAAGCAGTCTTGTGGCCTCACCTGAAAGAAAACTATTTTCCACATCCCTATGATTGCACCCCCAACTAATCAGCAGCACCCATTCCCTGGCCCTCCAAAGTATCCTTGAAAAATTCTAGCCTTGGAATTTTCAGGGAGGCTGATTTGAATAATAATAAAACTCTGGTCTCCTGTTCAGCCAGCACTGTGAATTAAACTCTTTCTCTATTGCAATTCCCCTGTCTTATAATTGGCTCTATCTGGACAGTGAGCAAGATGAATCTATCAGGTGGTTACATATGCCACTTCTACTTAAATCCATTGACCATAGCTTAGTCCCATGGCACATCGAGCCACAAGAGAAGCTGATAAATATAGTCTTTATTGTGGATGACCATGTGCCCAGTTAAATTTCTGAGGTCCTATTTTTCAAGGGCAAGAGAAGGGGAGCCCCTGGGAGATACTAAGAGTCTGTCAACCTAAAGAAAGAAACTGAGGCAAAATTAATATAGGCTGAGTTTGTTTGGCCCAAGGTTGAGGACTGCAGCCTGGGAAACACTAGGAAGTGCTCCAGAGGAGAAGGAGAGGCTCAAAGTCTTAAAGAAAAAAGGATGAACCAGGAGAGGGGGCAATTTACAAAAGTTTTTGGTCAGGAATTCTCACTGGTTTACAGAAGTAACATTGATACGTGATTGGTTATACGTTGTTGTACAAAAGGGTATGAGTTATGGTGTCCAGGATATGGCATTACTAGATTAATTTATAGCTATTGCTGGAAACACTCCATCTAGAGTCCATACAGCAGGCAACTATGAAATGATTACTAAACTCAAGGGCACAGCTGAGGGGGGAGATGGGATGTGACTGTCATCATATTTCAGTGCCTCTCTGTTCCTGATCATTTAAAGGAGGCTTGCATTCCTCAGATTAAGTTTCTTTTCTTTTTTCATTTCCCCCTTTTGATCAAAAATCTTTTTTCTTGAAAGCATCGATGATGAAAGTCTGAGTGTCAAAGTGTTCCTTGTCACTGGGAAGACTCATTCCCATATAGTCCTGTCTTACATCAGAGATAAGGAGGACACATCTTAGGGAAGAAATCTTAAGAGCGCCCAAAAGCTGAATTGTGATAGAATCAGAGACTGGCAAGAGACCTCAGTCAAATCATTGATTTATATAGCTATTATCACTTGTTGAATCATCTTTAGTCTTTGGAATATCATGATTTTAATTTTCTCAGAAATAAAACAATGAGAGATATATAGCATTAATAATTTGAATACTAGAAATATAATGTGCAGAAGGATTATAATCAAAAAGAGAATTCGGATGACAGAACAATAACAAAAAGAAACTATTCCATTAGGGAGCCAACTAAAAACATCAAGAAGAAAATTAAATCCAGGGTGTTTTGTTAAGAGTCTTGTTGTAGCCAGAAAATAATTCCAAATTCAATCCAAATTTTAGGTAAACAATAAAAAGTCAAAAACAATGGTCAGGGCTAAAATCTAACAGTAGGCATACAATTAAAATACAATTTTCTCTTCCAGTTCCCCCATTTTATCAAAGATAAATCATAGTAAGACCAATTTACTTGTAAAATAAGTTTTAGTCTTACTATACTTTGCCTGATTATTTACATAAAGTTCAACAAGAATACTGATTGGCCATAGTCTCCTTTTAAATTGGCTTTGCTGGAACATTTCCATAAAGAATTAGACTTTTAAAAGCCTCTTGAGGCTACAAAGCCAAGCCAAGAATTCACTATCAGACTATGCCTGTAATACCTGTACAAATCAGGTGAGTTCCTCCCTTCTCAAGGTCTCAAAATATCTTGAAGTTCCTGGGCCTGTCAGAAAGTGACATTCTTTACTTACCACAAGGTCAGGAATCTTGTAAGAAAACTGTGTAGGCAAGGTACCAGGTCAGTCTTTTTCTAAGTCTATTGGCTTTCTAAAGTCAATTTCGATCCCTCAAAGACTGGTGATATCTAAAATATATTATTCCAGTCAACGCCTTGGTAAAATTACCAGTGTCTCCAACTGTGTCCTGTTACAAAAAAAACCCCAAATTCTTATTGAACTTATGCAAATTACTAT
This sequence comes from Pan paniscus, assembly GCF_029289425.2. Taxonomy (NCBI): domain Eukaryota; kingdom Metazoa; phylum Chordata; class Mammalia; order Primates; family Hominidae; genus Pan; species Pan paniscus. The sequence continues at coordinate 62,327,741 of NC_073261.2, forward strand.
ATTACTAGAAAACAAGGATATTCATGAATAGTTTCTGAATTCCAGAGAAGACAGGTAAAGAGAAAGGTAAATGTCTCAATTTCTTCACAAAAGTATACTTTACCTGGCCAGGCATGGCAGCTGACACCTGTAATCCCAGCACTTTGGGAGGCCAAGCCAGTGGACCACCTGAGGTCAGGAGTTCGAGACCAGCTGGAACACATGCTGAAACCTCATTTCTACTAAAAATACAAATATAAGCCAGGTGTTGTGGTGGGCTAATCCCAGCTACTTGGGAGGCTGAGGCAGGAGAATCGCTTGAACCCTGGAGGCAGAGGTTGCAGTGAGCCAAGATTGTGCCAGTGCACTCCAGCCTGAGTGACAGAGCAAGACTCCAACTCAAAAAAAAAAAAAAAAGGTATACTTTACCCGATTGCTGTTGGCCATAAATAACTCAAAAGCTAATATATCTTGACTCTGGAAAACAAAACATAAAAAGCATCAGCAATTTTTTTTTTTTTTTTTTTTTTTTTTTTGAGATGGAGTCTTACTTTCTCTCCCAGGCTGGAGTGCAGCAGCGTGATCTTGGCTCACTGCAACCTCCGCTTCCTGGGTTCAAGCGATTCTCCTGCCTCAGCCTCCTGAGTAGCTGAGATTACTGGAGCGTGCCACCACGCCCGTCTAATTTTTTGTATTTGTAGTAGAGACGGAGTTTCACCATGCTAGCCAGGATGGTCTCAATCTTCTGGCCTTGTGATTCACCCACCTCAGCCTCCCAAAGTGCTCGAATTACAAGCATGAATGAGGCACCTTGCCTGGACTTTTTTTTTTTTTTTTTTTTTTTTGAGATGGAGTTTTGTTCTCGTCGCCCAGACTGGAGTGCAGTGGCTTGATCTCGGCTCACTGCAACCTCTGCCTCCCGGGTTCAAGCAATTCTCCTTGCCTCAGCCTCCCAAGTAGCTGGGATTTGAGGCACCCACCACCATGCCTGGCTAATTTTTGTATTTTTAGTGGAGACAGAGTTTCACCATGTTGACCAGGCTGGTTTCAAACTCCTGACCTCAGGTGATCCACCCGCCTTGGCCTCCCAAAATGCTGGGATTACAGGCATTAGCCACTGTGTCCAGACATAATCAGCAATGTTTTAAACAAAAGGACATGAAAATAATTTCACTACTCCATCAATTCAGTCCCATGAAATTGAATCTTGTTCTGCTTAATGTTGGGTTAGCAATCTTCGTGAACCTGTCAGGTTTATATTAGAGTTCTGGAAGTTTTTTTGTTTTTTGTTTTTTGAGATGGAGTCTCGCTATTGATGCCCAGGCTGGAGTGCAATGACACGATCTCGGCTCACTGCAACCTCTGCCTCCAGGGTTCAAGTGATTCTCCTGCCTCAGCTTACCAAGTAGCTGGGATCACAGGTGCCCGCCACCACACCCAGCCTGCCTCGGCCTCCCAAAGTATTGGGATTACAGGCATGAGCCACCGTGCCCAGCCTCATGTCTTTCTTATAACCTTCCTTATTAAAAACACATCTTACTTTCCTGCTATATTCTGTATGTAGAATTGTTTTCCTTCTTTAGTTTTAGTTACCATGTGTTAGAATTTTAACTCTTTGTAACCTTAATTTATGGTGAAAATCGAAAAAGTAAGCAATTTTTAACTCTCAGTCAAGTACCAACTTGAATTTATGAATCTTTGGAGATGGAGACTCGCTGTGTCGCCCAGGCTGGAGTACAGTGGTGCAATTTTGGCTCACTGCAACCTCCGCCTCCCAGGTTCAAGCAATTCTGCCTCAGCCTTGCGAGTAGCTGGGACTGCAGGTGCACGCCGCCACAACCGGCTAATTTTTTGTATTTTAGTAGAGACGGGGTTTCACTATGTTGCCCAGGATGATCTTGAACTCCTGAGCTCAGGCAATCCACCCGCGTCGGCCTCCCAAAGTGCTAGGATTACAGGCGTGAGCCATCCCGCCCGGCCTGAAACATAGGCTTTTCTAATCGAACAATTTTTTAATGTGGAACAGAACATTTTTAGTGTATCTAAATACCTTTTGTTTTCTGAAGTTAAAAGCATGTAAGCTTAAACTCATGATTAGTAATTAATGTCTTAGCATTATATCTTATTTGCGGATGATTTAGATTATCATATGCAATGAATATCATTTAGTTTAGCAAAATTCTAATGCTATAGCTCAAAAAGATTTGAAAACCCTTTTCAAGTAAACATTTTATAAAATATAGTAATTATTAAAAGTTCATTTATAAATTTCTACCTCATTTACATCTATTTTATTTATTTATTTGTTTTGCGATGAAGTCTCGCTCTTGTCCCCCACGCTGGAGTACAATGGTGCGATCTTGGCTCACTGCAATCTCTGCCTCCCGGGTTCAAGCGATTCTCCTGCCTCAGCCTCCCAAGTAGCTGGGATTACAGGCGCCTGCCACCACACCTGGCTAATTTTTGTATTTTTAGTAGAGACAGGGTTTCACCATGTTGGCCAGGCTGGTCTGGAACTCCTGACCTTAGGTGATCTGCCCGCCTCGGCCTCCCAAAGTGCTGGGATTACAGGCATGAGCCACTGTGCCCGGCCTATTTATTTTTAACAATCATGTTTGGAAAATTTTACAATTGGACAAATCTATCCATTTCAAGTTAAATTTTCTATTCACCATTTTTATGATTGGGCAAGAATCTTAAAGTTAAATATATATATATTTTGTTGATAACTCAGAAGACATAGTTGTTTTTATTAAACCAACAATATTAAACTAGCCTTATTTACCAAAAGAGTTACTCGAGTCAATGGGAACTTTGGAAAGCATTTATTTGGGCTTACTAATTTCTGAGTGCTCATTTATGTATAAGTGCATTTGGTATCATGTAGACAATATACAAACACATGGATGTGCACAGGTATACATGAAATACAGACAAAGGGCCAGGTGCAGTGGCTCACATCTGTAGTCCCAGAAATTTGGGAGGCCAAGGTGGGAGGACCGCTTGAGCCCAGGAGGCGAAGGTTGCAGTGAGCTGAGATCTCACCACTGCACTTTAGCCTGAGTGACAGAGAAGGACTCTGCATAAAAAAGCCAAAAAGGCCAGGCGCAGTGGCTCATAGCTGTAATCCTAGCACTTTGGGAGGCCGAGGTGGGTGGATCACAAGATCAGGAGATCAAGACCATCCTGGCTAACACGGTGAAACCCCGTCTCTACTAAAAATACAAAAAATTAGCCAGGCGTGGTGGCGGGCACCTGTCATCCCAGCTACCCGGGAGGCTGAAGCAGGAGAATGACATGAACCTGGGAGGCGGAGCTTGCAGTGAGCTGAGATCACTCCATTGCACTCCAGCCTGGGCAACAGAGCAAGACTCCATCTCAAAAAAAAAAAAAAAATTTTTAAATATTATATAGATTTGATTTTTTTTTTTTTTTTGACAGAGTCTTGCTCTGTCACCAGGCTGGAGTGCAGTGGTATGATCTCGGCTCACTGCAAGCTCTGCCTCCCGGGTTCAAGCAGTTCTCCTGCCTCAGCCTCCTGAGTAGCTGGGACTACAGGCGCATACCACAAAACCTGGCTAATTTTTGTATTTTTAGTAGAGACGGGGTTTCATCATGTTGGCCAGGATGCTCTCGATCTCCTGACCTTGTGATCCACCCACCTCGGCCTCCCAAAGTGCAGGCATGAGCCAGTACACTGGCTTTTTTTTTTTTTTTTTTTGAGACGGAGTCTCACTCTTGTCGCCCAGGCTGGAGTGCAGTGGTGTGATCTCTGCTCACTGCAACCTCCGCCTCCCGGGTTCAAGCGATTCTCCTGCCTCAGCCTCCTGAGTAGCTGGGATTACAGGCGCCCACCATGACATCCAGCTAATTTTTGTACTTTTAGTAGAGACAGGCTTTCACCATGTTGACCAGGCTGGTCTTGAACTCCTGACCTCAGGTGATCTGCCCCACCTGGGCCTCCCAAAGTATTGGGATTATAGGCATAAGCCACCACGCCTGGCCTATAGCTTTGATTTTTAAAAGGTTTGAAAGTATCTTTCTCAAGTCAGTGTCACTATAGGATTTATCTGGGTAGGTACAGCAGAATGGGGCTAGGAAGTAAATGACATTGTCAAGAGATTAGTTAAAAGTAATACATAATAGGCTGAGCAGGGATCTAAGTAAAGATAGAAGGGAGTCAATAAAGATTAGGAAGGAGCCTGAGTAGTCTAGTCATTTTTGTTTAGGTGTCCATCCTGCCCCAGCATGGCTTATGTACTTAAGGGAAAACAACCTCCTGTTTCAGAAGTGTGCCCTGATGTTTTAGGTCAGTGTTTCTTCATAGAGGCACTATTGGCATTTTTGGCAGGCCAAAATTCCACACGACTGTCCTGTATCTCCCCTCCCCCATCCCTCTTCCAGTAAAAGCCAGTGGTACTCCCAGTCAGAGCAACATTTCCAAATACTCTGAAGGAGGCAGTGCTGCTCCCAGTTGAGAACCTCTGATCTAAATCAGTCATCATAATCTCAACTCCCTTGTCACTGTAATTGGCTCAAAAATGGATAACTTAGTTCAGAGCTAAGCAAATTAGCACATGGCATTCCCCTAGTTACCATGATTGGTTCAGGTTGTTCTAATTAATGAAAGGCCAGGATTTTTGTTTGATGGTTAAAGACTCACTCCTCAGTTCCTCTGGACTTAATGCAGAAGCATGCAGGCTCAGTTGCTGCTGACCTCCAGCCTGTATAACCACGAGGGGAGCCAATCCCAGAATGAAGCTCACGTTGAGGGTGCGAGAGTAGAGAAACAGAAGAAACAAGGCCCTTGGTATGTCTGTCTGGCAGGTAACCCAAGGCCTTTGCCACTGCTGAATTTTCAGTTACTTGAGTCAGTAAATGCCCTTAATGTTTAAACCAGTTAGACTTGAGTTTCCTGTAGCCTGCAAATGAAAACATACTACTTAAAAGAGGGAAGCAGAGGGAGGTTGAGTCAAGGGAGTGAAATACGGGGAAGGATATAAATGAGAGTAAGGGATACAACAGATGAATGAAGAGGCTTATGTCTTGGGTGGAAACTGAGGAATACAGGGACAATAGGTATGCTAAGTTTGGCTGGATGCAAGATTTTACAAAAATTAGTCTGGTCCCTTAGACTGGGGGTTGGGGTAATCAGAACAGTTCTAGTATTGTGTTGTGATAACCCAATGAGGTTTGTATTACTCCAATGTATAGAAGAAGAAACTTGAGACCCACCCAAGTACCTAAAGCTAGTAGCTGGCAGAGGTAAGCCCTAGCAAATTTGATTCCAGCACCTAAGTTCTTTCCACTGCTTCCCCATTGTTATGTGATGCCAATGGGGTGGAAATAACCAGGGTGAGAACAAAAAACCCTTATTAATCCTTCCCACACCTCAATCCAGGATGAAGGGCAAGACCAAATGGGTCAGTGGGATTGTTTTCCCCTGTAAAAGGGATGGGCCGCGTCCTGTAGGGTCGGTGGTACAGTGTTTGGAGTACCACGCACAAATGGGTCATGGGCTCGCTGGAAAGGCAAGACAGACAGCTTACCCAACACCTACATAAATGAAGGGAATAACCACAAGGTACACTGAGGAGAAGTGGCTCAAAGATTCTGGTGAGATGAAAACTATTTAAGGTTAATTGCCAAGCACTGAATATCACATTCTGTGCATCTGCATTTTTCTCATTTCAGAAACTTATTTTTCCCCTTTTAATTTATTTTTGAATAGTTCATGCATGCATATGGAAAAAATGCAAAAGGTACAGAAAACGCTCCATGAGAAATAGGTTTTTCTTCCTTCTCTGTCCCTCAGTTATCTTCCCTGGAGGTAACTACTGTTGACAGACTCAATCTTTCCCCTCCCTCTCCTTCCTCCCCCTCTCTCCATTAGAGGCAGGGGTATGTCAAGCTGAGTTCTCTTTATTTGGTAGCAATACAGACCTTCCTAATGTAGCAGGGTTTAAATGTACTCACTAAAAACTAGATTTACAAAAAAAAGCAACTTCATTGTCGATAATGATTTCTTGCTGGAAAGCCCCCATTCCTAACGTAGGTGGAAACACTTGATCTTGCCAATTAAAGGCAACACAGTCTCTTTACGTTTAAAACAGTTTTCCTTGGAAACTCACTTAATCTTTCAAGGTTTCTCCCTGATCCAACCGTTCTCCTCTCCCACTTCTCTTTCTTAAGATGTCATTCGGGTCTTGAAAAACTGGCAGAGCAAGTCTGTCTGCCATCATCCAGGCTCTCCCGGCCTCCCTTGATGAGGAAATTATCTCCGGCTTTTGGGCCTAGAACCATTTCCACTACTGACAGCCACGGCCCCTGCCATGGCTCTCAGTGGCAAGGACCATAAGCCTCACACCTTCTTGGCCCAAGGGCCAGGCCTCTTCCAGCCCATTCATCCCATTAGCCTTTATCATTCTACCACTGGATCTCCTAAAGACCATGCATGACCCCAAAGAACAGAAATCACTATCTCAAGCCTGTTGTGCCTAATCATAGCATTTCTACTTCTCTGTAGTTACCCCGGTTCCAAACAGAAAGCAGGATACATGCCTCCCCTTCTTTAGTGCACCCTCCACTCATCTGGGGCAACCCTGTGCTGGTACTCTCTGAATGTCCCAACTTCCTGCCTGCTGCTTTTTTTTTTTTTTTTTGGGGGGGGACAGAGTCTCGCGCTGTTGCCCAGGCTGGAGTGCAGTGACGCGATCTCAGCTCATTGCAACCTCCGCCACCCAGATTAAAGCGATTCACCTGCCTCAGCTTCCCAAGTAGCTGGGATTACAGGTGCCCGCCACCACGCCCAGCTAATTTTTTGTATTTTTAGTACAGATGGGGTTTCACCATGTTAGCCAGGATGGTCTCGATCTCCTGACCTCATGATCCGCCCACCTTGGCCTCCCCAAGTGCTGGGATTACAGGCGTGAACCACTGCACCTGGCCTCTGCCTGCTGCTTTTATCTTCCCTTCCAGTCATGAGAAAGTGGCTCTGACATCATATCCTGTGTTCTTCTCGGCTGTATCTGTGATCTGTTCAGGGGCACTTTTCCAAGTTCTGCCTCACTAGCGTATACAAATACATTTTTTTCTTTCAACAATGTCTGGTTTTTGACACTCAAAGCCCTTGATTTCAAACTATTGTCTTGCTATGAATTAATCCTATTTTGAAATTCTAAGCTAAGGGATGACTTATCCGATCTTGGCTGGGTTTTTTTTTTCTCCCTGTGACTCAATGCATGCCATTGACTCAAGGGGGAAGCCATGGAGACAAAGACTTACTGGGCAGGCAAATATACTGATTTAACGTCTCACAAAGGTTATCTCCATTACATCAGCATAAGGTTCCCAGAGCCAGCTGAAAGGAAACCAACGTCAGTGTGGCAAATGCTACTGAGTTTTCACATTGTAACAGGGGGTGCGCCCGCTGCATGGGAAAATTTCACAGTCCTGAAAGTGAACATGATCAGAATTGAACTACTGATTCCATAACTCTCCAGCCAATTATTGAGGTGCAAACTTGAGTCATTCTGGATTCCTCTCTTTTCTTCACACCTCACATTTAATCCATCTGCAATCAGGGCATCTAATGGAAAGAGGAGCCTTTTTCTAATTTTCACAAAGGCACCGTATGAGCTGGTAGTGGCCTGTTGATGAAACCCTAGGCCAAGCTGCCAGTGTCTGTCACCCGGACTTCTGCCATAGGCTCCTCCCAGATCTCCCCACTTCCGTGTTTGACCTCCTACAATCCATTCTCCACAAAGTAGCCAGATTAAATACAAATGAGATCACACCACTTCCCAGCTTCCTTTCTTTAACTCCTCCTCCAGCTTGTCATCACTCTGATCCGGCTCTGCTTCTTTCATCCTGGCTCCTGTTCAGCCTTATCTCCTTCCAAGCTTTCCCTCTAACTACTTGCCTCTAACCACACTGCCCATCTTGTTGCCTTCAAGTACACGGTACACAAGGCTTGTTTCTATCTCAGGTCCTTTGCACTTACTGTTTCTTTGCTAGCAGAGCTCTTCCCTGGATGCTCACACTGCTGCCTCCTTCACAGCCTTCAGGTCTCAACTCAGATGTCACTGAGCAGCCACACCACACCCCAGGTACCAACTACCATAGTACTCCGCTTTATTTTCTTCATAGTCCTTAGTTCCTGAAATTGTATTATTTATTTGTTTGTTTACATGTTTATTGCATATCCCCCTTCCCTTAGAATGCAACTGCCTTAAACAGGGACTTGTTTTGTCTTTTTCAGCACTGTATTTCTAGCATTAAACAGTTGCCTGGCACATTGTTAACACTCAGTAAATATTTGTGGACTGAAACCAACTAATGTCAACCAGGGGAGGGAAGGAGGAAGACAGTATTTTTTAACTCCACAAGCACCAGTGGATACCATTTTATTTCTTTGCTAGGGAATATTAATTTCCACGTCAGGAAATCATTAAGGTTAATGTGGCTTTCTCGTGAGATACTTAGCTGCAAGACAGAACTAACATCTATATTTATGTCACAGAAAAGCAGTTTTTTCAAATAATCAAGTCAGTCAAAATATAAATTGTTAGCCTTATTTGCCAGGTACAAAATTTGACTGATTTGCATGTATGTTGGTGTGTGCTTCACCTGCTGCAGATCACCTGCTATTTTAGGGTCCCCTGATTGCTAAAAGTTGTTTACTTGATTTCTTTCATTTGAAGTGTGGCTGAGGAGGCAGGCCTGATCAGAGGCAAGTGGTCTAAAGAGAGACAATGTGAAAGATTTTTTTGGGTGTGCTATAAAATAACCACCAACAATCTTTAGGTATTTCTTGGACTTTCGAGACTGAAAACTAAGCTCTCTTTGATAGGTGCTTTAAAATTTGAATAACTGATACACTGGAAAGTCCCGAACAGCTGTACAAACACTGAAGCAAGGACTTTAAAATTCTGCCCTGGGTGCTGGGCATGGTGGCTCACACCTGTAATCCCAGCACTTTTGGAGGCCAAGACAAGAAGATTGCTTAAGCCCAGGAGTTCAAGACCAGCCTGAGCAACATGGCAAAACCCCATTTCTACAAAAAATTAGCTAGGTGTGGTGGCACACATTTGTAGTCCCAGCTCTCTGGGAGGCTGAGGTGAGATGATTGCTTGAGCCCAGGAAGTTGAGGCTGCAGTGAACTGTGATCATCACATCACTGCATTCCAGCCTGGGTGACAGAGTGAGGCCCTATCTCAAAAAAAAAAAAAAATTAAAAAAAAAATCTGCTCTGAGTTACATGTTTTGAATAAAGGTGCAGAAAAATTAAGCCTCATCTTGATGAGAATAAACAAGATCAAACATCCTTCTCCATCCCTGGTTCATAGTGTCCACAATTTCTACCATTAGAGCTCTATATTTTTATCCTGGAGTCCTTTTTTAAAATGCGTCTATTCCTGGCAATCTATTAGACCAATTCATGAAGACACTGAAACTGCTTAGATCCATGTTCCTCCCTATGAGCCCTGAAAGAGTAAGAAAGAGATGCATCAGGGGAGGCTAGATGTACCAACTCTGACTTTGCTGAACCTAGAATGGACCCAGTACAGTACAGTAGAGTACAGTAGTTGTTGAGCCTTTGGATAATGATATTGTGGAGCAAATTATAAGTTTTGCGATGTGAGTTACTTAATCTAAGAAAATAGATTTTTTGGCCGGGTGCGGTGGCTCATGCCTGTAATCTCAGCACTTTGGGAGGCCAAGGTGGGTGGATCATGAGGTCAGGAGTTCAAGACCAGCCTGGCTAACATGGTGAAACCCTGTCTCTACTAAAAATACAAAAAATATATATATTAGTCAGGTGTGGTGGCACGTGCCTGTAGTCCTAGCTACTCGGGAGGCTGAGGTTGCAGTGAGCCGAGATCGTGCCACTGCACTCCAGCCCGAGTGACAGAGTGTAACTCCGTCTAAAAAAAAAAAAAAAGAAAATGGATTTTTTAAAGTTCAAATGTTGCTATGCAATATAAATTTTGATGGATTTTTTTTTCTAGTGAGGGTCCCAACAGGCAACAGATGACACACTTGAATTAGGATAATTTGAGGAGAGTTTATTATTATTTTCTATTTTTTTTTTTTGAGACAGAGTCTCACCCTGTCACCCAGACTGGGGTGCAGTGGGAGAGAGTTTATTTTTAAAGAGACTATTTACAGGAGAGCTGGTGGGGTGTAATGGAAACATAAGGCTAGTCTAGAAACCAGGGGTTAGAAGCCTCAGAATGGCTTATACCCTTAGGCCCTAAGGAGTGATGATCAGAACCTGGAAAGGGAGCGTCATTTGGAGGAGACCACCTTGAGAGGAGCAGTGACCTTTACTCAAGGGACACAAGGCCGGGCGCGGTGGCTCACGCCTGTAATCCCAGCACTTTGGGAGCCGAGGCGGATGGATCACAAGGTCAGGAGTTCAAGACCAGCCTGGCCAAGATGGTGAAACCCCGTCTCTACTAAAAATACAAAAAAAATTAGCCGGGCGTGGTGGCACGCGCCTGTAATCCCAGCTACTCCGGAGGCTGAGGCAGAGAATTGCTTAAACCTGGAGGGGTGGGGGTTGCAGTGAGCCGAGATCGCGCCACTGCACTCCAGCTGGGGTGACAGAGTGAGATTCCATCTCAAAAAAAAAAAAAAAAAAAAAAAAAAGAGTGATCAAGGGACACAAACAGCTAGAGTCAACCTCTCTAGGAAAAAGCCAAGGAAATAAAAACTTTGATCTTGCACTTCTCGCTTTTCTGCCAGAGCTCCTCATTGGCCAAAACCAACTTGAAGCCAAAGGGAGATGGAGCATATTCACATTAGTGGGGCAGAGCGGGAGGTAGAAAAGGGTGGAGAGGAATCTGGAGGAGCATAATGACACCCCCATTCACTCCACAAGAAGCGCTGAGGAAGAGCCATCCACATCTCTCCCTTTCCCACTGCAAGCTTTCAGAGTGAAGCAGTCTTGGGCTGGAAGAGTGGAGAGGATGTATCCTTAAAATCAGATTTGGAGTATGGATTAATATCTTACCAGATTTAGAGTGTGTGTATATATATATACGTGTGTGTGTGTGTGTGTGTATATATATATATATATATATATTTTTTTTTTTTTTTTTTTTTTTTTTGAGATGAGAGTCTTGCTCTGTTGCCTAGGCTGGAGTGCAGTGGTGTGATCTCGGCTCACTGCAACCTCCACCTCCCGGGTTCAAGCGATTCTCCTGCCTCAGCCTCCCGAGTAGCTGGGATTACAGGTGTGTGCCACCACGCCAGGCTGATTTTTGTATTTTTAGTAGAGACAGGGTTTCACCATGTTGGTCAGGCTGGTCTCGAACTCCTGACCTTGTGATCCACCCACCTTGGCCTCTCAAAGTGCTGGGATTACAGGTGTCAGCCACCGCATCCGGCCTGATTAATATCTTACACTGGACATTCTAATCTCCGTATCAAGACTGTGTTTGTAACTGAAAGTGATAGTCTATAGTGATAGCAATCATTATAAGCCAGAAAATTTAAGGGCTTGCCAGAATTTTCATACTAGAACATATCTATAGATGTCTAGATAGATAGATGGATAGACTTTATATATGCAAAGGGAAAATAGGGACAAAAATAACGTTGCTTTTTTTTTTTTTAATTGAGACAGGGTTTTGCTCTGTTACCCAGGCTGGAGTACAGTGGCACAATCTCAGCTCACTTGGCTCACAGCCTCGACCTCTGGGCTCAAGTGATTCTCACACCTCAGCCTCCTGAGTAGATGGGACTATAGGCATGCACCACCACACCGGCTAAGTTTTACATTTTTTTGTAGAGACGAGGTTTCACCATGTTACCCAGGCTAGTCTTGAACTCCTAGGCTCAAGTGATCCACCCGCCTTGGCTTCCCAAAGTGCTACAATTACAGGCGTGAACTGCTGTGCCCAGCCTAAAGTTGCTTTTTTATTACATCAGAGAATTCTTATTCAACATAATGTTTTCCAACTTTCTCACTTTACAGGCAATGAAACTGAATCCGAGAGAGCTTGATTCACATACCCCCATCTCAGCAAGCCACTTCACACCAAAATCCAAACTAGAAGCATAAATTGAGGCATCTATAGGACATGCCACTGTGGGCTTACGCAAGAAGTTAGCACTGTTGCAAATTTCAAAAAAGGTCTAAGGCAAAATTTTAAACAAGGTCTATGAGCTATCTTTGCTGTATCACTTGGCAGCAGACATTACCCTTAGGTCGTGTGGTATCTGGTAGTTGGAGAAGTCTCACTGGCCAAGCCAGGCTTCCTTGTTACAGTGACTTATACCTCTCCTCTGAGGTTTAGACCTTAGTTCTGTGATACAGAAATTCAATTTCATCTTTTCACCCAAGAATAATCAGGTTCCAATGAATTGATGTACTTGTCAACCTCACAAACAGAGTTACTGGTAAATAAAAATGTTCATTCAATTATGCTGAGAAATGTTACTGTCAAAGAAATAAGACTGATATCAGCTAGTCAGCATATTCTCTGGCTGAATTGTTTGGAGGGAAAAATAGATAAATCAGACATTCATTTTCATTCTCAAGAAAATAACTTCAAGTGTAAGTCCCACTGACAGTGGGTCAAAGACATAAATTTCACACATAAATGACAACATATAATAACAATTTGCTTTACTAAGCATATGCTCTGCATTTTTTTTTCTTTTTGGAGATGGAGTCTCGCTCTGTTGCCCAGGCTGGAGTGCAATGGCGCAATCTCAGCTCAGTGCAAGCTGCACCTCCCGGGTTCATGCCATTCTCCTGCCTCAGCCTCCCGAGTAGCTGGGACTAAAGGCATCTGTCACCACGCCCAGCTAATTTTTTTGTATTTTTAGTAGAGACGGGGTTTCACCGTGTTAGCCAGGATGGTCTCGATCTCCGGACCTCGTGATCCGCCCGCCTCGGCCTCCCAGGTTCAAGCGATTCTCCTGCCTCAGCCTCCTTAGTAACTGGGATTGCAGGCATACGCCACCACGCCCAGCTAATTTTGTGTTTTTGGTAGAGATGGGGTTTCTCCATGTTGGTCAGGCTGGTCTCGAACTCCCAACCTCAGGTGATCTGCCTGCCTCAGCCTCCCAAAGTGCTCGGATTACAGGCGTAAGCCACAGCGCCCAGCCATGCCCTGCATTTTTACAAATTCCTTGGTGTTTTGAGGTGCATCCTCCATAGTGTGGTAAAACCTTGGCATCATAAAACTTTGGTTAGACAGAAATTAATTAGAACACTTCATTTAAAAGAATTTCTTTGATGCATCAACTTCTTTCCTCTCAGCTCCAAATCTCTGCACTGCTCTGTTCTGTGATGCTGGAGCTGGGCCCTGTAAACATTTCTCCTTTGCAGCTGGCAGAATGTTAAGCTTTGTCTACAGGGCTGGGAGGCCACTGCAGGAGGAAAGTGCTTCTCCCTTCTTTGTTCCCATGTGATTTTCCTTCTCTTGGGGTACTTGGCAGCCAGTGGGTGCAGGAATCCCAAAAGTGCTCAGCTGCCCAGGGAGTCTCACAGGCAACCCGGAAGGTGGTTTCTTGCATCCTGACGCTGACTTGAAGAACCTCAGTGAACTTCTTTACCATCTAGGAGGTGATAGCTACATCCGAGTGAAGTGACTCCAGTGAAGTCAGTCTTGAAGAGAGGGCTCTTCCAAATTTGTTCCTTCCTTGGGTACTCAGCCGTAGCCCTGGGGCAAGCATTCTCAGTGGGGGTGAAAATTGGTTTTTGTGGGGGTAGGGAGTGTGTGTGAAATAATCTTAGGTTATTCCTCCAAAGGGCCACAGTAGACACACAGATATACTGTGTACCTGTAGAATTAAGGTTTCATGGGGATGTAGGGACAGGTGGTGATAAGGGGCAAAAAATATCTAAAAATATCTCCTTACAGGGGCAAATTTCTTTTTATAAGTTGAGAAACTCTGGTCTAGAGAGTAGCAGCTGCTCTTTATATCCACCATTCTTGTATTCTTAAGAGTTATGTTTATCCCTTAGTAGTTAATCCCATTTCTAGTTAATATACTTTAAATTTTCCCTGTTGGACTTACTGTGTGATTGTCTTCTGGCTGGACCTTGACTGATACAGTGCACTTGACTTTTATGGAAAAAAGGCAAATAATAATTGAAAATATGCTAAAATCAAAGGCTTGAGTTTTTAAAATTCTAGGACATTGTCTTTTTTTTTTTTTTTTTTTTGAGAAGGAGTCTCGCTCTGTTGCCTAGGCTGGAGTGCAGTGGCATGATCTGGGCTCACTGCAACCTCCGCCTCCTGGGTTCAAGCGATTCTCCTGCTTCAGCCTCCCGAGTAGCTGGGACTACAGGCACTTGCCACCACCCCCAGCTAATTTTTGTATTTTTATTAGAGACGGGGTTTCACCATGTTGGCCAGGATGGTCTCAATCTCTTGACCTCGTGATCTGCCCACCTCGGCCTCCCAAAGTGTTAGGATTATAGGCGTGAGCCACCGTGTCCAGCCCTCTAGGACATTTTCTATAGCCTGTAGAGCTCAATCCCCAGCTACTTACATCCCCAGCTACTTACATCTTGCACAGTTTGGAATGATGACATTGGGACCATGACAGATGATGAATGGCCAAAGATAGGTTGCTAGTCTGTACTAGCCTTTCACTAGTACAATGCGTTCTATATGGATACTGAACACATTTTTCGTTTATAACTATTTTATTAAGTTCTTATAAATGCCAAGCTCCATAATAACAATAATAATAATCATCATCATCATTATCATCATCATCATCATCATCATCATCATAACTAACATTTATTGGGCACTTACTATGTGCCAGCACTAATCTAAGCTCTATCACTCTGGTAACAGGGCTGCAAATGAATGGGAAAAAGCTGAAAATATATAAGCCAGGAAGCCAGTTAGGAGGTTGCTATAAAATTCCAGGTATGAGATGACAGTGGCTTGGACTAGGGTGATAGCACGGAGATAGCATGCTGTTGGCTTAGTAAGGCCCAGAGCAGAAAGAGCTTTCTACCCTCTTCAGCCACAAAACAGTCTGTAGCAGAGGGGTCATTCAATCCACTTACCAGAGAAACAGGGCTAGAGAAAGAAACAAAATTTATTTGTTAAGTTCCTACAATATGGCCAGTACTGTGTTACACAACATTAGGGGTACCGAACAATAATCATATATTTATGAGTACCTTATGACTTGGTATACAGCTATAAAATGATAAAGCTAATAGAAGAATATATAGAATATATGTGAGACTTTGGAATGGGAAAGAATTTGGTAAATTAGACCCAAAAAGCACAAGACATGAAATTTTGACTGCACGAAAATTATGGATTTCTGTTCAGTGAAGCCCATCATAAACAAACTTACACAGACAGAGGATAGAGAGAAAGAAAACATTTGGAAGATATTTCACGCCAATAAGGAATTCAAACCCAGAATATACAATAGTGCTCCTTATCTGCAGGGGATACATTCCAAACTTTGCCAAGTGTATGCCTGAAACTGTGGATAGCACCAAACCTTATATATACTATGTTTCTTTCTTTTACATACATACCTCTGATAAAGTTTAATTTATAAATTAAGCACAGTAAGAGATTAACAATAACTAATAATACAATACAACAAATTATAATAATATAATAGCATTACTACTCTTGCAATTTGTGGCCATTATTAAATAAAATAAGAGTGACTTGAACACAAGCATTGAGATACCACAAATTATTCTGAGAACTGGGAGGGCTACTAAGTGACTAAGGGGTGGGCAGCATGTGGATACATGCTAGACAAAGGAATGATAAGGGCCTTGGGCAGGATGGAGCAAGATGGCACAAGATTTTATCTCACTAGTCAAAACGGCATGCAATTTAAAGCTTATGAATTGTTTATTTCTGTAATTTTCCACTTAATATTTCTGGACTAAAGACGGTAGGTAACAAAACTCGGAAAGCAAAACCTCAGATAAGGGGGGACGACTTTATAAGGAACTCCTATAAATCAGATAAAGTACCCAAGACAGACACTGACAAAAAGTATGAATAGCCAACTCTCAGAAGTGGAAAACCAAATGCCTAAGAAGGATTGAAGAGAAGTTCAGTGTCACAAGTAAACAGAAGAATGGAAATTAAAACTATTTGACATACCGCCTTACATTACACCCAATAGATTTATAAAAATTAGAAAGTTGGGAAATCTTGGCAATCTTGGCAAAGGTGTGGGAAACAAAAACCCTCATGTGCTGCTGCCGGGAGTGTACACAGATACAGGTATCCTAGAGAGCACTGTGGCAGTATCTCTCTCTCTCTGTATGTGTGTGTGTGTGTGTGTGTGTGTATTTGTGCACATGCACGCACGTGCATGCTCACTGACAACCTACAATCCAGGAATCCCTCTCCATACAGGTTCATGAAGAAATACACACAAAGATGTCTATCACAGGATTGTTTGTGGTACAAGAGAGTTTGGGGCAGTCTGGGAGTCCACCACTAGGGGCCACGGATATGTTAAGAGGATCGGATGATCATGACATGATCATGACACATAATATGGAATCTTATGCAGCAGTTAGAAGAAATGCGCTAGCTGTGCATAAAGGAACATGAATAGAGCTTAAAAACAGCATTGCATCAAAAAGCAAGAAACAGAATGAGAGCCATTGAACATTACAGATTTAACACATATATTCATAAAGCAGCATTATAGAAAAAACAACCTGGGGGTACGCTCATATCCAAACACTTATTAATACATCAGAGTGACTGCCAATGCTGGCAATCAAGGAGGAAAACAATGAAGTAAAATAAAACAAAAAGGTCCTCTCATGGATGATCACATACAGTGATCTGAGGAAGGCGATTAACTCAAATCTTTGCACTTTAAGTCCAAAAGAAGAAAAAAAGAAAGATCTAAATCCTATCTTCCTTTCTTGAAGCTTTTTCATCCCATAAATGAGATGCAACATCTGATTTTTGAGATAATCCATGTAAACATCTGTGCAACTAGCAACTCAAGGATCATCCATCTAGCTGGTTCTTCCGGGTCTCTGGGGACACTTGAGCAAAGCACACATCCATGAGATGCCAGAGGGTAGAAATAAAACAGAGTGAAGGATACCCTTGTAAACTCAATTCCATAAACCAAAGCCTAAATACGGCCTCATTTATGAAACTAGAAGTGCAGTGTAAGACCAAGAATAAAGAGATTGCAGTGTCAGATCAGTGACCCTAGCGTGGTTATTTCCATCAAACAAAATGGAAAGTTATCTAACAATGAAGCACAGAAAAGAGAAAACAAACAGGTAGTTCTGCGTCATCTGCAAAGACAATGTAGTTGGTAAAGGCAGATTATTTGGCATAATCAGGCAATATAAAATGTATATATGTACATATATATATATATACAATTTTTAAAGTGAGTTGATCTTAGGATTTTGTTCACTTCCAATTGCTTTCAGCCAAACAGGAAACACAAAAGAGCCTGGTTTGATTCCAGAACTCTTCCTTTTTAAGGCTGCCAGGTCTGTCCTCTTGCAGGGAATGAGAGTGAACAAGGCTGAATATTTCTCTGTGTTTCTGAGAAGGGCTTGTCTGACCCAAGTCCTTGCACCTGCATGCACCACCTGTGGCATGAGTCTGTTACCCTTTTTCAGTTTGTTCTTTCTTGTCTGCAACTGTCTGCCTAGACAGATGCATGTTTTCACATGTTTTTCCTTCTCCTTAGCTTTAATACTATAGCCACTCCACTTAAATTACACTCCAAGGTAAGCAGGAATTGGTTTTAAATGGAACCCTGAGAGATGGGGAAGTGAGGAAGGTGGGGGATGACTTCTTGATTCCTTGGTGCTGTATTACCACTTGATTCTTCCTCTGAGTTATCTTTTGTACTTAAAATTCCTTTATTTCGCCATTAAAGTGAGTGAGCCTATAAACTGTACTCACTCTGGATACTTAGGTATTTGAAAATGTTTTTGGCTACCATTTCATTTGGCTAGCATTTTATAGTGGACTCTCCTACAGATTTAACTAAAAGTCTAAGATACCCTGTAGCAGCACATCAATTTAGGGAAAACTAGCTTTAAAATGTATAGAAACTTAAGAGTACATAACTTTAAAAGTATATAAAGACATACTACTAAACTAAAATGATCACAAAATCTTAGAATTTTGTAGGAGAAAAGAACCTTAGCAAGCACTGACCAGTTCTCAGCCTCTTTTTTTTTTTCTGCCTCCATACTGTTTATATTTGCAAATTCTCAGTAACTGGCTTCTACTTAATGAGTCTCACCTGGGAGAACAAACATGCACTGTAGCTTGAAAAGATCACCTCTCTCTTTCCCCATGCCAAGTTCATTAGTTTTCAGAGACGATTTGTTGCTAATTGATGATAAAAGTAATATTGTGATTCATGACTTTCCCTGTTTTTTATCTACCAGCCTGTGCCTCACTTTGAACTGTGCGACATAAGACAGGACCATGGCTGGGCACGGTGCCTTAAGCCAATAATCCCAGCACTTTGGCAGGCCAAGGCGGGCAGATCACATGAGGTCGGGAGTTCAAGACCAGCCTGACCAACATGGAGAAACCCCATCTCTACTAAAAATACAAAATTAGCTGGGTGTGATGGCACACGCCTATAATCCCAGCTACTCAGGAGGCTGAGGCAGGAGAATCGCTTGAACCTGGGAGGTGGAGATTGCAGTGAGCTGAGATGGAGCCATTACACGCCAGCCTGGGCAACAGAGCGAGACTCCATCTCAAAAAAATAAAAATAAAAATAAAAAAAATTTAAAAGACAGGGCCATGAACACAAAACAACTGTGTCTCCATCTGCAGAGAAGCACTGAGTATCTGGACATTGTTTAGTGTCCTTTTTAACCTTATAATTAAATTCCACACTTCCCCTGCTATTGTTTAAAGTATTTAGCACTCAACCAAATGTATTTTTATTGGCTATTAGTACTAAAGTAGTTACTATCTTATCAAAAGCCTATTAACAAAAGCCAAGGCACAATTTTTTCCCATGCAGTCTCTGGCTTTGATTTTTAAAAAAAAATTTTTTAGACATATTCATGTAGAAAAGTTACAGAATACGGATGAACAGAAAAACAGTTTTTTTTAATCTCACCACCTAGAGAAAAGAGCATCTCCCATGTACACTTCCAGTCTTCATTTTCATCTTAAACAAGAATATTTTACTTCAAAAATGTCACCCAAACAGACTTGTGTCTACAAAGGTGAGCTTCTGAGAAACCAACTTCCCTTGTGCAGCAGCAGACTCTGCTTTAGAGGGAAGGAAGCGGCTCACATCCTGACTAACAGGGGGTCATTGTTACTGTCTCAGAATTGGCATAATGCCTTCTTCTTCAGCCAGAAAGACAATTATGTGACAGAAAATCTAAGAGGTGGGCCTGCCTTAGGGGAAAGTGGCTTAAAAGCAAATTTGACTCACATAAAGAGAGTGCTGGGTATTTTCCTTGCTTGCTTTCTCTGTAATTGTTACAACCCAGAAAGACATGGGTTTGAGTCCCAGTTATTCCTTACAAGCCAGGTAACCTTGGATAAGTTACTAAAGTCCTTCTCTGCTACAGTTTCCTCATTTGTTAAATAGGAACAATAATAGTACCAACTTGACTGAGTTCTTGCAAAGACCAGCAAGTTATGTAGGGGCCAAGGGAGAGCTTTCCCCGTGGCCCTCAGAAGGTTTGCTGAAAAACCAACTCAAAAAAGGTAGACTAATTGGAGAAAAGACATTCAAATTTATTTAACGGGAATACACAAGAGCCTTCAGAATGAAGACCAAAACACGCAGGGGAAATTGTCATTTTTATGCTTAGGTTCAACAAAGTATGGCCAGCTGTACAGGAACATGACTGGACAAAAAGGATAAGATCTAATGGCCGGAGTGGGGAAACCCAGCAAGGCCTGTCCGTCTAGATTCTTCTTGGCGTCTCTGAGCACGCATTCCTTCCTTCTGGGTGTGGGACAGGACCCTCTCTGGAACCAGGGTCTTATGTCCTACAGTCAAATAAGGGAGGTCAGATAATTTCTTCATGGCCAGTTTTTATACAGAAAGGTGGAGGGAAAGTTAGAGTAAAATTGTAGGTTTTATGACTAGCTTTGGGGAAAGGGGTTCTGGTTTCTATAACCCACCTTCGGGAAGAGGGATTCTAGTTTCTGCGGCTGGCCTCAGTGGCGAAAGGATTAAGAGACAGGAGGGCAGGAGAAGGTCAAAGAAAAACTTCTGTTTCTGAGGTTGCTTTCTGAGGTCTTTGTTTTAGGGTATTGTTTTCTGAGCCCAAACGGTTCAACAGAGTTTTTAGTGCCTGGCCTGCAGTAGTAAAAAGGTTTCAACAAATGTCAGCAGCGTTATTGTGGTTGTGGATCAGTATGAGGATTATATGAGATACTCTATTTGAAACTCCTGCCACACTTAGGAATTACTATTTCAATAATTAGCATTACAGGGAGGGTTTGTTCTTAACTACTCACCTTTTCACTTGGCCACACTCCCTGTTTTTTTCTTCTAGTCCACTGCTATCTGGTAGCAGTTTCTGTGATGATAAAAATGGTCAATTATCCGTGCTGTCCAACATGGTAGACGCTAGTCACATGTGGCTGTTGAGCTCTTGAAATGTGGCTAGTGCAACTTAGGAACTGAATTTTTCATTTCAATTTTAATTAATTTCAATAGTCCACCTAGTCCCTTGATTTCTGTCTGCTTCTATCCCTGTCTAATCACCCATATTTCCTTTAGGCATAAAGTAGATTCATCTATAGGGACTTCGGTCAATCTCTACTCATTTACGCTAAGTTTTGAATAATGTTTTCTACATAGCACTTTATTGATAAATGATACATACAATCCTACCATTAAGAAATCAGAAACAGACCTGGCACAGTGGCTTATACCTGTAATCCCAACACTTTGGGAGGCCGAGGCAGGTGGATCTCTTGAGGTCAGGAGTTCAAGACCAGCCTGACCAACATGGTGAAACCCCATCTCTAATAAAAATACAAAAAACTCCTATGGGCATGGTGGTGAGCGCCTGTAGTCCCAGTTACTTGGGAGGCTGAGGCACGAGAATTGCTTGAACCTGGAAGGCGAAGGTTGCAATGAGCCAAGATCATGCCACTGCACTCCAGCCTGGGTGACAGAGTGTGATCTTGTCTCAAAAAAATTAAAATTAACAAAAAATTAAAAAGACAAAAAAGAATTCAGAAACAAATTGGATGTGTTTCCAGCATCAAGCTTCTCCACCAAGTCTGCCTTTCCTTTTATTAAGCACTTTGCAAATTTGAATGCAAGTAACTGAATAACCTTAAGAAAACCATTTGGCAGATTAGTTTAAAAGGCTGCGGCCAGGTGCAGTGGTTCAAGCCTGTAGTCCCAGCACTTTGGGAGCCTGAGGCGGGCAGATCATGAGGTCAGGAGATCAAGACCATCCTGGCTAACACGGTGAAACCCCGTCTCTACTAAAAATACAAAAAATTAGCCGGGCATGGTGGTGGGCGCCTGTAGTCCCAGCTACATTGGGAGGCTGAGGCAGGAGGATGGCGTGAACCCGGGAGGTGGAGCTTGCAGCGAGCCGAGATCGCACCACGGCATTCCAGCCTGGGTGACAGAGCAAGACTCCATCTCAAAAAAAAAAAAAAAAAAGAAAAGGCTGCTTTACACATCTGGAATGGAAAGGGGGTACTTGCTATCAAATGCCCTCCTTCACAAAATACAGCAGGGTAATTGTTGATCTGCTTCAATCTGTGTCTCCCTGCTCCAATCTGTGTCTCTCTGTGGGCCCTTGCTCAGAGATGCCACGTGGTGTCTGAACTTGACCAGACTCCCTGAGGGCAGCCACCAGTTTCTTCAGAGGCAGCAGCTGTGGGATTGAGGCCCAGAAGTGAGTTTACACTCCCTTTTCCAGGGCTTAGGATCTCTGCTTCTCTTCCCTCTGTGATAAAGCCAATTTCAACTTCAGGGTCAGGTAATCACTTGACACGTCTATCAAGGAAAAGCAATAAAACCCTAAACAATTTTGCATTAGATCATACTAGCTCTGTCTTCTCTCCCAGGGAAAGGCTGCCACCTGCTGTAAAACATCAGCACTGGGCTTTTCCAAGGTCACTGAACAACCACTTCCTCCCATACAAAATTAACGAAAGCACAACCACACTTGCCTTCACCTCTGCATGTCAAGAGTGTAAAGAGGAGGGCAAACCAGGAGGCACTGATGTAGAACAAGAGGCAAACTCATCCATATGAATGGTGCCCAGAAGGAACTGGCATAGCCATAACTCTGAATACAAGAGCAGCCTCTCTTCAGCAATTAGCAACAAGGTATCACAAATTAGCTAATTCATAGTAACCTTTAGGAAATCTCCCATGACAGCCTCATTATTTCCTCCATCCTTCTAGTTCTGTGTACCTTTATGTATTCTCCACGCCCCTAGCAAGACAGGCAGGTGAAAGGATTTGAGGAGAATAAAAACTGATCATTTTCAGGACAGCATTCCTGAGCCTTGTTCCTGATTTCCTACAAAAATCCCAAGTTGCAGCCAGGCGCAGTGGCCCATGCCTGTAATCCCAGCACTTTGGGAAGCCGAGGCAGGCGGATCACCTGAGGTCAGGAGTTTGAGACAACCCTGGCCAACATGGAGAAACCCCGTCGCTACTAAAAATACAAAAATTAGCCAGGTGTGGTGGCGCATGCCTGTAGTCCCAGCTACTTGGGAGGCTGAGGCAGAATTGCTTGAACCTGGGAGGTGGAGGTTGCAGTGAGCTGAGATCGCACCATTGCACTCCAGCCTGGGCAACAAGAGCGAAACTCCATCTTAAAAAAATATATATATATATTCCCAGGTTGCTCCTTGGGATTTTTGCAGGAGGCCAAAAATGGGAGCAGGCCTAGCACCGTGTCTATCTCATTGCATAAAAGCTTGAATTGTTTGTTTGTTCTGTCTTTGGTGGGGACAATGTGCCCAAGAAAAGGAAGAACATTTCCCAAACTCAGAAAAAAGAAAGCAAAGGCATTTGGGACATGCCACCCCAAAATATGCTACTTTGGTATACTAATTATTTGAAGCTGAAGATACTTGAAAGACAGCAAATGCAGGGAGAGGCTTTCTCTGAACTCTCCCTTACCTGCCTGAAGACAGATCCTCCAAAATGAACTCAGTTGTCATTAATTCCCCTCTCTGGTAGGTTAATCAACCAGGAAGATTGACTATTACAACAGGACAGAAGATTAGAAGTGGACACCACTTCTATTACATCTATAATAGAATATAATAGTTTGCTACAAACGATTCCATCTCCCTAAGGGCTCATTCTTTCCCCCAAATTATTTACCCTCTCCTAAGTTGTCCGTATCCCTCTTCTTCTTTCCCCTACGAAGACAGTATAAGCTCCCAAATCTCACCACTTTTTTGGGTATTCATTTTTTTTTCTCTTGTGATGCCCCATCCATGCAATAAATTTGTATACCTTTTCTCCGGTTAATCTGCGTATTGTCAGTTTGTTTCACAGACTCAAATTTTAAACCTAGGAGGGTAGAGGAAAAGTCTTTCCCTCCCCTGTAAAAGCAAGAATGAGGTGCTAGTATAGGGCCCATCATTTTATGCCCCAGAGCCTCCTCTTCCTTCTCCATTCTCCACTCCCACCCTGAGACCATTCACCATCCATCAGCTACTGTGGTCTACCCCCCAACACAACTTTTAAGAGTAGGTTTTGCTTACCATTATCTTCCTGCAAAGGGTACTCACGACTCTAAACTCCTCTCCCTGAATTGTGCCGTTGTATCTGGGAATTTATCAAACTTCAAGAATTCCTTAGGGATTCCAATGTTGAGTAAACTCAAATATAAACAAGCTGACATTTACAACTAAATATCCAATATCCAAAAAGTTTACAACATAAGAAAAATAAGGCCAAACACCAATAACTTCTAAGCAAAAATAGCCGAAAGACAAATGCCTTGCTGCCTGGTTTTTAGCCTTGTAGAATCCGTGGCATTGTTATGGTTGATACAATTGTAAAATATCTGCAAAACATTTGCCAGCCTCTTGATGAAACTGAGTTATTTTCTTCACTGTAAACCACGGGAGAGCCCCAGATTGCCACTCCAACATCTCCTACCTGTATTCACAAACAGGAAGATGTAGGCTATGAAAGCAGGAAAGGACAAGAATATTTTTGTTGGTGTAAGAGAAGGCTTTTTAAAAGTTGCCTCAACAGCCAAAGAAATGAAATGAAGCCTTGTATTATCTGATCCTTCTACACATTTGTGTGTGTGTGTGTGTGTAGTTTTTCAAATAACTTTTTTTTTTTTTTGAGGTGGAATCTCACTCTTGTCACCCAGACTGGAGTACAATGGCGCGATCTCAGCTCACTGCAACCTCCGCCTTCCAGTTTCAAGCGATTCTCCTGCCTCAGCCTCCCGAGTAGCTGGGATTACAGCCGCCTGCCACCACACCTGGCTAATTTTTGTATTTTTAATAGAGACAGGGTTTCACCATGTTGCCCAGGCTGGTCTCGAACTCCTGACCTTGTGATCTGCCCGCCTCGGCCTCCCAAAGTGTTGGGATTACAGGCATGAGCCACGGTGCCCAGCCTCAAGTAACTTTTAAGGCAACATTTTATTTAAAATTCTGCCTCTTTAACTTTCATTTTTTTTTTTTGCTTCTATAGTTTTTTATTTGCATTCATTTAACACACAATTTTATAATTTACACATTTTTAATGTCTTGAATTATTCCTTTGAGTTGTTATATAAAAATTTACCTAGTTGTTGAAGATTTAGTTTCCTATGTTTTTCATTTTAGTTCATACTGAAATAAATATGTTTGTGGAAAGTGCTTTTCTCCTTACTGCAAGTTAATCTACAATCCATTACAGTGAAGAGCATGTGGCAATGCTCAGCAAATATTATAATTTTGTATAATAAATTATCAAGAATGAGAATATGGGGTAAAACAAACATTGAAACAATTCTGGTGTAAAAAAAAAATCTTGATACAGATTACTAAATAGCTTTCTAAAATAATTCTACTTATTTGCTATGTCAACAGATAAGTTGTTTAACACATTATTTCCATCGATATATCTTTTTAAATCTTATTCATTAAGAAGAGATTAAGGTATGACAAGAATACTGGTTAAATCAAAGGACATAGAGAGTATGAATGAATATGGAGAGTGTGGGTCACATTTTCAATTTTTTTTTTTTTTTTTTTTGAGACATAATTTCGCTCTTGTCTCCCAGGCTAGAGTGCAATGGTGCGATCTTGGCTCACTGCAACATCCACCTCCCAGATTCAAGCAATTCTCCTGCCTCAGCCTCCCGAGTAGCTGGGATTACAGGCGCCTACCACCATGCCCAGCTAATTTTTGTATTTTTAGTAGAGACGGGTTTCGCCATGTTGGCCAGGATGCTCTCGAACTCCTGACCTCAGGTGATCCACCTGCCTTGGCCTCCCAAAGTGCTGGGATTATAGGCATGAGCCACCTTGCCCAACCTCAACTGTTTTTAAAATCTTGACTATAGTTTAATTTTTCATTTAAGTCCGCATTCTAACTTGCAGGGCAGAACATGTAATGGGATCAGTTAACCATCCCAATTTGAACATCTTAAATCTTGGATCAGTTTTAGCCCAAAGGACCAAAGTGGATTTGAATTTGTTATAAGGTGAATTTCCAGCTAGCAGGGAAGGACAAGAGGCCACAGAACTTGGCCATTCAAGGTGTGGTTTGCAGACCAGCTGCGCCAGCACCACCTGGAAGCTTGTTATTAGGTTGGTGCAAAAGTTATTGTGGTTTTTGCCATCAAAACCGCAATTACTTTTGCACCAGCCTAATAGAAATGCACAGTCTTGGGCTTCAGCCCAGAGCAACTGAATCTTAATCTGCATTTCAACAAGAGCTCCAGGTGCTTCTTATGCACATTGAGTTGGAGAAGCCACCTTCTAGACAGTGAAAATTGCTACTGCCAGTTGTCTAAGGGCTTTAGTAGAAAAGATAGTTCACCGTGAATATTAAAACATTAATCTAAAGGTAACAAAAAACCTTCTATAATTTTAATTTGGCTGGTTCTTTTGAAACCATTCTTTATAGTATAGTTCGGCTTTTAAAAAAGTCAAATATAGGCCGGGTGCAGTGGCTCACGTCTGTAATCCCAGCACTTTGGGATGCTGAGGCAGGAGAATCGCTTGAACCCAGGAGGTAGAGGTTGCAGTGAGCTGAGATCGCACCATTGCACTCCAGCTTGGGCAACAAGAAAGAACTCCGTCTCAAAAAAAAAAAAGTCAAATATATTATGGAGAGTTTTAATACAAGCTTCTTTTATTTAAACCATCCTAGCAGATAATGGATTATCTGATTTCTAAAACCAAGCTCCTCAGGACCTAGAAGAGAAAGCTTGGCAGATCAGGAACAAGAAAGTCTGGGGAAGGATGGGTATATGTGAATAGGCACAAAGTGGGCATGAAGATTACATGGTAATGCCTACCAGCAAGCACCATCTACCACCAAAGAGGCACTAAACAACCAGAAGTCAAAATGACACGGCTGGTTGACTTCAGCTAGCTTTCATCATCAGCATCTAGTGCTAATATGTTATATACAAACAGTGTACATGGCCGGGCATGGTCGCTCACGTCTGTAATCCCAGCACTTTGGGAGGCCAAGGCGGGCAGATCATTTGAGGTCAGGATTTTGGGACCAGCCTGACCAACATGGTGAAACCCCATCTCTACCGGAATACAAAAATTAGCCAGGCATGGTGGCAGGCACTTGTAATCTCAACTACTTGGGAGGCTGAGGCAGGAGAATTGATTGAATCCAGGTGACAGAGGTTGCAGTGAGCTGAGATCATGCCACTGCACTTCAGCCTGGGTGACAGAGCAAGACTCCCTTTCAATAATAATAATAAATAAAAATAAACAGCGTACCATCATGGCAGAGTGCAGGGTATGAAAGGTCTTAAAAACATGGGCTCTTGGGAAGTTGAGGCTGCAGTGAGCTGTGATTGCACCACTACACTGTAGCCTGGATGACAGAGTGAGACCCTGTCTCAAAAAGCAAACAAAAAAAGGGGCTCTCTATGGGGTCAGCTGAAACATTAGTTGAAACTGCACCACAGCCCAACTTCTGCCTCTGTCCAATTTTGCCTCTGCTCCATCCCTTCCACAGGTGTTAATCCCAAGAGCAACCCCTAATATGTTTTCTACATGATAATCTCCTTGGAGTCTATTTCTCAACTGACAATGCCAAGTGTTAATAATGATGTGGTACAATTGTTTACAACTGTTAACTCACATACACTGTTGGTGGGAATGTAACTTCGTATAACCATTTTAGAAAACTGAAAGAATCTACTAACACTGAATATAGGAATACCCATGATCTGGTGGTGCAACTCCTACAACAGAAATGCAGACATATGTGCAGCAAAATACTTGTTTAAGAATGATCATAGCAGCATTATTTTCTTTCTTTTATGCTTTTTTTTTTTTTTTTTTTTGAGATGTCCAGGCTGGAGTGCAATGGCTTGATCTCTGCCTCCCAGGTTCAAGCCATTCTTCTGTCTTAGCCTCCTGAGTAGCTGGGATTACAGGTGTGCACCACCACACCCTGCTAATTAGTAGAGACGGGGTTTCACCATGTTGGTCAGGCTGGTCGCGAACTACTGACCTCATGATCCGCCCGCCTCGGCCTCCCAAAGTGTTGGGATTACAGGCGTGAACCACTGCACCTGGCTGCAGCACTATTTTCAATGGCTAAAAAAGAAAGCAACCCAAATACCCATTAACAGTAGAGTTAAAATCTATGGTATATTCATACAATGAAATACTCTAGAGAGTCTTCATAGCATATAGATAATCTACATACTAGATTATAGTAAATACGGTATGTATGAACAAACCACTGCTACATATGACAACATGGATAAGT
This sequence comes from Pan paniscus, assembly GCF_029289425.2. Lineage (NCBI taxonomy): Eukaryota > Metazoa > Chordata > Mammalia > Primates > Hominidae > Pan > Pan paniscus. Next base: position 62,355,641 of record NC_073261.2, read on the forward strand.
CTGACAAACATAATGTTGAGTAAAGTGAGCCAAACACCAAACAATGTGATACCATTTATATATGTAAAGTTTGTAATGCAATTCTATGTACATAAAGTTCAAAAATAGGAAAAACTGATTCAAACTGATAGAAGTCAAGATAGTGCTTAACTTTGAGTAGTGACTGCAAGAAGATGAAAAGGGGGCTTCTAGAGTGTGGTAATATTCTATTTCTTAATATGGGATGTGGTTATATGAGTGTTTTCATTTTGTGAAAATTATTTCAGCAATATAGATATATTTTTAGACAGGGTCTTACTCTGTTACCCAGGCTGGAGTGCAGTGGTGCAATCGTAGCTCATTGTAGCCTCAAACTCCTGGAACTCAAGGGATCCTCCCACCTAGGCCTCCCAAAGTGCTAGGATTACATGCATCTGGCTGAGCCATATATTTTAATGTATATATTACACATCAATAAAATGGCCTTACCTGTTAGAGAAACATTAAAATATTAATGAATGAAATGGTATGATACTTGAGATTTTCTTAGAAAACTTCAGAAAAATAATTAGGCATGGGATAGATGAAACAAAAATATAGACTGCTAATAATTCTTCAAGCTGTGTGATAGTTACATGAAAGTTCACTATTCTACTCTCTCTACTTTTGTGTTTTGGAAGAATGTTTTTATAATAAAAAGCTACAAAAAAAACCCCACAGGTACAATTTTAGTCTTAGGTAGAAAAGGACATAAAACCCAAAAGTCAAAAATGAAAAAAATGTTGATGGCTTTAGCATCCATTCCAGCTCCCTTCCTCCCTGCCTTCCATTGTAAAGGCTACAAAGTGAAATGTTGGCATTGCTAGCCCCCTGGCACTGAGCCTGTCCATATGACCCTTAATGCTAGTTAATGAGATTTAGGCAGAAATATATTCTGCCTACATACATAAGCAATACAAATCAAAATCACAATGAAGTGCCATCCATTTTTCACCTATTAGATTGATAATGATAAAAAATTTGTCACTCCCAACTGTTGTTGACAGTTTGAAGACACATTCTTCTACACTATTGGTGGAAATATAAGTTCATATAAAATCCCTTGGAAGAGTAATTTGGAAGTATCTATCAAAATTCTCCTGAAAGCAACAGCAACATTTGAATGGTAAGAGCAAGAATGGAAAGGAGACAACAGATATGAAGCCTAAGTAGAGTCTAATTTAATTAATTTGTTGACTGAATATGGAGGAAAGGGTCAAACATTACTAGGGGCATTCATAGAAATAAGGAAGTCATACGCACTTGTTCAGGCAAGCACTTAATAATTCAGTTTTTCTGTTACTGCACAATGAAGACAATTTTTTTAATTCTCTCTAGGTCCAGAATCTAGATGTTAATACATATGTTTATATAGAAGATTTGTAATTTCATCAAGTATTAATCTAGGAACTCAAAAGGAAGGAAACAGAATGCCACTTAGCCTTAGCTACAAGTAGGACCTACTCATAAAGAAAACACACTTCAGCTCTCCCTCTCCCTCTCCCTCTCCCTCTCCCCCTCCCCCTCCCCCTCCCTCTCCCTCTCCACGGTCTCCCTCTCCCTCTCTTTCCACAGTCTCCCTCTGATGCCGAGCCGAAGCTGGACTGTACTGCTGCCATCTCGGCTCACTGCACCCTCCCTGCCTGATTCTCCTGCCTCAGCCTGCTGAGTGCCTGCGATTGCAGGTGCGCGCCGCCACGCCTGACTGGTTTTCGTATTTTTTTGGTGGAGACGGGGTTTCGCTGTGTTGGCCGGGCTGGTCTCCAGCTCCTAACCGCGAGTGATCCGCCAGCCTCGGCCTCCCGAGGTGCCGGGATTGCAGACGGAGTCTGGTTCACTCAGTGCTCAATGGTGCCCAGGCTGGAGTGCAGTGGCGTGATCTCAGCTCGCTACAACCTCCACCTCCCCGCCGCCTGCCTTGGCCTCCCAAAGTGCCGAGATTGCAGCCTCTGCCCGGCCGCCACCCCGTCTGGGAAGTGAGGAGCGTCTCTGCCTGGCTGCCCATCGTCTGGGACGTGAGGAGCCCCTCTGCCTGGCTGCCCAGTCTGGAAAGTGAGGAGCGTCTCTGCCCGGCCGCCATCCCATCTAGGAAGTGAGGAGCGCCTCTTCCCGGCCACCATCCCATCTAGGAAGTGAGGAGCGTCTCTGCCCGGCCACCACCCCGTCTGAGAGGTGTACCCAACAGCTCATTGAGAATGGGCCATGATGACAATGGCGGTTTTGTGGAATAGAAAGGGGGGAAAGGTGGGGAAAAGATTGAGAAATCGGATGGTTGCCGTGTCTGTGTAGAAAGAAGTAGACATGGGAGACTTTTCATTTTGTTCTGTACCAAGAAAAATTCTTCTGCCTTGGGATCCTGTTGATCTGTGACCTTACCCCCAACCCTGTGCTCTCTGAAACATGTGCTGTGTCCACTCAGGGTTAAATGGATTAAGGGCGGTGCAAGATGTGCTTTGTTAAACAGATGCTTGAAGGCAGCATGCTGGTTAAGAGTCATCACCACTCCCTAATCTCAAGTACCCAGGGACACAAACACTGCGGAAGGCCGCAGGGTCCTCTGCCTAGGAAAACCAGAGACCTTTGTTCACTTGTTTATCTGCTGACCTTCCCTCCACTATTGTCCTATGACCCTGCCAAATCCCCCTCTCCGAGAAACACCCAAGAATGATCAATTAAAAAAAAAAAAAAAGAAAGAAAACACACTTCAAATAGTGGTAAAAGACTTTTTTTTGCCTGGCCAACCGGCAAAGTTTGTTTTTTTTTTTTTGGGACGGAGTCTTGCTCTGTCACCCAGGCTGGAGTACAGTGGCTCGATCTCGGCTCACCGCAACCTCTTCTTCCTCAGTTCAAGTGATTCTCCTGCCTCAGCCTCCCAAGTAGGTGGGACTACAGGCGCCCGCCACAACACCTGGCTAATTTTGTACTTTTAGTAGAGACGAGGTTTCACCATATTGGCCAGGGTGGCCTCAAACTTCTGACCTTGTGATCCGCCCGTCTCAGCCTCCCAAAGTGCTGGGATTACAGGCATGAGCCACTGCGCCTGGCCAAAGATTTTAAAAAATAACCTAGATTAGCAAAGATGCAGAGAAATGGGTACCGTCATATACTGCTGGTGGGAGTGTGAGTGATTACAACTTTTGGAAGACAATTTTACAGTAGATAGCAAAAACTTTTAAAAAATGTTAGGTCTTTTGATCCAGCAATTCCAACTCTATCTGAAAAGTATATGCAGATATGTTTAAAATAATTTTTTAATCAAAGTAATATATGCATATCGTTGGGTTTTTTTGTTCTGTTTTGTTGTTTTTAGAGAAAAGGTCTGGCTATGTTGCCCAGGCTAGCTTCAAACTCCTGGGCTCAAGAAATCCTCCCAACTAGCCCCAGCCTCTCCAGCAGCTGGGAAAACAGGCATGCACCATCATGTCCTGCTTGCACATGGTATTTTTAAAATTAATTATTCTGGAAGATTTAGATGGGAAAGCAGTGTACCTCTGCTCCATTTCTTACCCATACTGCTCTCCAATCTGCCACTTTCAAGAACGTTTTAGCCATTTCATCTACTACTTAGGTCTTTGTGTTTAAATAATTTGCTCATTCAGGCTTTTTCTTGATTTATCAACTTAAGACATTGTCTATAGACATCCTGTTAAAGTAGTTGAGGATTTCACTCTCTTACTCAATCTCCACTTCCTTTCCCCACTTCCTCTCACTATAGCTTTATCATAATCTTTAAATGTCATAAGGTAGGACTTTTTGGTAAAAACAAAAACTTTTTTTCTTAGGGCAAAAGTGTTTTGATTAATTTGGTAATAAGTATTCACATAATTATGACTATGTAAAGATTTCTAAATATCAAAGGGCTAGCAATATTTTTTTCCAAATCTCCAAACATAAAAACATCCAACAACCTAGCAGTTCCATTTTTTCTCAAGACCTTCCTCTCATATCCCTCTAACTCCTCATCTAATCAGGACTGACTGCTCCATAGACTTGGGGCATGGTTGTCATTCTAGGACTTCCCCCTCACTATCCTCTGTGTTAGCTCTCTCATTTCCTGGACTACTTTTTCTTTCTCAGTTTACTCTCCAGTATTCCTGAAATAGACATTTCCTAAGAAAAGGTACATATAGGTAAAATTTTGAGTCCTTGAATCTCTGAAAATGTCTTTTTTTGAGACAGGGTCTTGCGCTGTTGCCCAGACTGGAGTGCAGAGGCACGATTATGGCTCATTGCAGCACCCATCTCCCAGGCTCAGGTGATCCTCCCACCTCAGTCTCCAGTGTAGCCGGGGCTTCAGGTGCACGGCCCACCATGCCTAGCTAATTTTTTTTTTTTGTATTTGTAAAGACACAGTTTTGCCATGTTGCCCAGGCTGGTCTCGAACTGCTGAGCTCAAGCCATTCACCAGCCTTAGCCTCTCAAAGTCCTGGGATTACAGGCATGAGCCACCACACCCGGCCAAAATGTCTTTATTCTATCCTCATACTTTATTGGTGGTTTGGTTGGATCTAAAATTCTTAGCTAAACCTAATTTCTCTTCAGAATATTGAAGATAATAGTCCTTTGCTTTCTAGAATTCAGTGACAATGTTGAGAAGCATGAGGTTATTGTTTCTCCTTTCTTTTGATCTGATCCTTTTTCTTCTCTTTGGAAGCTTTGATGGTGTTTATTCCCAGTGCTGTAGTTTTTTTCTTCTTCATTTTTGTTCGATACTCTCTGGACCTCCTACTGGCTAAACAATAGAATTTCTGATTGATTCTTTAAGTCTCTTACCTTTTTTCTCCAGTGTTCCATCTCTTTGTTTCCTTGTTTGACTTTCTGGGAGATGTCATCAATGTTCTCATGCTTTTCTTTTCTGCTTTTAAATTCAGTGATTGTATTGTAAATTCCCAAATGCTTTTTAAAAATAATTTTCTTCAGTACCCTGCATCATCTTGGTTTCCTCTGAGTTCCGTTTTGGTTCATTTGTTACCTTTGATACTGTGAGCTTTTCCCAATTACCTGGTGATTCTTGGGTTTTTGTTCTTTTTGTATGTGTGTTTACATGACAGAAATAAACTAAAAAGATATATTGGAAGGCCTTGCTGGAGTGAGGAGGACAGGTCAAATGGTGGGTTTCACTTATGGTGATCGGTTGGTACACCAGTCTTTTTATTGGCCGACTACCAAATGTCAGTACAAGAAAGTAAAGCAACTTAGTTTCTCCATAGAAGAAACTAAATTCTCCCATCTTAAGTTGCATTTTGTGAGCAAGGTGTAGAAATGAGTCTGACCGTCCACCGTTCAGCCAGAACATTTAGGCTGATGCAGCCAAGGTAATTCAGGTTAGATGTCTGTAACATGTATATCTGCATTAAAAAATAGTCTGAAAGTACATATACCAAAATGTTAAACTAGTTATCTCTTAGTTGTGGATTCATGGGTTATTTAAATTCTCTTTTTTTCTTATCTAAATTTTCTAATTTTTCTACAAAATTAACTATTTGATTTTTTAAAGTATTTGAATAAAATCAAACCATAAAAAACACCCAATTTCTTAAATGGACAAAAGATTTCAACAGATATTTCATCAAAGAAGAGATACAGATAGCAAAATAAGTACATGAAAAGATGCACAAAACCTTTTGTAATTAGAGAAAAACAAATGAAAACCACAATGAGATACTACTATATACTCATTAGAATGGCTTTTTTGAAACAACACATATACTACCAAGTGCTGGTAATGGTGTAGAGCAATTTTCATACATTGTTGATGGGAATGCAAAATGGTACAGCCACTTTGGAAAGCAGTTGGCAGTTTTCATGAGGTTAAACACATACCACATGGCCAATAATCCTACTCCTAGATATTTACCAAAGAAAAATGAAAGCATATGTTCATACAAAAAATTGTACGTGAATATTTACAGTAGATTTATTCATAATAGCCAGAACCTGGAAACAACCCAAATATCCTTCAACTGTATGATATTCCTTTGATATTCCATAGTATGAATATCTCCATACTATGGAATACTACTCAACAATGAAAATAAATTAACTATTGATACATATTACAACAATATGAATAAATCTCAAATGCATTATGTTAAGTGAAAGAAGCCAGACTCAAAAGGCTGTATTCTTTCTAGTTCCATTTATATGACATTCTGGAAAAGCAAAACTATAGGGACATAGGACAGATAGGTGGTTGCCAGGGGTCAGGGACAAAGGGACAAGCTAACAAAAGGACAGTATGAGAGAATTTTTTGAGTGATGGCACTTTCTGTTTCTTGATTATATGACTCTATGCATTTGTAAAAACACATGGTGTCATGTGCTAAAATGAGTGACTTTTACTGTATAGAAATTTTTTGGGCCAGGCGAGGTGGCTCACACCTGTAATCCCAGCACTTTGGGAGGCCGAGGTGGGCGGATCATCTGAGGTCAGGCGTTCAAGACCAGCCTGGCCAACATGGCGAAACCCCGTCTCTACTAAAAAATCCAAAAATTAGCTGGGCATGGTGGCAGGCGCCTGTAATCCCAGTTACTTGGGATGCTGAGGCAGGGAGAATTTCTTGAACCTGGGTGGCAGAAGCTGCAGTGAGACGAGATCACACCACTGCACTCCAGCCTGGGTGACAGAGCGAGGCTCCATCTAAAAAAAAAAAAAAAAAGAAATTTTAAAAAATACAAATATAAAAAACATTGTGTATTAAAATTACAACTTACAAAACTCTTAAATTAGAAGCTAAATATTTCAGAAGGATCCTATGTATGGTTCCTCTAAATAGCAAGATCCCTCTGGCATTAAAATATAATGAAATTTGGCTGGGCACGGTGGCTCACGCCTGTAATCTCAGCACTTTGGGAGGCCGAGTCAGGTGGATCATGAGGTCAGGAGTACGAGGCCAGCCTGGCCAACGTAGTGAAACCCCGTCTCTACTAAAAATACAAAAATTAGCTGGGTGTGGTGGCACACACCTGCAGTCCCAGCTACTCAGGAGGCTGAGGCAGGAGAATCACTTGAACCTGGGAGGCGGAGGTTATGGTGAGCCGAGATCACGCCACTGCACTCCAGCCTGGGCAACAGAGCGAGACTTCATCTCAAAACAAACAAACAAAGAAACAAACAAAAAAAAAATATATGAAATTTATAAAATTTATAAAATGTATAAAATTAACTCACACATAAAGATTCTGGCACATATCTATTGTACACTGTCTGAACACTGGCAATGCTGAGCCCATGAAGTCATAAGAACTGCATCTTTATCCTTGGAAAAGATGAGACATTGGTCAAAGAGAACCTGATGTGACAAAGTGAAATTAATACAACTCCATTCCTACTATTCCATTAATTAAACACATATTTATAATTATTTATAAATATTTGTTCGTTGCTTATTATATAAAAGCTTATGACAATGCAGAGAATACAGAGATAAATAATGAATCATATGCAAAGATCTAGTAAGGGAAACTAACCACATAATAAGTCACATAGCCACATTACTAGGCAGGAAATGACTAGTGCTGCATGAGAGGTATGGAGGAGGGATTCAGAGTAGAAGATTACTCTTTCTTAGTAGTGAGGTCAGAGATTGCTGTTTGCACTACACTGCATTTTTAAAAGGGTATTTGAAGAAGAGGTCAAATTTGAATATGCAGAATTGGGCATGTGGGAGCTGGGAAGGAGCCCAGGGAAGGCAATTCAAGCAAAAAAGAAAAAACAAAATGAAACTCATATAATTTTTCTTACAAATAATGGGGAAGTAGCTGTAAACATACTAGCTATTATCCTTATCATCATCATCATTATGTGGACACTATGTGACACATGGGCCACTTTGCCCACCATGTTAATTTGCTCCCAACCTTACTTATTGTACTAGCCATTGTGTTCTTCCAGCAGAATCTTCAGTGTTAGCCCAGAAGTTCTTGGGGTCTAATCACCTGAAACATGATTTTGTTGACTCTATCGCTAAACGTTAAAATGTGTGATTATTCAGTAAAAAATATATATCTTCTGTCACTTTTTTTCCCCATGATTCCTTTGCCATTGTGAATAATATCCTCTTAAAATGCCACATAAAATCATACATCTCTGGTATTCTCATTAATACTAAAATGTATTTTAAATTCTCTTGTTCCTATATTCAACCAGATAAAAAGGAGGAACAGATCAATTTTCACATGCCCTCTGTAATTGCAATTTTCAGTACTTCAACCATGTCCCTTTATACTCTTTTCTATTTTGCAGGCTAAATAATCACTTTGAGTCAGTTGCCGCAGTGAAACTTGAAACCTGATCATTGAAGAAGCCTGCAAGTTAGCAGAAAACAAGTCATACCAGGATCTGCTGCTCCAGCTGCATATTGAAGATTCAAGTCTGTTTAAAAATACCCTTATGTTTCTAGTTAGTTTCATTGCTATAATATAATTCAAGCCTTAAATAACTTACCAAAGTTGTTTTCTTGAAGAATATTATATATTCATACCTACCTATAACTTCTAGGTGGCTCACCATAATCTTATAAGATTATAGTGATGTGATATATAACTATATAGTGATATGATATATGATATAGTAATGATGTATAACTATAATCTTATAAGACTATAGTGATATGATATACAACACTGCTTAAGCATAATTTGTGGGAAATGACCTGCTGGTTACATGAATTTTCTGGTTAAGCCCTTTTATCTTTCAATCTTGTCACATGATTCAGGATTTTGAGTTGCTTCGTTTCTGAAAATGATGCTGTTATTGAGAGCAGAACCTATGCTGCTAGATGCTGTTTTGATATTATTTTGCTGCTGTTTCATTTGTTGTTGTCATTTGTCTCTATTAAGGGCAGATCCTTTCCTCTTCTCTCTTCTCTCTGTCTCTTCTCTCTCTCTCTCCCTTTTTCTGTCTGCTTTATGTATGTGTGTGTGTGTGTGTGTGTGTGTGTGTGTATAATTGAGGTGCCAATTAATACAAGTTAATCGGGTTCTGATTAACTTGGGGTTTTACTATTAGCAGGCCAAATTACCTCACCCCTAGAAACACCTGGAATATATTCCCTTCTTTTTCTTGTCCCAGTCACTATTCCTTCTTAATGAAAACAAAACAAAACTTATTCACAAAGCCATGTCTCCCAACTACTTGTGAAAACCCATTGTTAACAGCTATCAAAAGCCCATTTATACTTAAATTTGCCAAGTTGATATTTGGTAGTTCTGAATATATAAAACCCCTTTGGTTATCAAGAGAGAATACAGCCTATATTAGTTTGTTCTCATGCTGCTATGAAGAAATGCCGGAAACTGGGTAATTTACAAAGGAAAGAGGTTTAAGTGACTCACAGTTCCACAGGGCTGGGGAGGCCTCAGAAAACTTACAATCATGGTGAAGGGGGAAGCAAACACGTCCTTCTTCACATGGCAGCAGGAAAGAGAAGAATGAGAGCCAAGTGAAGGGGGAAGTCTCTTATAAAATTATCAGATCTCGTGAGAACTTACTACCATCAGAATAGCATGGGGGAAAATGTCCCCACGATTCAATTACCTCCTACTGGGTCCCTCCCACGACATGTGGGGATTATGGGAACTACAATTCAAGATGAGACTTGGGTGGGGACACAGCCAAACCACATCACAGCCTATAAGGTATGAAGAAATAGGGCAGATCTAACAATGATTTGCACAGTCCTAAGCCCTAGACAGTGGGGGAAATTGTTGGCATACCAAAAAGTCACCACTACCACCATTAATTTATTCAGCAAATTTGTAAAAAGTCTACTATGTGCAAATCACTATACTAAGGGCCATAAAGAGGACAAGGCATGATCTAGTAGTTTAATATGGAGACTAATAGTTTGAGCAGAGCTAGTATGTCACACATGCCATGTTCATGGTTCAGGAAATAATATGACAATTCAAAGGAGGATGATGTCACTTCTGGGTATGTGATAAAGGAAAATTTTGTAAAAGAGATGATGTCTGAGCTGATCCTTGAAGAAGGTGTAAGAGTTTAGTAAGCAGAGTTGACAGAGTCCAGTGAAAACAAAGAGGCAGGAAAGCCCAAGTCTGTTCAGGGGCTGTGAGGAAAGATGCGTGAACGAGAAAAATGACAAAAAGGGTTAGAAAGGCAGGTAGGATTCAATCAGGGAAAACTACTCCCAGCTAGATTTTGAACCTTATTCCAAATAAATGAACAGTTTTGACCAAAGCCCTGGTCAAAGGCTCAGACTTTTTATCAGATAGATTTGAGCTCCAATCCTGATTCTACTTACTATTTATGACCTTGAGCAAGTCACCTACCTTACCTCTCTAAGCCTCAGGTTGATCACCTCTATCTCACAGGGCTGCTATCAGGTTTAAGTGTAACTGGGATATGAAACACTCACTCATTCTGAAAATATTTACTGACCCTTCACTGTATATGTCCCAGACACTGAGCTTTGTAGTGCTAATACAGAGATAAAGGTAGAAACCCTTCCTTCAAGGAACACATGAGCCAATGCGTAAGGCAGATAAGTAAACAGAAAACTACAATACAGTATGAGTAAGCACACGGGCAGAGGTGTTCAATAACTCAGATCAGGGGTGGGGGTGGTAAAGAAAACTGACCAGAGGAGGTACTCCCTGAGGCATCTCAAAGGATCCTTTGAAGAGGGATAGAAATAGAACTTACTTTCTAAGGTCTGATTATTTTTATTAGCCTTTACATTAACATGCAGTTTCTAGCAGAAACAAACATTTAAAACTCTAAATAAATTTTTGTTGTTATTGTTATTCACTTTCATCTGTCTGGTTAATTGTTTTTGTCTTATTTCAAAGTCAGAAAAATAGAGATGGAGTAGGAGAGAGTACCCTATTTCTCAGGTGACTAAAGAGTAGAAGAAAAGAGTCCATTTGCAATCATGATAGCAGTGGAAGAGCCAAATCCCTGGGACATGTGATAAAATGAAGGAATTAAAGGGAAGTTAGCTTAACACGAAGTAGGAAATCCAGGTTCTCATTTGCAGGAGATCTGTTACAGACATTTGTTGGGTTTACAACCCATATTTATTTCCTCTTTTGAGACAGGGTCACAGTTTTGTTTTGTTTGAATCTTTACCTATTTTTATTATACGTGTTCTGGTGAAGCTGACTCCATTTGACTCTGGCTTCATGAGTTGGCTGTGATTCAGGCTTGGCCAATTAGAGTCTCACACTGGCCACTGTGATTGGATCAGAGATGAAGGCATGCTCCAATTAGAGCCAGTCAGAGGCAATGTGGGACTTTTGCTGAACTCCTAAGACAAGTATGCCTTGACTTCTACTTGTTTGAACGTGGGAAGTTGTAGACTAGGAGCTGCTGGTCGCTACTTTGCCACCACTTGCAGCCTTAGATTGAAGCCAGTCAACAGGGAGGAGAGCAGGGATCCTCATAGAAGAATGTAAAGTCCATGGAGGCAGGAAGCTTGGCTTTATTTTGAAATCTTTTTTTATTGACACATCATTCACATACAGAAAAAAAATGTACAAAACAAATGTTTGGGTCAAAAATTATTACAAAATGAATACACCCATTTGTCTACCACCTAGATGAAGAAATAGAACATTACCCCCTCATGCTTCTCCCAATCACTATACCTTCTCTCCTGCTAACTAATAACATCATAGTTTGACAGTTTTTTAAGTTATATAGATAAATGGAATATATACTTGCATGTCTGGCTTCTGTCACTCAACATTATTGTAAATGTCTTTGGTACATATATGCCTTCATTTCTATTGAATATATTCCTGAGGATAGAATTGCTGGATCCTGGAGTATACAAATGTTCTGCTTTAGAAGATTATTGCCAAATTATCTTCTGAAGTTATTGTATCAACTTACTCTCCTACCCTAGTGTGTACCTGTTATTGCATATCCTAGGCAACATTTGGTGTTATAAGTCTTTAAACATGAATGTACAGTATATCATATTGCACTTTCCTAATTACTAATGAGGCTGAATACCCTTTCATATGTTTAGTGGCCATTTGTATGTCCTTTTTTGTGGAGTACCTATTCAAGCGTCTATTGAGTTACCCATTTTTTTTTCTTTTTTGATTTGTAGGAGATATTAAAATTTTTATCTTTTAAAATATCCTGAATATAAGGCCTTTTTAGCTACAGGTGTTGCAAATACCTTCTCCCACTGGGCTTGCCTTTTTATTCTCTTAATGCTGCCATTGGACAAACATGTTACTAATTTTTTTTTTTTTTTTTTGAGACAGAGTCTCGCTCTGTCACCCAGGCTGGAGTGCAGTGGCACAATCTCGCCTCACTGCAACCTCTGCCTCCTGGGTTCATGCCATTCTCCTGCCTCAGCCTTCCGAGTAGCTGGGACTACAGGCGCCCGCCACCACGCCCAGCTAATTTTTGTATTTTTAGTAGAGATGGGGTTTCAACATGTTGGCTAGGATGATCTCGATCTCTTGACCTCATGATCCACCCACCTCAGCCTCCCAAAGTGCTGGGATTACAGGCATGAGCCACAGTGCCCAGCCTTCTTCTCAATTCTTACATTGTTAAAAATGTCTTTTTCTTGAATTGTTGCACTGACTAGAACCTCCAGTGCAATGCTGAAAAGAAGCAGTGATAGTGGACTTGCTTGTCTTTTGTACCACTGCATCTCTAGTGTCTAAAATGGAGCATGGGACTCAGTAGCTTTTCAATAAATATTTTTAAATGAATGACAGTAAAGCTGAGAGAAGGGGGAAGATTGGTTCCTGCTTGATCATTTAAGCTTCCAGATCCCACCATGTCTTAAGTCATCCCTAACCTTGGACTTCTTAATGACATGAAGCAATAAATTTGTTCTCCCTTTTTATGTTGTTTTCACCACGTTAGCCAGGATGGTCTCAATCTCTTGACCTCATGATCTGCCAGCCTTGGCTGCCCAAAGTCCTGGGATTAGAGGCGTGAGCCACTGCACCCAACCGGAATCATCTTTAATCCCTACCCATTTCTTAGCTTCTTTGTCCAGCCAATCACCCAGTACTGTCAATTCTGTCTCCAAGGATATCTCTTCAATCTGTTGTTATGGACTGAATGTTTGTGTCCCACCACCCAAATTCATATGTTGAAGCCCTAACCCTCACTGTAATGGTATTTGGAGATGAGACTTTGGAAGGTAATTAGGTTTAGAAAGGGTCAGGATGGTGGGACTCCCTTGAAGGGATTAATGTCTTTATAAGAACAGGAGGAGACGGATGTTTCTCTCTCTCTCTACTATGTGAGGACATAGGTAGAAGGCAGCCATCTACAAGCCAGGAAGACAGCCCTCACCAGAAACCTGACCATACAGGCACCCTGAGTTCAGCCTCTGGAACTGTGAGAAATAAATTTCTGGTGTTTAAGCCAACCAGTCTATGGTATTTTGTTACGGCAACCCAAGCCAACGAAGACATCTGTCTAACTGGTCTTAGTCTTTACCTGACACCTGGACCCCTTGGATAACCTTCTAATTGCAGGTGCCACACCTTCTTTTGGTCATCTCCACTAATTCACTTTCCACATAGTGGGTCAAACCGATCTTTTAAAAACATGCTTATGTCACCTCATTGCCCAAAGCCCTATTATAGTTTATAATAAAGCTCAAACTCCACCAAGACCTACACCTTCTTGTATGCTCTGGCTTTGGCCCAATTGTCTCATTTAATGCCAGCCACATTGGTCCTTTGTTTCCTCTACTAGCCTACTAGTTCTTCATGCCTCAGAGCCTCTTTCTGCTGGCTGTTTCCTCTTCACCACCACTACTCCTCTTCCCTGACCAACTCCTATTCATTTTTCAGTTTAAATGTTGCTTTCTTGGGCAAGGATTCTCTGTTTATCTATGTTAAATTATACTCAGCTTGACAAGCTCTCCTAACTTCTGCCTTCTCATGATACATATCCTAACTATTGTCGAACAATTCCTATAATTGTTTAATGTCTCTCTTCTCACTCCAGATTGTAAGTTCTATGACAGCATGAACGGAACCAGTCTTGCTTACTGCTAGCTTATAGGACCCAGAACGCCCTTGATAAATATCCATTGAGTGTGAATGGATATCTGGATATTTATTTGAGAATGAGGATGTGTGCTGGGGGTTAAGGAGTTCTTGTGTAGAAATATTTTTCCTACCTCTTCATTACAATAAAAGATTTAGAATGAGAATCATAATATTGGTTCCACCATTAAGGGGAATCATAATTTTGACAAAATTTAACCTCATTCTGGGGGCAAGTAGTGAGTAACTGAGGTAGCCACCAATATACTAGAGCAAAATATAGGTAGGTCGGCAGGCAGTAAAGAATCAGCAATTTCCTTCTTGGATGCCATTAACCAGAGAGATATGCTGACCACCTGGAATCAAAGCAGCACTCCACTGGCATGCATGAGTGAGCCAGTTTAATCATAAAGACAAAGCCATTTATACAAGCTTTTTGTTTGCTCATTGATTTGATGTATGCTTGTTGTAGAGCTCTGCAGGGGGAAAAACTGTCAGTAGCCTGACTTTCAATTTGTAATAGACACAGAAATACGTATGCTTTGTAAATGTGTCCTTTATGCTCATTTTACCATTTCTTTTGCTATGCATACTGATCTGCAAAGTAAAGTTGGGACAAACTTAGAAGAATAGAAATAGGCTTTTGCATATTTATGAAGGAAGAATACACGAAAATAGGCTATACATTTTCTAAAATACTGGATTCTTGCAACCAAACAAGAGATCTATGTTTGGACTCAAGAACTGGTAAAGAGTATTTAAAATAATAAATTAATGTATGTTGATTATTTCCTAAGTTATTAAACATCTGTTACCAAGCAAAATCTTTCCTACAAGATGGTTTTTTCTTACAAGTAATGAAAAACTTCATATTTTAGTGAAAGTTCTAACTTTTCCTTTGGGGACAGTGAGAGGAGAATACAATTTTTTTTTTAATTCAAGTAATAATTTCAGTTAACATAATTCTTACTTTTTCAGGTATTTGTTGTTATAGCATTTCCTCAGTATAGTGCGAGGCAAAGATCACTAGTCTTAATGTCCTTAAACCCGGGTTCTGATTGGAAATCAGCTGCCACCACTAAAACATGATCTGTCTCAGCCCTCGTCTGTCAAATGAGAGGCATCTGCTGTTCTAAAAGTCTGATTTCAGTGTTTTCTTTCTTTTGAGTTTATTAATTCTATTTTATATATTGGCTTAAAAGCTATTAAATAAAAGCATGGAAGGGAAAAAAATGCTGTTCTAAATATAAAGTTAGATTTTTGGAAGTAAGACTTCTACATTGAAACCAGATTCTGATTGAGAACTTTTTATTAGAGCTCAGGAATTCATAGCAGTAAAGAGAGTAAAAAAATACAGATGTTTCACTGCCTGGTGTAAAGGGAACCAAAATGACCAGACAGTGGCATGAGAATTAAATGACCTTTATAATGCATTTTGGTATCCAGGAAAATCCATTACATAATTGCAATCCATTCTTATATTAATCTCTTACTTTGGATTATGTTGTTAAATTTGCCTAGTTTTATGATGCTCAGGGTTGTTTTGTCTCTATTTGGCTTGCAAAATTTTCCTCACTGCTTGATTTTTATTTTTTTCCATTTAAAAATGTTATATAGTGGGGTAAGAATTTGTATGCCTTGTATTTCTACCCCTTAGGGGGTTCTACCTGAGCAACGGCTGGTGTTGTCGCATACCCAGTTCATGTATAAGGTGGTTCTTGAGAAAATCCTTTAGGAGGCCAACCCTGGCTTCTGTTTTTCTGGCAATGTATGGCTTCTAAATTGCCCACAATTTTCCTGAGAAGTTTTAAACAAAATTTCTCCTCTCCTGAGATAAGTTTTAAATGAGAGTTTTTTTTTCCTGGCTGGGTGCCCCAGCACTTTGGGAGGCCGAGGTGGGCAGATCACCTGAGGTCAGGAGTTTGAGACCAGCCTGGCCAACATGGCGAAACCCATCTCCATTAAAAATACAAAAAAATTAGCTGGGCATGGTGGTACGTGCCTGTGGTCCCAGCTGCTCAGGAGGCCAAGGCAGGAGAATCGCTTGAACCCAGAAGGCGGAGGTTGCAGTGAGCTGAGATCACGCCACTGCACTCCAGCCTGGGCAACAGAGCGAGACTTTGTATCAAAAAAAAAATGCTTTTTTCCTAGTAAATGTTTGACTGTTATATCCTTATACTTCTACTTCATTACAGAATTGCATATTTAAAACATTTTTCTAAACATTATTACTTAAATTACTCCAAATGTAAAATGAGCCAAGAGTATCATCTTGATCATAAATATAATAAATTAATAGTGGCTTACAAAAATCTTGAGTCCTATAACATATCAATGGCAAGTTGTTTTCAAGATATTAGACTAACTGGTTATTTATTCTGCTTAGTGCATGAAAGAAAGTGGTGTATACTTATAACAGCTAGTTTTTTTTTTAGTCATTCATTCATTATTTCAAGTATTTATTGAACTCTTACTTTGAACAGGCACTGTTCCAGGTGTTGGGTGGTAAAGTGGTAAGCAAAACAGAAAAAAATCCTTGCCCTCAAAAGAGCTTGCATTAATGTTAGGGACAGATAAACAATAAATAAGTAAAACATATGGAGGGTTAGATAATAATAAAGGCTAAGAGGTGAAAGTGGAAAAGCAGTTAAAGCCTAGTGTTGTAATGAGAAATATGCATGTCAAGAAATGCCTCACTGAGAAGGTGACATTTGAATGAAGACCTGAAGGAAGTAAGGGAGTTAGCTATGCGGACAACTGGGGAAATTCCAGGCAGAGAGAGGTCCAAGTGCAAATGCTCTAGGGCAGGGCCATGTCTGGTGTTTCCCAGGAATCGTGAGGAGTTCAGTTGTCAGAAATAGGGGGAGCAGGAGCAGATAAAGTCAGAGAGGTAACAGTGGGATGAGATCACCTAGGGCCTTGCAAGAACTTTAACTTTTCTCTGAATGAGATGGGAGCTTCTGGAGGAATGACCTGATCTGACTTAAGTTTCAACAGGAGCAAGCTGACTATTGTTTTGAGAATAGACTGGTGGGGTCGGGGGAAGAAGGCAGAAATGGGGAGATGGCCTAGAAGACTTTTGCAAAAATCCAGGCAAGTAGGATCATTGCACTGCACAACTCCAAGAAGCATCATTCACCCTGCCGTCTGTATGAACGGTGCCTTCGGTAATAAGCAGTATATTATAGTCCAACAGCCACAGTCAGGGGCCCCGCGGGCAAGATGGCTTGGATCAGACTGGATGCAGTGTGAATGGTGAGAAGTCTTTAGTCTAGATATATTTCAAAGGTAGAAATAACAGAATTTGCTGACAAATTAGATGTGGTACATGAAAGTCAAGAATGATTTCAAGGTTGCCCACTAGTTTTATACATTATTAAAATTCATTATGCCAAATACCATTTACTAAGGATGGGTAATTCATAATTATTTTAATTCAACAAGCATCTACTGAAAGTCTACTATGTAGTATACTGTTCCAGATTCTGTAGGGAAATTTTTTAAAAGTACGCTGCAACAACAACAGAAAATCCTACCCTGGAAGTAGTTACAATTTAGTTCATTAGACATATTCTCCATAGAATAAAGAACCAAATACTGTATAAAGCAACATAAAGCAAAAATATGATAGCAGGACTAACAAAATGGTATATATAACTACTTTTCTAGGGAAATTGTTCAATTTGAAAGTAATCTTGTATTTGTCAAGATATGCCCATATCCTCTGTTCTACTCAACAATGTAGTCATTATTTTCCTATAGGAACATGACTCCTGTGTTTTCCATTCAAAATAGTTATTGAACTCTTACTTTGTACCAGGCATGGTACAGACACGTACCAGATATGCTCTGTGGTTGACTCCTGCTCCAGCAGGAAGTATATAAAAGGCTTCATGTTTGAAGTACGAATTATTTGTTTCATGTGCTCTTCTGTTGTGTCTTGGGTTGCATTTTTCGGTTTGATTGAGAATTCATAATTTTACCTTGGCCCCTAGTTCCTATTTGTCTAGTTTCTGACCTGTCAATGTTCTCTCTCTTTCTCTCTCTCCCTTTCTCTCTCTGTCTCTGTCTCTCTCTCTCTCTCTATATATATATATATAACTTTTTAAAATTATTTTAAGAGATGAGGTCTCACTATATGGCCCAGGTTGGTCTCAAACTCCTGGGCTCACGTGATCCTCCCACCTTGGCCTCCCAAAGTGCTAGGATTACAGGCATGAGCCACCACACTTGGCTTTGACTTGCCGATTTTTATACCTTCTGACCACTGGTCTTACTTGCAGCCCATGGGCTTATAAGGACTTTTGAGATCTTGTGGCTTCTCATGCCTCACCTCAACCACCTCATTCATAGTCAAATCTTGCCCCTTCCTATTTTACGGGTTTCATTAAAACAGCTTTCCTAATAATAATGATATAGTGAAGATTATAATAATAATTATGATAGTTAACATTTTAAAGTACCAACTATGAACTAAGCATTAAATTATGCTATTTAAGTACAATCGTCCCTCAGTATCTGAGGACGATTGGTTCAGGGACTACCCCCTCCTCTGCAGTTACCAAAATCAGGGATTTGAGTAAGTCTTTTATATAAAATGGCAAAGTACTTGCATATAACCTACACACATCCTCCCAGATACTTTAAATCATCTCTAGATTACTTATACTACCTAATGCAATGTAAATGCAATGTAAATAGTTGTTATACTGTATTGTTTTTTATTGGTATTTTTTATTGTTTTTAAATATATATATATTCAATACACAGTTGGTTGAATCTATGGATGTGGAATCCGCAGATATTGAGGGCTGACTGTGCACTTTAAACGTAATCCTCACAGCACATCTACGAATTCTAAATACTATCATTATCCCACAATGAACTGAGCTTTAAAGAGCTTAAATAATATCCCAAGGTTACTTAGAAAGTGGCAAAGCTGGAATACAAACTCAGAGCCCAGGAACACTATTATGCCAGAACACGTCCTTTTGTACCTTGTACCTATTGAACATGATTCAGAGGGAGAACTGAAGCCAACCCCAGCAATGTTCTCTAAACTCTCAAAGCCTCTATGTCTAATAATGATCTTTCTAATGTTATGCATTTATCATTTTATTTATTTTTCCAAGCTCAAGTTGGAAATAACATTTGCAATACTATCCATCCTTGTTTTTAAGGTGTTGATACTAGAATTGGTTTTGAATGGCCCTAGATACAGGTGCACACACATGTACATGAACTCTGGACCCAGGGTAAATACATAGCAGTTGAAAGGGTAAAAATGCCAACTGGGACTTCTAACAGACCAGGTTCAAAATAAAAAGAGATGAGAGAAAGAGGGGGAACAAAGGGAGAAAACTAACAAGTGTTTATTGAGTATTTCATGTTACCAGTTACTGTGTTAAAATGCTCATTTAATCCTTAAACGCTATTATTAGTCTCATTTTACATGGGAGAAAAATAAAGTGCAAAGAGCTTGTTTTCCCTCTTTGCAGATGAACAAGCTATGAGTTAGAGGCTGATAATAAAGTCACATAGCTAAAGTGTCACAGCCAAGTTTAAAGCCCAAGGTTGGCCAAACTCCAAAGCCTGTGGTATTAATTATAGGCTCGAGGGTAGCCCTTCATGACTGCTACCATCAAAGGCAACCATGATTGTTCACACTTTTTGTAATCCCCTCTCCTCAAGTGTGAGTGAAACTTGTGACCTGCTTATAAACCACAGACTATAGAAAATATGCTAGGATATCACTCCATTTGGCTAGCAGATTCACTTTAGAGACTTTAAAGACACTCCTCACTGGCTGATGAAGTAAACGGCTGTGTTAGGGAAACCCACAGGGTGAGGAACTGCAGGTGGCCTCTAAAATCTGAGGGCAGCCTTGAGCCAGCAAGGAGCCAGGCCTCTCAGTCTGTAAATGCAAGAAAATGAATGCTGCCAACAACCTGAAGGAGACTGGAAGCAGATTCTTCCTCAGTCAAGCTTTCAGATGAGAATACAGGCTGACAGATGCTTTGATTGCAGCCTTGTGAAACCTTAAGCAAAGTTAAGTTGTGCTGAGACTCCTGACTCAAGAAACCATGACATAATAAACGTGTGTTGCTTTAAATTGCTAAATTAGCGATAATTTGTACACACCAATAGAAAACTAATATACCATAGTATCTTGGTTTTTCCCTATGCTTGGGGTGCAGTAAATTCTTAGTAGATTACAGCTGCTATTATTATAATAATCAAAATGGAAATCTGAAATATCGAGGTCAAGAAAAAAGTTAACAGAGAAATTTAACAGAGTTAAATAATTGCTTCCAAAGTAACCAAGCGGCTGATGTAGAAGACAAAAAGATGATATGTTGAAAACTTGTATATTACTCCCAACAAGTATTGAGTACATTACCATCACCATATAAAATATTATAAATTTTCTAGTGGTGCTTATATCTACATTTAGCTTTAATATCTTACACCATACTCAAAGTAAACTGGAAAGTTTTCCTACATTAAGATAGTCCTATATTACCTATGAAGAAATATCAAAACACAGTTTCAGGTTAGAGTCATATTGTTATATATTATCATTTATATTTTTATATACTATATATTAGCTGTATCAAAAATTATAAAATTTTTTAAATTATAAAAACACATATAATTATATATTTATAGATATAACATTTAAGAATAGCTCAAATATGATGCATAAAATAATTCAGGACATTATTGGATAGAAAATCCAAACCCTAATGAAACAATTACCAGCTTGACACCTTCAGTTCATTAGTGCATGTAAATCTTGCTTATCAAAGATAGCTTATTTATACTAAACACAGAATATAATTACACATATTTAGCTGTAGAGTAGGTTAAGAATGTGGATGGGTTTCCATTTGATAGATTCAAGGTTTGCTATCACAGAAAAAAGAAGCTACTGCTTCTATCTTACTAAATTGGAAAATGATTTTTCTCATTGTTCATTCTATCAGTGCCCCCTTTCCCCTCTGTATTTATATAGCACGTGAATGTATAGTTTCTATCAAATAAATCATTAGAAAGGCAATGTTCAGGCCGGACATGGTGGCTCACGCCTGTAATCCCAGCACTTGGGGAGGCCGAGGCGGGCAGATCGTGAGGTCAGGAGATCAAGACCATCCTGGCTAACACGGTGAAACCCCGTCTCTACTAAAAATACAAAAAATTAGCCAGGCGTGGAGGCGGGCGCCTGTAGTCCCAGCTACATTGGGAGGCTGAGGCAGGAGAATGGTATGAACCTGGGAGGTGGAGCTTGCAGTGAGTCGAGATCGTGCCACTGCACTCTAGCCTGGGTGACAGAGCAAGACTCCATCTCAAAAAAAAAAAAAGAAAGGCAGTGTTCAGTGATTGAGTAGATATTGTTAACCTTACTACTGCCACCTATACAAATATGCACAGAATACACAGTAAACATAAACATAGCCCTTTTATAGGTGTTATGGCATTAGAAAATTTGCCATTCTCCCTCTAATTAGAACATATAACCTTGATAGACTATCACCTTTCATGTGATTGGTCGGTAACAGATATAATAAATATGCCAAATACAGTGTTAGTGACATGGTAGCTAAATATTTTCTTCCTGATTCCTTTTTTTGAAGGCATTGATGGAATCTTAACTCCTATCAATTTCTTAATTTTGTATTAATTTCTTAATTTTCTATCATCTGTGCTTTCTGGAAATGTACACTAATAATATATCTATACCTATTTATTTGTGATTTGGCTTTTAGCTCTCATACTGACTGAAATGATTCAAGTGACAGCAAGTGAACATAGTAATTAATTTGAAATTTATCTAGCTTTAAATGAAATTGCTTGCCCAGTTTACACACTTCAAAAAAATTTTTGCAAACCTGATCATCAGCATTTACTTTCCTGTTTAGATTCAAGATTATGAATTGTTCTGTGGAAAAGTAAAAGTAAAAGTAAACATTGAGCTGGATCTCTGAAAGAACTAAGCACGACACTCAATGTGTATTTTCTTCCTATGGTATGTTATCAACAGATGGATAATGAGGAAGCAAACCAGACTGTCTTGTTCTAGTGTCTGGGAGACAACTGACGGCTATCATTTAGTCCAAGTGCCAAGTTGGAATCTTTTCTGGAACAAGGTGGGGTATAAACACAAATTTTTTTTAAAGGCCAAACCAGCCAGGCTTAAGGAAGTTTTTGAACTGTTGTTGACTTCCTGAGGGGGGTCAAAATATAAGAATTTGCTAAATCCAATTCTTAGCATAATCTATGAACTGATTCTAGACATAAAGAAAAATTATTTTCCTTTCTGGCCTTAGATAAAACTTGGTTAATCCTCTTGTTAATATTTTCACAGTATAAACACATCTTTTTTAATAAAAAATTTTTAAACTGACAAATAATAATTATATATATTTATAGGATCCAATGTGATGTTTTGATATATGTACACACTGTGTAATAACTAAACCAAGCTAATTAACATATCTTTCACCTCACCTACTTTTTTTTTTTTTTTTTAAGAGATGGTGTCTGGCTATGTTGTCCAGGCTGGACTCAAACTGCTAGTTTCAAGGCATCCTTCCACTTCAGCTGAGACTACAAGTGTGGGCCACTGTACCCAGCTTATTTTTTTTTATGGTGAGAACATTTAAAATGTACTCTTGGCTGGGCGTGGTGGCTCATGCCTGTAATCCCAGCACTTTGGGAGGCTGAGGCAGGTGGATCACGAGGTCAAGAGTTTGGAGACCAGCCTGGCAAATATGGTGAAACCCCGTCTCTACTAAAAATACAAAAATTAGCTGGGCGTGGTGGTGCGCGCCTGTAGTCCCAGCGGCTCGGGAGGCTGAGGCAGGAGAATTGCTTCAACCTGGGAGGCAGAGGTTGCAGTGAGCCAAGATCATGCCACTGCACTCCGGCCTGGGCGACAGAGCCAGACACAGTCTCAACAAAACAAAACAAATAAAGTACTCTTTTAGCTATTCTGGAATATTAAATACATTGTTATTAACTGTGGTCATCATGCTGTGCAATAGATCACTAAAATTTATTCCTCCTACCTGAAACTTTATACCCTTTGACTCACATTTCCCCTTTCCTCATCACCCTTTACCCCCCAGTCTTTGGTAACCACCATTCTACTCTGCTTCTATGTAAACTCATCTGGTTTTATAAGCGACCAGGGATTTAACACTCTTTTACAGTTAAATTTATTTCATATTGGGGAATGATTTTCTCACTTTGTTTCTTACATAATTTTAGAGGATTGAACTTAGAAAAATATAATGTAAGAGTTTTCTCTCAACTATTTTTGAAGCTTCCTTACTTTTTGTCCTCTTTCCTCAACTTTAGCTCTTTGGTGGGGAAAATATTATTTCATAAAAGTTATGTTTGCAGTTTTCAAAGTGACTTCTTAGAAGTGAAACTTGGATCAACATTTTTTTCAACCCCCCCAACTATAAGAGTTACATTTTCACTTTTGATTTGTTAAAACATACTATGTCTTATAAATTCTTGAAATTTATTTTTAGGCAAGAATTTCAACATTGAATAAAATCTTCCCAAAATTAAGCCACAAGCACTCAAATGATTGAGGATCTTTTTCTTCCTAAAATATATGTGTGTGTGTGTGTGTGTGTGTGTCTGTATATTTATATACTAAGACCTTCCCTTTCTTGTGGACTGTGTTTTATTGGTTTAAAGTTGCAAGTCCTGTGAAACCAGGCTGAAGTCAGAATTAGAAGGTATTAATTATCATACACACTCCAAGTATCTCAGTCAAGTAACAGGAATAACTGATTACAGTGTCTGGGAGGAAGGCCTGGAACTTGGGGAAGACTTGGAGGGGAGGACTGGCTGGGGAAAAGGCCTCAATAGAGAGAACTGGGTTGTTGCGGAGGGGTGACCTTTAACCTTTGGAAGGGCATTTACTAGGGAACAGCTGAAAAGCATTTACTTCGAGGGGGTGGGGGAGAGGAGGAATCTCGTGGAAGTATTTGCTTTAATAGGTCCCGGGTGATTTAGGGATGTTTCGAGTCGGTTGGTCTTGGGGGTGGCGAGGGCTACGCTGGAGGGGTCGCGTCCCAGTCCCGGGGAAGGCGGCAGGAGGTTTTCTGGGTGTTCCTGAAAACTGGGAGTTGGGGGGAAGGGTGGTGGGGAAAGTGGAATTCAGCGTGGATTTGTCTGCGTGTAGGACTATTAGAGGAGGCGCAGGGGAGCCACGCGGTGTATTCCCCGCCCCGAGAGAACTCTGGCTGCGCCTGCGACGGGCACGCCGGCCTGCGCCAAGGCCGCTTTCCCCAGGCGGCGGGCGCTCCCCCCGGCCCGGGCCGCGGCCCTCCCGCCCCGGCGGAGCCGCGCGGTGGATTGTGGGCTGGGGGCTGCGGCGGCCTCCGGCGCTGTCTCCCCGCACCCGACCGGGCCGAGCCGGCTGGGCCGGCGGGGTGAGGGAAAGCAGTGGAGCCGGGAGCAGAAGCGCTAGAGGCAGTGGTCGTGGCGCGGCGGCGGCGGCTCCCCTGGAGGCCGGGGATGTGGGAGAGGCGGTGGCAGCAGCGGCGGAGGCGGCGCTGCGGACCCGGGGGAAACTGCTGGCTGACAGGACACCCGGGAGAGACGTGAGGGAGCCGCCGCTGCCACCTCTCACCCCTGAGTGAAGCTGGGCTCGAGAGGGCAGCCCTGTGCTCCCCGGGCCGACTGGCCAGCGGGCGCGGGGCGGGGGCGGGAAGCCGGGCTCGGGCCCGGCCGGGCGCCGGGCGGCGGCGGCCGTGGAGCAGCAGCCTCGGTGCGACGTGGAGGGCTGGAGGCGGCGGCGATGCACTAGGCCTCGCTCAGGGCGACTGCCCCGGGACCCGCAGGTAGGTGTGCCCCGCGGCCCCCCGCGCGTCGCAGCCCACTCTCACCCCGACCTACAGCGGAGAGAGGGACCGAGACCCCACCCCCTCGGCTCTCCTCTCCAGCCCCAAACGGACCGAGTTTCGGTCACAGCTGACCGGCGCTGAAGCTTCCATGCTCCTCTCCGCCACCTCCTTTTTTTTTTTTTTTTTTTTTCCTTTTCACTCTACCTCCGGCATCGGGGCTGGCAGCTGTGTTCCCTGCCTCCTGTCAGCGACCGCAAACGCCGCTCTTGCCCCTCTCTTATCTTTCCGGGATCCCAGCTCTGGAACTTCCATCACCCCCTTAGACGCTGCCCCCAAACTTTCCTTTTCTTTTTCCAGCCAGGCCCTTAGTCCTATTGGATTCTACTGGAATCGTTTAAACATTTGTTTGTTTTTCTCTCCGGGGAAGGCAAACCCAAAGAGTTACTCAGTATTTTGCATTTTGGCAATGTAGCTTGAAATAATTTGTGCAATAATTTTCTTCAGTTCTGCCTCCTTCCATCTCTGCATAGACAGAAAGGGCAGGCCCTCTCTGCCGTCTCTGCTCTCCCGTCGTTGACTTGGGAATTTTGGCTTGCCCATTATAATTAGCCATTTGGTCTGTTCATGTGTTGAGTTCAAGATGGTATTTTTAGCATTTTGACTGACCGGCGTTTCAAAAAAAATTTTTTTTCTTCTAACCAGCTTTATTTTTTGGTCTTTATTGAGGCTCTTTCGAAGAATTAAATTGTTTGGACTGTTTTTGTTTTTAATTGGCTGTATTTCTGATTTGTCAAATCAAGGGCAGTCTTAATACTAAACGCCTTTAAGTAATACCGTGATAAATTACTTGTAGTATACCGAGAAATATTACTGCGATAACCTAAACTGCAGATTTTGATGTACATTCACTTTTATAAATCCGAAGGGGAGTTCTAATTGGAAAAAGCACCTTCAGAGCCTAAATGATTTCTAAGCAGTTAAATGATGGAACAGAGGGAATGATGGGATTTGTTTGACTGTATTTGTAGTGTAGTCAGAATCGGATTTCCTAGAAATGGATGTTGATGGTTCGTAGTGCTCATCATTGCTTATGATAGGTTACCAGTAGCTGTAATTGATAGTTGTTTGGGACGACAGTAGATGTTTGCGATTTTATTGTAATTTGGCTATTTTTAAATTATGTTCTGATAACTTAAGAATTATTACACTACCAATCTAAGAGGCAGTCTGAGGATCACTTTTTAAATAAATGAAAAATGTTTTAATGGGTTTTTAAAATAAAGAATGCATCACAACCAAATCGTAAAGACTGTTTTGTTGTTGATATTCGTATATTTTGTTCTTGTAGAAGTATTGTTACTACAGCATTTGGCTTTCTGAAGTGTTTTTGAAATTAGAATTTAATACTAAAAGTTTACTAGGAAAAGGTGATTACTTTTGCATATGCTTATATTTTCTGGAAAGTTAAAATTGATTTCTGGATAAGATAATTTTTTGTGTCAGAATTAAAGTCAATTCCTGTATGGCCCATGAAACGGCAAATTTTGCAGAATTTCTTCATCATACTCTTTTTTTGGTTTTTTTGTTTTTGTTTTTTTTTGAGACGGGGTCTTGCTCTGTTGCCCAGGCTGGAGTGCAGTGGCGCTATCTTGGCTCACCGCAACCTCCGCCTACCGGCTTCAAGTGATTCTTCTGCCTCAGTCTCCTGAGTAGCTGGGACTACAGGCGCGCCCACACCTGGCTGATTTTTGTATTTTTAGTTGAGACGGGGTTTCACCATATTAGCCAGGCTGGTCTTGAACTCCTGACCTTGTGATCCACCGGCCTTGGCCTCCCAGAAAGCTGGGATTAGAGGTGTGAGCCACCGCCCCGGCCCTGGCCCATCACACTCTTTTTTTTTTTTTTTTTTTTTAATCAACAAAAGTTAATTACAATTCCTTTTTCCTGCTCTTTGCTTTTTAAAAACTGCTTTATTGAGATAAAATTAACATACCATAAAATACACCCATTTAAGGTGTACCACTTGGCCGGGTTCCGTGGCTCACACCTGTAATCCCACCACTTTGGGAAGCCTAGTCAGGTAGATCACCTGAGATCCAGAGTTCAAGACCAGCCTAGCCAACATGGTGAAACCCCGTCTGTACTAAAAATATAAAAATTAGCCGGGCATGGGGGCGAGCGCCTGTCATCCCAGCTACTGGGGAGGCTGAGGCTGGAGAACCGCTTGAACCTGGGAGGTGGAGGTTGCAGTGAGCCGAGATAGCACCACTGCACTCCAGGCTGGGTGATAGAACGAGACTCCATCTCAAAAAAAAAAAAAAAATGTACAATTCAGTGGTTTTTAGATTAAATAATTGTGCAACCATCACCATAATCTAATTTTAGAACATTTTCATCATTCCCTCAAAAAACCTTTATCCATTAACAGTTACTCCCCATTCTCTTCACCCCACCCCCAGCTTTAGGCAACCACTAGTCTACTTTCTGTCTCAATATTGGCCTAATGTGGGCCTTTCATATAATGCTTCTTGGCTCATAGCTTCTTGAAAAGCTTTTCCTTTAAAATCAGTGTACATGTTAAAATTTTTTATTTGAGCTAGGGAATAAGCAACTGATCACCAATATTAAAAGTGATGTAAATAACTGATACACTTTTTGGTTGTATTCAGCATAAAGTTGGAGAAGGCATGAATGGCTTCAGTAACCTCAAGAGGTAGTTTGGTCAGCTCGGAAT
The DNA here is from genome assembly GCF_029289425.2 of Pan paniscus. NCBI lineage: Eukaryota > Metazoa > Chordata > Mammalia > Primates > Hominidae > Pan > Pan paniscus. The sequence goes on from NC_073261.2 coordinate 62,383,256, forward strand.
CAGTAAGTGAAAGTGGGCATTTTTGTCATTGAATATTAGAATATCAGGGAAAAGATCTTAAAGGTCATCAGCTTACTTCCTGCTCACCTCGCTATTAGTTGGCAGCAACCAGATGAGGAAACATGGAGATTAGAAGCTTGAATCTCTAGGATGTGTGGCTCAAGAACCACAGCGTGGCCATGTAAAGCAAGAAATGGGACTTTGGAAGTTAGAATTGTTTAGATTCTTGTATATATGTATGTATTTGACATTTTGCTAGCAGAGCTGAGAAAGAACTGGACATTCCCCCAACTTTAGGGGAAAAGTGGGTGACTATATTTAGCTACATTGATGAAACCCATGTTACAAAATCCTCTAAAAATGCTTTAACCTAAGGAAGGGTAGCAAATGTATTATTTAGGTATCTTCTTGTACTATTAATGTCTTATTTTTTTAAATCCAAATTTTAAAAAATTATAATTAACAGGGCCAGTTGGAGGTTTCCTTTTTCAAATATCCAGTGCCCTAACATCTAAAACAATGGCTCTGCGAGGACGGTTTTGACTCCAAGGGAAATTTGGCAGTGTCTAGAGACATTTTTGGTTGTCATAGCTGAAGGAAATGGTATTGGCCAAGGATGTTGCTAAATACCCTACAATGCACAGGACATACTTCTGCAAGAAATTATCCGGTTCAAAATGTCAATGGTACCATTGTAAACCTAGGGGCTGCACGATTTCTGGTAAGGACCTATTGTTTTTGATTCCTACCAGGTGGGAGAATAGTCTCAGTGGGCGATGTTTGGTGAATTAGATTAACACCTTAGATCCTCTAGCAACTAACTCTATTTCTTTGCAAGAGGAGGAATTGAGGGAAAAATAAAAGGAAATCTGTTTACGACATGACGCAGATACTCTTTCGTATGTTTAGGTTGTCTTCAAATCTGAAAAAAGAACCCCTTTTTTTTCTAAAAACAGACTTAATTTACTGCAAATTTGGACTACTATTGTTTTGAATTGTTAGTTATTTTTGCATATGTTTTTGAACTTGTAAATAGAATATAGTCATATCTTTTTTATCCAGAAGTGATTTTTTTTCCCCTGGCAGCTTCAACTACCAAGAAAGGAGAAGTAAGCTAAGTGTTTAACTTTATGGATAACACTTATGTTATATATGTATGTATGTATGTATAACACTTATGTTATGTATGTATGTATGTATGTTGTGAATGTCCAGAAAAATTCCAAGCTTATAATGAATCTTTTTTTCCCCTATGAGCTCCACTTTACACTATTTAATGTTTTTAACAAGCTTAATTTGTTGATGAAAGAAGGTAATTGACAGTTGAGATCACTTTTGCTATTTATCATCCATACCTTATGGATAAGTTACTCAAGTTATTCTTTCTGAGCCTCAGTTTTCTCATCTATAAAATAGGGGTAGTGATAATCCATGTATTACAAGGCTATTGTAAGAATTATTAAATGAGGTAATATGTATTAAGATGCAGTGTCAACTATAATATACTGTAGAAGAGTTATTCGCTTCAGAAGAATCAAATTAGGAAGGAATATAGAGGTTGTCAAAGGCAGGAATATAGATAGTAAGGCGGAGAATAGTGATGGCTGACAGCCTCTCTAGGGAGGAGAGAAGCACTAAATACAAATATTGATAACAAACTAGTAAAATAACTAGTATATCACTATAATCTGAAACTCCTTAATATAGGGGCAAACTGACTTCCTTCTGTAGCACCTGAGAGTATCACCGTTATAGCACAGTAAAATAACTGATTATTGGTGAAATTAACTTATTAAGAAAAGATTACCTTGTTTTCAAATTTGCTATTTGAGAAGACTTGAAAATATATATTTTACTTCAGAGTTAAAATTTTTGGAAGTGACTTATACAAAAAGTTTTAGTGTTTTTAAGAGTATGCTATCGTTATTTGGATTAATTCCCTTTTGGGGAATAATACTTTTGTCTTCATTTACTATGCCTGCCTTCCTGTGTATTTGAAGGGTTTTTCTATTATCTGAAGGTAATTATTCTTCAGATGTGGGAATTTAACTGAAGAAATAGGGGTTGTAAGCCTGCTCACCATTTGTAAAATCTCATTTCCTTCTAGATTTCTTTTAAAATTATTTTTCATCTTTCTATGCAAAAAAGTCACTTTGATTTTTCTGTATGTCCCGTAGTCCACAGTTATGCTGTAGCGTTTAGAGTTGAATTAATTAAAATGCATGAAATGAATGGGCGAAAATATAATTTCTTAGAATTTTATTATTATTATTATTTTTTGAGACAGAGTCTCACTCTGTCACCCAAGCTGGAGTGCAGTGGTGCAATCTCGGCTCACTGCAACCTTTGCATCCTGGGTTCAAGCAATTCTCCTGCCTCAGCCTCCTGAGTAGCTGGGATTACAGGTGCGTGTCACTACGCCCAGCAAATTTTTGTATTTTAAATGGAGACAGGGTTTCGCCATGTTGGTCAGACTGGTCTCGAACTCCTGACCTTGTGATCCACCTGCCTCAGCCTCCCAAAGTGTTGGGATTACAGGTGTGAGCCACCGCGCCTGGCTTGTTTCTTACAATTTTGTTAACTGGTCACCTTTCTTTCAGAATCATATAAAAATAAGGGTAGAGGTGGTCAAAGGCCCAGCTATTCAGTAAGATTTTTATGGGGTAATTTGAGGGTGGAATAGTTGCAGACAATATTCAGAATAAGTAACGTGGTATTGATTGGTATTATATATGATATATATATCTCTCTCTATATATATGATATATATATCTATATATGATATATATCTCTATATATGATATATATCATATATAGATATATAGATATATATTTATATATCTATATATGATATATAGATATATAAATATATGATATATAGATATATATTGATATATAAATGCTGATATATATCATATATATGATATATATTGATATATTTATATATAAATGCTGATATATATCATATATATCAGCATTTACCTAATAACATTATTTGATGTATACTCTATACTTAAATCTTCCCATTTGTCCCGAAAATCTTTATAGCTTTTTTCCCCCTCAAATGCAGGATTCATTCAAGGTTAATGCATTGCATTTGGCTGGTATGTCTCTTTAAGTCTCCCCCAATCTGGACTAGTCCTACCGCCTTCCTCTCTTCTTTAGGTTTATCCATTGAGAAGTAGAGACCATATGTCCTGGAGCATGTTCCACATTCTGAATTGGTCTGTTCCTCATGATTAGATTCTAGTCAGACATTTCTGGTGAGACCATCACACAGATGATGTGTATTTCTGCTGTATTACATCAGGAGGCACATGATTTCAGGCTATCACTATATTGGTATTGCAAGTTTGATCACTTGGTAAAGGTGAACTGACAGATCTCTCTACTGTTTAATAAATAATTTATAGAGGATACTTAATAGCCGTGTAAATATCCTATTCCCTGACAACCCTTTAACCAGTGATTTTGGTACCCATTAATGATCCTTGCTTGAATCAGTCGTTATGTTGGAGGATTACAAATGGTAACTTTTCTTTTTGCATTTCTTCTACTTTTATTACCTTCTTTGACTTTTTCAGGGCATTGAGGTCAGGTTAGATAAATTCTGAATATAGGCCACTGAATGTAGAAATCAGGTCATTCCTAACCTTTTCTGGAGCCAAGTAAATGGTGAAGATGGAAGACAGCTAAGGAGGTAGACCAAAAAGAGAACAGAGGTTTGCCAATGAAGGGGAGGTGAGAAGTAGTAGCTGGAGGAGGCAGGGAGGAGGGAAAGGGCCTTCATTTGGTGCTTGAACTTTTCTTTTCTTTTTTTTTTTTGATGGGCCGATGAAGAGATTAAAGATAGAATTGGAGAATAACTAATAGAAAAAGGTCCCAGATGAAGCAGGAAGAGGTAAGATCAAAAACAGCTGTTGGGGGATTAACTCTGGAAAAGAGTAGACACCTATACTCTATCTCAGAAAGTTAAGAGTTGTGTATAGATGAGAATTAGGTACATTTGGATATGAACGGAAAAAACTACATCTGGGGACTTTTTTTTTTTTTTTTTTTAAACAGTTACTTTTTGAGCCTTGGGTTGTTGGAAGTAGGCTAGGGAACTTGAGGAGAGTGATGAAAGTGTTCCACATATTGTGGGGAATGGAGAAGAGAAGGGTTTCAAGATAAATAAGTGAAAGAATTGCTGAGCAGCATCAGAGGCTCATCTGAGATTGGAACTCATAAATTTGTAATCAGCATATTTTACTGTTTTTTCTGGCAGTGTTCTGCAAGCAGGAGAAAAGCAAAGACAGACTGTATTGAAGGTGGATGAGGGAGGAGAGATGCAAGGGAGATGAAGTAATGGGGATGTAGGCTAAGTAATGAAGTTAGTAAAGTAGAGCAGGGCTAAGATAGCCAACCAGTGGTGAGAGATGTAAGGGTAATGCCAAGGAGTGATTAATTAAAATACTAATTTATTGTTTGTTTGAGGTTATAGTAATCATAAACCCTGTATTTACTTTTCCCTTAAACTAACATTTAATATTTTTATTTGTAAACTATTTACTGACTTATTGCAGATGTTTCTTAGCTATTTTGCTTTATTTTTCCTAAAATGAAAATTCCTTGAAAGCATCATCTTTGTTACTTAATAAGTGTCTAATAGTTTATATATTTGAGACATATTTATTCTTCAGTACCTCTGAATGAGAGATTTTAAGATTATCTTGCTAATATTTTTGGCTGGGACTCCAAGAAGAGAATACCAGTATCTAATATGGTTCATTTTGACTGACAAAAATTTCACTAGTAATACAATCGTATCAGTGGCCCAAAGGAGTAAGAAAGCATCCAAGCTATTTTTTGTTGTTGTTGGAATTTTTACATGCTAGAGACAGATTTTATCTTAGTATAGTTTATTCATATTCCAGGCCTGTGACCCTTAATCAATTTTTTGTTTCTTTTGAGACGGAGTCTGGCTCTGTTGCTAAGCTGGAGTGCAATGGTGTAATCACGGCTCACTGCAACCTCCCCGTTCTGTGTTCAAGCGATTGCTCTGCCTCAGCCTCCCGAGTAGCTGGGACTACAGGCGTGCACCACCATGCCCGGCTAACTTTTTGTATTTTAGTAGAGACAGGGTTTCACCATGTTGGCCATGGTGGTCAGGATATCCTGTCCTTGTGACCTGCCTGCCTCAGCCTCCCAAAGTGCTGGGATTACAGGCATGAGCCACCGTGCCCGGCCTCCTCTTAATTTTAATGGCTGCTATAATGTTATAATTCTCTGAGTGCTGGGGGAAAAAAGACATTGCTTTTATTTGGAATAATATCTAGACTTAAAAAGTATATATTTTATGAGGATATTTATGATTTTTTCTTCCTGATAAAGATATCACATGAAATAGCATTTGTTTTATAAGCCATTTAAAAATATTTAAATTTAACATTACAAATTGTTATAATTTTTATCCTCCTAGTCAATATTATTTCTTATTGTTTCTTGTCACTAAATAAAAAGTAAATAAGCAACTTTAGGAAGCGCATGCATTCAGAGTTTTCTGCAAAGCACAGGGTCTCATAAATGCCATATGAGGATGTAAAGAAAAAGAAAATTAGATTACTACAACTTTGTTCTGATTTTCTGGGTTCCTTAAGCCTCTTCCATACTTCTTTAATGCTCAAGAGGACTATAGAAGTACTTATTTATATGACAGCCCCAATGTTAGTATTTCTTGAGATTATGTTTAAATTGTACCTTCAATATTGAGATTTTTGTGAGCAATAATATGTGATATGCATTTTAAAAAAATTTAAAGATTTTTAAAAATTATGATTAAACTAGATTTTGTCAAATGATAAATCTTAAATAGTGTAGAAGTATATTGCTATTTGTGTATAGGTAGTATGAAAAACTTACATTTGCCAGAAATTGGTTTTTACATTTCAAAAATGTTGTGGAAAGTACTTCTTAGAACATGAGATATTTGATGTATTTTGTAGTCAAACAGCAAGAAACCAACTGAAGGATGAGATTAAATAGGAACAAGAAAAGGTGGTGGAGAAAGGAGGGGGCAGAGTTTTTACTATGGTAACATAAACTCCTGAGTTCTGTCAAACTGATCTTTGGTAGGACATTACAGTGTGGTTAAGTTTTTCTTGCATATTATCAGTACTTGTAAATTTGGAGAAATGAAATTTGAGATTTTTTTGTTTGCTTTTAAAAAAACAGCAGTCAATTGTGGACTTTTAAAAAAATTAGGTCCAAAATTGTATCAAAATTATGTCAAAAAAGCTCTGTCCAGCTCCAGTGTTAAAAAGAAATTCCACTTTATCCATGTTTTCTCAAATTATAAATAGACTTTTTTTTAAAAAGTTCATTTATAAGTCAATTATATGGGGCCAGGCGCGGTGGCTCACGCCTGTAATGCCAGCACTTTGGGAGGCCGAGGTGGGCGGATCACCTGAGGTCAGGAGTTTGAGACCAGTCTGGCCAACATGGTGAAACTTCGTCTCTACTGAAAATACAAAAATTAGGCAAGCAAGGTGACAGGCGCTTGTAGTCCCATTTTCTTGGGAGGCTGAGGCAGGAGAATCAGTTGAATCCAGAAGCAGGAAGTTGCAGTGAGCCGAGATCACGCCACTGCACTCCAGCCTGAGTGACAGAGCGAGACTGTCTCAAAAAAAAAAAAAGGGTCAATTATATGGAATTCAGAAGTTGTTGTTGAAATGGCGTCTCTCCACTGCCTTGGTCAGAGTGCAGTGACGCCATCACAGCTCACTGCAGCCTCAACTTCTTGGGCTCAAACTTTCTTGAAAGTGCTAAAATGATGCGCTGAAGTAGCATATTTATCCCACGTTACAGGTGCACAATTACTCCTTTGGTAAGAAAAATGCAGTAAATTACACTGATGAAAATGTAGGCTGGGCATGGTGGCTCACGCCTGTAATCCCAGCACTTTGGGAGGCTGAGGCAGGCGGATCACCTGAGGTCAGGAGTTTGAGACCAGCCTGGGCAACATGGTGAAACCCCGTCTATACTAAAAATACAAAGATTAGCCGGGCGTGGTGCTTGGGTGCCTGTAGTCTTAGCTACTCAGGAGGCTGAGGCAGGAGAATCGCTTGAACCCGGGAGGCAGAGGTTGTTGTGAACTGAGATCTTGCCACTGTACTCCAGCCTAGGCGACAACAGCGAGACTCCATCTCAAAAAAAAGAAAAGAAAATGTATAGTATCTTTTTTCTTTTGGAATAGTCCTGGTCTTATAAAATTGTCACAATTAGATGTTAATTATTTCTATCATTCAATAGAAGATGGACATAAGTAATATTTATGAGAGTAAATAATTATTGATTCAGTCATTGATCTGATAAGGAGACAAAGACAGAAAAGGAAAGCACTAGGAGCCTGAAATGGGTGGGAAGGAGTAGTGACATAATTTAAAATTTTTTTATTGGTGCAGAGACAGTGGCATGGAACTTAGAATCAGAAAATCTGAATTCAGATTCCCTTTTCACAGTTAACTCACTGAATGATCTGAAATCAAGTTACTCTTGAACTTGTTTCTTCATTCATATAATGGAGATCGTTGATTCATTGATTCATTCAGAAATATTTTTCTTACTAGGTTATTTTGAAGATGAACAAAAACATCTGAAAGTAATCTATTATGAACTGTATAGTGTTCACTGTATTTGACTGTATAGTCAGATATTAGTGATGATGCAATTCTTCTTGTCTTTCCATTTCATTCTTCCCTGTCATCCTTCCTTCTTTCATTGGTAGCGTATTTTTACATGCTCTTGATCTAGCACTTCACAGAACCTTCAGAGCCTGCAGTCCCAGCTGATTTCCACTCCTCCTCCCACTCACACATTGGGCACAGGAGTAGGGTGTGAGGCAACTTTTCTAGGTCAGCCTGCTTATTTTCTCACTGTTGCCTGACAAAGTCCTGTCTTTCTCAAGGTGTGGCATAAACCTGAGGTGCCTTTTAGTCCCTGGGCTTGATATTCTTTCTTTCTCACTTTGCCTCTCCTTTTCCCATCCCCTCTCACCCCATTCCTGTGTGTATGTAACTCTGACCATCTCCTTTCTCCACCACTTGTTCCTTTTTTTTTTTTTGAGACGGAGTCGCGCTCTGTCACCCAGGCTGGAGTTCAATGGCATGATCTTGGCTCCTTGCAACCTCTGCCTCCCAGGTCCAAGCAATTCTTGTGCCTCAACCTTCCGAGTAGCTGGGATTACAGGTGCATGCCACCATGCCCGGCTAATTTTTCATATTTTTTGTAGAGATGGGGTTTCACCACGTTGGCTTGGCTGATCTTGAACTCCTGACCTCAGGTGATCTAACCACCTCGTCCTCCCGAAGTGCTGGAATTACAGACATGAGCCACTGCGCCCAGCCTCTTGTTCCTCTTTAATCTCACCCTTCAATTGGCTTCTTGCTGTTTGCCTACAAATATGCTCAGGTCTCCGATAGCCTAAAAGATTCTTGCTCAACTCTTGTTCTTTTTTTTTTTTTTCCTTTTACCACCAAAGAGATGTTGATATTGTTGCCTTTATTACTTCATCACTTACCTCTTAACCTCAGTGGGATTGCTTCTTCCCTAACCACTGTCCTGAAACTGTTCTTAATCCAGTATCCTTTCTAAAGTTAGTAATCTCCTTGATTTCTTTGCAGCATGTTGATGCTACTTACTATTCGCACTTAACTTCCTGACACATCTTCCCTGTGTAAGGATGGTATTTCTGATTGCCTTTGTCTTTTCCTCTAAACATATTTGCCCTACTCCTTCCTCAGAGCTTTCATTAGCTCTCTTCTTTGGCACTTTCTCCATTTGTAATATCACTTTCCTGTGACTATCTGTAGTTATCTACTAATTCATTCCTGTAATGTAATTGAACTAGAAGCAGTAATGGAAAATTCAGGGAAGCAGGATTCTGTTGACTACAAGAATTTTTTTTCTCCAAAGTAATTATGGTTGTTTTACAGTAGTACTCTGCTTTTAAAGTAGTTAATTCTTCATTATTGAAGTTTTCAAGTAGAGGCAAAAAGACCCCTTGTAGAAAGGATTTATATATGAAGTAGAAAGTCAAGCCAGATATTCTTTTAAAGTCTTGTCCAACTCAAAAATTGTAATTTTTATCTCGTCTACTCTACTTCCATGGACTTAACTTTGACCTATGCTCAGATGTCTTCCAAACCATTATTTCCAGTCACTCCCCTACCACCTCCTCGTCTGTCTTCTCTCCCACGGGCACAATTTTGTCATCAAAGTTGCTTATGTTCTAGGCCACCATATTTTCTAGCTTCATTATCACTTTCCAATATTCTTTTTACCCCCTTTAGTGGCAAGGCAATGAGGATCATTTTTCTATGCTTTGGTGACTTTTCTGAAAGTAAGTTATGTCTGCCCATATTGGTTTAGTTTGTTATTGCTGTTTTCCCTCTACTTTCTCCTACCCACCACCTCTCTCTCCAGGATTAGGAATGCTCAAGCAAAGAAAAGGACGCTAGAAGAGGAGGCTCAGGATCCTAAAGTGTGCATTTATTTTAAAATTTTGCATGGCACAGTTGAAATGTTAATGTTTGCTGACCATTTAAAAAGTAAGATGTTTGCTGGGCGTGGTGGCTCACGCCTGTAATCCCAGCACTTTGGGAGGCCAAGGCGGGTGGATCACCTGAGGTCAGGAGTTCAAGACTAGCCTGACCAATATGGCGAAACCCTGTCTCTACTAAAATTACAGAAATTAGCTGGGCGTGGTGGCATGCGCCTGTAGTCCCAGATACTCAGGAGGCTGAGGCAGGAGAATGGCTTGAAACTGGGAGGCGGAGGTTGCAGTGAAGCCGAGATTGCGCCACTGCACTCTAGCCTGCTGACAGAGTGAGACTGTCTCAAAAAAAAAAAGTTTATAATAATAGTTGTTGCAATTATTTATTGAATGTCTACTATGTACCAAGTATTATGCTATGAACTCACATAAGTTATTTCATTTAAATCTTATGACATTCCTATGAGGAAGATACTGCTGCTGTCCCATTTTACAAATTAGGAAACTGAGACTTAGGAAGGTAAGACAGTTGTCACACAACTTAATAAATGACAGTGATCTAACTGATTGTATGGCCAATACTCTTAACTAGTATATCGCTTTACAAGGAAGGTGGAGATCTAGAATCAAATTTCAGAAAGTCAAGTAATGTTATACAAACAAGGAAATATATTTTGGATTTATATTTTTAGATTATTTGAAATGTATGTGAACCTTTTGAGGTATTGTGTTAGTGGCTTGTGTGTCTTACACATTTTCTGTGATATTCATTCATTTGCTCATTCGTTCATTGAATAGTCATGCAGTTTATTGAATGCTTAGACTTTGTATTGGGTGTGGTATAGGAAAGTGAATGAAACAAATATAAGTAAGTTTACAGTATAGTGGGAGAGATAGGAAACAAGCAGGTAAATAATCACATTATTTTAGTCTAGAGTAGTTTCCCACCTTTTTAAAATGACTGAGTATCCAAGCCAATTTCTTAATAGACTATCTCATACTCTTAATTTGTCTCATTGTTTCCTCATATATGGTGGTTTAAACCTTACTATCCTACTTCCTTCTATTTACTGTAAACTCAAAGGTAGGTCTAGAGCAAGGGTGCTGAACCTTGAGTTCACAGACTCTTGTAGGGTCTGTAGAATTCAGGGAATCTGTGAACTTTAGATGGGGAAAAAAATTACATCTTTATTTTAACTTATCCCTAACTCAGTGGTTCTCAACCGGGGTGAGTTTGTCTTCTCCTTCCCCAACCCTAGGACATTTTTGATTGTCACAGCTGGGTGGGTACAAGATAGTCCCTGATAACAGAATTATCCCTTTCAAAATGTCAGTAGTGTCAAAGTTGAAAAACTCTGCCCTAACTGGATTTTAGCATTTCCTTTAATTAGGAATATAAGAAACGCTTCATGGATACAGTATGGACAGTACATTTACAGTACCTGTAGCTTTGTCACCAATAGAAATCTCAGGTATTCTCATATCACATTCAATTGCTACAGATATCTTAAGATTTAATTTATGCTCATTTATTGCCTATAAGGTAGTTACTAGATTCGTATTAAGAAGCAATAGTAGACTGGGCATGGTAGCTCATGCCTGTAATACCAGCACTCTGGGAGGCTGATGTGGGAGGACTGCCTGAGCCCAGGAGTTCAGGACCAGCCTGGACAACATAGTGAGACCTCGTCTCTACAAAAATACAAAAATTAGCCAGGTGTGGTAGCGTGCACCTGTGGTCCCAGCTACTCAGGAGGCTGAGGTGGGAGGATCGCTTGCACCCAGGAGGTTGAGATTGCAGTGAGCTGTGATTATGTCACTGCACTCCAGCCTGGGTGACAGTGAGAGCCTGTCTCAAAAAGAAGAAATAATACTATGTTATAATTTAAACAGTTATTTTTGTAGCTGTAGTTCAGTATAATTGTCCATTGTAGTGTTGTGTGTTTTATGCATTTAAAAACATTATTCTAAGAAGGCGTCCATAAACTTTACCAGACTGTAAAAGAAATCCACAGGACAATAAAGCTTAACTCCTGATCTAGAGATTGGATTGGATTGGATTAAACATTTTTGAAGAGATTATTTCATAGGTAATGATGTTTATTTCCTATTTTGTCATTTCATGAATTACATAATATCAGGTTGTCCTCCTGTTATCAGTAATGTTAACTTTAATGACTTATGTAAGGTGGTGACAGCCAGGTCTCCATTTTAAAGATACATTTTCCCCTTTGTGTTGCTAAGTAATCTGTGAGGTAATACTTAGGCGCCATGAGAATATAATGTTTTTAACAACTTTTCACCTAATGGCCTTAGCATACTTTGGTGATTTTTGCCTGAATTAGCTTTTACATTGGGGGTTGCAAATTGGTGATTTTCTAATTTGGTCATTCCTTCTATATTTATTACTGGCATTCTTCAGTAGAGATTTTCTTTCCCCACCCCCTTTCCTTATCTTTTTTTTCTCCCTTAAGTATCTCTGTGTATCCATTAATTTTTACTTATTCCATATGTTATACTCTATTACTTTTAAAAAAATATGCTCAAGTTGTCCCAAATGTGGCCAGTGGGAACCCCCTTTTAACTTGGTCCTTTGTCCTCTTGATAGGTCCTGCTGGTCTTTGAGCATATCTTGCTTTCTGACACAAGAGTGCTCAGGGTAGACTTATTCTTTCTGTATTCCATGTCTGGAGTTACATATTCCTTCAAAGAGTCCTGGTTCTTTTAGTTGGAAGTGGTATTTAGAAACAGAAGTCTGGGCACCAGGTGTGTTCATTGCTTGGTGGGGTTCTGGCTGGTGGTTGGGGTTGGGGGAGGCAATGCTTCTAGTGCCTTTCAAAAGAAGTTTTTAACTGAACATAAAAAGATATTTTGAGCTATAAGAAAGAAAATCAAATCTCTATTTACTCATCCTTGGAAATCCTTTTTTTTTTGGAATGGATGATTGTTTTTTCTTTTCCTTATTAGCCCAGACCCATTCTGTTATTACTTAAGTATTATTGGCAGCTGTCTCTCTGTTTTGTCTGTCTGTTCTGATATGTTCTACATACCATCCATTTCATTCATCTATAAAATTTTTATTATATGTATGACAGGAACTGTGATAAGCAAATAGAATACACAGAAAAACAGAAACATCAAGAAATTCAAAGCCTGATAGGGAAGAACTGTATGAAAAGCAAAACCTCAGTATGATTGATGCAAAAATTGAAATACATAGAGTGACTAAGTGTGAGAAACCAAAGAAAGCTTCAAGAGAGAATAATATTTGAACATAGTATTCATACAATTATAAGGAGATTACCATGTGAAAAAGGTAGAGCTATTTATAGATTCTCATTACAATTGTTAAAATGCCAAATTTGTTTCTAGATGGTAGTTAACTTGAACTATCAGAAATCAGTAGTTCCCTGTGTTTAGTGCTTAGAGCTTTCCGTTTTCCTGTATTTTGTGTATTTTGTTTGCTTGTTTGTTTTTTCGAACTGATTTTTTTTTCTGAGTAGACAAACTATCATTGCTTATCCTGAAACCTTCTTAAGGTTTCTCATCATTTTTGTTCTTTAGCCTTTCAATGAAAGATTATTTCTTTGCTGAAATTTTGTGATTCAGATGCCATGTACATTTGTTGTATTTGTCTGTACATCTACATCTTATGAATAAATCCATGTTTTCTTACCAGTGATTGTACTTTTATAATTATGTGATGATCAGTACAAAGTTTGGTTCTTACTGTAGGGAGATCTTCTTAATAATAAGCTGTGGATGGTGAAGGCAGTGAAGAGTCAAATGTTTGGAAACTGGGACTCATCTTTATAGGCAGTCCACTAGTTTTATGTAATCCCTTTTTACTAGAGATCTTCCCTCTTGTTATAAGAATTAAGAGTGGTATAGGAAAAAAAAGAATGTGCATATGTTTTCCAATTCAAAATCTTTAAAGAGTAAACCATGTGTTTTTCTCCTCAGATACAGAAATAGCTTAGAAGAATCTAGAAATATTTTTCTGCCATCTCCCTGCATATTTCTAGGTTTCTAAAATGGCACTTAGGATTTTTTTTTCTGTAAAAACAGCATGGTAAATAGAATAAATCAAGATATCAGCATAGTATTGTCAGAATGAATATCTAATTTATCTGACATTAAGCAATGGATGTTTAACATAAATACATTTTCCACATGTCTGTGGCTTAACACTTCATGTCAAAATGTATTTATTTTAGATCTGGGGGTACAGAGCAAGATGGTGGACTAGAAGGCTCCACTGGATGTCCCCCTCCATAGGAACACCAAATTTAACAACTACACACCAAAAGCACTTTCATAAGAAACAAAAATCAGGTGAGCACTCACAGAACCTGATTTTAACTTCATATTGCCCAAAGAAGCACTGAACAGGATAGGAAAGACAGTCTTGAATTGCTGACACCACCTCTCCCCCATCCCCCATGCAGCGACTATGTGGTGTGGAGAAATTTGTATGCTTGGGATAGGAGGAGTGCAGCAATTGTGAGACTTCTCATTGAATGCGCTATAACAGCAAAAAGCAAAACCAGGGTGAACTCAGCTGATGCCCACACATGGAGGGAGCATTCAGACCAGCCCTAGCCAGAGGGGAATTGCCCATCACAGTGGTTGGAACTTGAGTTCTGGCAAGCCTTGCCACTGTGGGCTGAGGTGTGCCAGGGTCCTAAATAAACTTAAAAGGCAGCGTAGGCCAAAAGGACTGCAAGTCCTAGTGCTGAACTGGGCTCGGCACCAGTGGAATTAGGGGCACATGACTTACTAAGACATCAATTGGAACACCTAAGGGAGTGCTTGTGCCACCCCTTCTCCAAGCCCAGGCAGCCCAGCTCGCAGCTCCAAAAGATACCCCTACCTTCTGCTTGGGGAGAGGAGAAGGAAGAGTAAAGAGGACTTTTGTCTTACATCTTGGATATCAGCTCAACCACAGTAGGATAGGGTACTGGTCAGGCCCCCATTCTAAGCCCTAGCTCCTGGATAACATTTCTAGACACACGCCTGGGCTAGAAGGGAACCTGTTGCCTTGAAGGGAGGGACCCAGTCCTGGCAGGATCCATCCTGTGCTGACTAAAGGGCCCTTGGGCCCTGAATAACTAGCAGTGATAACCACGTAGTATGCCATGGGCCTTGGCTGAGACTCTGAGACATGCTGGCTTCAGGTGAGACCCAGCACATTCCCAGCTATAGTGGCTACAGTGAGAGACTCTGCTTGAGAAAAGCAGATGGAAAAATAAAGGGGACTTTGTCTTGTATCTTAGGTATCACCTTGGTCATAGTGGGTTCAAACACTGAGTGGGCTCTTGGGGTCCCTGATTCCAGGCCTTGGCTCTTGGACAGCATTTCTGGACCTGCCCTGGACCAGAGGGGAGCTTACTGAAGGGTGAGTCCCAGGCCTGGCAGCCTTCACCACAAGCTGACTGAAGAGCCCTTGTATCTTGTGAACATTGACAGTAGCCTGGCAGTACTCCCTATGGGCCTTTGGTGGTGGTGGCCACAGGGGGAGGCTTCTCTGCCTGTGGAAAGGGGAGAGAGAAGTGGGAATGACAGTGTCTCATGATTTGAGGGCCAGCTCAGCTGCAGTATAATAGAATACCAGGTAGACTTCTAAGGTTTTTGATTGATTCCTAGCTCCTGGAGATAACCTCTGGACTTACATGAGGACTTGGGGGAACTTGCTGTCTTGAAGAGAAGGACAGAAGCTGGGCTGGCTTTGCCACCTGCTGATGGTAGAGCCCTAGGTCCTTGAACAAACATAGGCGGTAGCCAGGTAGTGGTTACGGTGGGCCTTGGGTGAGACTCACTGCTGTGCTGGCTTCAGGTCTGACCCAGTGCAGTGCCAGTGTTGACCACAGGGTGCTTGTGTTGCCCTGCTGCAAGCCCCAGGCAGCTCAGCAGAAAGAGACTTCATTTGTTTGGGAGAAAGTAAGGGAAGAGAACAAGAATCTCTGCCTGGTAATCCAGAGAATTCTTCCAGATTTTATTCAAGACTACCAAGGTGGTACCTCTACAAGTCTGCAAGAACCACAGCATTACTGGGCTAGGGGTGCCCCCTAAAGCAGATACAGCTTAAATCACAACACCCAAATCTATTAGAGTATCTGGAAAGCCTTCCCAGGAAGGACAGGTACAGATAAGCCCAGACAGTGAAGACTACAATAAATAACTTCAATGTCCAGACACTGAAGAACATCTACACCCATCTACATCATCCAGGAAAATATGACCTCTCAAGATGAACTAAATAAGGCACCAGGGACTAATCCTGGAGAAACAGAGTTATGTGACCTTTCAAACAGAAATCAAAACAGCTGTGTTGAGAAAACTCAGAGAAATTCAAGATAACACAGAGATGGAATTCAGAATCCTATCAGATAAATTTAACAGATTGAAATAATTAAAAATAATTAAACAGATACTCTGGAGTTGAAAAATGCAATTGACATACTGAAGAATGCATCATAATGGCTTAAAAGCAGTTGATCGGCCGGGCGTGGTGGCTTATGTCTGTAATCCCATCACTTTGGGAGGCTGAGGAGGGTGGATCATGAGGTCAGGAGTTCGAGACCAGCCCGGCCAACATGGTGAAACCCTGCCTCTACTAAAGATACAAAAAATTAGCCGGGCAAGGTGGCACATCCCTGTAATCTGAGCCACTTAGGAGGCTGAGGCAGGAGAATTGCTTGAACCTGGGAGGCAGAGGTTGCAGTGAGACGAGATCCTGCCATTGCACTCTAGTCTGGGTGACAGGGCGAGACTCCATCTAAAAACAAAAACAAAAACAAAAAACGGCAGTTGATCAAGCAGAAGAAAGAGTTAGTGAGCTTGAAGACAGGCTTTTTGAAAATACACAATCAGAGAAGACAAAAGAAAAAAGAATAAAAATAAGCACACCTACGGGATTTAGAAAGTAGCCTTGAAGGGGCAAATCTAAGAGTTATTGTCTGTAAAGAGGAGGTAGAGAAAGAGATAGGGGTAAAAAGTTTATTCGAAGGGATAATAGAACTTTTCAAACCTAGAGAAAGATATTAATATCCAAGTACAAGAAGGTTATAGGACACTAAGCAAATTTCACCCAGACAGGACTAACTCGAGACATTTAATAATAAAATTCCCAAAGGACAGGATAAAGCAAGGATACTAAAAGGAGCAAGAGAAAAGAAACAACATACAATGGAGCTTCAATATGGCTGGCAGTAGACTTTTCAGTAGAAACCTTACATGCCAAGAGAGTGGCATGACGTGTTTCAAATGCCGAAGGAAAAAACCTTTTACCTTAGAATACTATATCCAATGAAAATATCCTTCAAACATGAAAGAGAAATAAAGACTTTCCCAGACAAACAAAAGCCGAGGGATTTCATCAGCTCCAGACCTGTCCTATAAGAAATGCTAAAGAGGTGGCCAGGTGCAGTGGCTCACACCGGTAATCCTAGCACTTTGGGAGGCTGAGGTGGGTGGATCAGCTGAGGTCAAGAGTTGAAGACTAGCCTGGCTAACATGATGAAACCTTGTCTCTACTGAAAAACAAAAATTAGCCAGGCATGATAGATAGTCCATGCCTGTAATCCCAGCTACTTAGGAGGCTGAGGCAGGAGAATCACTTGAACCTGGGAGGTGGAGGTTGCAGTGAGCCAAGATGGTGCCACTGCACTCCAGCCTGGGTGACAGAGTGAGACTCTGTCTTAAAAAAAGAAATGCTAAAGGGTATGTACTTCAATAAAAAAGAAAAAGATTAATGAGCAAAAAGATACCATCTGAAGATGTAAAACTAACTGGCAATATAAGTACACAGAAAATCATAGAATATTATAACATGATAGCTGGTGTGTAAACTAGCCTTAATTAGAGAAATTAAAAGGGACCAATAAAAAATTATAACTACAATTTTTTCAAGACATAAGGATAGTAAAATATAAATAGAAACAACAAAAAGCTATAAAGTGGGGGGACATAATTAAAGTGCAGAGTTTTATTAGTTTTCTTTTTGCCTATTTGTTTATACAAGCAGTGTTAATTGTGATCTGCATAAAACAATGGGTTATAAGATAGTATTTGCAAGCCTCATGGTAACCTCAAATCAAAAAACATGGAACAGATACACAAAAAATTAAGAAACCAAGACATGAAGTCATAACATCAGAAAAAAATCACCTTTACTAAGAGGAAGACAGGAAGGAAGAGAAGACTACGAAACAACCAGAAAACAAACAAACAAATGGCAGGAGTAAGTCCTTACTTATCAGTAATAATATTGAATGTAAGTTGACTAACTCTCCAATCACAAGACATAAAGAGGCTGCATGGATAGAAAAACAGGACCCAGTGATCTGTTGCCCACAAGAAACACACTTCACCTATAAAGACACACACAGACAAAAAAAGGGATGGAAAAAGATATTCTCGAGTAGTTATCAGACAAAATAGATTTCAAGACACAAACTATAAGAAGAGACAATGAAGGTCACCATATAATGATAAAGGGGTCAATTCAGCATAGGATATAACAATTGTAAATATATATGCACCTAACTATTGGAGCACTCATATATAAAGCAAATATTAGAGCCAAAGAAACAGATTGGAAATAAAGAAAAAAATTCAAATAATTATCAAGCATCTTCTCTGACCACAATGGAATAAAACCAGAAATCAATATTAGGAATTCTGGAAACCATACAAACACATGGAAATTACATAATATGTTCCTGAATGACCAGTGAGTCAGTGAAGAAATTAAGAAATTGAAAAATTTATTAATAATGGAAACATGACATACCAAAATCTATGAGGATACAGCAAAAATGATACAAAGAGAAAAGTTTATAGCTCTAAGTGCCTACATCAAAAAGGAAGAAAAACTTTAAATAAAAACCTAATGATGGATTTTAAAGAAAGGGAAAAGCAAGAGCAAGCCAAACAAAATTAGTGGAAAAAAAGAAATAACAAAGCTCAGAGCAGAGATAAATGAAATTGAAATGAAGAAACAGGACAAAAGATCAATAAAACATTGGGTTTTTGAAAAGATAAAACAAAACAAAACAAAACAAAAACTGACACATCTTTTGCCAGACTAAGAAAAAAGAAGACCCCAAAAGATCAGAGATGAAAAAAGGAGATGTTAAAACTGATACCACAAAATTCAAAGGATTATTAGCGGCTACTGTGAGCAACTGTATGCCAATAAATTGCAAAATCTAGAAGAAATGGATAAATTCCTATATACATACAATCTTCCAGGACTGAACCATGAAGAAATCCAGGGTGTGAACAGACCAATAACAAGTTAATAAGATAAAAGTTGTGATGAAAAGTCTCCCAGTAAAAAGTCCAGAACCTGAATGGCTTCACTGCTGAATTCTACCAAACATTTAATGAGGGTATAGTACCAATCCTACTCAAACTAGTCTGAAAAATAGGAGGAGGGAATACTTTAAAACTCATTTTACGAGGGCAGTATTACCCTGATACCAAAACCAAACAAAGACGCATCAGAAAACGAAACTGCAGGCCCATGTCTAACGGGGGAACCAGCCCCCTGTATTTCAACATAGGTTCTCTTCTATTTTCCCTAAGTGTCGGCCAGTCTGAGAAATAAAGGGAAAGAGTACAAAAGAGAGAAATTTTAAAGCTGGGTGTCTGGGTGAGACATCACATGTCAGCAGGTTCCGTGATACCCCCGAGCCGTAAAACCAGCAAGTTTTTATTAGCAATTTTCAAAGGGGAGGGAGTGTATGAATAGGGTGTGGGTCACAGAGATCACATGCTTCAAGGGCGACAAAATATCACAAGGCAAATGGGCAGGGCAAGGTCACCAGGCCAGGGCAAAACTAGAATTACTAATGAGGTTACTAGGCAGGAATTTCCTAATCCCAATAAGCCTGGGGGTGCTGCAGGAGACTAGGGTGTGTTTCATCCCTATCTACAACTGCATAAGGCAGACACTCCCAGAGCGGCCATTTTAGAGGCCCCCCTCCCCAGCCGGGAATGCATTCTTTTCCCAGGGCTGTTAATTATTAATATTCCTTACTGGGGAAAGAACTCAGCAATATTTCTCTTACTCATTTTTGGCAATAAGAGAAATATGGCTCTGTCCTGCCTGGCTTCCAGGCAGTCAGACCTAATGGTTATCTCCCTTGTTCCCTGAACATCGCTGTTATCCTGTTCTTTTTTCAAGGTGCCCAGATTTCATATTGTTCGAACACACATGCTTTACGAACAATTTGTGCAGTTAACGCAATCATCACAGGGTCCTGAGGTGACATACATCCTCAGCTTATGAGGATGATGGGATTAAGAGATTAAAGTAAAGACAGGCATAGGAAATTATAAGAGTATTGATTGGGGAAGTGATAAATGTCCATGAAATCTTCACGATTTATGTTCAGAGATTGCAGTAAAGACAGGCATAAGAAATTATAAAAGTATTAATTTGGAGCACTAACAAATTGTCCATGAAATTTTCACAATTTATGTTCTTCTGCCATGGCTTCAGCCAGTCCCTCCGTTCGGGGTCCCTGACTTCCCGCAACATCTCTCCCTTTCTTTTTATATAAATGTGCCATGGTGATGAAGGCTTGTTCTCTCGATTTTGACGCAGGATTCTTTGACTGGTCCAGCACACTAAAGACAAGCCAATTAAGCAGGGAAACATAATTCCAAAATTTACTACAGTGGAGCCCCCAATAGACTTAATCCAAGTTGTGGGGTTTAGTCCAGAAAGATTTTCTGCCACCTGATCTAATGCCTCAGCTCCAGGCACAATGGATAAATGAGCTTGAGAGGCTTCAAAAATTTGTTTATTTAATTTAGTCATGTCCAATGATAAATTATCTTCCCTACCCAGAAGGTGTCCTTTGACCATTTCCCATGAATGATCAGTCTCGTTATAGGAATACAGGGTGATACAGAAATCTGAAGTATTCCAGTTGCACTGCATTTGCATGTGATGTTCGAGACTCACTACCCGATCTCCAAGCCAAATAACAGACTGTCTTAAATCATTAATTTGATTAGCCAATTTTTGGTCAATGCCTTGTTGAGAATTCAACATTTGGTGGAATTGGCTTGCCAGTCATTAACAAAATGAGCCGTTTGAATAGACTGATGTAACGCCATTCCGGCAGTGGTGGCCATTGCAGTGACTATAATTAGGCCCATGATCACAGCAATTAAAGTGAAAACAAATCTCTTAGATCTTTTAAGAATTCGCTGTAACACTTCATTAATTAAATGTATTGAGGGGGAGGATTCCCAAGGTCTGGGCAAAGTTACTGGAATCCAGATTTCTTCTCCAGCTTGAACCAACATTATACTTTTCCTGGAGTCAAAATGGGAGTTAATACAAGTGTATAAATGACAATGCATTGGACAGTTTGATTCTTCGTCCAAATTTTGATATTTCCCACTAATGGCATGTAAGGAGGCTTAACACAGCACTTTGTGGAAACAGGTTGGAGGTAAGTAAAACAGAATGTCTGGATCTACGTTGATACTGAGAGAGGGGGACGGTAGCAGGGACAACAGACAAAATAGTTTCCCCTTCCCATACTTGCAGTCCAGACATGGCAATAGCCAATTTCTAAAGTTGTGGGTGTTCTGGACTCAGAATGGGGAATATCATACGAGGCCTCAGATGGGGGTAATGCCTTTATCTTCCCATTTTAAGGGAAAGAATGAGCTGAACCTCCTATGCAAAGTAGAATGATGATTCTCGTTCTCCCAATAAGAAATAAAATAAGTAGCCTCCAGGCATTCTCTTCCACCAGAAGAGCAATTGTTTTTTAAATAGCCCTTTGGTGCCCAGTCTATTACTAAACCATATGAGTCATTTTTAAACATTACTGCATGTGAGTTAACACAATCTTCCCAAATTAAGGTTTTAGATGGGCCCTCAGAATTTTTAGGGCATGGTTTTCCTGCAGGTTTATATTGAAAGTATGGGATATCTCCCATTACTCCCCCTTTCATTTGTCTTAAAGGAGAAAGGGAGAGGCCGGAGACCAAATGTCCTGGTTTCTCTGTAGCTGATCTCTCTGGAAGATAAGCAGCCCAGACTTGAGTTTCTAGATGGATACAACCAGGTGCATGTCCGAGGCACAGAGGTGGGTGTTTGTAACCCATGGTGACATTAAATGCAGTGCCTTCTTTTCCTGGTTGAGCAGGGCAATGGTCATCTGTAGCTCCAGGCATCCACACACTATCATTAGTGTAGATTTCTGCAGGAGCGTCCATCCAGGTGAGTGGTCGAATAAGTGGAGGAAAAGGCACATAAGCCCAATAAGAATAATTTTGTGTAGCAGGTAAATCACTGTGAAAGGAAACTGGTGAGACAGAAAGTATAAGGAGGGGAATCATTAAATAAAACCTAGTGTAAGCGAGATTCAGTGCCGAAGGAGGAAGAGAAGAACAGAGGGATGTTATTTTCAGGCTAATATAAATGGTGAGATTTTTAGGTTTGTAAGGAGAAAAAGAAAGGTAATTAGGAAAAGTGGGATTGGTTAGATGGGTCTGTGTTGCCATCAGGGAGGATTGAATGAGACCCATTGTGATTTGGTGGGCCAGCTTCTAAGGAGTTGGCACAGATCTCACCACATCTGAGGGCGGTTTTTGACGCGGACGTCTTTTCCCTGTGGTTTTCGTTTGATGATCTCCTGGTGAAACACAAGCATATTTTCTTTCCCACGTTAACTAGAATCAGAGACAATATTTAAAGGTTTGGGGGAAATCCTATAAGGCAGTAATTACAGCAATTTAACTCTGCCTTTTGAGCAGAGGTATAAGGGGTAGAAATAAGCTTGTTTGTAGGACCTACATAACCAGCATTTCCATTACTGGAGCCATCAGTGAACACTGTAACAGCCTCAGGAATGGGCTGATCTTTGGTCAATCGAGGGACCACCCAAGAAGTCATTTTTATAAAATCAAACAATTTGTTTTTTGGATAATGAATGTCAATAATGCCAATAAAATCAGTCAAGTTAATTTGCCACAGTATGGAATGTTGAAAGGTGACTTGAACTTCGAGCCGATTTAAAGGAACTACAATTAAATTCGGATCACATCTGGAAATTTAAAGTATTCTACACCGAGTCTGTCCAATTAAGATGGCCAGTTGGTCCAGATAAACAGACAAAGTTTTTGACACAGAATGAGGAAGAAAACACCACTTCGCTAAATCATTATGTTGAACTATTATCCCAGTAGGGGAGTGCAGTGAGGCGAAAACCAGAAGCTGAAAAGGCTGAAACGGCTGTACTCTAGATAACTGGGCGGTCTGAATTCTTTATGAATTCCAGTTCCAGTGAAGCCTCAGGGGTCAAAGTCCTGGGACTGTGGAGATTGGAATATCCCTGCAGCATAGAAAACAAGTTAGCGCATAGGTCGGAATGCCTAAAGTAGGTGTTAAATAATTAATGTTACCCAAAAGTTTTTGGAAGTCATTTAAAGTTTTCAAATAATCTCTCCTAATTTGAACTTTTTGAGGTTGAATATGTTTATCGACCACGATTCCTAAATATTGAACAGGAGTGGTCTGTTGAATTTTATCCTGAGCGATGTGTAATCCAGCCTCTAACATGGTGGCTCAAAATTTGATAACAGTCAATTCTTTATCAGTGGGGACAGCAATTAAAATATCAATATAATGAAGAATATAGGCCTGGGGAAACTGGGCTCGAACTGGTGAAAGCACTTGCCCAACATAAAGCTGGCAGATTGTAGGGCTATTTAGCATTCCCTGAGGAAGTACTTTCCATTGATAATGAGCTGCAGGCTCTTGATTATTGATAGATGGTACAATAAAAGCAAATTTTTCACAATCTGATTTATGTAAAGCAATATAAAAAAATCAATAACTATGAGAGGCCAATTTTTAGGTATTAAAGCAGGGGCAGGCATGCCGAGTTGGAAGGCTCCTATAGGTTTAATTACAGCATTAATGGCCCTTAAATTGGTTACCATCCACCACTTGCCTGATTTCTTTTTTACTAGAAACACAGGAGAATTCCAGCGGGAAAGAGAAGGTTCCACATTTCTAAGTTGTAACTTTTCAGAAACTAATTGAGTTAAAGCCTCCAGTTTTTCTTTAGAGAGCAGCCACTGCTGAATCCAAATGGGTGTGTCAGATTTCCATTGTAAAGGAATAGGATCAGGAGGCGTGGCAGTGGCCGCCATTAAAAAGGATAACCTAAACCAGCCTTGTCTTCTTTTATAGTAATTGGGAGGAGTTTAGTAATCCCTTCATGTTTTGGACCGAGACCGAGTCCAGGAACATACCGCATGTTTTCCATCATATGCTGACTGGGAGTACTATAAGAGTTATGTGGAATGTTAATTTAAGCCCCAGTATATACTAGACCCTCAAACTTTTTTCCTTGAATGTGTATGGAGGTGGGCTGTTGTTCAGAAATTACATTAATCCAATAAGTGGCCTTTTCACTGCTGGAGCCCATTCCAGGGCCACGTGTCTTATCTCCTTTGTTTAAAACGATATTAAGTAGTAAAAGCAATTGAGCA
Organism: Pan paniscus; assembly: GCF_029289425.2. Classification (NCBI taxonomy): domain Eukaryota; kingdom Metazoa; phylum Chordata; class Mammalia; order Primates; family Hominidae; genus Pan; species Pan paniscus. The sequence continues at coordinate 62,407,320 of NC_073261.2, forward strand.
ATTGACTCACCGGCCCGAATGGAAACAGGAAGCTTGGCAGACACGATTAGTTTAATCTCGTCAACTGAATCAGAATTAGTGAGACCAGTATGAATGGTGATTCTTTTAGCAGAGGTGGATGCCCTACCTAACACCAGGCTCACCGAACCTTGAGGTAAAGGGCCAGTGACCCCTGTGGGGACAATTAAAGGCAAAGAGTTAGGTAGTAAATTTAGAGGAATAGTGCTACAGAGATCGAGCGCCCCAACCCCTAACGTGGAGGTGGACAAGCATTGTACTGAGAAGAAGAGGCTGGGACCCATCTGGGTTGACTGTAGGTAAATTTGTTTGTGCTGGGGGCTGCGTTGGGATTGCCTGAAGTGGAAATGCAATGTTGGTCTGAGTCTGAAGCATCCCATTTGATATTGGGGCCTGGGACTGGTCCCACTTCCCGTTTCCCTGGTTCTGTGGTAGGGGGTTTCCATCTGTATCATACTTAGAGCGGCAAGTACTTGCCCAATGTTTACCTTGCGACGACGTAAGCAAACAGTAGCAGCAGCATTTGGCCATGTTTGTTGAGCCGGCTTGGCCGCTTTTAAGTTTTTAACAGTGCAATTTTTCTGAGTATGACCAAGTTGACTGCAGTTATAGCAGGCTCCAAGAAAAGAATTAGTGGGGCCAGTTTGATTGGTCCTTCATGGCCCGTGCCCACAGAATAGCTTTGTGGGTGTCTGATCCAATGCCTTCACAAGCTTTAATATATGCAGGGAACACCTCGTGATCAGGTAAATTTTGTCATCGGATGGAATGCATGGCCATTTTACATTCATGGTTCGCATTTTCAAAAGCTAACATACGAGAAAGAATACCTTGAGCATGCTCATCAGAGAGATTTTTCAATGGCATCTTGTAATTTAGCTAAAAAATCAGGGTATAATTCATCATGACCTTGTTTAACCATAGTAAAAGAAACAGGAGCTTGGCCTGGGGCGCATAATTTATCCCAAGCTCTCATACACACCTTTGTTACTTGTTCCGTGGTAAGAGCATCAAAGTTTAATTGGGCATAAGTATCAGAGAAACTATCGGAGCCTGTGAGCCGAGCCTGAGTAATTAGAATGCTATTAGTCTGATTTAGCTGAGCTTGCAGATGGGCCTCTTCTGACCACCAGATACAAAATTGTAAATGCTTTAATGGGGTTAGAAAAGCTTTTGCCAAAAGGTCCCAGTCTAAAGGAAAATGACCTCAGTACAAAAAGTTTGTAATACCATTTTAACATAAGGAGAAGTAGGACCATACTGAGTACAAGCATCCTTAAATTCTTTTAAAAAGCTAAGATTAAGAGGTACATAACGACACATTTGTACCCTTTGGAAGATAGGAGGTTCTAGTGTGACTGGGTAAGCCCACGTGTCTAATCCACTTGTTTCTTTGTTTTGGCATAATAAGTGTTGCATTGAAGTTTCAAGAGTAGGTATCTGAGACGGAGTTGGCATAGAAGTGATAGGAAAAGCATGTGTAGATAAGGGAAACTGAGGTTGAGGGGGTCGGACCAGGATGAGAGTGTGAGAAAGGGGAATTGAGGGAGCAGAAGGAGCAGAGGTATCCTGGTGATTACTGGCGTGCATGTGTGAAGAAGGGTACAGAGAGGCAGGCTGAGTGGATGGCAAAGTGACCGGTTGAGGAACCGAAATGACAGGAGAGTGAGGGGCTGAAGTGGACGGGGGAGGGCCTGAAGAATTATAGGTAAATTGTAGTTTGGTCCTGGAGCCATTAGGTGACTCCGGAGGTTTGAAGAGAGAAGAATTAGCGTATATGGTCCCGGGCTGTCTGAGTCGTGGCCACGGGAGCTATAAGTACTGGCTCTTCGTGAAAAGAAACAAGGTCAGCAGGGGGTAACGTTAAGCCAAAGTCACCGGAGTTAGACATTGAATTTTCAGCATCGTTAGGTGGGGGAGGAGTAGCTGAAGGGAGAGGCTGATCAGATAACGAAGGCCATGCGGGAGAGGAAAATGGGGGAAGAGGTGGAGGGTCCTCACATTCAGAAAATTGTGGTAACTGTAGGGGGTCACGGGATTGGTATGTCATTAGGATGACATGTACCAAGTCCCAATCACCCCAAAAAGTGACAGGAACACATTTCCCTGCCAGGAACAGCTCCTGGAATGTTGCACCAACACGATCCCATACTTTTACATATGGTTCCTTTTTCAGGAAACCAAGGACAGTATTTTTCCACCGCCTTGAATAGAGTGACCATATTTTCCATGGTTACTCGGACCCTTCCCTGTTTTAACAGGTCTACATCTAAGGTTGCTTTTTTAGGAAACCAAGGACAGTATTTTCCCACTGCCCTGAATAGAGTGACCATTTTTTCCATGGGCACTCAAACCCTTTTCTGTTTTAACCAGAGTGTAATATAGAAGAGATAAGTATAATTTTTAGGCTCCGTGTGACCCGTAGTTAACCTGGACAAATTCACAGACTACTCACCAGTTGTCAGGGAGTCGAACAAGCATTTCTGTGGACCGAACCGATGACATTTCTCCGCACCTACCAAAGGGAATCGGGTTCCCACATGCACTTAGGAAAAAAAGAAAAACCATGCTGGGCACCAGATATCGGGGGAACCAGTTCCCGATATTTCAACATGGGTTCTTTTCTATTTTCCCTAAGTGTCAGCCAGTCTGAGAAATAAAGGGAAAGAGTACAAAAGAGAGAAATTTTAGAGCTGGGTATCTGAGGGAGACATCACATGTCAGCAGGTTCCATGATGCCCCCTGAGCCGAAAATCCAGCAAGTTTTTATTAGCAATTTTCAAAGAAGAGGGAGTATACGAATAGGGTGTGGGTCACAGAGATCACGTGCTTCAAGGGCAACAAAATATCACAAGGCAAATGGGCAGGGCAAGGTCACAAGGCCAGAGCAAAATTAGAATTACTAATGAGGTTCCTGGTCCCACTGTGCAGGCACTGTCATTGATAAACATCAGGAAACAGGGTTTGAGAGAAGATAGCCGGTCTGACTACAATTTACTAGGCAGGAATTTCCTAATCCTAATAAGCCTGGGGGTGCTGCAGGAGACTAGGGCGTGTTTCATCCCTATCTACAACTGCATAAGGCAGACACTCCCAGAGCGGCCATTTTAGAGGCTCCCCTTCCTGGCCGAGAATGCGTTCTTTTCCCAGGGCTGTTAATTATTAATATTCCTTACTGGGGAAAGAATTCAGCAATATTTCTCTTACTCGTTTTTGGCAATAAGAGAAATATGGCTCTGTCCTGCCTGGCTTCCAGGCAGTCAGACCTAATGGTTATCTCCCTTGTTCCCTGAACATCGCTGTTATCCTGCCTGTTCTTTTTTCAAGGTACCCAGATTTCATATTGTTCAAACACACATGCTTTACGAACAGTTTGTGCAGTTAACGCAATCATCACAGGGTCCCGAGGTGACATACATCCTCAGTTTACGAAGACGATGGGATTAAGAGATTAAAATAAAGACAGGCATAGGAAATCATAAGATTGTTGATTGGGGAAGTGATAAATGTCCATGAAATCTTCACGATTTATGTTCAGAGATTGCAGTAAAGCCAGGCGTAAGAAATTATAAAAGTATTAATTTGGAGAACTAACAAATGTCCATGAAATTTTCACAATTTATGTTCTTCTGCCATGGCTTCAGCCAGTCCCTCTGTTCGGGGTCCCTGACTTCCCGCAACACATATCTGTGACTATTGATGCAAAAAATCTTCAACAAAAATACTAGCAAACCAAATTCAACAACAATTAAAAATATTATTCATCATGACCAAGTGGGATTTATTTCAGGAATGTAGATAGTTCAACATGTGCAAAGGTGATACATCATATCAAGAGAATGAAGGAGAAAAAACATATCAATTGATTCTGAAAAAGCATGTCATAGAATTAAACATCCTTTCATAATAAAAACCCTCAAAACCGGGTATAGAAGGAACATTCCTCAAAACAGTAAAAGCCATGTATGACAGACCCATAGCTGTTATCACACTGAATGAGGAAAAACTGAAAGCCCTTCTTCTAAAATCTGAAACACAGCAAGGATGCCCACTTTCACTACAGTTATTCAACATAGTACTGGAAGTCCTAGCCGGAGCAGTCAGACAGGAGAAAGAAAGAAAGCATCGAAATTGGAAAGGAAGAAGTCAAATTATCCTTGTTTGTAGATTATATGATCTTATGTTTGGATAAACCTAAAGAATTCATCAAAAATGATTAGAAGTGATAGATTCAGTAAAGTTGCAGGATACAAAATCAGCATACAAAAATCAGTATCATTTACATATGCCAACACTGAACAATGTGAAAAAGAAATCAAGAAAGTAACAACAGCTAGATTTACAACAGCTAGAAATAAAATACCTAGGAGTTAACCAAAAAAGTGAAAAGTCTCTTCAGTGAAAGCTATAAAATGTTGGTTCAAGAAATTGAAGGCAAACACACACACAAAGGAAAGATATTCTGTGTTCATGGATTGGAAGAATCAATATTGTTAAAATGTCCATACTAACCAAAGCAATCTACAGATTCAGTGTATTCCCTATCAAAATACCAATTACATTCTTCAGAGAAATAGAAAAAACAATCTTGAAATTTATATAGAACCACAAAAAACTTGGAATAAACAAAGCTATCCTATGCAAAAAAAAGAAAATTGGAAGAACCACATGATGTGATTTCAAATTATACAACGTATTGGCATATAACCAGACACATAGAACAGTGGAACCAAGTAGAGAACCCAGAAATAAATCCATTCATCTACAGTGATCTCATTCTTAACAAAGGACAATCTTGGGGAAAAGGACAGTCTCTTCAATAAATTGTGCTGGGAAAACTAGATATCCATGGATAGAACAATGAAACTGGACCCTATTTCGCCATATACAAAAATAAAATGGATGCAAGACTTAAATCTAAGACTTCAAACTATGAAACAATGAAAAGAAAGCCTTGGGGAAAATGTCCAGGTCATTGAAGTGAGCAAGGATTTCTTGAATAAATACCTCACAAGCACAGGCAACCAAAGCAAAAATGAACGAATGGAATCACATCAAGTTACAAAGCTTCTGCACAGCAAAGGAAACAACAAAGTGAGGAGACATCCCACAGAATGGGAGGAAAATATTTGCAAACTACCCATCTGTCAAGGGATTAATAACAAGAATATACAGGGAGCTCAGACAACCTTATAGATAAAAATCCAATATGTTGATTAAAAGATGGGCAAAATATCTGAATAGATATTACTCAAGAGAAAACATGCAAATGACACACGGGTGTATTTATCATCAGAGGAATGCAAATCAGAAGTACAATGAGCTATCTCACCCCGGTTAAAATGGCGTTTATCCAAAAGACAGGCATTAAGAAGTGCTTGCGAAGATGTGGAGAATAGGGAACCCTCATACGGTTAGTGGTAATGTAAATTAGTACAGTCACCATGGAGAGCAGTTTGGAGGTCCCTCAAAAAACTGAAAATGGAGCTGTATGATCCAGCATTCCCACTCCTAAGAATATACAATAAATGAAATCAGTATATTGAAGAGATATCCATATTTATTGCAGCAGTATTCACAATAGCCTCGATTTGGAACAGCTGAAATGTCCATCAACAGACGAATGAGTAAAGAAAATGTGGTACATATACACAATAGAGAACTATTCAGCCATAGAAAAGGATGAGATCTTGTCATTTGCAACAGATGGATGGAAGTGGAGGTCACTATGTAAGCCAGGCACAGAATGAGAAACTTCACATGTTCTCCCTTATTTGTGAGAGCTAAAAATGAAAATAATTGAAACTCGAGTGATGGTTACCAGAGGCCTGGAAGGATAAGTGTGGGGGAAGGGGGCCTGGAGGAGAAGGTAGTGGTGGTTAATAGGTACAGAAAAATAGAAAGAATGAACAAGACCTAGTATTTGCTTGCCTAACAGGGTGATTAGAGTAAAAAGTCATTTTTTATTGTACATTTTAAAATAACTAAAAGTATAATTTGATAGTAACACAAAGGATAAATACCTGCTGTGTACTCACAAAAATTAAAAAGAAAAAGTTTCAAAAATGTTTTTTGCTGTTTTATTTGATTAATGAGAAAGTTAACATGGTCTATCTTAAATGTAGAATTGTCTTTATCACTTAGTACACAGTGTTTCTGTGTTGTACAGTGTTTCTTACCCTTTAGATAAGTATGTGTATTATCCTTTAGATAAAGATGTATTTTATCTCTCTTAAATATGTGTAAACTTTTATACAGAAACAACCATACACTTAATGTGTGTGGATATAAATGACAGAGGCCTTTCAAAGACTCTTAATTTTCCCAAAGTAACATTTTCATCACAGAACTTTTGCCACCAAACCTCTGATATCTCCTTATTGCATAGAGAACCAACTACAATTTAACTATACTGTGTGTGTGTGTGTGTGAATATAATTTGTCACTTCTTCCCAGTGTAAACATTTCACTTTAGTCAGGTCAGTTTCCACTATAGTCAGTTCCTTAGTCTTATGATTGATTATTCAGTGTTCATTATCTTTTGTTCATGTTATCGTAGGCTTTCTGTTTAAGCACCTTGAGGAAGTTGTTTATCTTTGTGTATTTTTAAAGCAGCTTGTTTCTTACGGTTTCAGTGAATGGTATATTTGGTTATGTTTCCTTTGCATTGAAAGTACTGAGACAGATACATGTTTTTAGTTTTCCAGCAAACTAGAGGGAAGTTAGAACAGATGAACTATTTGTCACGGGTTCTTGCCTCATATCTCTGCTCCTTATTTTTTATTTATTGTTTGTTTGAGACGGGGTCTCACCATGTTGCCCAGGCTGGAGTGTAGTGGCGTGATCTTGGCTCACTGCAACCTCTGCCTCCTAGGCTCAAGCAATCCTCTCACCTCAGCCTTCCGAGTAACTGGACTACAGGCATGCACCACCACGCCCAGCTAATTTTTGTAATTTTTATAGATACGAGGTTTCATCATGTCGTTCAGGCTGGCCTTGAACTCCAGGACTCAAGTAATCGGCCTGCTTTGGCCTCCCAAAGTGCTGAGATTTACAAGCATGAGCCACTGTGCCAGCCTCTGCTCCCCATTTCCTACTCTTATTTATCTTTTTGCCAGATTTTCTAACTTGGCTTTTTGTTTTGTTTTGTTTTTTTAGACTTGTTAAACCTCATATTCTTTCCGGGCCTTTCTATTCTTCTCTGTTTTGAGAGAACTTAGACTAGGTGATCTCTAAACATTTCAGTAATAAAACAATGCATGTTCTTTAGTGTCCAGTTTCAATATTGCTTTATTTATAAAGTCTTACCTGACCCTGTAGCCTGTATTATGTTGTCTTGCCCCACAAATTCTTTCAGTACTTACTTTAAAATGTAGACATAGGTTAACTTGTGTTTTGCTTACATATATTTGTTTTAATTACTTAATACAATTGCAAGCTCTTTGAAGAATGACACTTCCTTTTTAAAGAATTTAATTACTATTTATTTTTTAATCATTATATTACTATGTAGCAGTCACATCATAGTAATAATTACAATGACAGTAACCTCTGAATACTAACTCTGAGGCAGACATTATTTTAAATGCTTTACTTATTATGTCCATTCTCATAATTGGTAACAGGATGTTGATGAGATAAGATCTCGTTTCATCTCCATTTCACTGGTGAGGAAAGACACATACATAAAGGTTAAGTAAATTTCCTCACCACTAGTGAGTAAACATAGATGGACCTAAGCAGGGATACTTCAAAACCCATGCACTTATCTGTTTTGCTATAATGCATAACTACTGTGTACTTGCTGAATGAATAGAGTGTTTTTAATCTTTAATATATGTTGGGTACAACCTTGGTATTTTTTGTACTTTGAATAAAAGATTAAGGGTGTTTCACTTTTTTAAAAATGGGGACAAATAACTATCTTAGTAAACTAAATATTGTGATCAATTTTCCCAATTAGGAGCAAATATTCAAATTGCCTACTTTGAGGTATTTTGAAAAATTCTTTTGCTTTTGAAAGAAAATGTGTGACATGTATAATACTTGGATTTTGATTTGCGGTGTCTTAATTAGTATTTCTTACTCATTTTCAGTTGAGTGGTGATTTTATGCAATGGCTTCAAGCCACAGTTCTTCACCAGTGCCTCAAGGAAGCAGCAGTGATGTTTTCTTTAAAATAGAGGTAGATCCGTCAAAACACATTCGACCTGTGCCATCACTGCCAGATGTGTGTCCCAAGGAACCCACAGGTAATGCTTTTTTTTTTTTTGTAGGATTTTTACTGATGATTTCTATTATCTTTAAATGAGTAGTCAGGTTTTATATACCAACGTTAGAAGAGTAAATTTTATGATGTTAAAAATCATTTGGGGGGGCCGGGCACGGTGGCTCACGCCTGTAATCCCAGCACTTTGGGAGGCCGAGGTGGGCGGTTCACGAGGTCAGGAGATTGAGATCATCCTGGCTAACATGGTGAAACCCTGTCTCTACTAAAAATAAAAAAAATTAGCCGGGTGTGGTGGCAGGTGCCTGTAGTCTTAGCTACTCTGGAGGCTGAGGCAGGAGAATGGTGTGAACTCAGGAGGTGGAGCATGCAGTGAGCTGAGATCGGGCCACTGCACTCCAGCCTGGGTGACAGACAGACTCCATCTCAAAAAAAAAAAAAAAATCATTTGGGGCCCGGCGTGGTGGCTCACGCCTGTAATCCCAGCACTTTGGGAGGCCAAGGCAGGCAGATCACTTGAGGTCAGGAAGGAGTTCAACACCAGCCTGGCCAACATGGTGAAACCCCATCTCTACCAAAAATATAAAAAATTAGCTGGGTGTGGTGGCGTGTGCCTGTAATCCCAGCTGCTTGGGAGGCTGAGGCAGGAGAATCACTTGAACCTGGGAGCTGGAGGTTGCAGTGCACTCCAGCCTGGGTGACAGAACGAGACTGTTTCTCAAAAAAAAAAAATCATTTGGAAATGATTAGGAAATTGAAATTTTTTTTAATGTATTTCATGCATTACTTATATAAACTGAAAAAGTGTTGAAAATGAAGGTACAGATTGAAAGCTGCTTAGTTAAAACATGGTACAGTCAGCCCTCATCATTTGCATATTGTGTATTTGCAAATTCTCCTGACTCCTTAATATTTATTCATAATCCCCAAATCACTACTTGCGGCACATTTGTGGTAATTTGCAGTCATGTGCAGAGCAGTGAAAGATTTGAGATACCTGACACATGCATTCCCAGCTGAAGTGGAACAAGACAAAGCTCTGCCTTTTTGTTTCAGCTCTCATACTATAAACTAATGTTCTTTCTGTGGTCTGTTTTTACTTGGTGCCACATGTTTGGAGCTTTTTGTTGGTGATTTTGCTGTTTAAATTGCCCCTAAGCGCAGTGCTAAAATGCTATCTGGAGTTCCTAAGTGCAAGAAGGCTATGATGTCCCTTATGGAGAAAATACATGTGTTGTGTAAGCTTCATTCAGGCATAAATTATAGTACTGTTAGCCACAAGTTCGGTGTTAGTGAATCAATGATGTATACTGAATAAAGCGTCTTTAAACACACAAAACAAGGTTATGTATTGATCAGTTGATGAAACTATTGTGACCAAAGGCTCACAGGAACCTAACTCTTTAGTTTCCCCACAAGCAGTGGTTCAATATTTGCTAATTCAATATTCACAATAACTTTATAGAACAAATACACTACTAATAGAATAGAGTATATATTTTTCCTTCTTGTATGGTTAATGCCACAGCAACATTTATGTCACCTAATTATAAGCCAAAGGATATTTTATCTAGGAGATCCTGCCATGATATAATAGAAAAGAGGCCTACCTCTAAAAAACAGTGGGGTATTAAAGGATAGAAAATACATAATAGAAAGCAGCATAGTTCTGATGTTGAAAAAAAAAGATAGAGTAATTGTACATTAAGGAAAGGAATTCATGAAAGACTTTCTTTACTATTCACTCCACCCTGCAATCGAAGTTCTCAAATTTTGCATATCTTTTATCTCGTGCATATTTTTCAAAGCCTTAGTAATTGATGCTGCCAGCTGAAGGTTATTCAATCAGATTGATTTTTATTAAATCATTTACTGTGGAAGATTAGTTGGTTTGCGTAAGATGGAATCTATGCATTTTTAGTTTTCTAGTGTGTACTTTCAAACATAGAACCAATTTTACAGCATTTACAGAGTTCTCTTGTTTACTTTTTGCAGGTGATTCACATAGTTTATATGTTGCCCCATCTCTAGTTACAGATCAACATAGATGGACTGTATATCATTCCAAAGTAAATCTCCCAGCAGCATTAAATGATCCTAGATTAGCAAAAAGAGAATCTGACTTCTTCACAAAAACATGGGGATTGGACTTTGTGGACACTGAAGTCATACCTTCATTCTACCTCCCACAGATCAGCAAGGAACATTTTACAGTATATCAACAGGAAATCTCTCAGGTAATATCTAATCTTGGCTAGTTATAGTCAGGTCAAAAGTAATAGAAATATTTTTAGTATGCTTTATTATAGATTTTTGACCAGTAATGTTTGATGAACCTATAGTATTCTTTTCGTTCATACAAATTATACTGTCCTGGGTTGCATTTAATTCTTTGCTTAAATATATTTTAATACATTTCTCTTACAGTAGTGATTTTTCAGAATTACACATTCCAAATAATGCTAAGATTCACCATGAAACCTACCCTGCTTACCAAGGAGAAAATGATTCTGTTAGGCCTATAAAGTCCAGATGATTTGTGAGGTTTGAGAAATTGGCAGAATATTACTGTTTCTATGTCTGATTCACTGCATACAATTCTATAGAGCACCCTAGCTCTACCAGATAGTTAAAATATCTCCAGACATAATTATAACTTAATATATTACTTTAAACCCTGTCTGAGAGCAAGAACTGAGTATAGTGCAGAGTTTTAGATGGTCTATCAATTCATTTTCAGATTATTAGTAAGTGGCTGTTATCAATACAATTAAAATCATTAAAGTGGTACAGGGGATATTTATATTTTTATAACCATTCCTTTTTATACTTTTTTCATTAGCAAGCCTAATTTGAATTTAGCTGGTTTTATTTTACTTACTTTGCACTTTTTTGAATATGGCTGTATTAACATTAATACTATATAGCATCTGGTTCATTTTTATTACTATCAAATATTTTTATACAGAACCTATATATTTTATTTGCCTTTGTGTGTATATATTGCCATATTAACAATCACTTAGATCTGATCATTGAAAACAACACAAAAACTGTTTTCAATGATCAGATCTAAGTGATTAAGTGGATGAACATTAATATGCCTTTGTAACCTATAATTTGGTTTTTCTATTTGTGTATTGATCAAATATTTATTGAGTGCCTTCCATGTGTCAGGTAGTCTTCTAAACATGAGGATACAGCAGAGAACAAAACTGACATCCATTCCTTCCCTTACAAAGCTATGTTTTTAGCAAGGGGTTTAACAATAAACCCTAAAGCGACCACTAAAATAGCAAAACGAAGAATTACAGCTAATAATGGAAGACAGAAATGGAATTTTAAAAATTCTCAATCCAAACAAAGCCATAAATAGAAAAAAAAGAATGGATAGGACATAAAATAAATTTCAAGATGATAATCTTAAGCCTAATCATATCAGTAGTTACACCAAATCTAAATGGTTTAAGCATCCCAATTAAAAGGCAGAAATTGTGAGATCTGATGACCCAAGTATATGCTGTATATAAGAAACATAACTTGAATAGAAAGAAAAAAGCATTTGAAAGGATGAAAAAATATATACCATTCTTAACAGTAGTCAGAAGAAAGCAGAAATGGCTGTATTAATAACAAAGTAGATTTCAGAGCAAAAACTATTAGTATGTATAAATAATGTTATTTTATAATGATAAAAGGGTCAGCTAACCAAGAAGACATAACAGTTTTAAACATTTTTGCCCCTAATAGCATGCTTCAAAACATGTGAAGCAGAAGCTGAGAATTTTATGGCAAAGTAGCTATTCATAATTATGGAGATTTCAATAAATAATAGGACAAGCAGAATATCAGCAAGATTATAATAGACTTGAACCATTAACCAACCTGGCCTGACTTGAAAGAGCACTCCATATAACATAGAAGAATATACTTTTTTTTCAAGTGTTCATGAAACATTTATGGACATAGACTATATTCTAGGTTTGAAAACAAATTTTAATACATTTAGAAGACTTTACCTCATACACAGTATGCTCTCTGACCACAGTATAATTAAAATAGAAATTAATAATGGAAAGGTTGGTGGAAAATCCACAGATATTTGGAAACCAGAACTTTATGCTTCTAAATAAAATGTGAGTCAAAGAAGAAAGAAAAATCAGAAAGTAGTTTGAACTGAATGGAAATGAAAACACAACATATCAGGATTTGTAGGGTGATGCTCAGTTAGCACTTAGGGAGAAATTTGTAGCACTGAATGCATATATTATTGAAAGAAGAATGATTTCAAATCAGTGACCTCAGCTTCCACCTTAAGAAGCTGGAAAAATGGCTGGGTGCACTGGCTCACGCCTGTAATCCCAGCACTTTGGGAGGCCAAGGTGGGTGGATCACCTGAGGTCAGGAGTTCAAGACCAGCCTGGCCAGCATGGTGAAACCCTGTCTCTATAAAAATACAAAAAAATTAGCCAGGCATGATGGCAGGTGTCTGTAATCCCAGCTACTCAGGAGGCTGAAGTGGGAGAATAGCTTGAAACTGGGTGGTTGAGGTTGCAGTGAGCGGAGATCGCACCATTGCACTCTAGCCTGGGTGACAGAGCGAGACTCCGTCTCCAAAAAAAAAAAACAAACAGAAAAAAGAAAGAATAAACACCAAAGTCAAAATCAGAGAAACAACAGAGAAAATTAGTGAAACAAAAAGCTGATTCTTTGAGAAGATAAACTCGATAAGCCTTTGGCAATACTGATTAGGAAAAAAAGAGAAGATAAAAGTCACCAATAACAAGAATAAGAAAGGTGATATCACTACAGATTCTACAGAGATTAAAAGCCTAATAATGAAATTTTATGCATAACTTTGTGCCAGTAAATTCAACAACTTAGATGAATTTACAGATTTCTTGAATGACACAAAATACCAAATCTCTTTCGAGAAAAAATAGATAATCTGGCTGGGCATGGTGGCTCATGCTGGTAATCCCCACACTTTGGGAGGCCATGGTGGGCAGATCACCTGAGGTCAAGAGTTTGAGACCAGCCTGGCCAACATGGTGAAACTCCGTCTCTACTAAAAATACAAAAATTAGCCGGGTGTGGTGGTGTGCGCCTGTAGTCCCAGCTACTTGGGAGGCTGAGGCAGAAGAATCCCATGAACCTGGGAGGTGGAGGTTTCAGTGAGCTGAGATCATGCCATTCCACTCCAGCCTGGGCGACAGCAAGACTCCATCTCAAAAAACAAAACAAAAAGAAATAGAAAAGTCTGAAATAGCTTTATATTTATTACACTGATGTATAGTTAAATACCTTTCCACAAAGAAAGCTCTGATCCACATGGCTTCACTGGTGAATTCTACCAAACATTTACAGAAAAAGTAATTCCAAATCTACACACATTCTTTCAAATTTTGGTAAAGATGTAGAAGACAGGGCTGGTTCTAGGATAAGGTGAGGCAGGTGAGCAAAATTTGAGAGGCACTGAAATCTGAGAGTGGGTACCTCCTTAAATATTGTACCGTATGCTTCTTGCTTGCTTCATCCTACTGCCAGCCTTCATGGAGTAACTGGAACTCTCATACACCGCTGGTGGGAATTTAAAGTGCTACAACCCCTTTGGAAAAAAGTTTGACAGTTTCTTAAAAAGCTAAACATACTTCTGATCTGTCACGTAAGGAGCTTGGAAGTTGTCACTTCTGTTCTCACAACAAAAAACCTTAGCAAACTGAAAATCAACAACTGAGAAGCATCTGTGAAGGTCGCAGCCCAGGGGCACAGGCTCACTAAGACTGAAACCTAATCATAAGATCATAGAATACTTCCCCTCCCTTCACGCATTACCACCACATCAGTGGGGTGCTTGAATAATGAGAATACAACGGAAAGGACTACATGTCTCAGACGTTATTTAAGAGGTCTGCAGAGAAACCTGAAGATAGTAGGAGAGGTGAAAAACAAGGACACCAGTGGAAATTTTAGCCTCTGACACCTGCAGCTATAGCAATCAGTAAATAAAGCCTAACTCTTAGCCAGATAAACAAAACTTCATACTAAAGGCCTATTTACCTCAGTTCTTTTTAACTTTGGTATATCATATCTGGCTTTCAGCAAAACATTACAGTGCATACCAGACAGAAAACACTGTTTAAACAGACAGATCAAGTATCAGAATCAGACTCAGATGCGGTTGTGATGTTGGAATGATCAAACTGGGTACTCAAAGTAACTATGTTTAATATACTAAGGGCTGTAGTGGAAAACATGGACAACATGCAAGAACAGATGTAAGCAGAGAGATGGAAGCTAAGAATCAAAAGGAAATGCTACAAATCAAAGATAGTATAACAGAAATGAAGAATGCTTTTGATGAGTTCATTAATAGACTTGAAGTGGCAGGGGAAGAAATCAGTGAGCTTAAAGAAATGCTGATACAAACTTATAAAAATGTGTGGGATGCAAGGGAAGTAAGGCTTCAAGGAAGTCTTGCTTAAATAAGCACTGAAGGCTTCATTGAATGCTTAAGAAGAAAATTTAAAATTAATAATCCAAGCTTCTACCTTAGGAAGTTATCAAAAGAAGAGCAAATTTAATCCAAATTAAGCAGAAGAAAAGCAGTAATAAAAATTAGAGCAGAAATCAGGGAAATTGACAATAGCAAATCAGTAGAGAAAATCAACAAAAGCAAAAGCTAGTTCTTTGCGATCAATAAAACTGATAAACATTTAGCTAGATTAAGAAAAAAGAGAAGGCCAGGCATGGTGGCTCATGCCTGTAATCCCAGCACTTTGGGAGGCTGAGGTAGGTGAATCACCTGAGGCCAGGAGTTCGAGACCAGCCTGGCCAACATGATGAAACCCCATCTCTACTAAAAATACAAAAATTAGCTGGGTATGGTGGTAGGCACCTGTCATCCCAGCTACTTGGGAGGCTGAGGCAAGAGAATCACGTGAACCTGGGAGGCGGAGGTTGCAGTGAGCTGAGATCGTGCCATTGCACTCCAGCCTGGGCGACAGAGCAAGACTCCGTCTCAAAAAAAAAAAAAGAAAAAGAGAAGATATAAGCTACTAGTATCAAAAATGAAAGAGGGGCTGTTTCTACTGATCCCGCAGACATTAAAAGGATAATAAGAGAATATTGTGAACAGTTCTATGCCCAGAAATTTGATAGCCTAGGTGAAATGGACCAATTTATTTTGAAAGACACAATTTACCAAAGCTTACACAACAAAAAATAAATATTCTGAATAGGCCTATATTTATTAAAGAAATTGAATCAATCATACTGCTCAAAGCAGAAATCACCAGGCCCAGATGGGTTCCTTGGTGAATTCTACCAAACATTTCAGTAGGAAATTATACCAATTATTTATAATCTATTTCAGGAAATAGAAGCTAAGGACATACTTACTAATGCATTTGGTGAGGCTGTCATGAAGCTAATACTAAAATCAGACAAAAGCATTATAAGGAAAGAAAACTTTAGACCTCTTGTGTGTTTTTTTGTTTGTTTGTTTGTTTTTTTGAGACAAGGTCACGCTCTGTTGCCCATGCTGGAGTGCGGTGGCAGGATCACAGCTCACTGCAGCCTCAACCTCCCAGCTCGAGCAATCCTCCCATCTCAGCACCCCCCAAGTAGCTGGGACTGCAGGCGAGCACCACCACAACACCACGCCTGGCTAATTTTTGCATATTTTGTAGTGACGGGGTTTTGCCATGTTGTCCAGGCTGGTCTCAAACTCCTCAGTTCAAGCAGTCTGCCCGTGTTGGCTATTCATTATTTTTTAAAAAAAAGAACTCTCAGCAAACTAGGAACAGGAAGAAATTTCTTTAACTTGATAAAGAATGTACCGGGTGTGTCAGCTCACACCTGTAATCCCAGCACTTCGGCAGGATGCTTGAGGCCAGGACTTGAGACCAGCCTGGCCAACGTGGTGAAACTCATCTCTACTAAAAACACAAAATTTAGCTGGGCATGGTGGCGCATGCCTGTAATCCCAGCTATGTAATTGCCAATGGGTTCACCTTGCCTGCTGCTGCCTAGGCAGCTGATGTACTGAGACAGGGGAATTGTGATAGAGAATGAATAATCCACACAGAGCTGGCTGTGTGGGAGACTAGAGTTTTGTTATTACTCAAATCAGTCTCCCCGAGCATTCGAGGATCAGAGTTTTTAAGGACAACTTGGTGGGTAAGGGGAATCCAGTGAGCCGGCAGTGCTGATTGGTCAGGTCAGCGATGATATCATAGGGAGAAGCCATCTCCATGTGCTGAGTCAGTTCCTGGGTGGGGCCAACAAGATCAAATGAGGCAGTTTATTGATCTGGGTGGTACCAGCTGATCCGTCAAGTACAGGGTCTGCAAAATATCTCAAGCATGGATCTTAGGAGCAGTTTAGGGGGAGGGTCAGAATCTTGTAGTCTCCAGTTGCATGACTCGACTCCTAAACCGTAATTTCTAATCTTGTGGCTAATTTGTTAGTCCAACAAAGGTAGTCTAGCCCCCAGGCAAGAAGGTGGTTTGTTTTGGGAAAGGACTGTTATCATCTTTGTTTTAAACTATAAGCTAAGTTCCTCCCAAAGTTAGTTCACCCTATGCCCAAGAATGGACAAGAACAGCTTGGAGGTTAGAAGCAAGATGGAGTTGGTTAGGTCAGATCTCTTTCACTGTCTCAGTTATAATTTTGCAATGGGGATTTCAGCTACTTGGGAGGCTGAGGCATGAGAATCACTTGGACCCAGGAGGTGGAGGTTGCAGTGAACCAAGATCACGCCACTGCACTACAGATTGGGTGACAGAGTGAGACTCTGTCTCAAAAAAGAAAAAAAAAATCTACAAAAACTCTATAGCTAATGGGGAAACTAGATGCTTCCCACTAAGAACAGGATCAAGGTAAGGATGTCCCCTGTCACTGTTTCTTTTAACATTGTCTTGGAAGTCCTAACTAATAAGTCAAGAAAAGGAAATAAAATATATAAAAATTAGGAAGAAGTAAAACTGTTTCCAGATGAAATGATTGTCTATGTGGAAAATCCCAAAGAATCCAAAAAGAAACTCCTGGAACTAATAAGTGACTGTAGTAAGCTTGCAAGATACAAGGTTAATATATAAAAGTTAATTACTTTCTTATATACCAGCAGTGAACAATTGGAATTTGAAATTAAAAACCCAATGCCATTTACATTAGCATCAAAGAAAATGAAGGCTTTATGTATAAATCTAAATAGATATAAGATCTATCTGAGGAAAACCACAAGACTGATGAAAGAAATTAAATATCTAAATAAATGGAGAGATAGTTCATATATGTGGATAGGAAGGCTCAATATTGTCAAGGTGTCTCTTTTTCCCAACTTGATCAATAGAGTCAACATAATCCTGATTAAAATCCTAGCAGTTGGTTTCGTGGATATTGAAAACTGACTCTAAAGCTTATGTAGAAAAAGACCCAGAATAGCTAACACAGTATTAAAAGAGGAACAAAGCTGGAGGACTGATACCACTCAGTTTGAAGTTTTGCTATAAAGCTACAGTAATCAAGACAATGTCATATTGGTGAAAGAACAGACATATGGGTCAGTGGAACAGAGAACCCAGAAATAGACCCACACAAATACAATCAACTGATTTTTAACAAAGGGGCAAAGGTAATTCAGTAGAGAAAGGATAGTTGTTTGAACAAATGGTACTGAAACAACTATACATCCACATACCAAAGAGAAAGAATATAGACACATACCACCTTGCACTATTCATGGAAATTAGCTCAAAGTTGATGATAGACCTTAATGTAAAATGCAAAACTATAAAACTTCTAGATGATAACATAGGAGAAAATCTAGGTAACCTTGGGTTTGGTAATGACTTTTTAGATATGAAAGAAAAGCACAATCCATGAAAGAAAAAATTGAAAAGTTGAACTTCATTAAAATTAAAAAGTTCTACTCTGTGAAAGACACCTTTAAGAGAATGAAAAAACAAGCCAAAGACTGGGAGAAAATACTTACAAAACACATATCTGATACAGGATTGGTGGTCAGGTGTGGTGGCTTACACCTTGTAATCCCAGCACTTTGGGAGGTGGAGGTGGAAGAATCACTTGAGACCAAGAGTTCAGGACCAGCCTGGGCAACATAGTGAGAACCCATCTCTACAAGAAAAAATTAGAAAAATTAGTCAGGCATGGTGGTGTGCACCTGTAGTCCTAGCTGCTCTGGAGGCTGAGGCAGAAAGATTGCTTGAGCCCTGAAATTTGAAGTTACAGCGAGCAACTTTAGCCTGGGCAACAGAACTAGACCCTGTCTCAAAAAACAAAAAGGGACTGGTACCAGAAATAAACAAAGGAATTAAAACTCAACAACAACAAAACAAACAGCCAAATTAAATGAGTAAAGGACTTTGAATAGACCTTTTCCCAAAAAAAGATATAGAAGTGTGCAATTAGCACATGAAAAGATGGTCAACATAGCAAATAATTTTACGTGATAAATTTTATGTTATATATATTTTTCCTTAAAAAATATGAGCAAAAGATCTAAATACCTCACCAAAGAAGATAATGCAGATGGCAAATAAGCATATAAAAAGATGCTAAATATCAAATGTCATTAGGGAATTCCTAATTAAAATGAGATGCCACTACATATCTATTAGAATAGCAAAAATCTAAAACACTGACAACACCAAATGTTGACAAGGATGTAGAACAACAGGAACTCTTATTTATTGCTGGTGGGAATGAAAAGTGGTATGGCCACTTTGGAAAACAGTCCTGTAGTAACTGATAGAATTGCTACCAGAACTCTGAACACTGCTGGCCTGCTGCTTTTCTTGTTACCACACTTCACTTTCTCAGGTATCCTTTTGGTGATATCTCTGAAAAGATAATAACATTGTTAGTGGTCATCTAATTCTAAATCAGAGTGAGATTTTTTTTTTTTTGATTCAGAACATGTCAATAACTAATTTCTATCTTTCTTTCCTTTTTTTCTTTTTTTTTGTGATAGAGTCTCACTCTGCCACCCAGGCTGGAGTGCAATGGCACGATCTCGGTTCACTGCAGCCTCTGCCTCCTGGGTTTAAGTGATTCTTGTGCCTCAGCCTCCCCAATAGCTGGGATTTCAGGTGTGCACCACTACTCCTGGCTAATTTTTGGTAGAGACAAGGTTTCACCATGTTGGCCAGGCTAGTCTTGAACTCTTGACTTCAGGTGATCGGCCCGCCTCGGCCTCTGAAAGTGCTGAGATTACAGGTGTGAGCTACCGCACCTGGCCTAATTTCTTTCTATCTTAGATATATAGGTTTTTGAATTTTCTTTCTTGATTCAAATTATTCTCCTAATTGATACATAAATATTTTCCATTTGCTTTCTCACTTTATTCTAAATATGGAGATTTTACTATAATTATATGAGATGGAATGGATGTAGGTATATAGATGTGCATAGATCTCATAGAGGTATTTGGTTTATTAAGCACACTTGTTGCTTGTATTTAAGTTCAGGAGGCTAGTGATTTCATATTAAAAGTCGTAGGACTAATTTGGCATATTCTGATATTCTGTTGCAAAACACTTTCATGCTTTGAATACTCATGTTTACACATACATTGATGATGTTATTTGTCTTTTTATTAGAGAGAGAAGATTCATGAGAGATGCAAGAATATTTGTCCTCCTAAAGATACCTTCGAAAGGACTCTTTTACATACTCATGGTATGAATATGTGTTATTTATAGATAATAAAGCATAGCATAAATATTAGTGAACAAAATCTTTATTTTGGGACCTTATTGCCTATTATATCTATAATTTTTATTTCTAGTAAAATTTTTATAACCTATGATTATAATATTTTCTAAGAACTTCTAAGAGAAAAAGTAGATCTGATAGTAGTATAATCCTTTAGTTCAACAAATATTGATTGGATATCTTCGTGCTTGGTATGTTCCTTGTTGCTTAAAAATAGATGAGTAAGCTAGACATGATGGCACATGTGTGTAGTCCCAACTACTTGGGAGGCTGAGGTGGGAGGATTGCTTGAGCCTATGAGTTTGAGAACAGTAACGTAGTGATACCCTAAAGTAAATCTATAGATAAGTAAAAAGTAGCTTTGGTCCTCAAAGAACTGATGTTCTCCTGAATAAGTTTAAAGAAAGAAACCAATAATTGTATCACTGTATATTAAAGAGTAAGTTCAGTGTGGTAATGTTTTATAACATGCCTAACTTAGCTTTAGAAGCATTCCTAGAGTTGACAGTGATTACATGTGTTTTAAAGTCGTTAGTTTGAAACATTTATGTGGGAGAAGGCATTCCAAGAAAAGGGAATAGTTTATACAAAGCCATAGAATAAAGAGAGAACAGAATATTCAAGGAATTGTAAGAGTTTAATATATTGGTTCTACTGGGAGCAAGAGATGAGACTGAAGCATAGGCAGGGGTCAGATCATGAAGAACCTTATATGCTGTGGTAAGGAATTTTACCTTTTCTGAAGACACTGTAAAGCTACATAATAGTTTTAACTAGGCATGATCAGATTTATGATTATACATTTATGTGAAAATAGTTGTGGATAGTGAATTATGGGATGATGATTAGACTAGAGGCAAGGAGACAGTTGGAGGCTACTGCAGTAACACAAATGAGAAATGATATTCCAGTAACAGTTACAGTGGAGATGGAGAGGGAATTAGGCCTTTGAGAAGTAACTCAGAGATTGAGACACAGGTTTTGGTGGCCAGTTATTGGTAATGGAGCAAAATGATTCAAGGACAATTCCCAGGTTTCTTGCTTGGACAACTGGGTGGGTGACAGTGCAATTCAGTGAGAGAGGCAATATAGGAGGAGGAATTTTGAGGGAGATGGAGGCAAGTTTAGTTGCAGATTTTCAGTGAAGAACATGCCTTTTTGGCAACCTGGAGCTCAGGTTGAAGATTTAGGCTGAAGATGTAGGTATGGTAGACATCATCATAGACAGGTATGCTGGACAATAGCATGGTAGTTGAATCCAAGGACGTTGGGTGAGATTGCCCAGGGAAGATGTGAATAGTGAGAAGAAAACGACTGGTGATGGAGCACTAATTAAGCTGTCGCATTTAAGGGGCAGACAGAAGATGAGATACCTGTGAAGGAGACAAAAAGTGGTCAGAGAGATAGGAAAGTCAACCAAGAGAGAATTGCACCTTAAAAGTTAAAGCTAGTGAGGATTTCAGAAAGTAAGAACAGTTAGTTGGTCTATAATGTCAGAATAGTTCAGGGATAGATCAATTTGTACACTGAGAAGTCTCCTTTATTTTGGCAATCAGGAGATCTTAGAGCATTTATGGCAGTTTCAGAAACCTCAATACTATATATTAAGGAGTGAGTACAAGAGAAAGAAATGTAGACTACCAGTATTATGTCACTAGAAGATTTGAGATAGATTATTGACTACAGGGAACAGAGTGGAAGAATATTTTTTCATGGCCAGGACTAGATCAGGTAAGAGAGGCATTTGACTATCCCTGAGAGTGAGTGCTTTTGCATCTGAGGTCCTGCCCTTCCCTCAACCTGGTCCTGGCCTGGGTTTTATCTTTTTCTATATATATATATATATATATATATATATATGAATATGTGTGTGTGTGTGTGTGTGTATATATATATATATTTTTTTAATGGGAAAGAACTGAGCATGTTTATATACAAAGATAAGAGAGCTAGTACAAGGGAAGAGGCTGAAGATACCGAGATGGAGTAAACTGATTAACCAAGCTCACAGCAGAGGCAGGAGGCAATGGAGTCTAAGTGCAGAAAGATTGGTTTTGAAGAGGAGAGTAGTACCTTATCTGAGTTTGGATTGGCAGGATGAAAGTAAAGTAGGTTCATTTGAAGGTAAGTGTGTATCTCAGCCTTAAGATGTCTGAGAAGAAAATTAATATAGTATAAAAAAGCAACCTTTGATCATAAGAAATTCTGGATGGGATGATAGATCTTTTAAACAATAAAAACAATATTCCTACTTTAGAATTTAATTCATTTTTAAAAATTACATAGCATGCCATATTCAGTCTTACCAAAACTTAAAAAGATAGCACAGCAGTCCTCAATCTTTTTGGCACCCAGAGACTGGTTTCATGGAAAACAATTTTTCCATAGACCAAGGGGTTTGGGGGGAGATAGTTTTGGGATGAACCTTTATTATGCACTTTATTTCTACTATTATTACATTGTAAAATATAATGAAATAATTATACAATTCATCATAATGGAGAGTCAGTGGGAGCCCTGAGCTTATTTTCCGGGAACTAGATGGTCCCATCTGGGGGAGATGGGAGACAGTGACAGATCATCAGGCATTAGATTCTTATAAGGAGGGCACAACCTAGATCTCTGACATGTGCAGTTGACATTAGAGTTTGTGCTCCTATGAGAACCTAGTGCCACCACTGATCTGACAGAAGGTGGAGCTCAGACGGTAATGTGATTGATGGGGACTGGCTGTAAATACAGATGAAGCTTTGCTTGTGCCCACTGCTCACCTCCTGCTGTGCAACCCGGTTCCTAACGGGCCATGGCCCGGGGGTTGGGGACCACTGAGATAGCATAAAGCCTTTTATGTCTGATTAAAAAGATTTGAGATGTATTTTGCTGTTTTATTGCTGCTATATAATTGATTACAATTACCTGAAACATTGTTTTGTTCAGCGCTTTGCCTACTACTAGGCATGTAATAGGTGCTTGATAGATATTTGTTGAAGGAATAAACTTTAGTTATTTGGATGTGACCCAGTACAGTACTGAATCTGTCAAAATGTATTTTATGGAGTTAAAATGAAAACAAGTTTTAAAAATAATATTTCCCTTCTTTTTTAAATAGATAAATCCAGGACAGATCTGGAGCAAGTACCTAAGGTAACAAAGCTTAAACATGAGAAAATTGCCTTATAATATTTGATCTTTAATTTTGCCTTACAAGCAGATTTCATTTGGCTTTTTTTTTTTTTTTTTTGACCCTTTGGCTACTTTGTCTCTTGTGGGGCATCACTTTTCTTCTTTCTTTCTCATTCTTTTCTTTTTTTCTTTCCTTCCTTCTGTCTTTTCTGTCTTTCTTTCTTTTTCTTTCTGCTTTTCTGTTCTTTCTCTTAACTTAGACAGAATCTTGCTCCTTCTCGCAGGCTGGAGTGTAGTGGTGCGATCTCAGTTCACTGTAACCTCCGTCTCCTGGGTTCCAGTGATTCTCCTGCCTCAGCATCCTGAGTAGCTGGGATTACAGGTGCATGCCACCATGCCCAGCTACTTTTTTTGTTTTGTATTTTTAGTAGAGATGGGTTTTCACCGTGTTGGCCGGGCTGGTCTTGAACTCTTGATTTCAAGTGATCCGTCCACCTCAGCCTCCCAATGTGCTGGGATTACAGGTGTGAGCCACCATGCCTGGCCTTTTTTTTTTTTTTTTTTTTTAATGAAAAAATGTTTTTAATTGACAAATAAAAATGATGTATATTTATGGTGTTTTTTCTCTTTTGCATCATCAGTCTCTTTCTCATCACTGAAACCTACAAATATTTTAAAATCTTTCCATTAAAAAAATTTTGCTGATCATTCAACCTCTTCAAATTATTAAGAGATACTTACTTTGTATGAAAAATTTTGTCGAGATGTATAATCCATTTTTTTCTGGGAAGAGAGTCAGTTACCTTCATCAGATTCTCAAATAGGTCTGTGACAGTTGTTCTTTAGGATAAGAAAGAGAAGATGAAAGACACAAAAAAGGTAGAAGGATATCATTTATATCATTTATTTGATCCTACAAAATAAAACTCAAAGTTTGTCATTTAAGGCTCAATGTTCACTTCATGTAATCTTTACACATTCTTTACTTCAGCCAAACTTTTTTTTGATGGCTCTGTGCTTTATTTACACTGTTTCTTGATCCTGGAAGACTTTTCCCTCATCTTCCCATATCTAATTCTCTGTAATCTTTTGCTTAAAATGGCAGCTTTACATGGGTACTTTCTTGTTCTTTCCAACAGAAGATAATTGGCCCTTTTGCCAAATTCCCATAACATTTTATCTGGGACTCTTCCCTCATCCCTCTGCTACCCCTTTAAGGATTTGTCCCTCTTCTCCTTATAAGATTTTTTTTTTTTTTTTTTTGAGGCAGAGTCTCTCTCTGTCGCCCAGGCTGGAGTGCAGTGGCACAATCTTGGCTCACTGCAACCTCCGCCTCCCAGGTTCAAGCAATTCTGTTACCTCAGCCTCCTGAGTAGCTGGGATTACAGGCGCCTGCTACCAGGCCTGGCTAATTTTAGTATTTTTAGAAGAGACGGAGTTTTGCCACGTTGGCCAGGCTAGGCTGGTCTCAAACTTCTGACTTCAAGTGATCCGCCCACCTGGCCTCCGAAAGTGCTGGGATTACAAGCATGAACCACTGGGCCCAGTCTCCTTATAATATTTTATATACATGTTTTATCACATCCCTTGGATTGAAGCTTCATGAGATTGGGGTCTCTTTAATAAATTATCTTTGTTTCTCCCTCAGTGCCTAGCATCAGAAGTAGTCAGTAAATATTTATTGAATTAATCAATACTTTCAGTTATAATACCAAAGCAGGGATTAGAAAATTTACTCATGTCTCTAGATTTTTTTTCTACCATATTCATTCTAATTTTTGTATATAGGTAAAATAAATCAGTAAATATAGCATATAAATAAGTACATAAATTGATTAAACCATGTTTTAGGGCCTATGCTAGGTGTTAGAGATACAAAAATAAGCTATAAATTTAACCCTGCAAGAACATATGGTCTCCAGAGGGAGATATGCATACTAAATAAATAATTTCTATAAAGTATGAGGTAAATAATTAAGTATGCATGATATATTTGTGTTCAGAGATGGGAGTCATTATGTCATGCACAAGGACACATTTGCACTTTTGATTGGGTCATGTTCTTCAGGAAGATGTACAAGAAAAGGCATTCTAGGCCAGAAGTATGTATATAAAGATATGCATACTTTATGTATTAATACACTCATTGTAAAAAGAATAAGAGTATGGAAGAGAATTGAATATTGCTAGAGTGTAATGGGTAAATAGTGGGAGTGACAAGATACAAAGAGGTAAGTGGGTCCAGAAAAACAATGAAGGGTTTTGGATGCCATTCTAAATAGTTTGGTCTGTGGGTCATGGGAATCTATTGAGAGTTTTAAACAGGGAAGTTAATACAGTTATACTTGACATTGTAGAGGAGTATCTCTAACAGTAGTATAGGGGATAGATTAGGGAAGGATATCAGTAAATAGCTATTGAAGAGCTGAACTACTGAATGCTGTGGAAATACAGGAAAGCAGAGATTCAAGGTATATTTACAAAATATAACGGGTAGGCCTTATTGCCTAGCTGGTCGTGATATGTAAGGGAAGAGTAGTCTATTCATAAAATTGAATTTGTTTTGGTTTTAATATTTATTGTATGCTTAATCTAAACTAATTTTAAAACAATTTTGAGCAGGAGAAAATAGAAATATAGGTTAGAGAAATTGATATTTGGCATTTTAAAAACTATCAGTGGGAAAGAATGTGGAAATTTTAGGATGAGTATTAGATCTGCCTCTGGTATGTACCTGTAGGACTGCATGAGTGAGTATGATCATGTAGTAATAGAATGACCATCTCCATTGGTAAAAGCAAAAAACATTTTGTATCTTTTATGAGTATTTTAAGCTTGGTGAGAAATTTACACATTTTTCTTATAGATATTTGTGTAAAGAACTCAACTGTTATCACTTGCTTTTGCTATTGATACTCAAGATCCACGTTAATTTTGTTTAATGATCATGATGTTAGAAGCGATAATGGGTATAAAGAAAATACTTATCTAATTGAGGGAAATGCATTTTTTTAATAGATTTTTATGAAACCAGATTTTGCCTTGGATGATTCCTTAACTTTTAATTCAGTTTTACCATGGTCTCATTTTAATACTGCTGGTGGAAAAGGAAATCGTGATGCAGCTTCCTCAAAGTTGCTTCAAGAAAAGGTAATTTCTTTTTGACTTTTTCCATGTAGGAAACTATTCTAGTTAAGCGGTACTGTTTGCTTGGGTTCAGATTTAGTTATTTAGTAAGCTGTACTTTTAAATTCATTTTTGTTGTTACTGATAACTATAAGCCTCCCAATCTTAACTGATAAACTAACAGCATTTTGTTTCGATGGAACACAAGTTGTGCAGATGAACAAGGAAAAACTTACTATTTGAGTGCTTCTTACCTGAAAGAGCAGTTGATGGAATTTTAATTGAAAGGCTATATTAGCTAACACAATAAATTGCTTTGCATTTGTCCCAGATATTTTATTTACATACTGGCTAATTTTATTTATTTTTATTTTTATTTTTTTGAGACGGAGTCTTGCTCTGTTGCCCAGGCTGGAGTGCAGTGGCACGATCTCCACTCACTGCAACCTCCACCTCCTGGGTTCAAGCAATTCTCCTTCCTCATCCTCCCAAGTAGCTGGGACTACAGGTGCGTGCCACCATGCTTGGCTAATTTTTTGTATTTTTAGTAGAGATGGGGTTTCACCATGTTGGCCAGGCTGGTCTCCAACTCCTGACCTCATGATCTGCCCACCTTGGCCTCCCAAAGTGCTGAGATTACAGATGTGAGCCACCGTGCCCAGCCCCACATTGGCTAATTTTGTAAGAATGATTTAAAGCACAGAAAACCAATATTTTCCGAGGTACTGTTTTTCATTTTCACCTAGGGATGATTATTTTGAAACAAAAATATCTTAAAGAATACAATATTCCTATTGTTTTTGTAGCTTTGCAAAGCCTAGTCTTTTACATGTTACTAGTCAGCAGTTCTTTACGTTTTACAATGTCATAGTCCAGAAGTCAACACCTTGAAAGTCATTTAATATTTAGATCTTTAAATATAATTTACTTATCAAGAGTCTTCTAAAGACATTTGATCTCTGTTCTTTCTTAGCATTCAGTTTAGAGCTCGTCTAAAACTGAAGGTAGTTCTTAAAATGAGAAGTAGTGATTTTGTTTTACTTTAGTGATATCCCCTGGCAATCTGAAAGCTTGTCTCAGGAAGACATCAATAATATCGGGTTCAGTCCTCATCAGGAACTGAAGAAAAGACTAGCTTGGGGAGGAGAGAAGAAGAAATGTGGGGAAGGAATCATGAGTATTCCTTTTCTCACAATTGAAAACGAAAATGAGCTTTTTCCTTTGGCAACATTTTCACCTATAAAAGGGTTTTTCCATGCATAAGAACAAATTGATAAATCTGACGAAAACCATGGGTTTAGAGACACAGGCTTGCTCATGACACAGGCTTTCATATTCTAAGTATATGCCCTGAGAGAATAATACCTTAAAAAGAGAAAAACAGCAAAAGCCAGTAAAAGTCTCATCAATCTATACAGGTACTTTTAATACAGATAATTTAAAAATTATTTCCTTTATAGCATTTTAATAGGAAATAAACTATAAAAATGTTATGCCTTGAAAAGAGTAAATCAGTGGATTATTGAAAATTCAAAAAATCTTTGAGACTCAAATGCTTTTCTTATGCTGAATGTTTAAAGTGACTAAAATAATGGAATTTTTTTTTATTTGTAAATTGCAGAATCAGATTTGCTATATTTACATTCTGACTCCTTTTCGTTCTGCTCTGTTCTTAGAATAGGAATAGAAGACAGGATTCCAAGAGAGCACTTTCAAACTCCTTTTATGATGGACAACAGCTGGTTTATCATGTTCGCTTTTAAGAGCAAGGATGCTATAACTAGAATTAAAGAAATTTGTATTCTATTGTATTATGCAAAGTGCTGGTCTGCAGTAAAATAAGGAGTTTGCACTGGAATGCAAATCACTGCACTGCTTACTTCATTAAGAAAGTCTGAAAAAAATATAGTGTGCTTAATGATGTAGTTCATTTACTTTCTAGCAAAATTCTTTATTTTATTATGGCCCTGTTAAACAATCCACAGATTGGCAGCAGCATATAAATCACATTCTGGGTAGCACTGTCCTAAAGTTATCTATTCTCCATTTACTATTCTGGGAATTGAGTCCATGTTACCTTGCAATTTACCCTAGTACATTTGTGCCCATTTTGCTTTTTTAGTGAATAAATGAACAGCCATATTGAAGATGAAAGAGCAAAAGGGCATAAACTCAAGATTTAAACTGTGGAAAAATTTCTTGTTTGTAACCTATTTAGATATTGTAAGATTATTGAAGGAGCATTATTGAAGATATGAATGATACTCTGTGTTTCCTTAGGGAAACAGATTTGATGACCAAATAGTCTCTTCTAATCTTATGAGACCTAAATGTTGAAAGTTCATTAACCCTTTGAAACTGTGAATTATCCCAAGACATTCAGAGATAATGCCCGAAGTCTGAGCTGTGGGTTAAAAAAATCTCAAAGTAAAAAAATGGGTGAATAATGGAAAGATAATATAGCCAAAAAAGGCATATGCAGTTAGAAAGGAAGAAAAGGCAAAACAAGTTTTAGAAGTCCATATTTGAAATTTAGAAAGCATTTTAAATATATATTACCATAAGAATTAATCTTGGTAATGCTACTAATAAAATATATATGAGCTAATTGTTTAAGGTGTTTGTCAAACTTTTAAGAGGAAAATTCGTTGGAAATAAACTGAATTTTACAAATTGATAAAAGAATCACTTTTGAAATGTAAAATAAGCAGCCTGAAAAAAATCCAAATGAATTTTAGTACCTTATCTATAATTTGTGACTGAACCATCAGTCTATCTTGGATTATTCAGCATTTTGAGGCAGAATGGTATAATAGAAACAGCTTCAGTTTTTCAGTCAGAGATATACCAACATTTTAGTTTTGCTACTTAGTAACTACATGACTGTGTTTCCTCATCTGTAAAATGATAATAATAATACCTATATTTCAAGATTGTTAAAATTAGAAAAATTAGATGTGTATAAAATACCTGTGCCTAATCCATAGGAGGAGGTCAATAAATGGAAGGTGTAATCATCTATTTAGTCAGATAAATGATGTGTGATGATATTGGGGGCTAAGGAGATCATTCTCTTTCTCTCAGATCTTAGAACATCTGAAACTGGAAGTGTAATTTGAGATGTCTATGGGGTACTCTTTTAGAAAGCAGTTGGTGTTTGGAAGGTGGTAATGACAGGAACAGAGGAGGAAAGTAAATGACCTTGTACTCTTTTGTCTTACATTTATATCTTTGGGGTGTACCCTTTATCTTCCTTCCATTTTGTTGTGCCCAATTTCAAGGATCTCACAATCAAACAATTCACACAATGGAATTTAAAGTATATGTAGAAATCTTTTATCATTGTCATAAAGTATTTGGATAATCAAGGAAGGTATGCTCATAGTACTTCATATTTTTTTTCCTTGTCTTTTAAGCTGAGCCATTATCTGGATATTGTGGAAGTAAACATTGCTCACCAGATCTCTCTACGTTCAGAAGCATTTTTTCATGCAATGACCTCTCAACACGAGTTGCAGGACTACCTCAAGAAAACTTCCCAGGCTGTAAAAATGCTTCGAGATAAAATTGCACAGATTGATAAAGTAATGTGTGAAGGATCACTCCACATTTTAAGACTGGCACTTACCAGAAATAATTGTGTTAAAGTATACAATAAGCTGAAGTTAATGGCCACTGTACACCAGACTCAGCCTACAGTACAGGTGTTATTATCTACTTCTGAATTTGTTGGAGCATTGGACTTAATAGCAACAACACAAGAGGTTCTACAGCAGGAACTTCAGGGCATTCACAGTTTCCGGTATGTTCATTAAGTAAGCCACTAGAAATAATGTTAGAAATTTTTAAAGGATAAAATTTAGCATGTAATGTTAAAAGTGTGAATGTATTCAAAGTTAAATGGATATTTTTTCTTCCAGATTCATCATTTGTTTAATAATGTTATTCTGATATTGTAGTATTAGCAAAACAAAAACCATAAGGAATAATATTTTCAGAGACATTTGGATGGAGAAGCAAAATTAAAATTTCTAGGAGATGAGATAAATGCAAGGCCAGTCACAACATTAACATTTTGAAAATGTTGAAATAGCTTTGTGTCACAATGGTAGGTCAAGGTGGAGAGAATACCAGCATATTTAAAATTAAGTTTGTGTTGAAAGCCTTTAATAGATTTAAAATTGAATAATTATTAAAATTCATTTCTGATTTGCAGTCTGTTTATCAAATTGCAAAAGAAATCCACATGGTGATAGAAAAGACCCAATTTCTCCTGTTATTATTTTGAAAATACCTTAGGTTTTAAATATTTTATATGAAATCATTCCAAAGTGTTTATTTTATAGACTAATTGCAAGCCATCAAAATTTCGTTCCATTAAGCAGGCTTGCAGTATCCTTGTAGAAGTTCATATCTGCTGGGAAAACCATCCAAACCACGTACTAGTAAGTGACTATAAAGTTTTATGGAAGATGTGCTCTGTAACTTAATCCATTATGGAAAAGTTAGCTTCAAAATACATTTATTTTAATTGAATTATAAATCTTATTGACTGAAGATATGTAATTGGAATGTTTAGGATATATTTTTAAAGCTGAAACCAAATTTAATTAGATGAACAATTGATTGATTCATTCATTTAAGGTATGGCTGTTGAGCACCTATTACATGTCAAGTACCAGACAGAATGAATACTGGGAATACAGTCATGAATGAAGTAGAGATGTTCAGTGCTCTAAAAGTCTGTACAATTTATTTGGCATGGGGAAGGAAGCAGACAAATTACTGCATAGTTATGATATAGTGTAATACAGTGTGATGAATGGAAAGATTGCTGTGGAGCTCTGACCTTAGGGGTGGAACCTAATCCAGACTTGGATGGTTATAGAAAACGTTCTGAGTCACAAACCTCTTTGAGAATCCATTGAAAGCTACTGTTGGACCATCTTTCCACAAAAATATACCTGTACATAAAATTTTGCAATCAATTTTGGGTGATTCATGTTTTTTTGAAGTCTACTTTGAATTCCCCAGCATGGAACCCAGGGCAACTAAATTATTTTTAATTTTTCTTTCACCTTTGAAATTATAAGGATTTATCTTTGAATTTGTATGTCCTATGTATTTTTTCAATAAATGTCAATTTTGTCATTGCCTTAGAAAAATGGATTTCTATAATGACAGAAGCTGTGTTTTTAACTTATCACTTACTGTATAATATCATGAGTGTTGATGAATATTGGGAGCCAGTATCCCATAGATAGTACAGAGCTGAGAAATAGAATCAAGGATTGAATGCCGCCTTGGCAAACACAAATTCTCAAACTGTTCTAATTTTTACCTCAAAGTTCATGCAGTTTACTTTTACTTTCCTTGACTCATAAGTTTATGGTCAATACTCATGAAAAGTAATTTTAAGAAGAGGGTTGGATATTTATTTATTCTCAGTAGTTTATGATTTATTGGGTTACAGAATAAAAATTTTATAATCTTGTATTTATTATGAGCTCAAGGAAGAGCTTACCTTTGTTTTCAACCTTACTTTTTTTGTTTGTACCTTAAGTCAAAGTATAAAATATTCTTCATTTAAAAATGCCTATTATTTATGTATATATTTATTTCGAGACAGGGTTTTTATTCTGCTACCCAGGCTAGAGTGCAGTGGTGCGCTCTTAGCTCACTGTAACCTCTGCCCCCACCCCCAGTCCCCTGCTACCCTGTTAACTCCCCACCCACCACCAGCTCAAGCCATTCTCTCACCTCAGCCTCCTGAGTAGATGGGATTAAAAACACACACCACCATGCCCAGCTAATTTTTATTTATTTATTTTTTATTTTTTTGAGATGGAGTCTAGCTCTGTCGCCCAGGCTGGAGTGCAGTGGCACGATCTCGGTTCGCTGCAACCTCCTCCTCCTGGGTTCAAGCGATTCTCCTGCCTCAGCTCCCGAGTAGCTGGGATTACAGGCGCCCGCCACTGTGCCCAGCTAATTTTTGTATTTTTAGTAGAGACAGGTTTTCACCATATTGGCCAGGCTGGTCTCGAACTCCTGACCTCCGGTGATCTGCCCATCTTGGCCTCCCAGAGTGCTGGGATTACAAGTGTGAGCTACCGCGCCTGGCCTGATTTTTATTTTTAGTAGAAACGGAGTCTTGCCGTGTTACCCAGGCTGGTCTCGAACTCCTGAGCTCACGCCATCTACCTTCCTCGGCTCCGCAGAGTGCTGTGATTACAGGCATTAGCCACCATGCTCGGCCAAAAATGTTTATGATGTTTAAAAAGACCTTCAGATGTTCTGATTTTCTACATTTTGCTCAATATCTTTCTATTTTTTTTTAGAACCACATGTGTAAAGAGTGTTATTTCTTCATGTAAAACGTTTCTGTAAAGTTTCCTATCAAATGTCAGTTCCAATATGTTTATAACTGTTTAAAAGTTTGGTATCAGAACTTGAGTCTCTGACTTCCAATAAACATATAGCAATTTATTTTCAAAAACAAAAATACTCTAAAAGAAAATGTTTTTATAGTCAAGGAAGAATACTGAATCATACGTGAAGTAGTTTAAGACTTGTTATTATAACCCCATTCTTTTGTTTGTGTTTTGTTTTAAATTTGTGTCAAATCCTATATGATGATTTACTTTCTTGACTTTATCTTTCCTTTTGCTAAAGGTTGTTAAATATCAACATTAGTTACTTTCTTATATAGTTTCATAGATATTTTTAAGACCATTTAACTTTATTTAGAAGCATAAGAATTAGTTTTGGACACTTTATAGATTGATTTTTATCCAGTAAAATATGTATTAGAGATCTCTTATGGTAACATAAGCATTAGGTTATAAGCTGTTCTCCTTAGTTTATTAAAATAATTACACTCTCCCATTAGGAAATAAGAAATATTCTACTTGAATTTCACACGTTTTTGTCTTTTTTATATCAGAGTCCATATTTTAGTCATTTCGTGGGCCATATACTAAGCCATAGGGTCTTACTTGAAATAAGAAACCTTTAGTAGGACAAGCAAAGGACTCTTTTAAATTTATTTGTTAATAGTCTTTCCATTTTATGAATCTTAGTCCAAGTTTTGCTTTTGGCTATACTGTTCTTTGTATTGCTTTTTAAAAATGTTCTATTTAATATACATATGCAGTCTTGCCCTGTCACCCAGGCTGGAGTGCAATGGTGCGATCATAGCTCAACTATAGCCTTGAACTCCTAGGCTCAAGTGATCCTCCTGCCCTAGCCTCCTGGGTAGCTAAGACTGTAGGTCTGTGCCACCATGCCAGGCTAATTTTTAAATTTTTTTGTAGAGATAAGGTCTTGCTGTGTTGCCCAGACTGGTTCTATTGCTTTTAAAGGGAACTTTCATACCACAATTTTCCAGTAGTTAAATTACCACAAATGCAAATCTCTGTTTTCAAAAAGGAATTTTAATAGTTGTATTTGTCTGCCATTTTTCTGTGTACTATTAACTTAACATCACATTTTTTCTAGTCATTAGTAGCAAATAATGCTTACGTGTGTCTTCTTTGACTTTGAAATTATTTTTCATGTAAACTTTTTTGGTGACCTCTGAGCTCCCAGAACACCTTGTTTATATTCTCTAATGAAATTTTACAGTCTCCTACCATGTTTTGTCATGGTTTGTGTTTTTATTTTAAATCTTTCTATCAGGCTTTGAATTTAAATGTCTTGGACAAGAGCTATGTTGTACACATCTTAATATGTATTTGTGAAATCTGTGAATTATTCAGTATATTACCAAATGTATCTTGACACTTTATTCCACTCTTTTTTTTTCCTGTCTATAATCATTGTCCCTAATTTCCCATTTATAATCTATATGACTATAATTCTTAATCCTGGCTGCATAATAAAGTCTCCAGAAGAGCTTTTAAAAAAGTGTGCCACACCTCACCCAAGCCAATTAAGTCAGACTTTCTAGAGGTTAAGGCTTGAGCATCTGTATTTTTTTGAAAGCTCTCTGGGAGATTCTAATGTGCACCATAATTGAGAAGCCTGGTTTATAACTACTATTGGATACTCAACTTTTTCATGATTTGTAATTAAAGTGGTAGCATCTTCCTACATAAATTTGTTCTTTCTAAAATGAAATTTTCAACTAACACATCTTCCTGTCTCTATTCAAAGAGGTTTCTACTAATGGATTTGGGGGTATGATGTATCTGTATAAGTTCCAAGTTTGATTTCCCCTCTTCAGAACTTGAAGGGTAATTTTGACTCATTGCATAACTCATAATTATTATAATTCTTTTGTATATTTGTAGAATTTTTAAATTTAAAAAATTTTGAATGATTTTACTGCCTGAATTGTTGCAAAATTGGGCAATTTTTATTATTAGGACATAATTTTTTTTTTTTTTTTTTTGAGATGGAGTCTCGCTCTGTTGCCCAGGCTGGAGTGCAGTGGTGCAGTCTTGGCTCACTGCAAGCTCCGCCTCCCAGATTCACGCCATTCTTCTGCCTCAGCCTCCTGAGTAGCTGGGACTACAGGTGCCCGCCACCACACCCGGCTAATTTTTTGTATTTTTAGTAGAGACAGGGTTTCACCGTGTTAGCCAGGATGGCCTCAATCTCCTGACCCCGTGATCCGCCCGCCTTGGCCTCCCAAAGTGCTGGGATTACAGGTGTGAGCCACCGTGCCCGGCCGGGATATAAATATTTTTAACCATTACATGTGAAACGAAATTTTGCTATCTATTACCAATAAAAATGATAATCATTGAAACAATATATATCATTTATATACTAATTTAACTAAAAGTATTGCTGAGGCTAATGGCATTCAAATGCTTAAGCAGATGTAGTACATAAGTCTTGTGAGCCCAAGAATGCATTCGAATGTTGATATCTTGCAGGTTTTGATACAGAAAATCTTTAGTTACCTTGAAACTTAGTGCTGTGGTGTCATTATTTGCTCTTACTGTAAAGCTTTGTGTAGAAACTCTTAGTTTTCATACTTGTCATTAACACTCTATTCCTACTACTTCATACCATGATTACTACCACCGCCATTCTACAACAGAGGACATATATTGAATACTTGAGTATTCTATACCAGATACTGTGCTAAGTATATTGACATCGCCCACTCCCCAAAAAACTGTGAGATAGGGAATGTTACCCACACTTTACAGATAGGAAAACTGAGGTCATATAGCAAGTTAAGTAACAGTACAGTAGAGATTCAACTTGGGTCTCACTGGGCTTGAGAGCTATGCTTTTTAATATATTTGTTTGAGGATCTTATGGGGCCTCAAATAGATCACTCTGAACATCAATACTAATTTGATTGTACAAACTGTGGGCAATTGAGCTATAGGTTTGCTCAGCAGCCAGGAACTACCATATTAATGGATTTTGGTGTAAAAATTACTGCAGCTAGCTTGTTTTCTACTTGTAAGCCTTTTTTTGTTTTGTTTTGAAAGAAAAGATGCAAAACACTTAGTTTATTATAGATTCCAGTTTATTATGATTTCATTGATCAGTGGCCACTGTGAGATTCCATTTAAGGGATCTTTATTATTGGATGTATCAAAAGGTATTTAACATGTTATTTGACCTTAAATCTCCTATAATTTAGATTTTAAAATATTGTAGTAAGAAAACATCCACATTGTATGTTTTGTGATGAAGAAATCAGACTTCTTACTATTTGATGAAACTAGAATTACTACAGAGTTTATTGATATACAAGGTTTTCTGATAAGAACAGCACAGAGGTCACTGTATTGAACACACAGCTTAGTAGAAGGTCTGAATTAATGTGCAAATTGAGGCATATCTAAGTAGAAAGTATTGGGATTGTTTCAGTTTACTTAGCTGGATATATTTTTCAGAAAGTGATATTTTAGTTGTCATTTCAGTAGATTCACCACTCTAAATTACTGTATGTGATTATTAGGATATTTTTAAAACAAGGTGTTAGCAGATTTATCTTAAATATTTTTGTTAAGGTTAATAATAATGCATACATCATTATTATTGCATCTATTGTCAAAGTAGCCAAGAATATAAAAGAATAGATTGAGGATGAATAGGTGAAACTTGTAAAATATTATAGTTCTGAAAGTTGCATTTAAGGATTTGTGTAGACAAATTCTTGCATATATAAAATACCTGTGATTATAAAATAAGTACTGTTTGGTGTTAGTATTGAGGTTCTTTATTAAATTAATTATATAGCCTGTATTAGATAATTAAACTTTAAAATTACTTTAAGGATACATAAAAATGAAGCTACTCAAGTTATTTAAAATAATATCTAAGGTCAAATAGAACATTGCATTTAAGTTGTGCCGAAATGAGGGAAAGTTTTATTATTTTGATGCCCAAATATCAGTAGGTACAGTCATATAGACCTCCCACCATAATTCTTTATGGAGATTTGTTGAAGACTATTTATACTTGAGGTAACACATACCTGAGTGCTAACCTCTAGTCTGCATTAAAAAAGAATCAATGATCTTCATAAAAATAATTGACAGCCAAGCAATATTAGGTCTAAATTTATATCCTACACTGTCACTGTTTTTTTTTAAACTTATACTCAAACATACACAACAATAAAGGAAATTATATGAAAAGAATTATAGGAAGCTAGATGAATTGTTTATCTAAGTTGTCAATGCAAAGCCAAGTTTGTTTTATCTGTATCCTGTATTATTTTGTAACAAACCCCGAACATTTTGTTTCATTCATAAATATTTCATTAGGTATCTTTGAAAGATAAGGATTTTTTAAAAATATAACTCTAATGTCATTTATATTTTCAAATATAGCTAGTCAGTGTTCAGATTTTCCTGTTAGTCTCAAAATTCTTTCTTATGGTGTGTTTATTGTAATCAGGGTCCAAATAATATCTATATATTGCAATTGGTTGATATGTCTCAATTGTTTTTTGATCCATAGTTATCCATTCTAATTTTCTTTCAAAATACTAATCGAAGAAACTGGGTTAGTGGTGTGTATTTCAGTCAAGAAGCATGAAAAGTCTCTCTTTTGATGATTAGCAGCCATTTAATAATTGTTGTCTAGATTTATCATTAATTGTGGACTACAAATTATGATACTCTAATTCTATCCCACTTTCTTTACTTATTCACTGGAATATTTCTATGAATTGATGTTTCCCTATAACAATTATTTGGTCACCCTTTGAAGGACAATTCTTACAAGATTAGACAGGATAAATGCTAGATTCTTTTCCTTTATTTAGCTGTTTTCAAAATAACGAATTGGAAATCTAGCATCCTCCAAAGATAACTGATGAATTTTTAAAGATATTATAAATACATGGATTTATATGCAAAGTGTTTTAAGTTCTTTCTTTTTAATTTTTATCAATGTTCAAATTGAATTATCATTTGTAGGAACCTCCTCAAGTTCATTCTTGAGTCTTTTTGACATGATTTCCTAAGTAGTTATTGACAGTTTTCTTACTTTGTGTTATGACAGGATGTTTATAGTATGCATTTCCTACCCCAGACCTGTAATCTGCCATTTGTCTAGGGAGTCCTACTTTCTTTTAGTAGGAAATAGTATTTAGAAATCCATATGGGTAGTAGGCATGTTCTTGCTACTGGATTGGCCATTATTTCTAGGCTTTTGTAGTGGACAGAACTGGGAAATAATTTTCTTTTTTAAGTGACTTTGATACATCTTAAGGAAAAGAAGAGGAAAAAGTCCTATATTGTTTGTATTAATAATATTGTTCTGAGACAATCTGTGTATGTTGTGGGATAAAACAAATGAGGAATTATGTTAGTGTCATTAGTAATCACAATTTTCAGCCTGATTAAAAGGAGACGCATATGTAAGATTGAAGAAGTAAAAACCATATAGTCTTGAATTTAAATGGAAGTATCAGTATGACCTCAGTTTTTCTCCTCCACAACCCCTACCATAAGTCGCCATTTAAAAGTTTTAGTTTGTATCTATCTTTCCATCCATCTGTCTGTCTCTCATCTTAGATAAGCGTTAGCGCACTGTACATACTGTTCTCCACCTTGCTGTTTTTACCTTACAATATACTCTGGATATTGTACATGCGCTACAGCATGCATTCTCAATGGGAGATACTACCGCAAGAGGGCAAACGTTGGCTCTTGAAAGGTGAAAAAAAATCTTGAATATAACAGTGGTTTTTGACCCTTCAAAGGGCCATAGTACATAAACAGATATATAATACATTTGTGGCATTAAAGTTTCCTAGGGGTGGCTGGATACCGTGGCTCATGCTTATAATTCTAGCACTTTGGGAGGCCAAGGCGGGTGGACCACTTGAGGTCAGGAGCTCGAAACCAGCCTGGCCAATATGGTGAAACCCTGTCTTTTACTAAAAACACAAAAATTAGCTGGGTGTGGTGGTGCATACCTGTATTCCTAGCTACTTGGGAGGCTGAGGCACGAGAATTGCTTGAACCTGGGAGGTGGAGGTTGCAGTGAGCTGAGATTGCACCACTATACTCCAGCCTAGGCAACAGAGGGAGACTCTGTCTAAAAAAAAAAAAAAAAAAAAAAATTAAAAATTTCATGGGGTTGTGTGTGTGTGAGATTAGAAAAGGCTTCTAGAGGGGAAATAATGAAAAAAAACTGCTCTATAGCTGTATGTATAGGTATTTATCAATTCTTTTAAAAGTGAGTAATATCTATTTAAAATAAATGCATTGTGATTTATTTATTCAACCATTCTCCATTGGTCAGCATTTGGGTTGTTTCTATTCTGTTACAGTTACCAACAGTAGGGCAGTTAATGTATGTTCTTTGGTATTTTTGCTCATGCATCTTTGAGACAGATTCTAAGAAGTGAGATTCCTAGGTCAAAATTCCTCTGTGATTTTGCTAGATACTGCCAAATTCCTCTTGTGCCAATGTTTTAGTTTGTACTGGTGGAAATATTCTAAATTAGTCTACTGTAAGATATTGATGCCATTTATGAGAACGTTTTTAGTCTATTAACTATAAGAAATATACTTTCCTGTTGTAAGATGCAAACTTATATGTTATTTCACTTATCAGATTTGTTTCATAATTATCACTACTCCTACTTAACATATGTTGTTTATAAAACAAGAATAATGCATCTACCCAAAAGGTCAAACGGTTTTAACTAATTTTTTGAAAATTGTGTTATATCTCATCTTTCTTAGTAAATATAGTTGCCAATATTAAGGATTTGTTTTTCAAGTAAATGTAGTGTGGATATATTTTAAATGTTTTTTAAATTTTAATGTAATATAAAATTTAAATGTTTTAAAACTGCCCCTCAAAATAGAGCTTAAAACATTTTTTTCCTTGAGATATAAACATATTTTCCATTGGACTCTTTCACTTAAGTTTTGAAATTCTTTGGACCAACTAGGTTATCTAGGCTTCTTTAGCTCATTGCTTTTACACAGCTATTTGAAAGTATGGCAGAATTCCCTTCGTATATGAAAGTACTTCATCCTTACATTTTTCAGTCTTGTGTTTCAATGACTTTCAGTTTAATGACTTAAGGGATGTTGCACAGTAACTCAAACTGATTATAAGAAAGATTGAATTGAGTCCATCTGTACATACAGTCCTTCAGATATTTATTTGCACCCAGAACAGGGCCTAGCGCAGGGTAGGCACAAATGTTTGTTGAATAAATGAATGACTAGGGAGCTACCACCATTGATATTCAGTAAATAGTTAATAAGGAAAGGACTTAGAATGTCAATATTTTGTCTGTGGAAAACAATCATAAATATACCCAGTAACCAGGTTTTCTAGAACACATTTATTTGGAGGCTAAAGGTACACCTTTGACCTTGAACAACATGGGTTTGAACTTGTGGGTCCATTTATACACAGATTTTTTTTCAGTAAATATATTGGAAAAGTTTTTGGAGATTTGTGAAAGTTTGAAAAAACTTACCACATAGCCTAGAAATATATATGCCATGAATGCATAAAATATATGTAGGTACTAGTCTATTTTATCATTTACTACCATAAAATATACACAGCACTATTTAAAAAGTTAAAATTTATCAAAACTTGCACACAGACTGTATATGGCCCCACTCATGCAGTATTAAATCATAACTGCAGAAAACTAACTGTGGTACATATTGTACCACTGTAATAATTTCATAACCACCTCCTGTTGCTACTGTGGTGAGCTGAAGTGATGCTAGTCATCTATGTTTGAGCAGTTCCTCTCTCCAGTAAATTGAGTATCACAGTAAAAGGTGATCTCTTATAGTTTTTGCATGGTTTTTATTGTCTTTAATACATACTATACACCTTAAATAACACCATGGGACCCATACTGAGTTCACTGGTGATGCTGGAAGTACTTCCAAGAAGCAGAGAGAAGTCATAACATTTACAGTAAAAAGTTTAATTCCTTGATGTGTATAGTAGATTGAGGTCTGCAGTTGTGGTTGCCCATGACTGTAAAAAAAAAAAAAAAAAAAAAAAGGAAATTTGTGAAGTCCTCACTCCAGCTACAACAGCATTTACAAAAACCTTTTCTTTTTGCAAGTACCTTTTTATCCATTATTGAAAATGCAGATTTTATGCAGGTGCAGGCTTACTATGAGAAAGGCATACCTATAGACTCTAATATTACTTGAGAAAAAGCTAAGATATCAAGTGGTAATTTAAAGCAAAAGGAAAGTGAAGGATCTAAAGCTGGAGAACTTAATGCCAGCAAAGGATGGTTTGATAATTTTAGAGGTTTGGCTTAAAAAAATGTCATGATAATAGGAGAAGCAGCTTCTGCTGACAAAGAGGCAGCAAATGAGTTCCTGGATACCATTTAGAAAATAATGGAGGAGAAAGAATATCTACCTGAAAGGTTTTAATGCAGACAAAAGTGCCCTACTCTGGGTGAAAAAAAAGCCACAAAGAACATTTATTAGCAAGGAAGAGAAAGTGAGCACCAGGATTTAAGACAGGAAGGGATAGGCTATCTCTTACTGTTTTGTGCAAATGAAGTCAGGTTTCTGATCAGGACTGCCCTTATCTATAAAGCTGCTAACCCACAAGCTTCAAAGGGAGAAGATAAATAACAGCTGCGAGTCTTCTGCTTATACAACAAAAGACCTGGATGAGAACGCTTTTTCTGGATTGGTGCCATTAATGCTTTGTCTCTGAAGTCAGGAAGTACCTTGCCAATAAGAGACTGCCTTTTAAAGTACTTTTGGTGTTGAACAATGCCCCTCTCCACCCAGAACCCCATGAATTCAGCACCAGAGGCATTAAAATGATCTCCTTGCCCCAAACACAACATCTCTAATCTAGCTTCTAGATCAGAGAGTCGTAAGTACCTTTACAGCTCATTACACACACTACTCTATGGAAAGGATTATCAGTGCTATGGAAGAGAACCCCGATAGAACATCACAAAAGTCTGGAAGGATTACACCATTGAAGATGCCGTCATTGTTATAGAAAAAGTTGTGAAGACCATAAAGCCCGAAACAATAAATTCCTGTTAGAGAAAACTGTGTGCAGATGCTGTGAGACAATCAAGGAAATCATGAAAGAGATTGTGGATGTGACAAGGGTGAGGAATGAAGGATTTCAAGATAAGAATCTTGGAGAAATTCAACAGCTAATAGGTACCACAACAGAGGAATTAACAGAAGATGACTTGACGGAGATGAGTGTTCTCAAACCAATGCCAGACAATGAGGAAAAAGAGATAGAAGCAGCAGTGCCAGAAAACAAGATGACATTAGACAATCTGGCAGCAGAGTTCCCATTATTCAAGACTGCCTTTGACTTCTTTTATGACAGGGACTCTTCTATGGGCACTGAAACTAAAGCAAATGGTGGAAGAGGGATTGGTACCATATAGAAACAAACATTTTTAGAGAAATGCAAAAGTCAAGTCAGAAATTACAGTGCATTTCGGTAAAGTTATACTGAGTGTGCCTGCCTCTTCTGCCTCCACTTCCACCTCCTCTGCCACCCTTAAGATAGCAAGACCAACCTCTCCTCTCCCTCCTCCTCCTCAGCCTACTCAATGTGAAGATAACCTTTATGATGATCTGATTTCCAGTTAATCAATAGTCAATGTATTTTCTTTTCCATAGGATTTTCTTAGTACCATATTTTCTCTAGCTTTATTGTAAGAATATAGTATATGGTACACATAATATAGAAAAGAATGTGTTCATTGACTTTATGTTATTGGTAAGGCTTCTGGTCAACATAAGCTATTAGTAGTTAAATTTTTGGGGAGTCAAAAGTTATACACAGATTTCTGATTGCGCTGGTGTTTGGTGCCTCTAACCCCCATGTTGTTCAAGGGTCAACTGTAAAGAGAAAAATGGAATTTAGAAGATGAAATGTTTGCAGTTATTTTGGTAAGTTAAAGGACTTCATTTTTTGAAAACATTGCATTATTGCACAGGTACTGTCAACTGAAAAAGTTTTACCTACTAGTTCCCTTGATTGTGGAGCGAATTTGTAGTTTTTAGTGAATATAAATATAACATTTTTCTCTTCCTTTTTAGGCATTTGGGATCACAGCTTTGTGAATTAGAAAAACTGATAGATAAAATGATGATTGCAGAATTTTCTACTTATTCTCACAGTGACTTAAATAGACCACTGGAAGATGACTGTCAAGTTTTAGAAGAGGTATGTGTTTTAACTGTGGAATGAAGTTGATGCCATTGCTTAACAGTCTTGGCTTAGAACACATTTTTCTCAGATTATAGGAATCAAAATTATCTTAAATTTCAAGGGCTATCAGACCTATGAAGTCCTTCACTAGCTATGTGAATTTAGCAAGCACCATGATTGTTCACTATCCTATGGAATTAGAGAATAAAATAATTGTATAGCTTAATTAGAAATTAGAGTTAAAATGAGCTTACAGACCAAGTTAAAAATACAGATATAGGATGAATTAATTTATATTCTGTGTTTATGTGTGCGAGTGCTGGAGCTTGTCTTTTATAAAAAGTGATCATAGTTGGGCGCATTGGCTCCATGCCTGTAATCCCAGCAGTTTGAGAGGCTGAGGTGGGAAGATTGCTTGAGCCCAGGAGTTTGAGACCAGCCTTGGCAACATAGGGAGACTCCATCTCTACGAAAAATAAAAAAATTAACTGGGTGTAGTGGTGCATGCACACCTGTAGTCCCAGCTACTTGGGTGGCTAAGGCGAGAGGATCACTTGAGTCCAGGAGTTTGAGGCTGTTAGTGAGCCATTATCGTGACATAGCAAGACCCTGTCTCAAAAAAAAAAAAAAACCAAAACCGAAAAAGTGATCATTATCATATGGTAATTACCCGTCATTCAAATTTACTGAGTACCTATTATGAACATGTTTTTTATATATGTATATACAAATACATAATATCCAGGCTTCACTTAGCTGGTAACTTCTCAGTGTTAATCACTGACAACAACTAGTAAAAAATCCCAGAAACCCTGATAACTGCCTAAGTAAAGAAACTTTTGTAGATGTTAGCAGTTGACTTCCCACTGTGAGAGTCTAGGTCATTATTTCAGTCTTCTAGACTATGAGTTACAAAGCATGGGTGAGGTGCAGTGGGTCAGGCCTATAATCCAAGCACTTTAGGAGGCTGAAGCTAGAGGATCGTTTGAGCCCAGAAATTTGAGACCAGCCTGGGCAACACAGTGAGTCTACAAAACAAATTTAAAAATTAGCCAGGTGTGGTGGTGCATGCCTCTAGTCCCAGCTACTCGGGAGGCTGAGGTGGGAGGATCACTTGATCCTGGGAGATCAAGGCTGCAGTGAGCTGTAATCACCTCACTACACTCCAGCCTTGGCAACAGAGTGGAACTCTGTCTCAAAACAAAGAAGCAAAAACCAAAAAAAACCCACAGGGCCCATGGAGTATTTATTGGTCATCAGGGTGTGAGAAGGATATTTTTTACTTGTTGAAACTAGAACAAAAAATACCCTTGTATTGTTTTGCCCGAAAACCAGCTTCATTGGTTCACTGTGGTGGGGTAGGATTTATCTGTTTTACAGCACTGACTCCAAAAATCTCATGATAAGGTTGCTGTGGGAGGGGTTTTCAGGCTGCTAGAAAATACTTTGTGCAGGATAGAGATCTGAGGATCAAACAGAACTCTTGATGCTGAATATTTCTACCTCTAAGTAAAATTACTTCATATTTAAAATGTCAAGTTACATACTTTTATTTTATTTTAACAGGAAAGACTAATATCTCTTGTATTTGGACTTTTAAAACAAAGAAAGCTTAATTTTTTAGAAATCTATGGTGAAAAAATGATTATTACAGCAAAGAATATCATTAAACAGGTAATTATGCATTTTTATTTGATGTATTTTGGTCTGGAACCTTTGTGAAGTTTATTTTTATGTTATCCTAGTAATAATATATATAGTGTAATAGTAATATAGCTCATTTATGTAAAAACCGAAAATTTAGAAAAATGAAAGTAAAACATAGCCCTACCAGCCAAAAGATTATTGCTATAGGAATATTTCCATGTGTAGACTGATTTTCTTATGTTGTCATTATGTGTATATGATTTTATACATGTATTTCAGTTACAATCATAAGCAGTTTCTCATATTATTATAAAAGCT
Organism: Pan paniscus; assembly: GCF_029289425.2. Taxonomy (NCBI): domain Eukaryota; kingdom Metazoa; phylum Chordata; class Mammalia; order Primates; family Hominidae; genus Pan; species Pan paniscus. Next base: position 62,452,150 of record NC_073261.2, read on the forward strand.
TTCAGAAACATCATTTTTAATGATTGTGTAAAGTCCCATTAACATTATGTTAAATCTACTTAACTTTTCCTCTGTGTTGAATATTTAGGTTGTTTTTAATTTAATACAATAAATAGCACTGTGACAGACATCTGTGGTATAAAGTTATTTTGTTTGTTTTTCGTGCTTAAGAATGTTTGTTCTTAGACTGATTCCTAGAAGTATTGGTTAGAGAGTGAAAAGTATTTTTAAGTTATTTGATGTATAGAATTTAATTCCTATTTAAAAAGATTTGCCAATTTATACTCCCATCAGCAGACAAATGTTCATTTCCTTTTTATCCTAATCTCTAAGAAATTATAAACTAGAATCCATGTGTTTTTCAGTATTCCCTGATCTTTGTTTTGACTTTTTTTAGTCAGATAAATCTTATCCACTGAACTTCAGTTTTTTAATATATGAAAAAGATAATATGATTTTAAAGGTATTTATTAGGCTTAATTGATTATTATCATTAGGTTGAATGTACATATATGAGTTTTTAAAGTTTAAGTTTAAAAGTTAAATAAGCAAAAAAATTATAATCATCCCCTCTTTCAAGCACTGATTAGAACACTATTTTTAAATTGGTACAACCACTTTGAAAAATTGTTGGCAATATATAGTAATGCCAAATTTGCATACATGTTGTGACCCAGCATTTCTATTCCTAGGTATGCACCCAACAGAAATATGTATATAAGTTCACCAAAACACAGCAGAAGAATGTTCCTGGCAGTACTATTTGTAATTTTAAAAACTGGAAACAGCCCAAATTCCATCACCAGTAGAAAGGATAAATAGAATTTTGATGTATTTGTACAGTGGAATACTATACATTAATGAGAATGAATAGATTACACAGAATAACAAATGAATATTATACACATAATGTGGAGCCAAAGAAACCAGACACAGAAAAGTATACATTGTATGATTCCACTTATGTAAAACTCAAATGCAGGCAAAATTATTCTTTGGTTTAAAAATCAAGATAATAGTATATTTTGGGAGGAAGTAGTAACTGGTAGGGGAATAGGGGAGGAGCTCTGGGTATTAGCAAGGTTGTTTCATGAGCTGAGTTCTAATTACACAGATGTACTCCATTTGTACAAAAATATTGAGCTGTAAACATAATTTGTACAATTTTCTGTATATATATTTTAAGCAATTTCTAAAAACTGATATGTTTCAATTCCCAGACTTCAAATCTAAGCATTTATTTTTTAATTTTAAACTGTTGCATGTATCACAAGGAAATGTAACTTCTAATACTAATTTCTTTTGGGATTTTAATATGGGGCTTACACCTTGTTCCTAAGTATTATAGTTCTGCTTTTCTGGTGTAGGATTTTGAACAGTTTTGAATATTAGGTGATTTTAATGATTACAATTCAAACATACTCTGAAATAATTATTTAATTGGCTAATTGTAATCAGCTTTTCAAACACTGTGAGAGATACATAAGAGATAAAAATCTGGTAAAATAATTATTGTAGCCAGTAAGAGCCTTTAAATTTTTTTTTTATCTTAAGTTCAGGGGTTCATGTGCAGGTTTATTATGTAAGTAAACATGTGACATGAGTTTTTTTGGTATAGATTATATCATCACCCAGGTATTAAGCCTAGTACTCATTAGTTATTTTTCTGGTCCTTTCTCTCCTCCCACCCTCCACTTTCCAATAGTCTCCACTGTGTGGTGTTCCCCTCTATGTGTCTGTGTGTTCTCATCATTTAGCTCCCACTTACAAGTGAGAACATGCAGTATTTGGTTTTCAGTTTCTGTGTTAGTTTGCTAAGGATAATGAGCTCCAGCTCCATCCATGTTCCTGCAAAGGACATAACCTCATTGTTTTTTTATGGCTGCATAGTATTCCGTGGTGTACGTGTACCACATTTTCTTTATCCAGTCTATCATTGATGGGCATTTAGGTTGATTCCATGTATTTGCTATTGTGAATAGTGCTACAGTGGACATACGTGTGCATGTGTCTTTAATAATAGAACAATTTTTATTCCTCTGGGTATGTAACCAGTAATGGGATTGCTGGATTGAATGGTATTTCTCTCTTTAGGTCTTTGAGGAATCGCTACACTGTCTTCCACAATGGTTGAACTAATTTACACTCCCATCAGCAGTGTATAAGTGTTCCCTTTTCTCTACAACCTTGCCAGCACCTGTTATTGTTGACTTTTTAGTAATAGCCATTCTTACTTGTGTGAGATGGTATCTCATTGTGGTTTTGATTTGCATTTCTCTAATGATCAGTTATGTTGGCCACATGTATGTCCTCTTTTGAAAAGTGTCTGTTCATATAGTAAGGGCCTTTTTAATGTACAAATGGAACATGGAATACTTAGGATTTGAAAGACAATTAATCAAATTGTTTTTGTTTTTTCTTAAATTTTGCAGTGTGTGATTAATAAAGTTTCACAAACAGAAGAAATAGACACAGATGTTGTTGTGAAGTAAGTATAAATATATAGGTTGGTGGTTATCAGTCAGAGAAAAGATGATAGATGTAAATTAGAATAATTCGAAGTAGATTTCGTTAAGGAATTATTTACTAAGGTGTGAGCAGGGTGTAGGAAAATCACAAGTGACAGTGCGGAACGAAGACAGTGCTTAACAGAATTGAGGAGAAAGGTAGTTGAAAAAAAGCCGTGACCTTGAGTAGAGGGAAGCAGTCACCCTGAGGCAACCCTTGAGAGAGACAGGAGAAATAGGTACCTTTACTAGAGAGCTAGAGGAGTAGGTACCTTTACTCCTTCCAGTTTTTGTAAAGGCTCCTCAATGGCCAGACCCACATGTTAGCTTCCCAGAGCAGAGAGCAGGATGGACAGGGACAGAACATAGATATGGAGAGGTAAAATTGGAGATAATTCATTACAGGGGCATAGCAAGCATTATGTTTAAATTTGTAGCTATGTAATTAAAATCAACTTTTAATTGGCTTTGAGAAGTTTGAGTTAATGATTTTGAATTGCCCATGTTTGTATTTTTTTTTTGTTTTCACCCTAGAAATTCCTATTCTTGGCCAGGCGCATTGACTCACACCTGTAATCCCAGCACTTTGGGAGGCCAAGGTGGGAGAATCGCTTGAGCCCAAGAGTTCGAGACCACCCTGGGCAATAAAGTGAGACCCCATCTCTACCAAAAATAAACATTAAAAAAATAAGTTGGGCATGGTGGCACATGCCTGTAGTCCTAGCTACTCAGGAGGCTAAGGTAGGAGGATGGTTTGAGCCTGGGAGGTCCAGGCTTCAGTGAGCCATGATTGTGCCACTGCATTCCAGCCTGCGCAACGAAGTAAGAGCCTGTCTCAAAAAAAAAAAAAAAAGAAAGAAAAGAAAAATTCCTATTCTATTATTTTAAGAAGAATAGTGATAATATTTTATGACTGAATTTCTTGTTCATATGGATATTTAAATGTTTTTAGCTGGCTTAGATATGAATAGCAATATGTACAACTGTGAAACTTTCTTGGGCCAAACTCACAGAATGGAGTATTAATTTCCACACTATTATCTAGGGAAAACTCAATTTCAGAATTAGTTGAAGCAAACTATAATAATCAGAGAATTGTTAGTGGTTGGAAAACATAAGTCATTGGGACACTATTAGAAGCTCCATGGATGTGGAGAGTCAGTTTTTCTTCTTCCCTAGGGAATTTTCTCCATAGAAGTAGAGAACTTCCTGTATATCAAGTGTTGTAGTATCTTTTTAGAATAAACTCTTAACTGAAGCTGCGTTTATTAAAAATTTAGAGTAATAAGTCATTTTGGTACTATAAAATATCTTTAGGGAATGAATTTGTACTACTTTTTTTCGCCTTGAAGTTAATGATTTCTGTCAACTATCAAAATAATAATGGCTGCTGCTTACATGGTACTTTTAAAAATGTGTCATGAATTGTTCTAAGTATTTTTTATTAACTCATATAATATTTACAACAACCATATAAGGTAGGTTCTGTCAGTTTCCTCATGTTAGATGAGAAAATTGGAGCGTGGAGGGGTTAAGTCACTTGCCAGAGCCACATAGCTAGCAATTCCAATAAGCTGCTGCTATTTTAAACCAAAGCATTGTGTTGTGGTTCCAGGGCTCTTAACTCATGCCATATTACTTCTCATATGGTATTTTTAAAGTTGTAGTTAGAAAAGCAGATTATTAAATTTTGGGGAGAGATGTATGTTTCCATTTTTATTCCAGAGTATATCTTCACACTTATTTCTCTATGGTTTATTCATTCAATGATCATAAAGCTTGTTCATATGAAATTGATATATGATATAGTTAACTTACCAGTCTTAAAAATATTTAAATAAGCCATAACTCTTTGGTAATTTACCTCTTCAACATTTTAGTTAGGTGTCTAAATGAAATTGCATTTTATCACTAGATAGTAGTCTCATTTCTTCCAGTTTGTAGATGTTATATTGATTGGCCCAGAGACAATCATTATTTTTGTTTGAATTATTTTTTTCTAGGCTTGCAGATCAGATGAGAATGTTGAATTTTCCCCAGTGGTTTGATCTGCTCAAGGATATTTTCTCTAAGTTTACAATTTTCCTACAGAGAGTGAAGGTAAGCTTATAATAAATTAGTTTGTCCAGAATATCCCTAAAATTAAGTCAGCTTTCTAGATACATAATATGTAAATAAAGACTCAAACTAGAATAAAACACAGTTTCTTTGTTTTTGTAATTTTTCTAAAGAGGCTTGTTTTTAAATAAAAATTTAGGTACCTCAGAGTTTGACAGTTTTAAGAATTTAATAAGTTATAATTTTATAACTTAAGAAATATTATGCTCTTACTTTACATTAAATATTATACAGTAATATTTCCTCTCATGATTTTTTGTTCTCCTAGGTTATCTAGAGGTACAATATTGTTAAACACCCCAAAATCACCCCAAACTATCAATTTTTCTATAAAGTCAATGTTGATATAATGGTGTTTTAAAATACATTGTTTATATTCAAATTACCTTGCTTATTTACTTTTTTTTTTTTTTTTTTGAGGTGGAGTCTTGCTGTTACCCAGGCTGGAGTGCAGTGGCGCAATCTTGGCTCACCGCAACTTCTGCCTCCCGGGTTCAAGTGATTCTTCTACCTCAGCCTCCCGAGTAGCTAGGATTGTAGGCGTGTGCCACCATGCCTGGCTAATTTTTGCATTTTTAGTAGAGATGGGGTTTCACCATGTTGGCCAGGCTGGTCTCGAACTCCTGACCTCAAGTGATCTGCCCGCCTCTGCCTCCCAAAGTGCTGAGATAAAGGTGTGAGCCACTGTGCCTGGCTGCTAATATTCTTTATTTACATTTTTATTCACTTTTTGGGCACGAATCCAATCAAGCATCATGTGTTACATTTAATTATTTTGTCTCTTTAGTCAAGCCACTTAATTTTAAACCACTTAGTATAACAAAAAGAACAGGTCACGTATCATTTTACAGAAGATGTCAGACTCTAATACATACTGGTTTGAATCACCAACATGTCATAGCTTTGGTTTAAGAAGAATACAGGCTGGGCACGGTGGATTACACCTGTAATCCTATCACTTTGGGAGGCCAAGGCAAGAGGATCACTTGAGCTCAGGAGTTTGAGACCAGCTTGGGCAACATAATGAGACCTCATCTCTACAAAAAAAATTTTTAAATTAGCCAAGCATAGTGATGCACACCTGTAGTCCCAGCCACTTGGGTGGCTGAGGTGGGATGATCACCTAACCCCAGCAGGTCAAGGCTGCAGTGAGGCATGATTGTGACACTGTACTCCAGCCTGGCCAACAGAGCAAGACTCCATCTCAAAAAATGAAAAAATAAACATAAAAAAAGAATACAATCATTAGGAATTACCATGTGTAACAGTTAAAAGGGACCATTTGTGAAATTAGATATTTTTTGAGTTATCAAGTGTTAACATTGTGTTTTATGTACTAGTTAACATCCCCAGCATCTCCTGAGTACCATGTTAAATAGTGCAGAGGACTTTGGTACTTGTGTATGACATTAATTTTCCTTTATTCACATTGGAGCAATGCTAAGTCACATGTGTAAGCTCTCCAATCAGGTTCACAAAAGTTTTATAGAGTGGGATTCACTGTGCTTAATTTAGACTGCTTCTAAAATGTTGATCCTATCTATAGATAGTGACAGACACAAACTTGTATCTATAGGTGTTCAATAATAAACCATGTTTTCACTTCTTATATTCTGACCATGACCTCATCATCACACACTTCAATTATTGCATGTCTAGATATATAGAACTCTTACATTGCATAGTGTAGAATTGGCCAACTTTTTGCCAGAAATTTTTTAAAGTACAGTAAGTCTTCAATGTTATGGATAGGTCTTGGAAACTGTGACTTTAAGTGAAACAACTTATACCAAAGCTATTTTTTTCACTCATCATTATAGTGAAACATTTCCTTCAATGTTTTTTTCAATAACATTGAAGGAAACAGTGTTATTCAAAAACCTGCTGTACGTGGTTTCACTTAAAGTTACAGTCTCCCAGAATCTATCATTCAGATTAAGTGAGGATTTACTGTAGTTATTCCACTATGTGGAATGGCTCTATGTCAGTTAGACTAAGTAGAGTTATTATTTTATGTATGTGCTATATGAAAACTGATTGATTATAGTTGTAATTTCTCATTTTCACATTTGGACCACTTAAACTAGTACTTATGTACAACATCTTTACAGATGACATGAAATATGGTACTTTTTCCTGTGAAAAAAGTTTGTGATTCTGTCAAGTATTACTTCACTGAAAAATAATGTTAATTACAAGCTGTTCATTTTTATTGAAGAATTTAAAAATAACTAAAAATTGGAAAGAACCCAGATGTCTAACAATAGAGAAATGGTAAAATAAATTATGCTTGACACATTCTTTACCATGGAATATTATATACAGCCAAGGATTTTTAATGGTAGGAGAAAATACATACATTATGATATTCAGTTAAAAATGCAAGATACGGGGCCAGGCACCATGGCTCACACCTGTAATTCCAGCACTTTGGGAGGCCGAGGCAGGCAGATCACAAGGTCAAGAGATCGAGACCATCCTGGCCAATATGGTGAAACCCTGTCTCTACTAAAAATACAAAAATTAGCTGGGCGTGTTGGTGCATGTTTGTCCCAGCTACTTGGGAGGCTGAGGCAGGAGAATCACTTGAACCCGGGAGGTGGAGGTTGCAGTGAGCCAAGATGGTGCCACTGTACTCCAGCCTGGTGACGGAGCAAGACTCCGTCTTAAAAAAAAAAAAAAAAAAAAAGAAAGGCAAGATGTAGATGTACTTATATAGTGTGATCTCAGCTATGTCAAAAAAAAATTTTTTTTAACCCTTTTATCTTCCTAGAACAAGGAGAAACTTTGGGGTTTTTTGGTGGTTTTCTTTAGCTGGTCAGATTAGATGTCATTTAAATTTTTTATTCTTTTCTATTTTCCCTGAATTTTCTACAAAGAGAAGTATTACTTTTATAATCAGAAAAAGTTGTTTTGTTTTTAAATAGAATTTACCACATTACAGGAATAGACTATTTGAATTTCTTGTTTGATTTACCAGGGTTAATAATTTACTTTCCTACATTGTTGCATTTATTTCTCAAAGACAAAGGATATCCAATTCTATATGTCACTTTAGTATTACGCTTTTTTCGTTTGTTTTTTTTTTGAGGTAGAGTTTCACTCTGTCGCCAGGCTGGAGTGCAGTGGCACAATCTCAGCTCACTTCAGTCTCCGCCTCCCAGGATCAAGTGATTATCTTGCCTCAGCCACCTGAGTAGCTGGGATTATAGGTGCACGCCACCATGTCTAGCTAATTTTTGTGTTTTTAGTACAGATGGGGTTTCACCATGTTGGCCAGGATGATCTCAATCTCCTGACCTTGTGATCCACCCACCTTGGCCTCCAAAAGTGCAGGGATTTAGTATTATACTTTTTAAAAGAAATTAAAGGGTACATTTTCAGCCAGAATATTTCAATAGTATTTTTATTTTGAATGGATAAATAATAAACTATTGGGATTTATAAATTTCATATTTGAGTAATTGTTAACAACTTGAGGATCTGTTGCTGTTATTTGTATTTTTTTAGTGTGTATTTTTTCTTTCTTTTTGGTCATGGTAAAAATAAACATAAAACTTATCATCTTAACTGATTTTAAGTGCACAATTCAGTGGCATTAAGTTCATTTGCACTATTGTGCTACTGTTAACAAACATCCATCCACAGAACTCTTTTTATCTTGCAAAGCTGAAACTCTGTACCTATTACATAATAACTCTGGGCCTGGCGTGGTGGCTCACGCCTGTAATCCCAGCACTTTGGGAGGCTGAGGTGGGTGGATCACCTGAGGTCAGGAATTTGAGACCAGCCGGGCCAACATGGTGAAACCCCATCTCTACTAATAATACAAAAATCAGCTGGGCATGGTGTCTCATGCCTGTAATCCCAGCTATTCCGGAGGCTGAGGCAGGAGAATCGCTTGAACCCAGGAGGTGGAGTTTGCAGTGAGCCAAGATTGTGCCACTGCACTCCAGCTTGGGTGACAAGAGCGAAACTTTGTCTCAAAATAATAATAATAACTCTGGCCAAGGTGGGGCTGAAAGTCCCAACCCTCTAATCCTGCCTTAGTCTTTCAGGTGACCAGCCTTCATCCTGTGGCTATGTAGGGACCCTCGGCTATTTGTCATCTCTTTAGCATATGAAGACATTTTTACCACTCTGGAGATTCCAAGGGTTTAGGGAGCTGCATGCCAGGGAATGGGGACAAAGACCAAATATAGGCCTGACATAGTAGCTCATGCCTATAATCCCAACACCTTGAGAGACTGAGGCAGGAGAATCGCTTGAGACCAGAGTTTGAGACCAGTCCGGGCAACCTAGGAAGATCCTGTCTGCACACACACACAGCCACGCACACATGCACACAAGTCCTGGGCAAACCTAGCAAGATCCTGTCTAGACACACACATACACACACACACCACACACACACACGTTTCCACTTTCTCCAATCCCCTGGCAACCACCATTCTACTTTCTGTCTCTATGAGTTTGACTCATAGAGCACTCATGCTGTGCACCGATTTTTAGGTATTTCATATAAGTGGAATCATACAATATTTATCCTTTTGTGACTGGCTTATTTAATGTAGCTTAATGTCCTCAAGGTGCCATCTGTGTTGTAGCATGTTAGAATTTCCTTCCTTTTTAAGGCTGAGTAATATGAATAATATTGCATTATGTGTGTATATACTACATTTTGCTTATCCATTCATTTGTCAATGGACATTTGTGTTGCCTTCACCTTTTGGCTGTTGAGAATAATAATGCCATGAACATGCATATGCAAATATCTCTCTGAGGCCCCCTTTTAGTTCTTATTTTTGTCAACCCCAGAATTGGAATTTCTGGATCATACGGTCATCCTATTTGTAATTTTCTGAGGAACCTTCACACTGTTCTCCATAGCAGCTGTACCATTTTACATTTCCACCAATAGTGCAGGGTTTCACTTTTTCTGCATGCTTGCCAAAACTTGTTATTTTCTGGATTTTGTGAGACTAGCCATCCTAATGGGTATGAGGTGGTATTTCCCTGTAGGTTTAATTTACATTTTTCTAATGATGAGTGATGTTGAGCATCTTTTTTATGTGCTTATTGGGCATTTTTATGTCTTTTTTGGAAAAATATTTTATTTGCCTATTATTTAATGGGGTGGTTTGTTTTTGTTGTTGTTGAGTTGTAGAAGTTCTTTACATATTCTGGATATTAACCTTTTATCATATACGTGATTTGCAAATATTTTCTCCCATTCCGTAGGTTGCCTTTTTACTCTGTTAATGGTGTCTTTTGAGGCATAGAAGTTTTTCTATTTTGATGTAGTCCAATTTGTCTATTTTTTTTGTTGTCGCCTATGTTTTTCATTTCATATCCAAGAAATCAATGCCAAATCCAGTGTCCTGAAGCTTTTTCCCTGTATTTTCTTCTAAGAATTTTATATTTTTAGAGCTTATATTTAGGCCTTTCATTGACTTTAGTTTGTTTTTATAGGTGGTATAAGACAGAGGTCTACTTTCATTCTTTAGCATGTGGATATTCAGTTTTCCGAGTATCATTTGTTGAAAAGACTGACCTTTCTACATTGAATGGTCTTGCCACCCTTGTCAAAAAACATTTTACTATATATGTGAGAGTTCATTTGTGGGCTCTCTGTATTCTATATGTCACTCTTTATGCCAATACCACACTGTTATGATTACCATAGTCTTGTAAGTTTTGAAATCAGGATTATAAGACTTCCGTACTTCATTCTTTACTATTGTATTTTGACTTTTTATTAAATTCTTGTTTATTGTTAGCACCCTATAGATTAGGCTAATTTTTATAGGTAAGAAAGATAACAGCCTTTAAATGCAGCTTACCTTCTTTTCAAGGAATTCTTAGTTTTTAAATTTCATTTTGTTGTATGGATAAATAATCCTAGTCTGTCATTTCAGAATGACAATATCAGTTGTCATTATGGTTATCAATATGGCTACCAGATATTTCATTAACTCCATTCTCAAGATTGGAAAATTATATTTGGCTTAGCTGTCCTGGTGTTTTTGAAACATGAACTTGTCTATAGACTGTGTAATAGTTCAGAAAGTAAACCATGTATCTACTGTTGAAACTATTATGTATTTTAAAATCTTATTTTTTGGATACCAGTCTTCTGGCATTCTTAAGAATGGCTTTGGATTTGGAAAAAATAATCAGCAAATCTTTAAAAGTGTAGCTACGGTGAAAACAGCAAAGAAGAATCCCTAGGAGAATACCTGATATACTTTATGTGGAAAATTTTAATAACTGTATAAGTGAAGATGTTATTAAAAGAATGAAGTATTCAAATCAAACTAGTTTAAACAATACAAGGAATGTATTGGCTCTGGGAATTAAAGAAAAGTCCAAGACTAGGAAGGGCTTCATGCATGGTTTTGTCTTGGTTCTCCAGCTTAGTTTCTCTGTTTCCAATTCAGCTTTGCCTTTCTCTTTCCTCTTGGCTTCATCAGTTCTAGGTCTGCCACATTTGCCACAATTCTATACCACCTAGAAGTTTTCTATTTTTTACTTAGAGTTTTCCTTCTTCAGTCACCAAATGAAATTCCTTTATCGATTAAGCCAAATTTAGAATTTTTCACCTGGAGTTTTTCTTCTTCAGTCATCAAATGAAAGTCCTTGGCTTTAATTGATTGAACCAGTTTAGGTCACATGTCCAGTCACTGTGATCAGGAAAATGCTGTGCACTGATTATTAGTTTAAATCTGGATTTTCTTCTCATCTCTAAGCTAAACATTAGGCAAGGAGGTTGGGAGTACACTGAGTGGGCTATTTAGAACTGATACTTGAAGCTGGAAAGTGGGCTTATTTCTACCCAAATTATATGGCTGTTGTACCATGGGAAAAGTGATGTAGAATAGATGTTGGATAGGTCTGTCATGTCTTTTTATTTTAAAAAGTTAAGAAAGAAAATTAGCAAGACAGAAGAGATAAGGAAAAAGACGCAAAACAAGATGGGGGAACTAACTATATCAAAGATTGGACAGCAGTGAGGATTAAAGCAGCAGTAGTGGAGCAGCAAGTTTGTGACAATACAGAAGAAGCTAGTGAGCAATGAAGAAAGAAAAAAAATGCAGTATCCATAGTAGACACTTTGGTCCTAAAGCTCTTGAAGGCTCTATCTTCGGTATACTGTATGGGCTATTGACTCATTTAAAATGCTTTCAGTTCCAAATAACAGGAAACACAACTCAGAGGGTCTCAAACAGTTAAGAGGATTTATTAGCTCATACAACTAAAAAAATACACAGAGGTAGGTCAGCCTTAAGGTCTTTCATAAAGAGGTTGTTGGTGTCATCAAGCTTTGGCTTTATTTCTTTGCAATTCTCTTTTCTATGTACCTTACTAATAATTAAGCTCAGATTGTGGCGGTTCCATGTACTAATTGGACTAGCTTAGATCCTTTTGTTGATTTTGGAGACCCGAAGTTAGAGTCTGCTTCCCTAGAACCATGTAGATTCCAAAAAAACTAACCAAGCGTTTTGAGAAAGGGAGAAACAATTGTAAGACTGCAACTGTGAATGTTAAAATAGGCAAGCAGTCCTTTATTTCTTAATTGTCCATAAAGACATTAGTTTACATAAATTTACTCTTCATTTGCCTAGCTTTCAATATTTACTGAGCACCTCCTATTTGCCAGGCACTATTCTAGGCATTAGGATTACAGTGTCATGGAATGGAGCTGACATTCTAATAGAAGGAGACCTAGAATAAACAAAGATAATTGTACATAATGATAAATGGTTTATTTTGTTTTTTGTTTTTATTTTTTTACAAAAACTGGATAATGGGATAGAGTTGCTGGGTGGAGAGTCAGGGAAGGCCTCTGAGGAAGTGACCACTGGAGCCAGAACCTCAGTGATGAGAAGGAAATATGTGCAAAGATCAAGGTGAGAAGCATTCCGGATAGAGGAAACAGCAGAGGCACTGAGGTGGGAACAATCCTGGAATGAGGGAAGAGTAGAAAGAGAAGTAGAATGTCTGGAGAGTAGTGAATAAGTGAGAGAAGATACGAGAAAAGGAGAAAGAGAGGTAGGGGCTAGGCATGGTAAGTAACACAGATTCCTTTTCTTTTAGACAGGCATATCAATGTATATGATTCTCTGATGGGCAAGTTATGTTTAGTGTAACCTTTTTAAGAGGTCAGAGAAATATGCAACATATTTTAGGGAGATTTCCATTTTAAAAATTAGTTAAAATATAGGAAGTTTATTTCTAAGCTTTAGTGAACCCATTTCTCCTAGCCAGTTCTTTTTCACATCACTTTTCCTATGTAATAAAAGATCGGTAGAAATTCTGATATACATGACTTTGACTCATTTATGATTATAGATGTCCAAAATTACATGCACAGAATTCTCTTTTGGGAACTTCAGGTAAGAGATATTTTACGTCCCTTAAAAGTGTGTCCTATTTTCTTGTAGGCAACATTAAATATCATTCACAGTGTTGTTCTCTCAGTTCTTGACAAAAACCAAAGGACTAGAGAATTGGAAGAGATTTCACAACAGAAGAATGCTGCAAAAGATAATTCACTGGACACAGAGGTGGCTTATTTAATCCATGAAGGCATGTTTATAAGTGATGCATTCGGTGAGGGTGAGCTAACACCTATAGCAGTTGACACTACCTCTCAAAGAAATGCATCTCCAAATAGTGAGCCCTGCAGCAGTGATTCTGTATCCGAGCCAGAATGTACTACTGATTCTTCATCCAGCAAAGAGCACACATCATCATCTGCTATTCCAGGAGGTGTGGATATTATGTGAGTATAGTGGCTACTGCCAAATTGACAAGATTTTGAGTCATCTTATTAATGGATTCAGTAAGATTGATTATTCAGTTTATTGAAAAACCATGTAAATTTTAGAATTTAACAAAAATATATTAATTTTATGAAACGTATCTCTATAAAAATGTATGAGAAGTAAGGAGGTGAGCATTGGAAGTAATTGAAAATTATAGAGTTTTAAGTTTGCAAAAGAATTTTAAAGACCTTTTTATTAAATGCCCTCATTTCAGTGATAAGGTAATTGATGCCCAGAGAGCTTAGATGACTTGCTTACAGTGACTAGTGGCAGAACATATACTGGAACCCAGGTCAGTTTTTGCTTTGGTCATTTTTCTTTCTTCTGTGTCACCTTTGTGATTTATATGTTGTGAAGATCTGTTTGATTTATAACTTTTGGTTTTTCAAAGACATGAATTTCCAAATGGATCACATCTTCTCTTAAACCTTACTTTAAAAACTTCTTATTTTGAAATAATTTCAAATTTACAGAAAAGTTACCATAATAGAATAAAAAACTCTCATATAACCTTCATCCAGATTCCCCAGGTGTTAATACTTTACCACATTGCACTCTGCCTCCCTCCCTCTCTTTTTCTCTTTCTGTCTCCTTTTGTCTTTATCTCTTATGTTAATATTTTTTCTGAATCCTTTGACAGTAGGTTACAGACATGATGCACTATTATCCCTGGATACCTGGTGTATATTTCCTAAACACAAGAACACTCCTATATAACCTTAGTATACTGATTAAATACAAGGAAGCATTGATACAATAAATTATTAATATTACCGTCTGATCCACAGATCCCATTTAAACAAAGTTTACCAATTGACCCAGTAATCTCTGTTATCAAAAAAATAGAACCAATAAAATATTTCTGGTCCAAGAATAGTTTGGATTTAGTTATTGTTAAGAATAAGAATATTTTTATTATCTTTATATAAATCAACTCAGTACTTTATTATTACTTCTTTTTCTGTTTTTTTTTTTTTAATTTAAGTTCTGGGTTACATGTGCAGAAAGTGCAGTTTTGTTACATAGGTATACATGTGCCATGGTGGTTTGCTGCACCCATCAGCCCATCACCTACATTAGGTATTTCTCCTAATGTTATCCCTCCCCTAGCCCTCCACCCCTCACAGGCCCTGGTGTGTGATGTTCCCCTCCCTGTGTCCACGTGTTCTCATTGTTCAGCTCCCACTTATGAGTGAGAACATGCAGTGTTTGGTTTTCTGATCTTGTGATAGTTTGCTGAGAATGATGGTTTCTAGCTTCATCCATGTCCCTGCAAAGGACATGAACTCATCCTTTTTTATGGCTGCATAGTATTCCATGGTGTATATGTGCCACATTATCTTAATCCAGTCTATCATCGATGAACCTTTGGGTTGGTTCCAAGTCTTTGCTATTGTGAATAGTGCCACAGTAAACATACGTGTGCATGTGTCTTCATCGTAGAATCATTTATAATCCTTTGGGTATATGCCCAGTAATGGGATGTCTGGGTCAAATGGTATTTCTAGTTCTAGATCCTTGAGGAATCGCCACACTGTCTTCCACAATGGTTGAACTAATTAACACTCCCACCAACAGTGTAAATGCATTTCTATTTCTCCACATCCTCTCCAGCATCTGTTGTTTTCTGATTTTGTAGTGATCGCCATTCTAACTGGAGTGAGATGGTATCTCACTGTGGTTTTGATTTGCATTTCTCTAATGACCAGTGATGATGAGCATTTTTTCATATGTCTTTTGGCCACATAAATGTCCTCTTTTGAGAAGTGTCTGTTCATATCCTTTGCCCACTTTTTGATGGGGTTGTTTGCTTTTTTCTTGTAAATTTGTTTAAGTTCTTTGTAGATTCTGGATATTAGCCCTTTGTCAGATGAGTAGATTGCAAAAATTTTCACCCATTCTGTAGGTTGCCTGTTCACTCTGATGATAGTTTCTTTTGCTGTGCAGAAGCTCTTCTGTTTAATTAGATCCCATTTGTCAATTTTGGCTTTTGTTGCCATTGCTTTTGGTGTTTTAGACATGAAGTCTTTGCCCATGCCTATGTCCTGAATGGTATTGCCCAGGTTTTCTTCTAGGAGTTTTATGGTCCTAGGTCTTACGTTTAAGTCTTTGATCCATCTTGAGTTGATTTTTGTATATGGTGTAAGGAAGGGGTCCAGTTTCAGTTTTCTGCATATGGCTAGCCAGTTTTCCCAACACCATTTATCAAATAGGGAATCTTTTCCCCATTGCTTGTATGTGTCAGGTTTGTCAAAGATCAGATGGTTGTAGATGTGTAGTATTATTTCTGAGGCCTCTGTTCTGTTCCATTGGTCTATATATCTGTTTTGGTACCGGTATCATGTTGTTTTGATTATTGTAGCCTTGTAGTATAGTTTGATGTCAGGTAGCATGATGCCTCCAGCTTTGTTCTTCTTGCCCAGGATTGTCTTGGCTATGCGGGCTCTTTTTTGGTTCCATTAGTAGTTTTTTTCATTTCTGTGAAGAAAGTCAGTGGTAGCTTGATGGGGATGGCATTGAATCTATAAATTACTTTTGGCAGTAAGGCCATTTTCACAATATTGATTCTTCTTATCCATGAGCATGGAATGTTTTTCCATTTGTTTGTGTCCTCTCTTATTTCCTTGAGCAGTGGTTTGTAGTTCTCCTTGAAGAGGTCCTTCACATCCCTTGTAAGTTGGATTCCTAGGTATTTTATTCTCTTTGTAGCAATTGTGAATGGGAGTTTGCTCATGATTTGGCTCTCTGTTTGTCTGTTATTGGTGTATAGAAATGCTTGTGATTTTTGCACATTGATTTTGTATCCTGAGACTTTGCTGATGTTGCTTATCAGCTTAAGGAGATTTTGGGCTGAGATGATGGGGTTTTCTAAATATACAATCATGTCATCTACAAACAGAGACAATTTGACTTCCTCTTTTCCACATTGAATACCCTTTATTTTTTTCTCTTGCCTGATTGCCCTGGCCAGAACTTCCAATACTATGTTGAATAGGAGTGGTGAGAAAGGGCATCTGTGTCTTGTGCCGGTTTTCAAAGTGAATGCTTCTAGTTTTTGCCCAGTCAGTATCATATTGGCTGTGGGTTTGTCATAAATAGCTCTTATTATTTTGAGATATGTTCCATCAATACCTAGTTTATTGAGAGTTTTTAGCATGAAAGGCTGCTGAATTTTTTCAAAGGCCTTTTGTGCATCTATTGAGATAATCATGTGGTTTTTGTCATTGGTTCTGCTTATGTGATGGATTACATTTATTGATTTATGAATGTCGAACCAGCCTTGCATCCCAGGGATGAAGCTGACTTGATCTTGGTGGATAAGCTTTTTGATGTGCTGCTGGATTCGGTTTGCTGGTATTTTGTTGAGGATTTTCTCATCAATGTTCATCAGGGATATTGGCCTAAAATTCTCTTTTTTTGTTGTGTCTCTTCCAGGCTTTGGTATCAGGATAATGCTGGCCTCATAAAATGAGTTAGGGTGGATTCCCTCTTTTTCTATTGATTGGAATAGTTTCAGAAGGAATGGTACTAGCTCTTCCTCGTACCTCTGGTAGAATTCAGCTGTGAATCTGTCTGGTCCTGAACTTTTTTTGGTTGGTAGGCTATTAATTATTGCCTCAATTTCAGAACCTGTTACTGGTCTATTCAGAGATTCAACTTCTTCCTGGTTTAGTCTTGGGAGGGTGCATATGTCGAAGAATTTATCCATTTCTTCTAGATTTTCTAGTTTATTTGTGTAGAGGTGTTTATAGTATTCTCTGATGGTAGTTTGTATTTCTGTGGGGTCAGTGGTGATATCCCCTTTATCATTTTTTATTGTGTCTATTTGATTTTTCTCTCTCTTCTTATTAGTCTTGCTAGATCAATTTTGTTGATCTTTTCAAAAAACCAGCTCCTGGATTCATTGATTTTTTTTTTTTGAAGGGTTTTTTATGTCTCTATGTCCTTCAGTTCTGCTCTGATCTTAGTTATTTCTTGCCTTCTGCTAGCTTTTGAATGTGTTTGCTCTTGCTTCTCTAGTTCTTTTAATTGTGATGTTAGGGTGTTGATTTTAGATCTCTCCTGCTTTCTCTTGTGGGCATTTAGTGGTATAAATTTCCCTCTACACACTGCTTTAAATGTGTCCCAGAGATTCTGGTACGTTGTGTCTTTGTTCTCATTGGTTTCAAAGAACATCTTTGTTTCTGCCTTCATTTTGTTATTTACCCAGTAGTCAT
Organism: Pan paniscus; assembly: GCF_029289425.2. Lineage (NCBI taxonomy): Eukaryota > Metazoa > Chordata > Mammalia > Primates > Hominidae > Pan > Pan paniscus. Next base: position 62,469,820 of record NC_073261.2, read on the forward strand.
TCAGGAGCAGGTTGTTCAGTTTCCATGTAGTTGAGTGGTTTTGATTGAGATTCTTAATCCTGAGTTCTAATTTGATTGCAGTGTGGTCTGAGAGACAGTTTGTTGTGATTTCTGTTCTTTTACATTTGCTGAGGAGTGCTTTACTTCGAGTTATGTGGTAAATTTTAGAATAAGTGTGATGTGGTGCTGAGAAGAATATATATTCTGTTGATTTGGGGTGGAGAGTTCTGCAGATGTCTATTAGGTCCGTTTGGTCCAGAGCTGATTTCAAGTCCTGGATATCCTTGTTAATTTTCTGTCGTGTTGATCTAATATTGACAGTGGGGTATTAACATCTCCCATTATTATTGTGCGGGAGTGTAAGTCTCTTTGTAGGTCTCTAAGGACTTGCTTTATGAATCTGGGTGCTCCTGTATTGGGTGTATATATATTTAGGATAGTTAGTTCTTCTTGTTGAATTGATCCCTTTACCATTATATAATGGTCTTCTTTGTCTCTTTTGATTTTTGTTGGTTTAAAGTCTGTTTCATCAGAGACCAAGATTGCAATGCCTGCTTTTTTTTTTTTTTTTTTTTTTTTTTTGCTTTCCATTTGCTTGGTAGATCTTCCTCCATCCCTTTATTTTGAGCCTATGTGTGTCTTTGCATGTGAGATGGGTCTCCTAAATGTAGCACACCGATGGGTCTTGACTCTTTATCCAGTTTGCCAGTCTGTGTCTTTTAATTGGGGCATTTAGCCCATTTACATTTAAGGTTAATATTGTTATGTGTGAATTTGATCCTGTCATTATGATGCTAGCTGGTTATTTCGCTGGTAATTGATGCAGTTTCTTCCTAGCATTGATGGTCTTTACAATTTGGCATGTTTTTGCAGTGTCTGGTACCAGTTGTTCCTTTCCATGTTTAGTGCTTCCTTCAGGAGCTCTTGTAAGGCAGGCCTGGTGGTGACAAAAATCTCTCAGCATTTGCTTGTCTGTAAAGGCTTTTATTTCTCCTTCACTTATGAAGCTTAGTTTGGCTGGATATGAAATTCTGGGTTGAAAATTCTTTAAGAATGTTGAATCTTGACCCCCACTCTCTTCTGGCTTGTAGGATTTCTGCAGAGACATCCACTGTTAGTCTGATGGGCTTCCCTTTGTGGGTAACCTGACCTTTCTCTCTGGCTGCCCTTAACATTTTTTCCTTCATTTCAACCTTGGTGAATCCGACAATTATGTGTCTTGGGGTTGTTCTTCTCAAGAAGTATCTTTGTGGTGTTCTCTGTATTTCCTGAATGTGAATGTTGGCCTGCCTTGCTAGGTTGGGGAAGTTCTCCTGGATAGTATCCTGAAGAGTGTTTTCTAACTTGGTTCCACTCTTCCCATCACTTTCAGGTACACCAATCAAACGTAGATTTGGTCTTTTCACATAGTCCCATATTTCTTGGAGGCTTTGTTCATTTCTTTTCACTCTTTTTTCTCTAATCTTGTCTTCTCGCTTTATTTCACTAATTTGATCTTCAGTCACTGATACCCTTTCTTCCACTTGATCGAATCGGCTATTGAAGCTTGCGTATGCTTCACAAAGTTCTTGTACTGTGGTTTTCAGCTCCATCAGGTCATTTAAGCTTTTCTCTAGACTGGTTATTCTAGTTAGCCACTCATCTAATCTTCTTTCAAGGTTTTTAGCTCCCTTGCAATGGGCTAGAACATGCTCCTTTAGCTCAGAGAAGTTTGTTATTACCGACCTTCTGAAGCCTACTTCTGTCAGCTCGTCAAACTCATTCTCCGTCCAGTTTTGTTCCCTTGCTGGTGATGATTTGTGTTCCTTTGGAGGAGAAGAGGTATTCTGGCTTTTGGAGTCTTCAGCATTTCTACTCTGGTTTCTCCCCATCTTTTTGGTTTTACCTACCTTTGGTCTTTGATGTTGGTGACCTGTCGATGGGATTTTGGTGTGGATATTCTTTTTGTTGATGTTGATGCTATTCCTTTGTTTGTTAATTTTCCTTCCAACAGTCACATCCCTCAACTGCAGGTGTGTTGGAGTTTGCTGGAGGTCCACTCCAGACCCTGTTTGTCTGGGTATCACCAGCAGAGGCTCCAGAACAGCAAATATTGCTGCCTGATCCTTCCTTTGCAAGCTTTGTCACAGAGGGGCACCCACCTGTATGAGGTGTCTGTTGGCCCCTACTGGGAGGTGTCTCCCAGTCAGGCTGCACGGGGGTCAGGGATCCACTTGAGGAGGCAGTCTGTCCGTTATCAGAGCTCGAACACTGTGCTGGGAGAACCACAGCTCTCTTCAGAGCTCTCAGGCAGGGATGTTTAAGTCTGGAGAAGCTGTCTGCTGCCTTTTGTTCAGCTATGCCCTCCCCAGGGAGGTGGAATCCAGAGAGGCAGTAGACGTTGCTGAGCTGCGGTGCGCTCTGCCCAGTTTGAGCTTCCCTGCTGCTTTGTTTACACTCTGAGCATAGAACTGCCTACTCAAGCCTCAGCAATGGCAGACGCCTCTCCCCCCACCAAGCTCTCACATCCCAGGTGGATCTCAGACTCCTGTGCTACCAGTGAGCAAGGCCCCATGGGTGTGGGACCCACCGAGCCAGGCACGGGAGGGGATCTCCTGGTCTGCCTGTTGCAAAGACTGTAGGAAAAGCACAGTATTTGGGCAGGAGTGTACCACTTCTCCAGGTGCAGTTACTCACAGCTTCCCTTGGCTAGGAAAGGGAAATCCCCCGACCCCTTACGCTTCCCAGGTGAGGTGACGCCCCGCCCTGCTTCAGTGCACCCTCCATGGGCTGCACCCACTGTCCATTCAGTCCCAATGAGATGAACCAGGTACCTCAGTTGGAAATGCAGAGATCACCCGTCTTCTGCGTCGATCTCGCTGGGAGCTGTAGACAAGAGGTTCCTATTCAGCCATCTTGGGAGCGACTGGTCAACTCAGTACTTTATGTAAATCAACTTATGGTCCTGGAGCTTATAAAGGTCACAGTTACAGCATAAAGTCAGCTATAACACTGCTCTTCAGTACAAACAAACCAAACCCTGAGCTATATATTAATAAAGTTTCTTCTGTGTTCAGGCTGATATTTTCACATTTACTAGTTAGGGTGCAGTCTAAAACTGCTATAAAAAGAGATGTAAAAACTCTGTAGCTTAAACAATGTAAAATTTTGTTTCTCTCATGTAACATTTCAGATGTAGGAGATAGTCAGCTGAGAAGACAGTTCTACCATTCTCATGTGTAGTTTTCATCTGTGTCTAAGGTGGCTGTTCTGGCTTTTAGCATTTCATTTTCATCCGTAGCAGCAGGAAGGAGAGGACAAAGGGCTGATACCTTGCTTACTTTGTTTTGCTTGTTAAACATTTTAACAACAGCCATGTAATTTGGGTAGAACTAAGCCCACCTTCCATCTTCAAGTATCATTTGTATTCATCTTCCTCTCAGCCCTTTTATGATCCATTTGGCACATAAGGCACATATGGGAAAATGTAGCAATTATAAAGTGCTCAGCTCAATTAACTAGCACAAAGTGAATGTGTTGGTGTAATTGTCACCCACCTCAAGAACTATAACTTTACCAGCTCTTCAGAAGCCCCTCTTGCTGCTGTAATACTACACTACTCCTTCCCATAGGAAACCGTTAAAACAATTGGTTTTTCCAGTTTTTAAACTTTATGTTAATGGGATAATATATTTGCTCTTTTGTCTCTGATTTCTTTCGTTCAGCATTACAGTTGTGATATCTATCCAGGTTGTTACATGTAGCAGTGATTTTATTTTTTGTGTACAAATAATCCATTTTATGATACACCACAGTGTATGTATGTATTTTACTTTTGATAAGATTTGGGTTATTTTCATTTTGGATTGTCACGAACATTCTTCTAGATACCTTTGTTGCACATATTACAAGCATTGCTGTTGAATATATACCTGGAAACAAAGTATGTGAATGGTCAATTTAGCTAATGCCGAACAATTTCTCAAAGTGGTTGTACTCATTTACGCTCCCCTCAGAAGTGTGGAGCAGTTTGTGTCACTCCACATCTTCCTTCACTCTTAATATTGCCAGTCTTTTACATGTTAGCCATTCTGTTGGGTATGTTGCAAGTGTAGTAATTTTATTTCCCTGATGATTGTTAGGAGAGCATCTTTTCATACATTCTTTGGCTTCTGGGATGTCCTTTTCTATGAAGTGCCTATTCAAGGCCTTTACCCATTTTTCTGTTGGTTTGTCTTGATCTGTAAAGGTTGTTTATATTATATCAGCACAAACCTTTTGCCAGTTGTCCATATTGCAGATATCTTCTCCCACTTTCTGTATTGACTTTTCACTCTTATTGGGTTTTTTGGTGAACAAAAGTTCTTAATATAATTCTGTGATTCATTACTTTCCTTTATGATTTATGCTTCTTTGTGTCCTGTTTAAGAAATCTTTCTCTACCATAAAGACTTGAAGATGTTTTCTGGTTACTGTCTAGAAACTTTGTTACTGTCTTTTTCACATTAAGACCTACAGTCCATCTAGAATTGATTTTTATGTTTAGTATGAGGGTTAAGATTTTTTTCCCATATGGATATGTTTTTGACCTTGCACCATTTATTGAAAAGGCTGTCTTTCCTACTGCTCTATAATGTCACTCTTGACATAAATCAAATATTCAGATAGGCGTATCTGTTTCTGGACTCTATTTCGTTCATTTTTCTGTCTTTACAGCAGTACCATTAAGTAAAATTGTCATAGTTACTGTAGTTACTATAGCTTTTGTTTTCTTAAACAATTAGTTTGTAGAGATGGGGTCTTACTATGTTGCCCAGGCTGGTCACTCCTGGCCTCAAGTGATCCTCCTGTCTCAACCTCCCAGAGTGCTAGGCATGAACCACCATGCCCAGCAACTGTAGCTTTTTAATCCATATTAATATCTGGGAGATTAATTTCTCCCACTTTTTCTTCTTTAGGATTGCCTCAACTCTTCTTGGTCTTTTACAAATCCATATACATTTTAGATTTGTTAGTTCTCTGTTACCTTCACGTAGATTTGTTTATATTTTATTCTTTCTTTTTAAAAACAAGCACAATCCAGAATTCACACTTATTACTTCCACTCACATCCTAGTGGCCAGAATAATTACATGACTATGTCTAGCTATAAGGGAAGCTTGAGAAGTAAGTCTTTAGCTTGTGGACTATTTGCCCAGCTAGAGCTGTCATTGTGGCAAAAGAGAGAACAGATACTGAAAGATAGTTAGCTTTCTGCCACACCATTTGAGATCCTTTTAAACTGGATGCAGTCTCACAGTTTTTATCCTTCCCCTCCTACCTCCATTGTGGCTCACTTTATACATTGAACCTTCTCTGGCTTTCCCCAATTGCATCCTCCTACAGCATGAAGCATAGGTTCTGTAGATGGTTCTTTCTGTGTTCAGTAGGCACATAAATGTCTGGGAACTACCCAACCCAAAGGGGCAATGAATTGAGTATACTTATATGTGTGAGTCTCACTAGTTCTTTCATACAACGGCTCTGACTATTCCTGTAGCAAGTGTTTTTGTGGTATATAATTGAATCACTGATATAGAACATGCAAAAATACGTCTGACGTTCTAACTTTGTTAGTGGTAGATTTTCCCTATTTTCTTACTTCGAAATAACCTGCAATTTTGTAAGTTTATTGCAATGCAAATATGGCACAGAATAGGAAATACTTTTCTAGGCAGGAAATAGGAAAAGAAAAACAATGGAAAATATTAGAGTTGCAGAGCATAATGTCCTCAAGTTTCATCCATGTTGAAGCATATATCAAAATTTTCTTCCTTTTTAAGGCTGAATAATATTCCATTCACATGTATGTGATATATACATACAAGATGTATATGTATATATCACATTTTGTTTATCTGTTCATCCATTAGTGGACACTTGGGTTCCTTCCACGTCTTGGCTATTTTGAATAGTGCTGTTATGAACTTGAGTGTACATATAAATCCTAGAGATCTTACTTTGTTATTTTGGATATATACCCAGAAGTAGAATTGCTGGATTATGTTTGAGTTTGTTTGTTTTTTTCCTATTGACGTGAAAGTTAGAGATCTAACTGAAGTTAAAAAATAATTTTTTTTTTCTTTTTTTTTTTCCTCACTCCTTCGCCCAGGCTGGAGTGCAGTGGTGCGATCTCGGCTTACTGCAAGCTCTGCCTACCGGGTTCACACCATTCTCCTGCCTCAGCCTCCCAAGTAGCTGGGACTACAGGCGCCTGCCACCACGCCTGGCTAATTTTTTTGCATTTTTAGTAGAGACAGAGTTTCACCATGTGTTAGCCAGGATGGTCTCGGTCTCCTGACCTCATGATCTGCCCGCCTCGGCCTTCCAAAGTGCTGGGATTACAGGCGTGAGCCACCGCGCCCCAGCCCCAAAAAATCTTTTTAAAAGCAGAATTACAATGAATGAAATTATTTTAAAAAACTAACTTTGGGCTTTTTGGATTAATTCACTCTTTTTTTTTTTTTTTTAAGGACTTGAGTTATTTTTATTTGCTATTTTCTGTTTATATTTTTGTGAATTGGTAGGATATTGCCAAGAGTTTCAAATTCCTTAATCATTCTGTTACATGGGGGAAATTTTAAGTAATGTTTCAGGAATTGAAAATTTACTTCAGTAGTAAAGTTGACTTTGAAATGTAAGTAAGAATTTTGCAGGTATTCTGTTTTGAAATACTACTAGACTGTTTATATAGAAATGTCGGAGCAGAGGAAGCTTACTCGATTAGAAGTAGACTAATTCTAGGTTCTAGTTCTACTCTCTTAATATTCTAACCTTGGATAGGTCACTTTAACTTTCTAAGATTCAGTGTTCTCCTCCATAGGTGGTTATTTATCTACCTACCTCAGAGTGTGAGAATGAAATGAAATAATGTTTCTGCGAGTACTTTAAGAATATTAATTCTTCTGTTATTTTGAAGCATTAGTAAACAAATTTGGTGATATTATGATTTTGAAGGATAGCAGGTAATAACCTTCTTTAATACCATAACCAATTAGAATGGTAGTTTGCCTCAAAGTCATATACACCAGAGCCTCTTTGTAGTATCTTTGAAAAGTATTTTAATTCAACTGAAAGAGAGAAAAATGAGGTTAAGGTACTTCACTTGGCTCATGGTAACACTAAACTGAACTGATGGCATGGAATCATTGGTCTTTATATATGCCCCTGGGGGAAAATGTTCAAAAATAGAAAGTTTTGCATTTCCCCTCAAAATTGAAAAAAAGTACATTATGTCTTATAAATACTCCTCTTTGAGTTTAGGTTCCTTGAAAGCAGCAACCTATTATATTCCCTCTAGTGCCTAGCGCTTAAGCATGGTAAATGCTTAGTAAATATTAGTTCAGTTGAACTGAATATTTATACTCATTCATAATTATAAGTAAAAAGAGAGCCTGTTTGTCATGAAATAACATTCCTTCTCTCTTCTTGCTTCCACTGTATCATCCTAGGTGCCTATGCACAACTGTCACCTGACATAGCTACTACCTTGTACCTAATCTAAAAATTTAATTTTGCTATAGTTTCTGCAGACTTTCCAATTGGAGTCTGAACCAAGTGTTGAAAATACTACAGTGGAGAATGAAAATTCTTATTTAAGATTATGACAAAATACATTTGTGGATGGGCACAGTGGCTCACACTTGTAAATCCTAGCACTTTGGGAGGCTGAGGTGGGAGGATTGCTTGAGGCCAGGGATATTTGAGACCACCCTGGGCATTGTAGCAAGACTCTGTCTCTACAAAAAATTTTCAAAAAAGATTAGCCAGGTGTGGTGGTGCACACCTGTAGTCCTAGCTACTTGGGAGGCTGCGGTAGGGGGTTCGCTTGAGGCTAGGAGTTTGAGGTTTCAGTAAGCTCTGAATGTGCCACTGCACTCCAGCCTGGGTGACAGAGCAAGACCCTGTCTCAAAACAAATAGTAATATAGATAATAGTTGTATTATCTGAGCATGTTTAAGTAATGTTTCACTATAAAAACTATAAGATATTTGGTACATCATAGAATTTTTCTTCAAATGTGAATTTTACAGCTTTTTCATCCTTTTTATTGATAGGTCACCTGTGGAGAATACTATGTTTACAACTTTCCCTGACTAAATCTTATTTTGTCATTTTCAGGGTCAGTGAAGATATGAAATTAACTGACTCAGAGCTAGGAAAGCTGGCAAATAATATCCAGGAATTATTATATAGTGCCTCAGATATATGCCATGATCGAGCTGTCAAATTTCTCATGTCAAGAGCAAAGGTAGTTATTTTCATAAAGCTTTATATATTTTATACATAATAATTTTGAAGATCTGGAATTATGTCTTTGCTTCCTGTGTTCCCCATAATGCATATTATATTTTTAACATTTAATAAAGTCAGTGTTACCACTGATGTGGTCTACTAGGGAGATGTTGAGATATGAAGTAATCTAAAATAAATAGGAGTTATTAAAGCATTATTTTCAGATAAATGATTAAATGACATTTTGAAATATATGTTAATAACTAATTTGAAATGTTTTACATATATAGTACGTGTATATATGTATACCTAAATATATGTAGTTAAACAAGTTTATAATAAAACTCCAACATTGTGAAAATTTTATAGTATGACCTAAATTCATTTGAACTACTATATTAGTTATAAAGGGATCAGAATCAAATTTGGACCTCTTAAGCATTTCATGCTCAATTTCTGGGTCTGAAGTATTGGGAAATATTATTAAAATAAAAAATATATAGATTATAATAATTGTTAAACTAACTTGGTTTCATAACTCAATTTGGTGTTATACTAACTCTCATGATTTTTGTATTAAAATTTAGGATGGTTTTCTTGAGAAGCTAAATTCCATGGAATTCATAACACTTTCTAGATTAATGGAAACATTCATTTTAGACACCGAACAGATCTGTGGAAGAAAAAGCACGTCATTACTTGGAGCACTTCAGAGCCAAGCTATTAAGTTTGTAAATAGGTTTCATGAAGAGAGAAAAACCAAGCTCAGGTATCATCACCATGTCCATTCTGTTGTTTGATTTTTTCATTTTTCTTTGTGAAACACAGTTATGTTTAAAAGAGGAAACTTAATTGGCCAGTGAAAATGCCTGATAAAGGTTTTTTTAATTAAAGGCAGATTGTGGAATTAAAATCACATTTCTTGGCTTTTCAAAGTGGAGTTAGAATGTTTAGTTCTATTAAAGTACTTATCAGGAAGATCCTCAGTAAGTTGACTTTTGTTCCCACTCAAAGTTAAGTAAATTGTTTCATCATTCTTTTTGATTAGGCTGAGATATAAAAAGGGAACTATTTTCTAAGTATTGGTCCTGCTTATTAAAGTGTTCAGCACTTTTTAAGTCTTATGTTCTCGCTCAGCTCTTCTTCCTTTTCTTTTAAATCAAGGAAGATGGTGTTGAAATGTTAAAGTTTACCTTCTTTTCTCTTTACTGTGGACTAGCCTCCTCTTAGACAATGAGCGCTGGAAGCAAGCAGATGTTCCTGCAGAATTTCAGGATCTTGTTGATTCTCTGTCAGATGGGAAGATTGCTTTACCTGAAAAAAAATCAGGAGGTATGTGTATTCATTCACACATTCTCTTTCAATTTTATATTGTTTATTTATTTTGTATTAATGCTTAATATTTCTTTAGTTGACAATGCCTATTTCAAAGCTAGAACCAATATTTCCAGCTTAGTAAATACTTGACAGGAAAACTATGGTAATTTATAATAATTATTTCAAATATTTATTGCGTGTTATAACCATATGCCAGACACTGGACCATGTTCTTTACATGCATTACTCCAGTTCATTCTCACAACGATCTGTGATACAGGTACTATTGTTTCTTTGTGTAACAGTGAGGAGGCTTGAGGCTCAGAAGGGTTAAGGAATTCTTATACAAATGATGAGTTGGGATTTGAAACCAGCTTTATATAATTTCATAGCTATGTTCTTAGCTACTATACCGTATTGTTTACATACATGAATTGAGTAAGCGCTAGTTAGCTTCTACTTTGTGTCCTATATTGAGACAGAATTGAGACAGAGATAACAGCTGTAATTCTGCTTTAAAGAGGCTAAGTCTAATGAACAAAACCAAAAAATACATAAGCAATCACAAGTAATGTAGTTACATGATAGCGAAAACCCAAACATAAAGAAAGAAAACCATGAAGGAGACAAAAAAGGAAGAACCAGAGAGGCAGGGAGAAATCTAGAACATAGAAGTAAAATGATGAGAGAGTTTTCATGTGGAAGAGATGGCTGGGAAATATTTTTGTACCCTAGTTCAGGTGGAGTCATCATGTGATAATAATGTAAATTTATTTATAATAGTCCTATAAGATTTACCATTATGAAATTCTTGAGTATTTCTAATAGAGAAGGTAGTTGCACTATTTCAGATTTTATGCATTTAATCAAAGTTTTAAATTTCTACACAGAAGTATTTTTAAATTGTGTACTTCACATTCGCACAAAATGCAACTAGACTACAAGAGAAAGACTTGAGTAAAACACCAACAGTAACCATTAGTTTGATACATAGATCATTTGCAATCTCAGTAATTCAGTGGAGTGATAGTCAAATTGCAGTTCAGTGCTTAGTAACTGGAAAAGTGAGGAAGGGTAGACAAGTATATCCTACTTTTTCAACAGATTTGGCTGTGCAGGAAAAGTGAGTGATGAAATAGTAGCTAAAGAAGTTAGAGAGAGAGGGTGATTTACAGGGCAAGGTGCATGGAATCGAATCCAGTGTTTAAGAGAAAGGCTACTACTTCTGCCCCTGTGACAAGGGGAAGAGGGTTAAGGACAAGTATAAAATAGATGAGTTGATATAGGGCAGAGAAAACTTGAAGGAATGAAGTAAATTTTTGTCATATGACAGTTTTTAATAGGTAATAGCGTTGGGTGGTAGAGTTTTCTACTTGATTGTATGATATTGGCACAACTAAAGCATTCAAGTAGCAAGAGCTGATGGAAAAATAAAACCCTCTGACCACTCTAAATCACTAGTTTAAAATTATAAGACTTATCACTCATCTAGTCTTTCAAGCTATATTTAATTGACTTCCCTCTATGTGAGGTGCTGTGCTAGATGACTAGGATATGTTTTCTGTCCCTGAACAGCTCATGGTCTTTTGATTCCACTGTTAAGCAAACAGAATGATTTCTGAATTAAAATCATAAATGTGGAATAATTGAATTAATCGTGTGTTTTGTTTGAAACATGAACTACTTGTTTTCACTTCTCTGGAGGATATTGATGGTAGGAGGTTTCTCTTACATACCTTGCTTCATCTCAGTCTTTGTTTTCCTCTCTGAATAGCATAGGTGTATGCTATTAGAAGTCCATTAACATTTTACTAGTTCTTTTCAAGTTAAGGATCCTGGATTATTACCCATTTATCCATGATACATTAATTGGGTTACTATCCACTCAGCTAGGCATTGGGGAAATGAAGATTAATGGATAGCAGCTAATATTAATTGAGTGTTTACTTACACTGTTTTGTTCTAAGTATTTTACATGTGTTATCTCATTTACAGGTCCATGAGCTAGACATTATTAGTATTCCTATTTTACAAATTTAGAAACTAAGGCACAAAGAGGTTAAGCAACTTGTCTAAGGTTACATAGCTAGGAAGTGGTAGAGCTGGGATTCCAATCCAGGCAGACTGACTTTAGGGCCATTTCTCTTTTCTACGATGCTATGCCACTTCTCTGTAACATAGAGAAGTGATGAAGACACAGTCCTTAAACTCAAAAAATATACTTCTGACATACATAGTAAATTGTGATTGGAATATATATAGCTCTCAAATAGTCAAATATATTTACAAATCCTAAAGGGATTTGAAGCTTAGGGAAGCATAATGAGCTGCCCGTGGTAATCTAATCAATTTGGCGTATCCAGGATAAAATCCAGTCCACTGTTCTTTTCACCTCAATATGCTGAATTCTGTTTAAAGAAATATCACATGCTGAAAATAAAGTAACGTCTGGGTTGAAGTATGAAAAATTAAATATATAATCTTTCCATCAAATTTAGAAATTAACTTGTATTCTATAATGATAATAGTAAAGACAACCAATTTAAATGCTAGTTCTGCCTTTCCAAAACTAATAACTTTTTAAAAAACTATTTGCTGATCATTTACCTTGTGCCAGCCCTAAGGGATAGGCAGTTTGTGATAATTATTTCTACCATTAACAACAACCCTGAAAGATATTGTTGTCCACATTTAATAGATACAGATAGTGATACTCAAAGAGGTTAAATAATTGCCCCAAAGTCGTGTATCCAGTAATTGGTAGTACTGGTACTCAAATCCAAATCTCTCCAACTTCCAGTATACTTTATTTACTGTGTGCCAAATAGTTTCCCAGGAAGTAGATGTTTATTTTCAGAAATGAGAGTTTTTGGCCTTAAACAGGAATTATCTTCTTCAGCTTTTTCTCTATTTTCTTTCGTCTGGTACTCTTGTCTCTCGTTTATTTGCTTTACTCTGTAGCCACAGAAGAAAGGAAACCAGCTGAAGTTCTTATTGTCGAGGGACAACAGTATGCAGTTGTTGGGTGAGTGACACATTTTTCTTTAGTAGTTGAGTCAACTATTTAAAACACAAGTCTTCTAGTTCTCCCTTGAAGTGAATTGGAAATTTTGGATTAACAATTTTAACAGTGTTAAATTTGGATTAACTGTTTTAAATCCTGCAAAGAACTTAAAGGAAACTTTATGGATTTCTTTATCTTCTCTCTTCTGTAGCATACATTATTAAGGACTGCACTGGCTTAACACAAAAAGCTTGATTTTTATCATATAACAAGAAATCTAGACAACCCAAGAGTAATTGTAGTGGATCCATGATATTATTGCTATCCCAGGCTCTTTCTATCTTTTCTTCTGTTGGTTTCTTAGAATGTATTATAGCATAATAGTTTAAGTTGTGAACTCTGGAACCCACACAATGTGGAAAATAGTACTATACACAGAATTATTGCGAAAATTAAGTAATTCATGTAAAGCATTTAGCACAGGTCTAGCACCTAATAAGTTGATAGTTGTTGGTAGTTATTCTCATTGGCATCATTTGATTCACTAGATCTTTTACCAATAAAAGTATCTCAAATTCAAGTTAACTAAGAAGCATACAAATTCCATCTTTTTTTGTCTAGTACTATGTCTTTTATTAAATTGGTAATTAAAATATATCTTCATATTCTTTAACAGTACTTCACAGCTTAAGTGTTTTCATATATATGTGATCTCATTTGATCTTTACAACTACATTGTAAAATAAAGATATTGGGGATTATTATTTCCTTTTTCCACTATGAGAATTGAAGCTTAGAAGATTAAGTGGTTCAAGTGACCCAAATGGTGTCAGAATTCAAATCTAGGTCTAACTGCCAATATCTATCCCAGCATTCTTTTTCACTTTTCCTCTTGTCAAGTGTTTTTTGAAATGGCCACCACCTCCAGGAAGAATGTAATTCTATGTCCCTCAATCATGGCACTTACCGTAGTATAATAGAATTGTTTATTTATGTATATGTCTTCTAATTTGACTCTGAATTCCTCAAAGGTAGAGATGAGGTCTTACCGTTTTTATTTTTCTTGGCACCATCATAAGCACTCAAAAAGTATATATAGAATTAATCCTTTTTCTGTATCTGTATTCAAATACCTGAAGTCCACACATTCTAAACTAAAGCCTCCATTCTTTTCTCTTCTGAAGTCCTTCCCTGTTTCTGGTAGGGAAAGCTTTCTTCAGTCTTCCTGTAATCCCATCCCTTCAATATAATTATGATTTCCCTCCTTAACTACTGGTTATCTGGTCACTCTTCACTTGCTTGATGGATATGGTCCCCTCTGGCCATCTTGCTTTTGGCTCTTTAAGCAGAGAGTCTGTTGCCAAAAAACTAAATTCCCTGGCTAAAGGGGAACTATTACAACTTCTGAGAGACAATTACAAAAGATAAGCAATGGATTCATGCTCATTTAGGCAGACTCTAGGAGAAATAAGCATAGAGACCAGTATGCATATATGGTCTGACAAGCTGTTATAAAGGCTAGACACCATTTTTCTTGAATCATTAGTTCCTGATATCTTTCAGGCTCTTATAAATCCTTATTTTACGTAGATCTTATTTCTGAGCATCTCATTGAACTTAGATATCCTATGATGAATGGCTTTCTCCTTAATTTCAATCTTCTTTAACCTCCCAGTAGTGTGTCTTTTTAACGTGTGATTTATCCTTCTATGGAGGTGATAACTTTAACTTTATCATCTTTGGAAAACTTTTTTTTTTTTTTTTTTGAGACGGAGCTTTGCTCTTGTTGCCCAGGCTGGAGTGCCATGGCATGATCTCAGCTCACCACAACCTCCGGCTCCCAGGTTCAAACGATTCTCCTGCCTCAGCCTCCCCAGTAGCTGGGATTACAGATGTGCAGCACCACGCCCAGCTAATTTTGAATTTTTAATAGACACAGGGTTTCTCCACTGTCAGGCTGGTCTTCTCCATTGTCAGGCTGGTCTCGAACTCCCGACCTCCAGTGATCTGCCTGCCTTGGCCTCCCAAAGTGCTGGGATTACAGGTGTGAGCCACTGCGCCCAGCCAGAGAACCTTTTGTGACCTACCAATAAAATTCTTAGGAGACATGTTTTCCTTAGAAGCCATTATAGATTTTTTTTTTTTTCCATCTCACTAAGAAAATCTGGACTAGGTTTTCTTCATCAATTCATTAGTTATGATGGAGGACCTACTATGTTGGTAATCAGAAACACTGGATAGGCTTTTTGTCAGTGTTTCTGAATTGGCTAATGAATGCAATACCTGTCTTACTGAAGAGACTCCCTTACTTAATAAGAATGCCATACAGAGAGTATTATGCCTGTTGTACAGAATTTAAGGAGCCACTCATTCTCAGTGTTGTGCAAGCTGATCCTGCAATTGCACAGAGTAAGAGCCTCTTTAAATTTTGCATTCTAGACACCTCTCTTGTCTTGTGTTAGTCAAGAACCTGCTGTACTAGTAGGTAAAATGCATACTTTAACATAGTTACCAAGGTCATTATATTCTCAGAGATCCTTTGTGCCATTAAGTAATTTGATTTTTATATGCCAAATCCTTTTGATTTTTCTTGTTTTGATTTCCTATTGGGCCATTTTTCTTTTCTTGTAGAACCGTATTGCTGTTAATAAGAATTATCCTTGAATATTGCCAGTGCGTGGATAACATCCCATCTGTTACTACTGACATGCTTACTCGTCTGTCAGATTTATTGAAGGTATGTATGACTTCACTCCATTATGGAAAAATTGTTCGAGGAATTAATACATTAGGGTGTGACTAATCTTAACTCAAAGACATTTCAAGGTCAAATTAACTTTAAGACATTAGTTTTATAACATTTGATTGTGGTTGAATCACAACATGTTATTGGAAACAGGCTGCCTGCTTCCTTCTTACTCCACAGTTAGTGATCCTCATTCACCCATAGAGTTGTTAATGACATTGGAGACAGGAGATAATTTGTTTGTTAGGTGCTGAACATGACTGAGGCCACTTAGGTCAAAAAACCTGGACTGGCTTCAAATGTGCATGGAAGGAATTCACTGAACTTTACAAAATTCATCTCACTAAGGTTAGAGATTTTTCTTGCATCATTCTTTCAGAACCATTGATATAAAATGAAAATGTGATGATTTTATTCAGCCATTTCATATTGAGATATTTTAAGCTACCAGTACGGAGGAAATGCTTTATTATTTTTTTCAAACCTCTAATCTATTAATTATGTTCTGACTTGAGTTGTCATGTTTTAGCTGAGAAAGATTTTTATAACTTTTGAAAATAGGACTTCCCAACAAGAATGACTGAAACCGAATTTGTTTTGTACATGCAAATTAAAGATTAATTTCTGCGAACTGATTTTTAGAATTTTTCAACTTTTTTCTTACCAGTAAATATTATCATTTAGAATCTCCCCTTCTCATTTCTTTTTCATTAAATAAATAGATACTAATTGCTTCTACTAGATAATTCATTTGGCCATTGAATGAGAGGAAAGGGGAATGTATTTTTATAACAGCACATTGCCAGGATATAAAGAACAGTTTTTAGTAAATTTTGGGGTTTTTTTCTCCTTCTTTTGTTAGTACTTCAATTCAAGAAGTTGCCAGTTAGTTCTTGGAGCTGGTGCACTGCAAGTTGTTGGACTAAAAACGATAACTACAAAAAATTTGGGTATGGATTCTTGCATTTAATTCACTTGCTGAAGTGTTAACAGTGATGTCACTGTACTCATCATGTTTTTTTATACCTCATGTTTTCATGGCTCTAACCAAAGTGGCATTACTCTAAAAATAAATGCTACTTACTCTTTTATGTATACTCATCACTGAAAAAAACTAACCATGGGGAAAAGGTTACGATGCATTTCCCCTCTAAGTATAAGTTACTTGGAAGTTACACCACTCTAGAAAATATTAAGATATAATGTGTATAAAGTATTTGGGGGTGAAAGCTATCCGAATGTCATAAGAGAATCAGTTGTCTTGTTATTGTGATACTGATAATACTCACAACTTGAGTCCTTTGTGAAAGCAGCATGTTCATTACATTATTCAGTATCAAATTATTAGACAAAATGAAATATGTTGCCTTCTGCCATAGTGCTCTTCGTTTATGAAATAAACTGGATCTTTATAAGTGTTTTTTATTTGATTTGATTTGTAATTAAAATCAACTAATACCTTTTTTTTTTTTTAATTTCTCCATTATATATCTACTCCCTGGATCTTCAGCTCTTTCTTCACGATGTTTGCAGTTAATTGTGCACTACATTCCTGTGATCCGGGCTCATTTTGAAGCTCGACTACCACCTAAGCAATATAGCATGCTTAGGCATTTTGATCATATCACTAAGGTACTTTTTCATATATTTTCTATTGGCGTTTCATAAGTTTAGATCCTTAATTGTTAAGTATTTTAAAAATGTGTCCCAGGGACTTAAAAATACAATTATCATTTCTCATTGCAGGACTACCATGATCACATAGCTGAAATATCAGCTAAGCTTGTAGCGATAATGGATAGCTTATTTGACAAGCTGTTATCTAAGGTAATGATTTATAGAAATTATTAGACTTTGTTCAAAGACATTATGATTTTCTATTTTATAAGGAGTACTTTATAAATTAAGATGTGAAAAGATAATCTAAACTTTCATAGGATATTTACCAATTAGTAGAATTTTAATTTTTTTTTCAGGAAAATGTGACCATGTGCTGTGACCAAGACCCCCCCCCCCCCATAGTGGTCTAACCTGCAGTTATCTAACAAATTATTCAGGGTTTAGAAAACAACTCAACAAAATTTTCGGATTTCCAAAACAGTTGATATTCTAAGAGGCTGGCAGGAGTAGGAGAGATGATTCTAAGGATGGTAGAAACCCTATGCAGAAGTATTTTTATGTTAATTCATTTCAACATTCATTTCTGTTTGTTTTTCATTCCCAATATGTCATTAAATGAAGCAGTGTTCCCCAAAGAATTCGCAATTATACTGGGAGAGTATCTTCAGAAAAATATCATTTAGTCAGCCCCAATCACTCTTGATCTATCTTTCACTCTTTCCTTTCCCTAAGTTTTTCAATTCACGTCTTAGGGGGAAAGCCAAAATTTCGTAACTTGAAAAGTCTGAAAGTTTACTCAGTGTATACTGTCTGTCCAAGATCATATTTGGAATAACCTTAATAGCAAAGAACTTTGATTTGCTTTTTATCCTACTTGCATCCTTCAGATTCCGAAATGGCAGGAACAGCAGGTACATAAGAATCAAAAGGGCAAGATAAAGTGGTGTCCATTCAGTCACACACAAGACTACCCAAACACATATTCTATTAGCCTTCAGAATAATGATATCACAAGTCATCTAAAAATCCCCACTGTTCAATCATGAGAGAATGAGAGTAAAATAGATAAATAGCATCTTATTAATAATATTATTATGAAAGTGGCTTTTACTTCCCAGATTCCTGGAAAGGATCTCTGACTTCCGGGAATCCTCAGACTACACTACACCTCTGGTGTAGTTGGTAATACAGGTGTTTTATGCTTCACTTTTAAGAAGCTTAAGGAATTTGTATTTATGTACAAACATACCTATACTATGTTATGCCTATTTAAATTAGTTTCTAGTTGTGAAGGGAGAAAAATTACTGTTTAGAGATGCTTTATTTTCTTCACGGGTGCCAAGTACAAGCTACATTCAAAAGCAATTCTATTCTACCAGTTTCCTTTTTGATATACAGCATTCTTCTGTGTACCAAAAGTCGGTAACATATTGTGTCTGCTCTCAAGAAGCTTACCATCTAACAAGGTAGAAGACTGTAAACAGCTAACAGTGGAGAATAGAATATATGTTAAACAGTGCAACTAGGCTGGGAATAGTGGAACTATGCTTGAGTCCAGGAGTTCCAGCCTGCAGTGAGCTGTGATCACCCCACTGCACTCCAGTCTAGGTGACAGAGCAAGACCCGGTCTCTAAAACAAACAAACAAAAATAGTGGAACTATTCATAGGCTGTGGAATACAATGAAGAAAAGCCAAAGATGTGCTAGTACTCTTAAAACTCTGACTTTAGTCTGTCACTTTGGTCATCCACAGAGTTTTTGAATAAGAATTGTCACAGTGACTAGACTTTTTCCTATGACAACTTACTTTTTTTTCTGTAAAGAAAAAAGAGAATTGTTTAATTAACTTCCCATGTATGCATCACCTATATTTGTTATTAATAATTTGCCTTTTTTGCTAAAATATTTTATAATAAATTTGAGGCATTATGGTATTTTATCCCTAAATACCTCAGTATGCATTTTTAAAAACTAAGAACATTTTTACATAACCACACTATTATCACACCTAACAAAATTGATAATTCCTCAAAATCATCTAATATTTATCTCCTATTTGAAACTTATTAATTGTCCCAAAAATGTCTTTTTATAATAATTTGTTTGGACAAAGGCTTCTACACGGTTCACACGTTGCATTTGGTTATTACGTCTCTTAAGTCTTATAAACTAGAACACGCCCCTCCCCATTTAAAAAAATATGTATCATTGACCCGTTGAAGAATATGGCCAGGCTTTTATAACATAATGTTCTCTCTAGTATCTTCTCCATTGATGACTTTTCCTATTACTCTGGCATATTACATTCTTCCTGTGTTAACAAGTCTCTCTTTGCCACTCCCTATTCTGTTTGCTTTCATGTGTTGCTCAGGAGTTGGACCCTGTTTTTAATTAATATCAAAATAGCAGACAGTGTTTGGTTTGGGTTTGCCTTTCAGTTTTTAACCTTTCATGTTCTTATCTGAAAATATAATTTTAGGAAAGGATGACACAATAACATATGGGTTGATTCTAAGAAGCTAATAAGTGGCCAGGCACGGTGGCTCAAGCCTATAATCCCAGCACTTTTGGGAGGCTAAGGCAGATGGATCACCTGAGGTCAGGAGTTCAAGACCAGCTTGGCCAATATGGTGAAACCCTGTCTCTACCAAAAATACAAAAAAATTAGCCAGGCGTGGTGGTGGGCACCTGTAATCCCAGCTACTCGGGAGGCTGAGGCAGGAGAGTTGCTTGAACCCAGGAAGCAGAGGTTGCAGTGAGCCGAGATGGCACCATTGCACTCCAGCCTAGGCAACAAGAGTGAAACTTTGTCTCAAAAAAAAAACAAAAAAAAAAACAAAAACGGCCGGGCGTGGTCGCTTACGCCTATAATCCCAGCACTTTGGGAGGCCGAGGTGGGTGGATCGTGAGGTCAGGAGTTCAAGACCAGCCTGGCCAAGATGGTTAAACCCTGTCTCTACTAAAAATACAAAAATTAGCCGGGCATGGTAGTGGGTGCTTGTAATCCCAGCTACCCGGAGGCTATGGCAGAGAATTGCTTGAACCCACGAGGTGGAGGTTGCAGTGAGCCAAGATCGCGCCACTGCACTCCAGACTAGGTGACAGAGTGAGACTCCATCTCAAAAAACAAAACAAAACAAAACAAAACAGGCAGCTAATAAGTAAGGGTACCATTGCCTGGGTAGGATGAAACAATATCTAATTGTACTAACAGCTAGACTAATGTTCCAACCACCATTCATTTATTCATTCATTCTGTAAGTTATATATTAATATAAACTGTTTTGTTCAGTATCAGGGATACACAGGGGTGAATAAGCCTTTGATCTTGTCCTCCAATAGCAAAATATTTGTCAGGGAAGTACATCAATAACTATGACAGGATGTAGGATATATGTAAAGTGTTATAAATAAGGAGCTAATTTAGTGCTGGAGCTTTTAAGGCTTTGGAAGAGATGGTGTCAGCTGGTGAAGGAGATCTGGGGAAGTTTTATGAATGAGGCATGCATGTAAATTTTGCTTTTAAGGATAGATAAGATGAGGGCAAATGAAGTTGAGGAGAACAGATCTCTGAGATAACAGCATAAGCAAACATGTTGGTAGAAATTTTAAGGCAATTCATTGTCAGGGTTTTGGAGTCAGGTAGACCTAAATTCAAATCCCATGTCTGTCACATACTAGCTATTGAAGGACCTTGGGCAAATTATTAATCTCCTTAAGCCTCAGTTTCTGCCTCTAAATGAGGATAATAGTGGAGCCTACTTCATACAGTTGTATTAATGAGATAATATGTGTGGATTGCTTTCCTTTTATCATGTATCTGACTATAGCAAGTTCTAGTAAATATTGACTGCTAATGCTTTTGCTATTGTTGTTACTAATAATAAAGGTAATAGTTCCATTTGACTAATACATCAGAGTGGGCACACATGAGTGGGAGATATGGTGGAAAGATAGTAGAGCGCTGTGACTACCAGTAGAAAACTAAGCAATTCATATCAGGTTTATTGAGGTATAATTTACAGTCAGTAAAATTCACCTTTTCTAAGTGTATGTATACTATCTGTATCTAAATACAGATAGTATAACTGCAAGTTATAGAACGTCATTGGTAAACATTCTCTTGGGCACTTTTGTAGTCAGTTCACTCCCCATACTCAGCCTCTGAAAGCTACTGATCTGATGTTTGTCCATGTAGTTTTGCCTTTTCCAGAATATCCTCTAAGTAGAATTATACAGAACGTAGTCTACTGTGCCACACTTCATTTAACATAATGTTTTTGGAGTTCATGGATGTTACAGCATGTGTCAGTGGTTTGTTCCGTTTTATTATAGAGTAGTATTCATTGTATGGATTCACTGCTATTTGTTTATCCATTCACCAATTGATAGACATTTGAATTTTCTCCAGTTTTTGGCTGTTATGAAGAAAGCTGTTATAAGCATACATGTACAGTCTTTGTGTAGGTATGTGTTTACATTTCTTTAGTATAAATACCTTGGAATAAGATTGGCGATTGTGGATTATGGAAATATAAAATTTTATGGTAACTTTATAAGAAACTGCAAAATTTTTCTAAAATTTTCTAAAACGCATCATTTTGCCTTTTTACTTGCCATGTAGAAGAGTTCCAGGTGCTCTTCACCATCACTTTATTTTTTAATGTTCATCCTCTTGTAGGTGTATATGGAGTGATACTCATTGTGGTTTTAAGTTACATAATTACAGATATGTTAAGCATCTTTTCATGTGCTTGTTTGCCATTCATATCTTTTCTTTGGTAAAGTGTCTGCTCAGATTTCTTGCTCATTTAAAAATATTAGGTTGTTTGTCTTATAAGAGTTCCTTATATATCTTAGATACAAATTCTGTATCAGTATGTGGTTTCTAAGTATTTTCTCCCAGTTTGTGGCTTGTCTTCTCCTTTCATGAACAGTGTCTTAGAGCAATTTTTGATTTTGATGAAATTCAGTTTATTTATTTATTTTCTGTTCATGCTGCTTGTGTCCTATCCTGAGAAATCTTTTCTTTTCTTTTTTTTTTTTTTTTGAGATGGAGTTTTGCTCTTGTTGCCCAGGCTGGAGTGCAATGGCGCGATCTCAGCTCACCGCAACCTCCGCCTCCCGGGTTCCTGCTATTCTTCTGCCTCAGCCTCCTGAGTAACTGGGATTACGGGCATGCACCACCACGCCCAGCTAATTTTATATTTTTTTAACAGAGACGAGGTTTCTCCATGTTGGTCAGGCTGGTCTCAAACTCCCGACCTCAGGTGATCTGCCCACCTCGGCCTCCCAAAGTGCTGGGATTACAGGCGTGAGCCACTGCGTCCGGCCAAGAAATCTTTGTATAACCCAAGTTACAAAGATATTCTCCAATTTTTTTTCTAGAATGTTATTGTTTTAGCTTTTATATTTAAGGCTATGATTCATTTCTAGTTGATATTTATATATAATGTAAAGTATAAGTCAGTGTTCATTTTTCATAGTTCCAGCACCTTTTGTTAAAAAGACTATCATTTCTCCATTGGCACCTTTGTTAAAAATCAACTGTTTTTGTTTGGTTTTGAGATTATATTCTGTTCCAGTACCACACTGTCTTAGCTACTCCAGCATTATTGTAAATCTTGAAATAAGATAATGTGAGCTCACTAATTTTGTTCTTTTTCAAAATTGTTTTGGCTATTCTAGGTCCTTAGCTTTTCCCTATAAAATTTTATATCAGCTTATCAAATACTACCAAAAAGGCTGCTCAGATTTTGATTGAAATTGCATTGAATGTATAGATCACTTGGGGTGAAATTGACATTATTGAGTCTCCTGATCCACAAACAAGGTATATCCAGTTTTGTACCAGAGCCAGATTGCACCTGCTAGCCAGAAACTATGTTATGTATCTCTTCCCAATACTACATTCAGTAACAGCACACTGGTAACTTTGCCAGTGGTGTGAATATTTACACCATGGAAATTAACAAATACTACAAACCAGTGCTTTTCCCCCAGTGAGCCCATTAAATGTTTACCACACACCACTGGACCTATCTCTTTACTCCTTACATCTTTAATTTCTTTGATCAAAATTTTGTATTTTTCAGTAAACAGATAATGCACACATTTTATAAGTATTTCTTGTTTTTGATGCTATTGTACATGGTATCTTTTTTTAAGATTTACGTTTCCAATTATTCAACGCTAATATATTGAAACACCTTGGATTTTTCTATATTAACTTTGTGTCCTGCATCCTTGCTAAACTCACATATTAGTTACAATGCCAATTTTGTAGATTCTTTGGGATTTTTCTGCATACACACTCATGTTGTCTGCAAATAGAATCTTGCATCTTTTTCAATCTGTATACCTTTTATTTCTTTTCCTTGTTTTATGGCACTGGCTAGGACTTTCAGCACAACGTTGAATAAAATTGGTGAAAACAGATATGCTTGGTTTCTCCAGTCTTGGGACAAAATGTTCAGTCTTTAACCATTAAGTATGATGTTAGCTGTAGGTTTTTTTAAGAGGCCTTTATCAGGTTAAGGAAGATTCTTTCTGTTCAAGTTTGCTAAGAGGTTTATATGATGAACAGATGTTGAATTTTGTCAGATACTTTTTGTGCATCTGTTGAGATGATCATATATATGGTCTGCATTTCTTAGTCTGAAGAAATTAATTTCTAAATTTCTAAATATTTTAGGATTGCCTTTAGGATTGCCAAGGTGAATTACCTTCATTGATTTTTTTAAGGTTGAGCCAACCTTGCATTCATAGGATAAACCTACTTAAGGATTTTTTTGTGTGGTGGGGGGGTATTATGAAGGATATTGGTCTATAGGGTTATTTGTTTTGTTTTGAAGTGCCTATTTGATTTTGGTATCAGAGTAATACTGGACTCATAAAATGAGTTGGACAGTATTCTTCCTCCTATATTTCCTGGAAGAAGAATTTGTGGGGAGTTGGTATTATTTTTTCCCCAAGTTTTAGGTTAGAATTTACCAGTAAAGCCATTTGGTCTTTGTTCTTGATTTACAGGCAGGTTTTTAATAAGTTCATTAAAAAAAAAATACATATAGGACTATGTGGGTAATCTACTTGAGTACACTTTGGAAGTTTGTTTCTTCGAATGGATTTATCTATTTCATCTGTTATTAACTTGGAAGCATTAACTTGTATATGATATTCTTTTATTCTTTTAATGTCAGTGAGGATCTGTATTATCTGCTGTTTCTTTCATGATATTGGTAATGATGTTAATTTATAAAGTCTTCCTCACCTCCCCCTTTCTGGCTAGAAGTTTATCACATGTTTTGATCTTTTAGTAAAAGTAAATATTTCCTGCTCTTTTTCTGCTTTTTATTTTCCTGCTCCAGTGTGTGTTATTTATTTTCTATTTTCTTTTAACTTGCTTTGGATTTAATTTGCTGTTTTCTAATTTCTCAAGGTAGAAGCCCGGATTTTTGATTTGAGACCTTTCTTTTCCTTTTTTGAATATAAGCATTTGATAATCTGTGTTTTCCTTTATGTACTGCTTTTGCTGTGTCCTGCAAATTTTGATACTTTGTGCTTTTATTTTTATTTATTTCAAAATATTTTCTAATTGCTCTTGTGATTCTTCTTTGGCCTTGGGTTATTTGGAAGTCTGTTACTTAATTTCTAAATATTCCAGGATTTTTCCAGCAATCTTTGTTTTGATCTCAAGTCTAATTCTGTTTTGGTCAGCAAACAGAGTTTATGTGACTCCAGTTATTTTATGTCTAAGATTTCTTTTGTGGCCCAGAATGTGGCCAAAGAATATCTTGGCTAATGTTCCACATGCACATGAAAACAATGTGTATTTTGCTGTTGTTGGGTAGAGTGTCCTGTGTATATCAACTAAGTGGTGTTGGTTGGTAGTGTTATTTAGGTCTTTTCTGTCCTTACTGATTTTCTGTCTACTTCTTATATCAATTACTGAGAGATGAGCACTGAAGTTTTTTACTGTAATTGTAAATTTGTCTGTTTTTGTGTTCAGATCTTTGCAAGTTTTTGTTATATGTATCTTGAAGTTCTATTGCTGGATACATGCACATTTAGGATTACTGTGTTTTCTTAATATTTATTGTGTGATCTCCCTTTTTTTTTTTTTTTGAGACCAAGTCTTGCTCTGTTGCCTGGGCTGGAGTGCAGTGGTGCAATCTTGGCTCACTGCAACCTATGCCTCCCAGGTTCAAGTGATTGTCCTGCCTCAGCCTCCTGAGTAAGTGGGATTACAGGTGCCTGCCACCACGCCCAGCTAATTTTTGTATTTTTAGTAGATGTGGGGTTTCACCATGTTGGCCAGGCTGGTCTCAACTCCTGACCTCAAGTGATCCGCCCACCTCGGCCTTCCAAAGTGCTGGGATTACAGGCGTGAGCCACCACGTCCGGCCTGTGATATCCTTTTTATGGCTGGTTATGTTCCTTTTTTTGAAGTGCATATTATCTAATACAAATGTAACCATTCCAATTTTTTTGAATAGTGTTTTTATAGTGTTTCTCTTACTATCCTTGTGTTTTTAACATATCTATGCCTTATTTAAAGTTAGTTTCTTATACCCAGAATGAAGCTGGATCTTGCTTTTTTCCCTTAGTCTTATAATTACTGTCTTTCATTGACCTATTAAACCATTTAAATTTTTTTATATAGTTAGATTTAAATCTGTCATCTTGCTAGCTGTCTTCTGTTTGTTCCTTCTGTTCTTTGACTGATTTTCCCCTCTTTTTTCAGATTAAATGTTTTTTATAGTTTCATTTTGTTTAATCTTTAAAGTTGGTGTACTAGCTATATTTCTGTTTGTTTCTAGTGGCTGCTCTAGGGATTATAACATACATCTTTCAGTTTACCTTTAAATAATATGATGACATTACTTCCCTGATTGTGTAAGAACTTTATGACAGGATACCTGTTTTCTCTCTCTCCTGCTGTGTGCTATTATTGTCATACATTTTACTTCTACGTATTTTATAAAACCTGTGATACCTTGCCACTGTTTTTGCATTAGATTATCAGTTATCTTTTCAAGTGATAAAAATGAGGAAAACAATGCCTTTTATATTTATCCTCATTTTTATGAAAAAATGAGGGTAAATTTTTGGAGTTCTTCATTACTTTGCTTGGATCCATCCGATACCATACTCTTCTGCCTGAAAACATTCCGCTCATATTTCTTGTGAATATATCTGCCAGCAATGAATCATCTCAGTTTTTGTTTGAAAAAGCCTGTATTTTCTCTTCACTTTTCAAAGATATTTTTGCTAGATGTAGAATTCAGTTCAGTTGTCTTCTGGCTCGCATAGTTTTCAACAAGAAGTCTGCTGTAATTCATTGTTTTTTGCTCTATTTGCCTTCAAAATATTGTCTTTGATTTTCAGCAGTTTCACTATGATGTGTCTAAGTTTTGTGTGTTTTTGATCATGCTTGAGTTTCTTCTGCACTTCTTGGACCTGTTGTGTGTTTCCTTTTTTATAGTTTCAATTTCTCTCTTGAGATTTCGGTTTCATTAGATTCTTTAACATGTTAATCAGTTATTTTATTTTTGTTATGTTATGTTATGTTATGTTATTTTTTGAGACAGTCTCACTCTTTCGCCCAGGCTGGAGCACAGTTGCATGATCTCAGCTCACTGTGACCTCCACCTCCTGAGTTTAAGCAATTCTCAGGTCTCAGCCTCTGGAGTAGCTGGGATTATAGGCATGCGCCACCACACCCAGCTAATTTTCGTATTTTTAGTAGAGATGGGGTTTTGCCATGTTGGCTAGGCTGGTCTGAACTCCTGACTTCAGGTGATCCACCCGCCTCAGCCTCCCAAAGTGGTGGGAATACAGGCTTGAGCCACTGTGCCTGGCCTAATCAGTTATTTTTATATCTCCCTCTAATCGTTTCAACATCTGGATTCTCTCTCAGTCTGGTTCTGTTGGTTGCTTTATTTCTTGACAGTGGGATATTGTATTCTTTTTTGTATATTTTGGTTTTTTTTTAAATTAAATGCTGAACCTTGTATGTAGAAGAACAGTAGAGACTGTGAGGTAAATAGTGTTTATGCCTGGAAATGGACATGCCTCTTCTGTCAGGCTATTTTTGTTATGGTTTGAATCAAGTTATTCAATAACCAAGCTAGGTTTCTGTTTTGTTGTTGTTGCTGTTATCCTTAGTATGCCAGAGGCTTCCAACTCCTTCAGTAGTAGGCTGCTACTACCTTGTGTTTAATGTAGGGCCTGAGGTGTTGTTAGAGGGTTTTTCTCAGTGTTTGTTTCACCCTCATCTTTTAGTCATCTCTGTACATCTCCACTACAGAGCAGGAGTCTTTCTCCAGACTCTCATTGCTAGGCTCTTAAGGGTAATAGGGGAAATGCTTGTTCTTCTTGTCTGGTCTCCATCTTAGGTAGAGCCTATATACCTGGCCTTGAATGTGGAGCCCATACTTCTGCTCTCAACTTCTGCTTTGATTGGTGCAAGATCCTGGGCTTCAGGTGTTTTTGTCCCTTTCTTCAGCAGCAGGCATGTTTTTTCATTTTGTTTTATTTTGAGACGGAGTTTTGCTCTTGTCTCCCAGGCTGGAGTGCAATGGTGTGATCTCAGCTCACTGCAACTTCTGCCTCCCGGGTTCAAGCAATTCTGCTGCCTCAGCCTTCCAAGTAGCTAGGATTACAGGCATGCACCATCATGCCCAGCTAATTTTGTATTTTTAGTAGAGACAGGGTTTCACCATGTTGGCCAGGCTGGTCTCAAACTCCTGACCTCAGGTGATCCACCCTCCTTGGTCTCCCAAAGTGCTGGAATTACAGGCATGAGCCACCATGCCCGGCCCAGGAGCAGGCATGTTTTGTTCCTGGCTTCACACCGTGACCCCAGTGGTGAGAGTTTGGTGCCCCTTCTCAGTGACTTAGGCCTTTTACTTTGTATGAGAATAGGGTTTGGGGGAAATGGATGATGGCATTTGTTTCTATTTCCTTGTGGCAACTAATCACCTCCTGAATACCTGTGCTACTGGGAGTGGATCTATATGATCTTCTCCCTTTGATCCTCCTGTTTCTTCTGATTACCTCCTGGAGGCCGTGAAGTAAAACTTGTGCATGAGTGCAAACTCTCCTTATGGCTAGGGTTTTCAGTTATCCTAAATATAGCCTAGCCCACGTTTGGCCTTTAAGAATTTGTTAAAATTTTACTTATTTTCATCTTACTTGCTTCTCTTGTGGTTACCTCTTCTTTTTATGCTCTGCCAAAAGTGAGACAGTTCCTGTGTATCACCTCTCCTCAGAGGGCCTTTTCAGTCTTTGGAATTAGTTCCCCTGATCTCTGTTCTCTGATGTATGGTCTTACAGATTATCTGTTTTTTGTATTGTTAAGGTAGTAGCAATGTTCTATTGCAGCTTTCTAAATTTTAAATAAAAGTAGAACCGAAAAGTTTTTTAATGAATTAATCATACGATTAGAATGGTACTTTAGAAGTATTAATCAGATAGTGTATAAAACGGATTTGAGGTCGGACGTGGTGGCACACGCCTGTAATCCCAGCACTTTGGGAGGCCGAGGCTGGTGGATCACGAGGTCAGGAGATCAAGACCATCCTGGCCAACATGGTGAAACCCTGTCTCTACTAAAAACAAAAAATTACCCGGGCGGGGTGGCGAGTACCTGTAGTCCCAGCTACTCGGGAGGCTGAGGCAGGAGAATCATTTGAACCTGGGAGGCAGAGGTTGCAATGAGCTGAGATTGCACCACTGCACTCCAGCTTGGCATCAGAGTGAGACTCTGTCTCAAAAAATCAAAAAAACAAACAAACAAAAACCAGATTTGAGATGATATGGCATGTCCTCTACTTGGAGTATTTTCACCTGTTTATTTTCCCTTTGAAGACTCAACACCTCAGGTGGGCAGCTCGGGAAGCCATTAGACATCATTATGTAAATATCCTTCACTTGAGTTCCTATAGCGTTCCTTGTCCACTTTTTGGAACACCAACCAGCTTTTAGACAGTTATCTCCCCAAAGGGAGATATAGTATTTAGCCCAAATTTGTCTTATAAATAAAATGGTATATAACTTCAGCTGTGTGAATTCTAAAATATAAGCTAAAAGATGGTTTTTAAAGTCATACTACCATATTGTTTCATATGTAAGAATAGTAAAATGAATTTACCTAAGTTTAAATTTTTAGCACAGAACATTGCTGAAAAAATCCTCCTTTTAATGTTAGGGTAAAATATTACTATATTGACCCACCTACAAAATAAAAAACATATTTATTCTGCCAGATTTTTCTGTTGATTTCAGATACGATCATACTGACACACTTTTTTTTTTTTTTTTTTTTTTTTTTTTTTTTTTTGGAGACAGAGTTTCACTCTTGTCGCCCAGGGTGGAGTGCAGTGGTGCGATCTCGGCTCACTGCAACCTGCACCTCCCAGGTCCAAGCAATTCTCCTGTCTCAGCCTCCTGAGTAGCTGGGATTGCAGGTGCCTGCCACCATGCCCCAGCTAATTTTTAAATTGTTTAAAACATAATCTGTTTATTTGGAGTGGCTATATTGTATATTGAGCCAGATTAGTAGCTAACAATTTTTTGAGTACTTACTTTGTATCAAGCACTGTTTTGCGTTCTTATGAGTCCTCTTTTTTAATCCTCACAGCAGCCCTTTGAGATAGATAAATTAAATAACTTGCCCAACATCACCTACCTTAGAATGGGAGGAGCTGGGATCTGAACCCAGCAGTCTGTTCTAAGATTGGAAGCAGGCTTTGTTCTTAGTCACTGAGCTATTTTAGTTCCTTCAAAATGAATTAAGATGTTGAATGAAAAGTTCTCAAGATTTGTATGAGTAGCGCAGATCACAGTTGAAAAGTGTAAGCTTAAGTACTATGCCAGAATTGGATATGTGGAGGGACAGTAAATATATGTCTCAGGGAATGGTGGAGACATTATGCAATTCAGAGGACATGAACATAATTCTCATTATTTTTTCCTACCAGTATGAAGTGAAGGCTCCTGTTCCTTCTGCCTGTTTCAGGAATATTTGTAAGCAAATGACAAAAATGCACGAAGCTATATTTGATCTCCTTCCAGAAGAACAAACACAGGTGAGTAGTAAGTAATTCCTAAAACTATTCATGTATATGTAACATACAATATCTGTACAGAATTGGGGTGTTTTTACATGCTTTTGGCAGTTAAGCTGTTCATGTTCCAATATGATTATCATTTTTTTACATT
Source organism: Pan paniscus (assembly GCF_029289425.2). Classification (NCBI taxonomy): domain Eukaryota; kingdom Metazoa; phylum Chordata; class Mammalia; order Primates; family Hominidae; genus Pan; species Pan paniscus. The sequence continues at coordinate 62,499,984 of NC_073261.2, forward strand.
GTTATATTGACTGGTAGAACATGGATAAAAATTTCTAATTTCTAAGTGCTCCTTGCAGTGACAGACCAGAGCTAGAGCTTTACTATATTATAAACAATTCTAAAAAGTAGGTTTTCCATTTGTCCATGATCAGTAGTCCCAGATTCTGCTTACATCATTTATTACGCTGTTCCTTGGAAAATTAGAGTTGGCCTTTATCAATGAGTAGCAAAATATGTTATGGTGATTGTAATTCAAATTGGATATGGAAAGAATTAGTGATAGAGTTAATAAGATTAACACATATAATTAACTCAATCTGCTTTATTGTTATGTCAGCATAAGAGATCTGTAGTAAAGACAAACTAGGAAAAAGAGCAAAATGGAGGGTGGGGGAGTCTTTGGCACCTCTCAGCTATAAAGTATCCACCCTTCTATCGCTACTGTATTCCCTTACAAAAGTATTATCACAGAGTTCTCTTCACTCTTCAGTAACAGCTCTACCCCCTACACCCGTTGCCCTCTCCTGGAACTTTGAAGTTTTCAGTATTCCCTTTTTTACCAGTTTTTTTGTTTGTTTAATCTCAGCTTATTTCCTCTGAACTAAGTGTGCCTGGTTTGTAGAATAAATGGTATAATATTAAAGTCTAGTTGCTGTATGACTAATGAATTTAACTTTCACTGAGATTTCTGCTATTCAGACAAGTTTGTTTATTTCAGTTTGTCTCTCTTACTTGGTTGAGTGCGTGGAAATGGTATTTGGGAGCAGAGGGTGGCTTTCTTAGTGTCTCTTGCCTACTGTTGCTCCTGCTGGTCTCCTTTCCTATGCCACCTCAAACTTCCATCCTATACTAGCTATTAACATTTTCTTCGTACTTCCCTAGGTTTTCATAAATCATACCAAATTCATGAATAAATATCATGTAACTCCTTTGGGACTCACTGAGGACTGAAGGGGAGCCGTAAAATATGACGTACCCACTAGGGTCGTCTCCTTTTTCCTTCTAATTTCTTAGCCAAGCCATCCTTTCCATTCCACATGTAAGATCCTCCACCTCTGACGTTCTAACCTTCTGGATTTGCCATCTGAGTTCTAATTCTAGAGCAGGACTTACCCAGGTCAGGGAGCTGGGCATACAGGTACTTCATGTGTTTTATCTGTGGCGTAATTTAAAGGGTACTCTTGTCAACGCTGGGCAAATGTTATTTTATGTCACTATTGCCACTTGAATACTAGTAATTCCACAAAACTTCCATAGATTATTATATATATTTTTCCCACAGAAAATGTTATTTCACAAAATCATTTCATAATTTCATTGTATATAATTTTAGGTTAGGTATTTCCCAAAGAAATATTGGGTCATTGCATGCAAGAACAATAAAATGCTTTGAAGTGATTTCACTAGATTAGAAGTACGAAGGTATCTTTGCCTCTATCATTATGACATTTTTTCCCCTACCAACTTCCTACTTACTATGTTACAAAATTCCCCACTACTTTTTATTATTTTTACCTGTCACAGTTGATCCCACTTACGGGAATTTTTCCAAAAAGGAGTACTGCTAAGGAGGGTAAAAAGGTTTTTCCAACTAAGGAGAAAAAATGTAGTGAAATAGCAATAGAATACTTTCAGAGGAGGATTTTAAAAGTATATGTCAAAGCAAAGGTTTTGGTTTTTAAAAATACTTTCTCTAAATAATATTGATAACTCAGATATTTACATCTTCTATTTCAGTAGAACTTTAAGAAACGTAGTTTTATTTCTTTTTCAGATGTTATTTTTAAGAATTAATGCAAGTTATAAACTCCACTTGAAAAAGCAGTTATCTCACTTAAATGTGATAAATGATGGAGGACCTCAAAATGGGTATGTTTTTTAACATTTTCACCATATACTCCCATATCAAATTGTTTTAATGATCAGTTTTGATTATTTGTGCCATCCTTTTCTGCTGTAATCACACTGAAGACCAACGTTGTAAAATCAGCAAGCTTTTGTGTTTTTTTTTTTTCCCCCTCTGGAAATATCTGTTTCTATCTATCTAAAAGGGGTTTATACATGGACAATTGCTTACCTGACGTTATGTATCTGTTTTGAGGCAGTGTGAATTAGTAGCACTTCCTTAGTTACCCAATAGCTTTCCCCATTCCAAACTGGATTCAAAAGTCCTACTGTGTGACCATGTGAATGTCACTTAACCTGCGTGCCACATTTATAAAATAACAAGGATGAAATCTGTCTTAATTCTTTCACAGGGTTATGAAAAATAATATATGTGTGTATATGTATATATTTTATTGTAAGCTATTGAAAAATTGTATGTATTACCGTAAAATAGCATAGTACATAGAAAGCATAGGGTAGGATTTAGAATCTGAAAACTTGGGTTAAGTTCTAGTTCTGTCACTTACTAGCTGTTGTAACTTTGGGCAAATCACTTACTCCCCCTCAGCTTAGGTTTTTTAGATTTGAAAATAGGGATGATGATAAAAGTTTCCTTAATAGGATTGTTTGAAGAGTTATGTAGATAAAGATATGGGGAAGAGATTTTATAAAATTTAAAGCACTGATCATTTAGTTACGTCTTAATATCAATTCTTTAGTGTTCTAGGGTTTTTAGGAATAAAATTTTATTTCCTGTTAAAGGAATTTCAGGCTCAAATTTCAAACTTATAAGAACAAATGGAAAATGAAAAAAATGTATGTTGGGGTCAGAAGTTGGCCCTGCCATTTAAAAAGAAGTACAGTGAATCAATTTTGCAAAGAGCTATGTGAAAGCTTCGTTCTGTTGAATCTGTTAGGCTGAATTTAAGAGTTTTATGCAAGAATGATAGTCTTATTATCTGATTCTTCTTTTTCTTTTTAAAGAATTATTTGTTTTCAAAAATTTCAAAGCCATGAAACACTTAAAGGACAATAATGAACACTGAATAGCTTTTACCTAGATTTATCAACTGTTAAAATTTTGCCACATACTCCCTGCCACTTTTGCTCCTTCTCCCTCCCACCCCCATACCTCCCTTTTGACAAACAACCAAAAAAGTAGGCTGCAGTCATAAAATTTAACCCTTAAATACTTTGGCATGTGTCTCTAAAAACAAGAACATTTTTATACAACCGTAATACCTGAACCCCACCTAAGAAAATCAACATTAATTTAATAGCGTTATACCAACATGGAGTCAGATATTTTCAGCAAGAACATCACATGTGGTGACGCTGTGTATATCTCTCACTTGATGTCAGATGATACAAATGGTACATATATAAGAGACCTGCTCCTGAAAAGATAATAGCATATTAGAAACTTAGAGACTCTTGGTAGAGATGTATACTGCGTACCTTAAAGAGGGTGTTCAAAAAAAGCTAATAATATTTTTAAGGCCTACCCTGCTCATACCCTTTTACTTTTATTCCTATAACTAAATCTGGGTTGGTTAGTTGGGTTTTTGTAGACCAGTAGTTCTGAAGCACCCAAGCTAACTCGTTAGCTGTTACTTTTCTTTCTTAATATAGCTATTTGGAAGTCAGTCTGACCTTAGAGAATCCTCACTGTCACATGCTAACAGAAACTCATTCTTTATAAGTCAATTCATGTCTTTGAAATATCCCTGAAGATTAACCTCTACCTGTAGCCAAGGACATAAACTACCTGCTTAAAAGAATTTTTTGTTTCTGAAATTGCTCTAAAAATGTAGCTTTTGACTTTTTTTGAGGTGAAATTCACATAACATAAAATTAACTATTTTAAAGTGAACAATTCAGTGGCACTTAGTGTCTTCACAATGATGCGTAACCACCACTTCTATCTAGTTCCAAACATTTTCACCACTCCAAAAGAAAATCCTGTACCCATTAGGCAGCTGCTTCCTATTTCTCCCTCTCCCCAGCCCTGTACTTTCATTTTATTTTGAGATGGAGTATCACTCTGTCACACAGGCTGGAGCGCAGTGGCGTGATCTCAGCTCACTGCAACCTCCACCTCCCAGGTTCAAGCCATTCTCCTGCCTCAGCCTCCCAAGTAGCTGGGATTACAGGCACGTGCCACCACGCCTGGCTAATTTTTGTATTTTTAGTAGAGACGGTTTTACCATGTTGGCCAGGCTGGTCTTAAACTCCTGACCTCAGGTGATCTGCCTGCCTCGGCCTCCCAAAGTGCTGGGATTATAGGTATGAGCCACTGCACCCGGCCCAGCTCTGTACTTTTTAATGTGATTTTTTTTTCCTCTAAGATATTTTAAAAATAGAGACATACAGAGAATAATAAATTATTTATATTTCTACTACCCAGAATTGATCAACATTTGTCATTTTCTCTTGAAAAAAATATTTATTGTATTTTTAAAATGGTATTCAAAAAATTGCATTCCAGATGAAGCTAAGTACACCTTTACACCCCATCTGCAGTCCGATTCCCTTTTTCTCCCAGCCTTTAGGTAACATTTCCAGTGAATTTAGTCTACATTCTTTTAGTCTTATTTATTGTACCTAGATTTATGAAAAATATGTAGTGCTGTTTTGTAAATTTACTTATATGGTATATTGCATATATGCAGCTTGCTTTCTACTAGGCATTTTTACTGATTTATCTATGTTGATATATGTTGAGTAGTCTGTTTTTGACTGCTGTACAGTATTCCATCAAACAACCTTTTTTTTTTTTTTTTTTTGGAGACAGGGTCTCATGGTCACACAGGCTGGAGGGCAGTGGTGTGATCATGGCTCACTGCAGCCTCAACCTCCGTGGCTCAAGCAATCCTCCCACCACAGACTCCCCAATAACTGCGACTACAGGTGTGTGGCACCACACCCAGCTAATTTTTTAAATTTTTTGTAGAGACGAGGTCTCACTGTGTTGCCCAGGCTGGTCTTAAACTCCTGAGCTCAGGTGATCCTCCTGCCTCAGCCTCCCCAAGTGCTGGGATTACAGGTGTGAGCCACTGCTCCTGGCCATGAATCAGCCATAGATAAATTAGACATTTCCCCTAGTGATAAATTGCTAAGTCATTACTTTTTTCTATTATAACCATGCCATACTGAAGATCTTTATACATGTCTAACGGTGTGACCATTTCTTCAGGGCATATACCTGTAAGTGAATTGGAGCTAATACATTTTTCATATTGTTAGGTATTGACAGTGGCTGTACCAACTCCCACATTAGTGGAGTAGTTTGTGAGAATTTGTTTCCCACATCTTTTCAACATTTGCTGTTAGATTTCCTAATTGTTGCTAGTCTGATCGGGGATAGTAGTACCTTGTTTTGATTTGCATTTTCCTGACGTTTACCATTTTTTCAGTTTATTGGTTATTCAGGTGTTCTCATCTGTAACTTCTTATGTTCTTTCCTATTTTTCTCTTGGGTTTTTAAAGAAATATCTAGTATCGCTTATATACATGAATACTAGTCTGTATTTAACGCCTTAGATGACACTTAGAAACCTGGCCTGCTTTTCCCTTGAGTTTACTATTTTAGTCAACACTCCTATACTCTAGTGCTAACCAATCAAAAACATTTTAGTTTAACCTGTTATTTTCTCTGTATATTAATTCATGCTGTTTCAAGATAAATCTTATTTTCTTGGGCTGAATTTATCATGAAACTGACTAACAGCCATTGGTTTATTCATTTTCCAAATATTTATTATTGAAGTACAGCATTAAATGGCCTACTTATTCATAGCAGGAATCCTGCTAAGTAAAGTATTTGGACATTTGGGCACTAAGAAATCTGAATTTTAGATAATAGGACTCTGACTCGGTGAGCACTGTTACTTTAATTATCTGAATAGAAAGTTTGAGATTTAAAAAATAATTTTCTCTCCATTATTTAGGTTGGTCACAGCAGATGTAGCTTTTTACACTGGAAATCTTCAAGCCTTAAAAGGCCTTAAAGATTTGGACCTAAATATGGCCGAAATTTGGGAGCAGAAGAGGTGATGTCATCCTGGAAAACTGGGTAGTTCATCTGACCATGGGATGTGTTTGTTATGAAGAAAATCTGGATGCCTGTGATTCGAGAATTGAACCTGAAACCCAAAGTGAACTGGGGTGGGGGAAGGGAAAAAGGAAAGTATCAAGTGTTGGGAAACTGGATTCAGTGGGATCTACAAGGAATGTCATTTTTGTGCATCCTACAGTGAGGAGTAACTGATCAGGTGTCTATAACATTTTTCATTCTCTCTGGAAACAGACTCAGGTTTCTTTGGACCAAATCCAAAAGAACACATAGCTGTAACACAGCTGTAGTTGACTAGAATGCTCTGTATACTTTATATTAAAAAATGCTTTGCATTTCTTCCAGTGCAATGAAATTCATATGGTGTCCCACCTTATTTAATGATGGTACAATTTAAAATCTTAAAATCTTAGTCAACTTCTGTAGAAAGTTTTCTTTATGAAAGTAAAGCTGTTTGAAAAATTATTATTTTTTTACAGATCTTTCTATAAAAAATAAACATCTTTTGATTGCTTGGATTTAGGAATTCAATTTTTGTTTCAGTGACCAATGTCAAGTTGCAGGCTTTGTGTGTTGCATATTTAATATTTCTACTACCACCGTATGTCAACTGGGTAAAGCCTTCCAGAGCTCTCTAAATACCTGAAAGACTTAAGTCTTTTTTTTAAGTAATTAATACTTAAAAAAAAAAAGATACCGGCATCTATTTATGCAACTAAATACTTTTCAGAAATGGTATATAAAAGGCTACAGTTTAATATCTGTATTTTTATAAAAGTATGATGAAGGGTTTGGGGTGTTTTTATTTGTAGCAGAGGTAAGAATATGTATTCATATAATCTGCCTACTTTTGAGTTCTCATATTAACATTTAGATAACATATGAAGTATGGCCCCCTTGGATCCTTGTTTTTAAGTTACTTTCGATGTGTATACGAACAAAGACCAGGGAGAAACAGAACTTTTAAAACTATAGGCTGCTGTGTTGGGGCCAGAAATAAGGTGACAAGACTTTTATAATACCTACCTTCAAAATTAGAATCAGCAGCACTCTACAAATAAAGTGCCTGTGCTTCACCTCACACCAAGAATCTTGCCTAACCCTGTCAGAGTGCCTAATATCCTGTGGTGATTATGTATAATGAAACAGTCTTATTTTGTGCTCTTTGGTTTCTTAAAAGGAAAGCTTGTTTTCTTTCCTTTATCATTACAGAGGTATGTCTTTGGTTCTTAAACTATCTGTCTAAAATAAAGCTGTAAAAAATTAACAGACTTTAAAAGGCAACTTTTTTTTAAATGGTATATTGTGAACTTTAAGTTAAACAAGCAGCCTACTCAAAACAAGTATGGATGAATTTAAAGAAAAGGCATAAATTGAACTACCAGCAGACCTGAATGGAAAGATTATTAATGATCATTTTTTCAGTGATAATAAACAAGCTTCAGGAAATGAAGCTTCAGGGAAAGGAACTTTTTATGAAGCTATACCCCCTACCTCACTATAGAAGAGTACAAGGATGTGAAAGAAATGCCTTCCCTTTGCCCACTTCCGTCAGCTGGGAAAATAAATGCCACTTTGTTTCAATAAATGGAGAGTTTGTGGAAAGCATGGCAGGCATCCCAGTTTTAGAACTAGATGAAAGGTACTAAATACCTTCAGTTTAATTCCTATGGAAATAATGGTATGATTAAGATTCTTAGAAATGCCAAAAACTGGACTCATTAAGTACACACTGGCTAGGTAACTAGCCAGTGTGTACTTAAAGGGCAAATCTTTCAACTAATATAGTACCTGTCTAACAACAATAAACCATTTTATAGTTAGCATTATAAAGTACCAGTGTACACAAGTATTGCTTCACTGCTTTATTTTTGAAATCACAAGCAATTCAAAGTGATCATCATTGAGGCTTCTGTTAAAAGTTCTTCCAAAGTTGCCCAGTTTTAAGATTAAACAATATTGCACTTTAAGATGAACTAACTTTTGGGATCCTCTTCAAAGAAGGAAAGTATTGCTCCATCTGTGCTTTTCTTAGACTAAAAGCATACTGCAGAAAACTCTATTTTAAAAATCAACACTGCAGGGTACAGTAACATAGTAAAGTACCTGCCTATTTTAGAATCCTAGAGAACATTTCATTGTAAGAAACTAGCCCATTATTAAAGTGTCCACAGTATTTTTCATTTCAGTGGTCCAAGATGCGAAGGTTTCCAGACACAATCTTGTTCTCTAATACTGCTCCAGGTGGGATATCAATTCTGTCACCATGATTTGCAATGATGATAACCGTTCCCTAAGTGACAGGGAAAACAAAAGAGTGTACTTGCAACTGAAATGCAATTTGATTATCTTACAGTGATCAAGTTTATGTACAACTTTTTTTTTTTACAGTGAAGTAACTGTATTTTTTTATAAACAATATTAAACATGAAAAACAAATAACAGTTAAGGAAAATTGTAATGTGTCCTTCTGTAACAATCCTGGCAGTAGTTCTAGATTCTGTCTCCTTGTTAGAGGTAGAACTAAGAGCGGGAAGTGGACCTGGTGCCACAGCATGGCCAGCCCCCTTTTGGAGGCCTACTTGCAAGGCCACCAGCATTATCCAACCTTCATAGAGAAATTAAAAGGTGCTTGGTTTACATTTACATATAGGGCTTTTGTTGTTGTTTTTATAACAGTTCACTGATAAGATTTTTCATGTCTTAAGTCTTTAGGCAGTCTCAGCAATAAAATTCAATATATGTATTTGTTTTTTCAAGATCTTCATTTAAGTAAGTAGCTTTAATGGGAGGAGTACATGAAATCTAGTTAGGAGATTTTTTTAAAAATTACATGATTTGGAAAAAGCTATTGTATCTTTGGTGAGCTTTAATACTTTTATACCCCCATTTCCCTATTTCTTACGTGAGGCTGGAATGACACTCAGAGTACCTGAGTACTACAATAATGTAAATGAATATTCTTACAGTGATAACATTCCTTTAATAGGGTATATTCAGTACAAATTGTCATTTTTTTCTGCTTTTACTCAATCATCTTTAGTAAGCTAATGCTAATAGTGATCCTATTTTAAAGATTCTCATTTCAGTAAAATAGTGCCAACTTAATTACTAGTGTAATTAAGACTAACAAGTATTCCTTAAAGTAAATGTAAATTTATGACTAGAAAATGAGACCTATATTGTAAAGCTGTAAGAAATATAATTTTCATTGTAACAACATACCTTTAATGAAACATTTTTTCCAAATGTCACATCTCCTGAAACTGTGAGGTGATCCAATTCAAGCATATCTGGTATACTTTCAAATCTTCTTAGATAATCTTGAACCTTACAGAAAAGTTGAAACATAAAAATTTGTCTCAAATGGGTTCAAAGAAAGACAGGAAAAATATTAACAAGAAAGTTTAACTGAACTGTAGAAACCTTTTTTGGCAAAGCTCAGGTCCTCTGTGGGAAGCACCTACTTATTAAGCACTCATTATATGCTAAATGCTGTGCAGGAAAGACCAGGAGCTACAAACATTGTTTTTATACCAAGCAATTTATAAGACAGTTGAGCAGATCTAAGGTTTTTTTTTTCTTTTTTCTTTTTTTTTAAAGATAATCAACATGCCAAGAGCCAGATGAATAGTTCACACAATCTGAATTTAACTGAAAAAAAGAGATCATGCTTTGAAGCAGGCTAGACTGGAGCTGGACTTTAGTGGATAGGTAGGATTCTGAAAAATTAGAGCACATTTTAGGAAGAGCAACAGCACAAATTATTATGTTATCATAATAATTTGTCTTTTTATTTCCTTAGATTTACAAGCACTAGAGATTGTCCTATGTGACCCCGTTTCCTATTTTGCTGGGAAAATGGGAGCAATCAGAAAACTTCCACTTGTTTCCATCCACCACCACCACTACTTTGCCCCCATTGCCCATTACTCTGCCTTCCTAGTACTGGAATTGGACTGTTTCTATTCCTACTTAAAGCCAACCTCTCCATTTGTGCATCAGATCCCTTCTTACGGCCTATCAAGTGTTGTTTCAGCAATTCTCCCTCTTCAGTCTTTTTTCCCTCCTGACTGCATTCCCATTAATGTATAAACATCCTCCCATTAAAAAAAAACAAAAACTCAAATCCTATATTCCTTTCTACCTATAGCCCCATTTCTCTGTTTCTCTTTAAGGCAAAACTCTTGAGTTTTCGATATTCATATCTCCAGTTCCTCGTTTTTCATTCTCTTTTAAATCCATGCCTGTGAGGCTCCCAAACCTCCATACTGATAAATCTAATTCTCATCTTACTTGAATCAGCAGCAGCATTTGACACATGATCATTCCCACTTTCTTGAAATATTTTCTTCATTTGACTCTGAGGACACATGCATTCATAGTTTTCTAATTCCCCATCTGCATTCTACAAATCCACAGCAGGTGGCACCAAACCACACCTGCTGTGGACTAAAACAGACTTGGATGGCAGAGCAGGACCCCATAGGCCAACCACAAAGGCTCACAGTGTCACATTTCATTGATTAAATTTTTTGGATTTCACTTATCAGGCTAGGGTGGAGTTTTACAGCAGGTCCACAGATAGTGCTGTTTTGTTCAATGTTACTTTGTTATAACGCTGATGAGGGGAAAAAAAAGATTGCCAGCCAGGGCTACTGTCTATGTGGAGTTTGCACGTTCTCCCCACATCTGTGTGGGTTTTCTCCAACTATTCTGGTTTCTTCCCACATCCCAAAGATGTGCATGTTAGGTGAACTGGTGTGTCTACATGGTCCCAGTATGAGTGTGGATATGTGTGAGTGTGCCCCGAGATGGGATGGCGGCCTGTGCAGGGTTGGCTCCTGCCTTGTGCCCTGAGCTGCCGGGATAAGCTCTGGTCACCTGTGAACCTGAACCGGAATAAGTGAGTCAAGAATTATCTTGTTTTTATTAATCAATGTATGTACAGCTCACATTTATTTCAGGGTTTAATATTAGAAGTGTTTTGTTTTTAAAATTTGGTGATATTTTTGTGACCAGAAATAAACTGTAGGAACTGAACTCTTGTTTATATCAATTAGCCTATGGCAAAATGTGTTACACATTGTTCTGCTTACTGTGGCAGTTTCCAAGAACATACTGATGACACTGAGGACGTACTGTACTTGCTATTCCACCTGTCTAGAACACTTTTTGCACTAGATACCCATTTGTCAGACCCAATCAACTCAATGAGGCTGCCTGTGGCCACTCAATGTAAAATTACACCATCAATACCACCCCGCCACCTCCCCAGGCATTCCCTATTCTCCACCCTTGCTTTGTTTCTCCATAGCATTTTCCACCACTTGGTATATCATACATTTACTTACTTATCATCCTTTCCCCACTAGAATGTCAATTCCGTGAAGACAAAGATTTAGTCTGTTTTGTTTAATGCTAAATCCCTAGAACCTAGAACACTGCCCAGTGCATGATAGGCGTTCAGTAAGTATTTGTTAAGCCAGAATTAACCTTTTCCCACTGATGAAAGCAGTACTGGTCTTGGAAGAGACAGAAGATAAAATGCCCCAAAATTTAAAGATTATTTTCTACTCTCCATATGGCAATCATGTTTCAAATGTGAAGTAAAATATTTATCTTCTATGGTCAATTCCCTTTAAAAGGTATCAAAGACAGAGGAATACAACAGGTCAGTGGTAGAGACTGTAATTAGTCTCCAATTCACATGTATATCATATCTTTATAATTACACATTTAAGAAATATGAACTCACATATCTTTATAGTTACGTACCTTTGTAAAAGAACTGCCTAATTTAACCAAGGGCACTGTAGGAAATTCCCGCTTTTCACTCATTGTCAGAGATCCTGCATTAAGACTATAGAGGTTTGACATCACCAGCAAGAGATCTGATGTGGTTTTGACAGGTAGAAAACGGCTCCTTGGCACATTAATACCTAGAGAATTCTCAAAACTTTTGATGGCAGCCCCTACTGCAGTTTCTAATTGAATGACATTCAGGCCTCCATCCAAAGTCTGTAAGAAATTAGGGGTGGGGAATAGAAAACAGAGGTTTTAGGCACCTACAAACTTAGTTCCATGTAGGTTAGTTAATATTTGGGAAGTGATTTCAGAGATCCATTGATGGAAAAAAAAAAAATTTTTTTTTTTTTTTTTTTGAGAAGGAGTCTTGATCTGTCACCCAGGCTGGAGTGCAGTGGCGCAATCTCGGCTCACTGCAGCCTCTGCCCTCCTGGGTTCAAGCAATTCTTATGCCTCAGCTTCCCGAGTAGCTGGAATTATAGGCATGTGCCACCTACCCAGCTAGTTTTTTGTATTTTTAGTAGAGATGGGGTTTCACTATGTTGGCCAGGTTGGTCCTGGCCTCAAGTGATCTGCCAGCCTCGGCCTCCCAAAATGCTGGGATTACAGGTATGAGCCACTGAGCCTGGCCAGAAAAATAATTTTGAGAACTGACATTTATCAAGCACCTATCATATGCCAAACTCTTAAACATGTAATCTTTTTTCAGTCTTAAAACTCTTCTGTTCAGTAATATCATTTCCATTTTATGATAAACCATAGGTTCAGAAAACTCATGCAAAGTACCGATGGCCAAATGACCTATGAGTGTCAGAGCAACAACTAAGACTGAAGTAGGTTCTACACTTTTGAAGCCCAGTGTTTTTGCCACTACCACAACCCAGGGTCAAATATAGGGCACCATAACTTGGCACACTAGAGGGGTGACAGCAGATTCTGGAAGACAGGGCTAGGAACTAGAGAGTCTGAAAAGGCAAAAGGGAGTGACCAATGGAATAGATGGGATAGAGGGAGTGGGCGATGGGGTCTGTGTGTAGCCTACTATGACCTTAGGAACCAGGAAGCTCAATGGGCCACAACCTTGGCTTACCTTTGCATTCACAATGATTTCCATGTCAATGGCATTTTGCTCCTGCAGTCTTTTAACTGCTGCAAGAGAAATCCATAGGTTGTTTGTATTAAATATTTTGAACTTTGATACAGACTTGAACTCATCTACATGTGCTTTTGGCACTTGAGCAATTTCCACCAGTCTCAGTTTGCCTTCATATTGAGTGAGTGTCCCGCCCTAGAAAGGCAGAAAATAGTGAGTGCCTCCACATCAGTCCCAAGTGCATTTTTTTGTAAATACAAAGATAGTGATTATATAAAAAATATATAAATACATTATGTAGAAACAGAGTAAATTTTCATAAAAGGGACAATGAAATAACATTTAAATGCCAAACTAGAAGAGTATTAAAGGTTCGGACAACTTTACTGAAAGGTTTCACGTTTCAGATTTTTGCCATAAATATGTATGAAATTATTTTAGTTAAAATTACTGATGTAGCTTATCCAAAAAAATAGAGATGATTTTGATACTATTTATTATGGATTTATGATACATACTATTATGTCAAACAGAACATATTAAATGTGTTGTTTAACATAGAAACTTTCAAATAAAAAAGGCTTTAACTTCATAACTTACGAAATGTGAAAACATGAAGTCCTAAACTGCTTCCTCTCGGTATTTACCTTTACATCTGCACGTGTTTTATTTGTGACTTCCATGACAAATTCACAGCGTTTTCCATTGGGTGGGTTCATTAGATGATTAAGAATATACAGATCCACTGTGGCACCCAGATTATCTATGTTAGACACAAAAATATACTCTTTGCCTTCTCCTATAAAGGTATCAAGCAATCCAGAGTTGTAGAAACTGGCGTAAATATCACCATGACCTGGAGGGTACCAAGCTTCTGTATTTTCCCCTGAGTAAGACACGTCCTTTGCTACAGGAAGTAAAGATTCTTTATTAATCCTCGGGTACCTTTAAAAAAAAAAAAAAGTTCTTTTTCAATATTGACCCTGTAGAGCATTTCAGGCCTTTAAATAAAATAATACATTAAAGTTAAATAAAATTTCACTTCTTTTCAGAGTCTATCAATAAGTAATTTAATTATAGGTGAATCCATTTAAGAAAATCTCTCAGTATCTGTGTTGTCCAAAATCTGTTTTCCAGATGGTGATAGCTGCTGCAAAAACATGTCTCTATGGTCACAGATGGGAGGACCCATCATATTTTTAAGATATTCATGTTTTATGACTCTCCAAAAGGAGGGATATATCAAGTAAATTTTCTCAAACTTATGTAGTTGTGAGATTGTTCTTTTCCCTGAAAACCTATCTGGGAAATACTGCCCATTCTTACAAATGGATATATTCAGGGGTGGATCTCTTTCTTTCCCAGAAAATAAGCACCAGGTTAGCATTCCAAGATGTCTGCTTCCCACCACTAGTGAGAAAGGTAAAGCTGGTGATGGGGCAAGAGGAAAACAGGAGCTAGCACCACAACAGACTAAAGACCAGAAAATAAAGGGAAAACATCTGCAAAGTAAAAAAAAAAAAAATAACCATGGGAAATAGATCTTAAAAACAACCAAACTAATGACACAACTTTAGAAATGTCCTTTCTTTTTTATTTTTATTTTTATTTTATTTTTGAGATAGGGTCTTGCTCTGTTGCCTAGGCTGGAGTACAGTAGCACAAACAGCCTCGACCTCCTGGGCTCAAGTGATACTCCCACCTCAGCCTCCCAAGTAGCTGGGCTACAAGGGCACACCACCAATGCTAATTTTTAAATTTTTTTTGTAGAGACGACATCTCATTATGTTGCCCAGGCTGGTCTCAAACTCCTAGGCTCAAGCAATCCTCCTGCCTTGGCTTTCCAAAGTGTTGGAATTACAGGTATAAGCCACCACACCCAGCCTCAAAACATCCCTTCTGTACAAGTTCATGTGGACTGATGTCCATCCCTTAAATGGAAGTCTTATTTCTCCAGTTTCCTGGCCTTCAATCAGAATTCATCATCTGAATTTACTTTTTACTCACTATTCCCCAAAGATTTCCTCCAGAATTTATTAAATTACCCCAAGCCCATAAAAGATGTTGAAGAAATTCCTTTCCATAGGAAAGGTTATCAATAATGTAGGAAAATAAAAAGATTTTCACAGACCCACCTGGAGACCAAATATGCTCTCAGAAAGCAAAGGCTTAAGCTATCCCCAAATATTCTGGACATGGAACAGAGTCTCAAGCAGACTGAATTTTAAGAACTGGAAATTAGAGAACCAGAGTGATTATAACAATCACGTATCAACAAATGCTCAGCTTTTATGGGCATCAAACACTTGTGAACATCAATATTTGGTACCTGTACATCTTGAAACTGCTCTGTTATAAACAAGATAAAGAAGTCCTTTCCCAGGAGTAACATACCCAGAGTTAATTTTTTACTCATTGTACCTGCTTTGATTGAAAGTGTAGATTTTCACACGACAATGATTGTACTTCTGTAGTATTTTTTTGGTATCTTCATCCGTGTTAAAAGAGTTCATTAAAACAAGAGGAACATCTGTATTGTAGGTTTTATTCAAATGCTAGGGAGGAAAATGACAATTAGATTACCCAGACTCACTTTTCTTTTGCTCAAATATGCAAAATTAGTTCTTAATGGTTAAATCATAAAATATCTAAAACATCATCTGTACGTAGCCAAATATACAGATTTGACAAAAAACTGCTCAGCATGAGCCAGACATTTTGCTAAGCAAGTCACCATGCACTTGCTCATTAAATCACTACCCTCTGAGATAGAAACTACTGTCTGCATTTTACGGATGTCTAAACTAAGGCCCAGATAGGTGGTGGGTCTGGCAATGGCAGAGGCAGGACCCCCACCTCCCCACCCTAGGCAGTTTGAGTCTGGAGCTTGTGTACAGCCACAGTGCTCTGTGGCCTTACTGGGTAGGCAAGTGCTGATTAAGCATTTACTCTATGTTAACATCTCTGTAGGGATGAAAGTACAAATGTGACAAAGACATGGATCCCTACTCTCAAAATTAATGATCAAAAATTTTGAATCACACCCCAACTGAAATCTTTTCAACCTCAGAAGAGCTACGAGGCAGCAGAGTGTGAAGAAAACAGGGTCTTAGAAGTCACACTGCCCTATGTTAAATTTTTAATTCTGCACTTACTAACTAGCTTGGGAACCTTGGGCAAGTAACCAACCTCTTGTGCTTTGGTTTCCTCATTGGTAAAATGGGGATAACAGTACTTACCTCACAGAGTTGTTGAGAGGAACAAATGAGTAAATTCATATAAAGAGCTCAGAATAATACTTGGTGGACAATAAGTGCTGAATACATGTTAGCCACTGCTACAACTTGCATTAGGATTATAGTTGCCAGCACCATACTAGGCAATAGGATAAGGAGATGGAAAAAATAAGGCCACTGCCCCAAAAGAGCTTATGGTATATGATTAATGACTTTGTCGTAAGAGAGAAGCCAAGAACAGTTCTTAGCATGCATGGCCTGCAGCCAAATACACAGCATCCTCCCCACCCTCCCAAAAGGGGTTAATAAAGCAAGATCATCCCAGCCTTGATGAAGGCTGCCACCAGAAAGAAAGTGGGTAGAGCAGTGGGAGATCAAAAGAGAATCTCAACAGACCCAGAGATTTCAACAACCACAGGTGCTATTTAAGATCAAAAGCCTTTACATAACCTTAAGGATTTGCCCTTAAGAACACGAAACCTTTTTTCCACCAATAAAGAGACTAAAGATAGCAGGCTCTTTGGTTAGCTCAAATTCACATCTGCTACATTTTATAACATTTATGATAACTTAAAAACTAAAAACTATTTTAGTATCTCATGAGAAAGGCTAAATGTTACTCACTTCAATTTGCTGAACAGTCAGATCCAGAAAGGTATTCTCATTCCTCACACCAATCAGACTTTTAGGGCCTTTGCAGCCCATGCTGGTTCCCAAACCACCATTGAGTTTCACCACCACTAGTTTGTTCAACACAGAAGATATATTATCAGGCAAGCCCCTGGCCTTTATCTTTTCATAGGGTTGAATCTGAAAGAAAAATAACATTATAGGAGTAATTTAAACAGCTTTAAGGGACGTTAAAGCATATCAATCCCAGGGTTATTTCCATGCTTCCATAAAGTTTCGGTTTCTCTGTGGAAAGTTTTAATCAACTTTTCTTTAATGTCATAGGCCCTTGTGGTTCAAAATCAAGTACTTTAATAGGCAACTTCCCTTGCACACAGTAGTTCAGTGGCTCATTTACTTTACAATGGAGTACGAGAAGGGGGAAAAAGTTGTAGGCCCTATATATTGTCTGGCTGGTTAAGAACATCCAGATCTCTTGGAGTATCTTCAAACACTCAATTCCCAATTTGCATCAACATAGCAAATGATCAAGTCATTTATTTAGAATCATCAAGTCTAAATATTTCTGTTGTACTGTGGCTCTACTTCAATTCTGGAGAACTACATATAAAATTACACATTATTCCTTCTACCACAGGAGGCAAATACCAAAACACACTTGTTCTTTGCCATTCTCCTCTATGCAGTCGTAAGTTTGCCTTTCAGAGGAACGTAGCATAGACTTTTTGTCAAACTTCTAGGTATGCACAAGGACAGAATTCCTTCCTCAAGAATTTAACTTTCAGGTGTCACCATATAAAAGCCAATACTGGAAAATTAAGTGTTGTCACTGTTCTAAGAAATGCCCTGGAAGGGAGGGAAAGGGCAAGAGGTGGGGCTGAAGAAAATCCCAACTCAATCTTCTCCCCAGCATCCTCATCTATTTCTGTGAGCAGAGGGCCTTAATCTATAACTTCTCCCTTACAGGAAAGGAACAGTGACACAACTTACAGCAGAGGCCCAGATTCTTTTCTTCAAAGCAGAGGCACAAGCAAGTCTAAACATCTTACAGTAAGAAGGAAACCTTTCAGAAAGATCACAATGTATTTTCTATCCATTTATGTGACATGTTTGCTGTTATTTTGCTTTAATGGAATAGGTCCTCAAATTGACTCTTCAGTTACATCATGGTGTACGACAGCTAACACATAATGGACTGAAAAAAATAAAACTACCCCATAAGTGCTTTGTGGACGTTAGCTGTTATTTGTTCTGCTACCGTAGGAACGTGTGTGTGTGTGTGAGGGTGTGTGTGTGTGTGTGTGTAATGGGTAGGTGTGACTGGGAAAGAACTTGACAGGCTCACACTCCAGTGATCTAAGCCTATGGAGGCAGAAATCTCTTTATGCTTGGTCAGATGAACATACATACATATATCATATGTTGCCTCCTGATAACAAAATTCTTGTTTTTAACAGCTTTCCACAAAAAAACTAGTCTGTGGTTCTTATTTCTTCTACCCTGCAATATACTATGTTAACTGCCAAGTGCAAATTAATACACTTTCTTGTTTGGTGTAAATACAGAAGAACATGAAGCACTCTTCTCCAAGGCTCTCTACTTGTTATTGCTCCAATCATCACTAATGATCAATTCTTTCCTCATGTGGTAGGATTGTCAATCTTCCTGGTAAGTGCTGCTAAGTAGCTTTCTAAAGCCATTCACATTCATGAACCAAAATAAGGGCTGGTTACAGAAAAGATAAGAGGAGGGGACAGGCCTGTGGGCACTCCAGGGAGTGCTACATAAATATTGGGATGTGAAATGACAAGGAAGAGGAGGGAGGCAGGAAAGAACGCAGATCACACCGATGGCTGCAGACCACACTGATCGCTTCCCCTGCAGCATGTGGTCCAGGTGAGGACAACGCAGGGCGATAACAACTTGACCCCCCAACACACACACAAAGCACCCTGCAGAGTTGACAATCCTTGAAGGATGTTTTCATTTGACTCTACTGCCATGACCATCATTTGTTCAGCATTTCAAAGAAACTGGTAATATTGCTTAGGAGAGAAAAACTTCCAATTTATGCCACACTGCTAGAAAAATAAGAGAAGATGACAGTAGCACCTTTGTCACCCTGATATAACAGGGTAGCTTATAATCTTTTCTAGCCCAGCAACTGAAAGCAACCAGTCACTAAAAGAAACAGGCTGGATGCGGTGGCTCACACCTCTAATCCCAGCAATTTGGGAAGCCAAGGCAGCCTAGGGGTTTGAGACCAGTCTGGGCAACATGGTGAAACCCCGTCCCTACAAAAAATACAAAAATTAGCCAGGCATGGTGGTGCATGCCTGTAGTCCCAGCTACCCAGGAGACTGAGGTGGGAGGATCACCTGAGCCCAGGTGGTCAAGGCTCAAGTAAGCTGTGATCATGCCACTGTACTCCACAGAGTGAGACCCTGTCAGAAAGAGGAGAGGGAGGAGGGGGGAGGGGTAGGGGGAAGGGGGAAGGGGAGAGGGGAGAGGAGAGGAAGGAAAGAAAGACCACTGTGATCAATGGCTGTAAGTAGCCTATTACTAGTTTAGAAGAGTCAGCAAGTGGGACCAGGCCAATTATTTTCCAATTATTTTGTAAAAGCCAAGAATTTCCATTTATCAGTTATTTTTCACTTCCTAGCAAGGACCTAATATTTACAGAGGTCTCACAAGGATGTGAAAATCAGTTGAAAGTCACCGAAAACTCCTAGTTCATGCATTCATTTTAGGTAAAATTGTTAGTTCAGAGACAGTCTTACCTATTTATGTTTTGACTACACTTTTAAAAAAGAGTACACAGCAGCAATTTTCCACATGGTAGGACAGGCCTGTCTTCCAATTTTACCTAAAATTTTTAATTGTGGTACATCGCATACATAAAAGTTTATAAAATATACATATGCAGTTGAAAGAATAACATTTTTAAAAAAGGAACACTGCCATGCATCTGCCCCTAATCACATTCCTCTTCTACCCCTACGGGTATCCGGACTTTTATTCTATAGTTTTACCACCTATGTGTGTAACAATATTGTATGCCATTTTATTTGTCTCAAAACTTTTAAATAAATTGAATCGTACTATAAAGTATGACCCATCTTGTCATTACAATATCAGGAACTTAAACAAGGGATATCATTGAGTTTGTTGTTATTTGAATATTCTATTTCAAATAGAGGTAAACGTTATCTAGATGTAACTTGGAGTGAAAATTTTCATGTAACATCAATATTTTATCAAAGTATAAATGCTTATTATAAAAGTAAAAATGCTACAATAATTCTGAAAGCTATTTTATATATAACAATGTTTTCAAATAATTCAGTAAGTTGGAAAACAGAATGACAATAAACATAAAACTCAGTACATTAGATAGGTATCTTTAGGAAAATATTCCCTTTTTGAGGGAACGAATATTTATACAAATTTAAATAATAACGTGAGGCAGAAAACTCTACATTACACCTTAATTCTAATCTTTACAGAAATGTTTGGTATACTAACATTCATAGCATTAAACAAAGTGAGCTTTAGGAACCATGTTTAATTTTGAGCTATTTAATTTGATTTAGGACATAAGTCATCAAGAAAAAGTACTAACAGGAACTTTTTTTTTTTTTTTTACCTCCAGTGAAAATGAATTAAAAACCAAATGTCAACCTTGCTGCCTTAAAATTTCACCAGAAGAAAACAGAACTCCAAAATCATATGTATTCATGCTAAATCAGCTTTGATCCACACACCATAAATAATAGAAAGTTCTGGCTGGATGCAAGGGCTCACATCTGTAATCCCAACACTTTGGGAGTCTGAGGCAGGAGGATCACTTAAGCCCAGGAGTTTGAGAACAGCTTGGGCAATATGGTGAGACCTTGCCTCTACAAAAAAATTTTTTTAATTACCTGAGCATGGTGGTGCACACCTATAGTCCCAGGTACTCAGTGGGAGGCTGGAGTGGGAGGACTGCTTGAGCCTGAGAGGCTACACAAATAGACTGCCAACCCTTTTAAGTAGAAGAAAACAAATATTTGCCCACGTTCTGAGTCCTAGGTACAAAGTTCCTTGTAGAAACATGTTACTGGAAAGTTTTATTATAAATTTTAGTTAATGAAATTAAATATGCTGCTTTTCTTTCCTGTACTTAGTCATGGAGACATAATCAGAGCCTTTTTTAAGTGTGAAAGCAAAATACAATGATCAATTCAACAATGCTAAAAACATACCTGATTGAAGAAATGTTAAAGATAAAAGTGTTATGCAATTATCAGTGACAAATAGGGTGAGAGAACGATTTAGGAATCATCAACATTCAGTGTTTCACTCACACTTTTCACCTGCTGGCTATGAGCTAAGAGAGGGTGGGCCACTCTCATAATTCTGCTTCAAAGACAAGCTATCAGAGAACATCGCTTACATGAGATGTTTATACAAGATGGAACAGCACTTAATACATTTTATATAGGCTGTTTGCACAAAAAAAAGTCCCAAAATTATGCTTCGGAAGTAACAAAACCAACATAGCAGGACTTACTAACAACAGTTCAATCGCCAGAACTGCTAAGAAATAACCAACTTAAGTGTCCTAAGCATGCAGACTTCTTACAAGACAAGCTGTGAAGATCTTCCACTCATTCTGTTCTAGAGAAAATCTAAAAATTAATGTTTATGCAATGAAAACTGATGTTCAGAGACACACTTGTCATGAGAGCCATTACTCCATCACCAAATTTCTAGATCCAAAATGTAAGATCTCAAGTGACTGTGTGAAGGAACAAGTGCATGCTGAAATATTTTTGAAAACGCACACAAAATAAGGTAATATAAATGAGAAAGTATTCAGAAATTATCCGTCGACATGCACAAAACTTCAGTTTGTGAGATAACTTCAAGGAAATGGCATCATTGCCATAAATTAATGAAATTTACAAGCTCAGGATACTGAGAGGACAGAGCTTCACTTCAGTCAGTTACTATTAGAGAGGAAGGAAAACTTGACATCATGGCAGCTACATCATAATCAGCACATTCAATACTAGCAAAAATAGTTGGAAAATACCTTGCTCCTCCAACAACCTCCGTTGACCAAAGTAAGTCCATTTACTGTTATAGATGTGCATTATGGTGACTGCAAAAGCAATCTGCCAGATAACCATGCTGATGAACTATTGTTCTTGCACTGTAACATCAACATTTTAAAGCTTGGTTACTAAATTTCTAAATAGAACTGTAACAACTGCAATTTCTTTGTTATCCCAAAAACTTATTCTATGATGGTGATATAGATTCTCAGCCTCATATTGATTTTAACACTAGGCCATTTGGCCTTCTGCCAAAAGGTATACTAAATATACTTCTAGTTTTAACTCGAATATCCCCAAGGTTGGCATCTTAAGAAACTGAGTTTCAATTTAAAATGTAATTCTGAATACTGTTCAAATATTTGGTATAAAATAAAATGAGCTGATCCACGGACAACATTAAGAATTCAAAAACCAAGTCAATAAAGACTTCTGGGAACAGGCCCTGGCAACTCACAATACAGAGACTTATGTACCATTCAAGTAAGTGCCAGATTTCTCTGTGATGTGTTGTATTTATAACCTTGCATGCTAAGTTAAGGGGGCAGAAAGCCGCCCCACCTCTTAAAATGTCAAGGAACCATGGTTCTTTATGTAGTGCTTTCAATAATATCTTCTTGTCTTGCTATATCTAACCCTTAAAAGCAGCTAATTAAATGTAGGTCCTGCCGAGGAATTTGTTAACCACAGAAGACTCTCAGAATAACTGTGGAAAGGAAAGAAAGAAGTAACAGTGTATGAAGACGGGAGAAATATTTCAAGTGGTCAAGATAACGTTACTGTTGGAAGCCTCCAGGGGAGGTCTTTCACTGATGTTTCCTGACATACCCAGCCCCTACCACCACCACCCCTCAAAAGACACAGGGGTGTGCACAAAGGTACTAGTCATTTGATTCCAGGAAGCCAGGGAACTTTCTGTCTAAAGCTTATTACATGTTAAATTTGGCGGTAAGCACAGCTTTCCATCACATAAATCACCCTATTATCAGCAGAGGTGTTCTCTCTTGGTGACACTGTCCACACCCTCTACCAGGCACCTAACCAAGCAGTCCCACAGAGCTTGGTTTAGTTCAACAAGCCAAGGGGATATGTGTTAGAAAATTGCTTAGCAACAGCTAAAGTCACACTGGACACACCTAGTCACAGAGACAAGTTTTAGGCCTGCCTTCCACTTTCCCTACTTAGCTCCCCCAGGAGAATGCACAAAGACATTTACTCAAGCAAAGATGGCTAGTGTTCAGAGACGACACAGGGAACATCACATACTACTGGATACAGCCTCAATGTTACTCTGACTGAATCACTTTAGTCAGTCACCAGTGCGATCTTTGTGCTTTCAATTCTAATCACCCTGTTTCTCTCTTTCCCAAAACATGACTAAAATTCAGTGTTCTAAGACCTCTACTGCAACTAAACAGACAGGAGGGAAACTCCACAGGTGAGGTGGGGCAAACCGCATGAGGCTCCTGGCAAAAAGTCCAGAGGAGGCCAGGCCACTCATGTTCTCTTCTCACTGGTGGAAAAGAATTGGCCAAATAGCTAACATCCTCTGGGGGATAAGTGAAAGAAAGTTAATTGGCAATCTACTGAAGAACACGCTCTAAACAACATTCAGCCCTCTAGGATGTCAATCTAGTTTTTCTGCAGAAAGTGGAATGAGATTTTTAAAAAGATCTTTTTAAAACGATCTACCATGATCTGTACCTTGCCAAGTTTGTTCACAACTTAGTTTCCAGTTAGAAGAAAAGCCAAATTCATCATCACACAGTCATAGACACACTGTTCCCATTAGTAATAGGATAACCCAGTTCTTGGTAGCATATTTGTGCTATTCCTGGAGACACTGCCAAACACCCAAAGCAAGCTAACAGTACCTGCCCTGTACGCTTCACAAGGGTATGATTATTGCAATCTGAAAGAATTTTTTTTTCAACAAAAGCAAGTTTGCCTGAAGGAAAATGAGCTGTGTAAACAGTTAACGAATTAGGAATGCCACTCCGTATGTACAGAAAGTGTTCCAAGAACACTGGCTTATTCACTAAACCCTTACTGCACAGGGTTTGTGTGCCAAATTCTGTGCTAGTCACTTTCATGTATTGTCTATTTCACATTTCTAAAGGTAATAACCAAAATCTGGATCATTTGAAAGATCCTACAAATTTACTTTATAACAGAAAAGTCATACCTAGAATAATGTCTTTGTCCAGTTGTGTTGCCATAAAGGAATCCCTGAGGCTGGGCAGTTTATAAAGAAAAGAGGTTTATTTGGTGCACGGTTCTGCAAGCTGTACAAGAAAGAAGCATGGTGTCAGCATCTGCTTCTGGTGAGCACCTCCGGAATCTTCCACTCATAGTGGAAGGCAGAGGGGAGCTGGTTTGTAGAGATCACATGGTGGGAAGCAAGAAAAAAAGGGAGGGAGGTACCAGGCTTTTTTTTTTTTTTTTTTTAACAATCAGTTCTCACTATAACTAATGAAACGAGAACTCATTCATTACCACAAGGACAGCACCAAGCCATGCATGAGGGATCCGTTCCCATGACCCAAACACCTCCCACTTTGCTAAGTTGCTAAATCCTATCAATAACATCAGTACTTCTTATCTGCACTCTCAGATACATCTGACACAACAGACCAGTCCCTAAACCTTGAAGTGCTGTATTCCCCTTGACCTATGAAACACCATACTCTGTTTTCCTCCTCTTTCTGCCTGCTCCTTGAAAATCTCATTCTAAGTAGACCTCCTCTTCTACACAGTCAGCTTCAATTACTCCTGTCTCTATGGCAATATAACATACTCGGCTGCTAAGACAGAAGCCTGCTCATATGTGATCAATGACCAAGTCCTGTCAGTCTCATGACCTGTGTTGTTGCAGTGGTCTCTATGATCCTTTACCTCTTTCCAACCCACCCTCCATCTCTCAAGTGGCAGTCTTTTAAAAAAGAATTTGAGCATGTTTCCCTCCTTATTGCATCATTCATAAAATAAAGCACTGGCATGGCATGGCAGAGATTATTAGCTGCCTACCCCAACATCATTTTTTTCCCCTTTCACTTTAGAACCCTGACTTTCAGCTGGGCACATTGCCATCCAGAATAAAAGACTCCATTTCCAGCCTCCCTTGCATCTATTTGTGCCAAATTTCTGGTCAATATGATTAACTAGAAGTGAATTAAAAGATTTCCAGGAAGTCTCTGTGAAAGGGCAGGGTCTGTGCCATCTTCCTTCTTCCTGCTGTTTGGACTACAGGCATGATGAATAGTGTTCATTCTGGTGGCCATCTGGACAATGAGGAGATAAGGGTGGCAGAGCAGCCAGACAGAGAAGCCCAAGTTTCTGATTACCACATAATTGTCTTACTAACTCTGGATTGCCTCTCTCCAGATCTACTGTGTTATTCTGGGTTTCTCTATTCTATGTAGCTGAATCTAATCCTAAGCGGAAGATAGGGTTTGTAAGGTCCTTAATGATTTGACCTTTTTTACCTTCCACTCTTTCTTCTACTCCCCCCTAACACGCTGCTCCAGGAACATGGAGCATTGGGTTCTCTCACATACCACATCTCTTGCTTGTAAGGCCTTGCACTTTTTCCTCTCATACAACTTCATTTCACCAACTACTTTTTCTTTCTCTTCCACATCTCAGCTAAGACCGGCGATTTACAGGCTTTATGAGCCAACAGGTACTTGCGAAGATAAAAAAACAGAGCCTCTTTCAGACTAGTTCACCACCCCCAAAAAAACAAAATGTTTGCTCACAATTTACTTCACTACATTGGAAATGTCATTCACAGAATATAAAATTCATCTTAGTAACAGAAGTCATTCATTTCCCAGTGAAAATTAATGTGCAAATAGAGTAAAAAATAAACTTTACCTCTCTCCAAACTAAGTTTCAATGAGAAGGCTTCTGTTTGGCTTGAATAAGAAGCTGATGCTGTGATGTGGTTTGAGATGATTACGTGCATACCATCTTTAATTGCCATTCCATTTTGACTTTTCTTTTTGATGGTCACAAGTGCTGAAAACCCTAATGTGCTCAAAAGCAAGCTCCCACAACTTTTGTTCTGTTAGTTGTATGCAGCCTGTGCTACAAACACCAGAATTCTCTAAGACTGAGAGCTGAGTGGTTCATGTGTGTCCTGTATCTTTGAAAGTCAATAAGGTCATCTTTGCAGAAGTCTGCATCATTCATACAGGATTGCACCATCCTGGATGTAAGGCTCACGGATGCAGAAGAAGGTGAATTACAGTAATACGTGGAGCTCACTCTCCTCCTCTGCAGCAGGACCAGAAGTGCTGGCTAGCATCACAGACACTCTACTGGCATACAGAGCACCAACACCTCGTCCAGCATGTTTTGCTTGGCTTAGACATGTTATCATTTAAAAAACACTTTCAGAAGAGGTTCATAAATCTTTTTTTTTTTTTTTTTGAGGGCACTGGCATGCAATAGCTGGCTGCAGAGAGAAATGTCTGAAATTGCAAGGACATGCTAAAGGGAAATTATGTAGTTGCTGTTTCCTCCATGACCCGATTCAATAAACTACATCAATTCCAGTATGAATGATATCATTTGACAAAAAGCCTCCTTTAAATCTAATGAGACAGTAAAATATAGTAAGTGAGAGAGAACACAGGCTTTAATGCCAGGCTACCTGGGTTTCTTAGAATCCACCACTTACTATGGCAAATTATTTAACTGCTCTAAGTCTTTTTCATTTACTTCATTAATTCGTTATGAAGATAAATGAGATAATGCATATAAAGTGCTTAGCAAAGTGCCTGGCCCCACAGTAAATATTCAAATGTTGGCTGATATTATTACTACTTCACTGATTCAGACACACTCCCTCACCCGTACCCAACATTTTAACATTTCTGAAAGCAGGATCCACCATATAACCAATAGGTTCTTACAATTAATTGGTTGATTTCTTTTCTTTATTAGTGGTACATAAAAGGTGTAACTTATAATCAATGGCCCAAATTTGATGAAATATAGTATTGAATTTCTAGGTTTCAAGTCACGAACTAGCTGAATGATCTCCCAGACATGGGCTTCAGCCAAAGTTTCTCTCCAGTCATGTGTAGCCTGAGGATATTAAGACAGAGATCACAAACTATGGTCTGTGAGAGCTGCCACTTGTTTTCATAAAGTTTTATTGGAACATAGCCATACTCATTCGTTTACATATAGTCTACGGCTATTTTCATGCTACCATGGCTGAATTGAGTAATCATCCCCAGATTGTATGGCCTATAAAACCTAAAATATTTACTATCTGCCCCTTACAGAAAACGTTTGCCAACCCCTGGTTTAAGAAAGCCTTCTGGAAAAAACCCAAGCTTTGATAATATTTCTCCCTTTTCAAACCATGCTTCTTCTCCTAAAATAGCTCCATACTGCCTGAGACGCCTCAGGATGGCCAGAGAAAAGAGGGTCTCTCTAACTAAGGCTATATGTTGGCTTCGTGCTTCCACTGGCAAGAACGCTGCCATATAAACAACCCCCTAGGCTTTTGTATGTTCTCAAATTTCTCCAGGAAAGCAAAACCAGTAATATGTAATTGGTAACAGAAATCAGGCAATTTTCAAAACAACAGAAAGAAAACTTGAGATTTAAAAAGGTTTTTGTGGCCGTTCACAGTGGCTCATGCCTGTAATCCCAGCACACTGGGAGGCCGAGGCGGGCGGATCACCTGAGGTCAGGAGTTCAAGACCAGCCTGGCCAACACGGCGAAACCCCGTCTCTACTAAAAGTACAAAAATTAGCCAGACATGGTGGCGCATTCCTGTAATCCCAGCTACTCAGGAGGCTGAGGCAGGAAAATTGCTTGAACCTGGGAGGCAGAGGTTACAGTGAGCCAAGATTGCACCACTGCACTCCAGCCTGGGCAGTAAGAGCAAGGAGGAAAAAAAAAAGGCTTTTGTCCACTAGTGAGTCATCTAAAGTAATCAAATTCATACAGACAGAAACCAGAATGGTGCTTGCCAGGGGATTAGGGGAGAGGGGGTAGAATGGAATGGGGAACTGTTCTTTAATGCTACAGAGTCTCAGTTTTACAAGATGAAAAAGTTCTGAAGATTGGTTGCCAAATAATAAAAATATACTTAACAACACTGAAGGATACATTTTAAAATAATTAAGATAGTAAATTTTATGTTATGTGTATTTTACAATTTAAAATTTAATTTAAAAAATATTTTGTGTGTGTATGTGCAGTCACACATGTATGCCCCATCAAGGAGTTCAAGAACCAAATGGCAAAAGTATCACTTCCTTTAGAAGCCATTTGTGACCCTCAGCCCTAGTAGTGAATCTGGTGCAGCTCTTGGCTTTGGGTGCTACCGCCTCCTATCACAGCAATTCTTACAGTCTCCAAACTGTCTGCTAAGTTCTCTGGCTCTATTATAAGACTGTTAACTCCATAAGGGCAGTAACTTCCACCTGATACTCCCCACCATATTCATCACCTTTAAACGAACGGGTTAGCTCCCCAGTGTTGGCAGCACTCAAACATTTGTGAATAAGCGAATAAATGAATAAAACAAACGGCTATTAATTAATGAAATCTGTTCTCTGAAAATTATTTCTTGTCCTACTTTTAAATCCTTAGTTTAAAATAAAAGTGGTTTGATCACTGATTAGAAACCAGATTACAACCACCCACTACTTTAATTCAAAAAATAAAATACTGGATCAATAGACGTTATACACAAGTTTGATGAAAGAAAACCTAAATAGAAAACTTTGTTTTGCATAAGAAATTTTATAGGTCATAAAATTAGTACAGGAATTACAAAGCAATCCCCCTATAACAAACAAATAGAATGAACAATCACATATCACAAGCCCAGAAAAGTAAATTTCCTAAGAAAGTTTTTTGTCTTCTACCACTTATAAATTATAAGCAAAGCAAACTATCAGATCAAGTACATATTTTTATTTTCCCAGCTATTAACTCCCATATCTTTGGGGTTTTTAAAAATTAATTTTAGGGGCGGGCACGGTGGCTCACACCTGTAATCCCAGCACTTTGGGAGAGAGAGTCAGGTGAATCACAAGGTCAGGATATCGAGATCATCCTGGCTAACATGGTGAAACCCCATCTCTATTAAAAATACAAAAAATTAGCCAGGCATGGTGGCCGGCGCCTATAGTCCCAGCTACTCAGGAGGCTGAGGCAGGAGAATGGTGTAAACCTAGGAGGTGGAGCTTGCAGTGAGCCGAGATTGCGCCACTGCACTCCAGCCTGGGTGACAGAGCAAGACTCTGTCTCAAAAAAAAAAAATAATAATAATTAATTTTAATTACTCTAAAATAAATGTTACTAACACTATGGAAAGGAAAACACGAAGGCAATTTTTCCAGCGATGGATGAGTCCTCACAGTCCAAAGGCAAAAATTTGTAACATTTTTACATGTAAGTAAACAGGTCTTTTCAAAGAGCTAGTTAGAAATCTTGGCACCAACACTGTCCTCCAAACAGCTACATACACCAGTACTAACACAATCATTCATGCTCAATATCCTTCAATATAATCTGCTACTTCAGTTACTAAAGTCAGCCTTAGTAAAACTCTAAGCAAAAACTACGTATTTGTCAGCCAGAATCATAAAAGTCACTCATTTTCAGCCTAAATTCTGCGCTGTCCTCTCTAGGAAGCCAAACTTGAATAGTGTGCCTTTTTGTTATATTAAAGCATCATAGCAATTCAAAATCCAATGACCAATTACTACAAATAAAAGGTTAGTTCTCTATTAAATGTTTCAAACAGCAGTTAATACAACAGCCAATGGAAAAAAGATCAACCTGCTAATAAATAAAAATCAAAGAAAAATCTAGAAATTTAAAAATATTTTTCATCTCAATTGGCAAATATGTTTTAAAGTGATAATATTCAATGCTTTAATAAATACAGTGAGATTGGCAATAAAACAGACTATAGGTCTCTACTCAAATGTCAACTTAGAGACGCCTTCTCTACCCAGCCTATCTAAAATATTACCTCTACCCCTTCATTCTCTGTTCATCTTTCTTTTTCTTCATTCACTTATCGCTACTTGAAATCATGTTACATATTTTTTATTGTCCACTTCTTTACTAGATTGTAAACTAGAAACTAGATGAATGGAGGGTTTTATCATTATGGTTCTCTACTAATATACATACAGTTGGTGCTCAAAAAACAGCTCTTGGACCAAAAAATTAATATGAATGGGAGTGCAAATTGATATACTTTCTTTTTTTTTTTGAGATGGAGTTTCACTCTTGTCGCCCAGGCTAGAGTGCGATGGCGTGATCTCAGCTCATTGCCTCCCAGGTTCAAGTGATTCTCCTGCCTCAGCCTCCCAAGTAGCTGGGATTACAGGTACATGACACCACGCCCGGCTAATTTTTGTATTTTTAGTAGAGATGGGGTTTCACCATGTTGGCTAGTCTCGAACTCCTGACCTCCGGTGATCTGCCCACCTCAGCTTCCCAAAGTGCTGGGATTAAAAGTGCTGGGATTACAGGTGTGAGCTACCGCGCCCAGCCTGATATACTCTTTTTAGAAAGCAATCAGAAATACAAAACAAAACCTTTAAAAAGTGCATATCCTCTGAAGAAAACACCATTTCTGAACATTTATTCTTAGAAAATTCAGAAATGCAAAGTTTTATATTCATTACACGGTTTTAATAACAGGAAAAAATCAGAACCAACCTACCCAACTATAAGAGAATCCCCAGAAGTAACAGGAGCTGATATGCTCACACTACCGTCAACTACAATATTTCCTTCAAGTGATTAACTGAATACACTGTCTTATTTTCCACCATCAAAAAATTAAGAAAAGACATTTTATTTCCAAGGTTTTGCCATGCTTAATGATAGATGATCAAAGATCCTATGATGGCCATCAACCATCCTTCCTAAAATTTCACCCAAATTTTGACAACTTAATGCCAAGGACACTGTGCAAAGCCTCCTTGGCCCACTAAACACCACATAATGAACACACACCAACTCTTTAAACATCTCCACCTCCATACAATATGAAAACGGGTACTTAATTATTTTAATAGCTACGATAGTCCTCTAAGACAAGGCCTACCTCTTACATTTATCTTGAGTTTGGTAGACATAAAACCTATAAACATGGTTGGAGTTGCTGGTTAAAGGTAATTCTACATATAACCTAGGGCTTTCAGTATGTGAATCTAGATATCCTTCAATAAAACTCATTAAACAAAATAGTCACCTAAGCATGTTCATAATGTTGTTTGTTCTCAATGACCTGACAGACTAGAGGCCTCCTGCAATCCTGAAGTTTAAAGAATTAGCTAAAGTGTATCTTTGCAATAACAAAAATTTGTTAGGCTAGATGAGTTATTTAATACAATGAAAACTGCAGACTAACAACACATTTGATAAAGAAAATTATAAGAATGTAAATATGGTTCTTCTACTTGATAGAATATCTTGCTAAAAATAAAAACAAAGTATTAAATTATTCATGAATCATAAATGAAACATACATCAAATTAAGTACACTGATAACAAACATATAAAAATATATTTAAAACCAAAGGCAAAGAATAAATATGAAAGTCATAGAATTTTAAAAAGCACAATCTAGACTCTTAATTCCATTGTTTTTACTGTGCCCAGCATAATACCTGACATAGAGGAGGTACTTCATAAATATTTGTTGAATGTGTAACGATAGCATCCTTTGCTGTGGTTGAGCCTTTGCCAAAATGCCTGGCACACAGTAAATGCTTTTATGAATATTGTTAATAATCCTCACTAAAATCCTATAAAGTAGGTTCTTTTATTATTTCTACTTTTTATGAGTAAGGAAACCGAGACTTAAAGAAGTTAAATAACTTGCCCAATGTTACATGGTTAAGGAGTAATGAGGCTAGGACAAATCTCTTAAGCCTGTTTTTTTATCTCACTGCCATTACTAACAAATTGGAAAAAAAAGTGTTAAATACACTGAAGGCAGAATGAATTCAAAATGTATATGTAGGTGGTCTTTGTAATGGTAGGATTTTTTAGTGATTTACATAGAGCTTGAAGTAATTTCTCAGATACCTGTTGACTGTGCACTTGGTTAAGAATATTATAGCTCTCTATCATAAAATTAGGGATTTTAAAACTATAAAAATTCACACAATAAACAACATAAATATACAGAAATTAAACCACAAGCTCAGCTATCCCTGAGAAATGGTGTTAAAAATCAAGAATTTAAAAACAGGTAAATGTCAAAGTAGCCATTTCAGTAACAGTGACCAAGAACCACGAGAAATCTGTATGTCCTATGTAATTTGGGGTTTCAGATTGAGGAATTTAAAGCACAGCTACTCCCTACTTGCTTCCTAAAAAATGCATCTGCCTAGACTGCTATAAGGCATAGGATCGTCCATCCTGTGTTTTCCAGCGTCTTATTTCAGCCAAAATGATCCCCCAATTGACAATGAGCTTGCAGCATGGCCCCCACTACCTTGCCTACCCTCATTTCCCACCTATTTGCATTCTTATTCTCCAGGAGTACTATAAAAATTATAGTTCTTAGAGCACGTTCTGTTCTCTCATGCCTGTGGGCCTTTGCATACCACATTCTCTTAAACCTGGAGTATCTGCATACCACATTCTCT
This sequence comes from Pan paniscus, assembly GCF_029289425.2. Lineage (NCBI taxonomy): Eukaryota > Metazoa > Chordata > Mammalia > Primates > Hominidae > Pan > Pan paniscus. The sequence continues at coordinate 62,532,446 of NC_073261.2, forward strand.
TAAACCTGGAGTATCTACCCCTGATTTTTTGGGCAAACTCTTACTCATACTTCAAGTCTCAGCTCTAACATTACCTCTTATCCTTAACTTGATTAGGACTTCACCAACTCACCAGCTGCTCCTTCTCCTGCTACACTGAGCCCATATACCAGAAACCCACTTATTTAATTATTTAGAACATCTGAACAAGTAGTCAGTTAATTTTAAAAATAAGTGCAAGCATAGAATCATGAAAAAGTTTTAGACACATTAACTGTTTTAACTTTTTACAAATAAGTCTACATTCATTCACCAGGGTCTTTTCCTTATTTATAGCACGAATCTGTTGACCCAGAGCTGTGTGTCATCTTTCTTATATAAACCACATCAATAATATACATTCTGTGATTTTCAGTTTCAGTTTCTTCCAAGTGGACCAAGAGCTTAGACATTTGTGAAACAATCTGCATGCAGAAGAATCATTCTAGATTTATGAAATTTTCCCAGTCTTTCTTAGTTGTCACACCTATTCAACATTTTTTTTTGCTATTCCTCTTTATCCAAGTTTCCCAAAGCATTCAATTCAGTTTTCTTAGAAAGAGCTTTTTTAAACCCATTTCACTAGTTTGTATAAAATTTAATTATATTATGTCATTATAACCAAGATAACTAGCATGAACACATTTGAGAACAAGCACAACTGACTTCGGTAAGCAAGCCACTCACTCTGGTGGGAGAACATATGCATAATAAAAAGTAGACCCAAGGCCAGGTGAGGTCACTCACACCTACAATCCCAGCACTTTGGGAGACCTAGGTAGGAGAATCGCTTGAGCCCAGGAGTTACCAGCCTGGGTAACACAGCGAGACCTTGTCTTTACAAAAAATTTGAAAATTAGGTGGGCATGCTGACACGTGCCTGTAGTCCCTGCTACTCAAGAGGCCGAGGCAGGAGGATCCCTTGAGTTCACAAGTTCAAGGTAACAATGAGCTATGGTCACACCACTGCACTTCAGCCTGGGCAACAGAGTGAGACCCTGTCTCTTTAAAAAAAAAAAAAAAAAAAAAAAAAAAGTAGACCCAAGCATTCTGAGAATGGAGAACACCAGTTATTCATTCTCTCTAGGTAGAAGCCTGTTAGTGAAATATCTCCTGAACCACATTCATAGCTATTACTCAGTTGCACAATAAACATATTTTTGTGCAAACATCTCCTCACTAAACCAAAAGTTCAGAACTGGCTTGCTATTGCATGCCTGTGTTATTGATTCCTTCAACCCTCTAGGCAGCTGGGCAGGGCTGGAGGCAGCCACAGCCTCCTTCCCAACTAAACGGCCTCTTACATTTACCCTACTCATTTTCTACGGGAAAATTTGGGAAACACTGTATGGTCCAAATTTTAAGTTCTTTAAGGGGAGTGACTGTCTTTATTTTTGCATTCCCAATAATTAAAATAAAACAGTGGGTATTTGATAGGTCTGTAAAATAAATGTAATGAATAAAGGAGACTTCAACAGCCTCACATAGTGACTACAGATATACCACAAAAAAGGACTTGAGACAGGGAGATGTGACTGTTGGGGGTAAGCCTGGGCCAGAAGAGCAGTGATGGGAAATTAGTCTTCTAAATTATTTTATTTATTTATGAATTTATGTTTTATCTCTCCCACTAGAATAGAGCTCTGTTAGTATTAGGCCCTTGACTATCTTGTTCACTTGTATCTCAGTGCCCAATGCCTATCACACAGTAGCTATTCAATAAATATTTGTTAAATGTATCGTGGGAAGAACTTCAAAGAGAAGTGAGGGTATTTTAGGCTCTAAACGAAGGAATGGAGCCTGCTCTACTCTACTCAAAGATGGAGAACTGATGGAAAGGCCATACTTTAAAGACTTTGAAGTTTCTTTCAAACACTGGTGGTAACTGGTGGGTGTTCTACAATACATCATAGTGATTAGGAATGCGGGCTGAGGTAGACCTGGGCCTAAATTCTGCCTTATTAGCTAAGGAAAATTGTGTGGATAACTCAATCCCTCTCAGCCCCCACTGTGTCTTGCATTATGAAAAAAAGGATAATAGTGAGCTCCTAGAGTTATCTGAGTATCATGTAAGAAAACACATGTAGAAGAGTTGAGAAGAATGCTTATTAGTGCTGAATAAATGTTTGTTGCTATTGTTATTACTACTGTTGTTGATAAGCACATAAAGTATGCCACATTCTGTGCACTAGAGATAAACATAGGGATGTACTCCTTATTGTTACTACAGGATACCAAAGAACCAGGTCTTAGGGCCTGACTATCTACCTGGTTCATCAGGGCCCCTTCTCTTAGGTGACTTACTCTGAACTTCAGTTTCCTCTTTTGTAAAATGACATAACAGTACCCATCTTCCAGGTCTGTTATGAATATTAAATGAAATCACAAACATAAAGGATTCAGCACAAAGCCTGACATGTGAGTACCCAAACACTGGCAATAATCATTAACTACAGAATATAGAGCTTTGCATACACAGCTTTTTACAAAGTTTTAAAAAAGGAAAAATGCTTAAAGCTTTGCTTCATTAAAACCAAAAAACCCTTTGAAATGGTGTTTCTTGTTCTTTTGAAATAAGAGAATATTTTCCAATCTGCTGTTGGCATTAGGACTATGTACGATGAAGACACCTGTCTTAAATAAGCCCATCTATAAATAGAAATCTGTATTTAATGGCCTACTTCTACTTCTTTCCATATTTACTCTAGTCATAGGTATTCTCCTGGCACATCCAAGTTTCTTCTCAGCTATCTTTTATATATTTTCACTTTTGACCTTGAAAGAAAAATTCCATCAGTACTCTTAGTTATTACCTTGTCCTTCCTTTGACTCAGTGGGAATTTTAAAAATGAGATACAGATAACAAATTAGCTTGGATAGCTTTATAATGTTTCTAGTTAAAAACAGTGTATCTTTGCAACATTTTTGTAAATCAAACTATTCTAAAATTAAAAGTTGATTTTAAAACACATACTGTAAGTTGCTTCTCACTTATTCAATGCTCATGTGTTAACCTACTTACAGCATTTTATTTCTTCCTCTTGATATATTTGCCTCTCAAACTCCTGTAACTACTGCCCTTTCATTAAAAATTGTAGCAATTTCCAAAATGCTAAAGAGATGTAAAATTATAATGCTCCCAACTGTGTACTTTAAACCTGGAAAACTAGAGAAGAGATGACAATAAAAGAATTGGCAGAAAACCCAGATAAAAAAACAAGAAATAAGTAAAACACTGTGGTTACAGATGGCAAACGATCCTACAAAGTAGATAGTACCTATGAAGAGAAGGTACCAACTGCTCCCTAAACCTTACTGTATCTAGAATTTTTATAGAAATTTTAAGAAGTTCAAAGACTTCTGAGTATTTTTTAAGTGTAAAAGGTAAAAGTAATACACAGATGGTTTAAAAAAATTCAAACACTACCAACAGTTATGTATATTCATCACCTTTTTATAGAAGTCAGCTGAAGTCATAAAATTAGTCAACCTTGTGGAACATCTGACCCATATCCTTATCAGCTAAGAAGACAGTTTTAAAAGAACACTCCACTTTAGTATGATTAGAAAGGACAAAGGTAGATGACTCAGGGAGCTGGAAAGGTATGCTAACAGAAATGGAGTTCCAAATACCAACCTGCTTACGTCACAATCTGTTCCAGTAAAGTCCTTAGTAAAGGACTCTTTACTAAAATCATCTTGTATCTCCCTTCTTGTTAGCCTACCTGTGGGCAAAAGAAGTTTCAGAATAATTTATAATCCTAAGTGCGTAAAAAAAAAACCGAAAAAAACCCGCAGCCTCTTACGTCATCCTGCTTATGCTGTATGCTAGCCTTAAACTCTGAGGTATTGAATAGCCTGTGATTAAAGCACTGTAAAATACAATGATAGCTGTTTTTTTTTTTGAGGCAGAGTTTCGCTCTTTCACCCAGGCTGGAGTAAAGTGACGCAATCTCGGCTCACTGCAACCTCCGGCCCCCCAGGTTCAAGTGATTCTCCTGCCTCAGCCTCCTAAGTAGCTGGGATTATAAGCACCTGCCACCACACCCAGCTAATTTTTGTATTTTTAGCAGAGACAAGGTTTCGCCATGTTGGCCAGGCTGGTCTCAAACTCCTGACCTTAGTTGATCCACCTGCCTTGGCCTCCCGAAGTGCTAGGATTACAGGCATCAGCCTACACTGGTAGTTTAATTATGTAATTCACATAGTTGGAACAGCTCCAGAGAAATGAAGGTGGGAATGGGGAAAAGGCCAGAGGCTATAAAAACAAAGTTCTATAAAAGGTTAAAGGGCTGGTATGGGTGAGTTATACGAAAGGCAAGATGATATAAAACAGAGAGGAGGCAAGGCTGACCTCTTTTTTGGATGTATAAATGAAGAAAAAGGCAAGATCTGCTTAGCTTGCGTGTTTAAGGGAAAATCTATAAAGAAGTCCATTTCAAAGGGGCACAAGAAAACGATTGGAGATGATGGAAAAGTTCTGTATATTTATTGTGGTGGCAGTACCTGACTATGAGCATCTGCCAAAACTCATAAAAATGTGCACTAAGCGGGGGAGAAAAACCCCAAAGCTATTAAAAGCTAAAATTCTGATTAACCTTATGAGGTTTATCACAGTGAAAAACAAAAACAATAAGCATCTTTTAACTAATTGGGTTAATGTTTTATAATGTTGAAAAATTGAAACCAACTGTTTCAGTTATGTAATGAAGCAAGGTTTTACAAGTTTGTTCCAATCTTCTCTCCCTCAAATGGAAATTGAAGTTTCCGATATCTCCCCAGTGCAACCCACCAAGAGAAGAGGGAGGATCTCAGCCTGGAAGAAGGGCTGCAGTGGCAGGCAAAGAGACTCAGCATCTGGCTCTCAGGGGCTTTCTTCTGGCTCCAGATATGGAGCAGCAGACCCATCTACCATATGCTCCACCACCAGAGAACAGCTACATGCTATTAAGTTCATTATTTTTAGACATCTACCACTCTCAAAGCTTTTTTCTCTTTGATCATCCCTCTATCCTCAGGGAAATCTTGCCTCAAGGTTACCCCAGGAGTCTAGCCTAATGCCAAAAAGTCTTTCCTGATTCTCAGGCCAGTAAGATGCTTCCACAGCACCCTATGGACTGTTAATTGTTTGTTCTGTAGTTAGCTGTTTTTGGACCCATTTCCTCCACAAACATGGGGCCAAAATTCTGAAAAGAGACCAAGACTTATTTTTCTAGCGCCAGCATCCAACTAGTGCCTCGCAGAGAGAAGGTACCCGATAAATGTGTCTTGAATGAGATTCTAGGACAGTACTTCTTATCATCTTTACAGGTCATGAAACCCCGCCTTTGAAAATCTAATCAAAGTCAGGTAATCTACTCTAAAAAATGTACATTTACACATGGTTTCACATATGATTTTAAGAACTCTATGAAGGGACTGCAATTCCTACAAAGACCTCCCAAATTGAGATGTCTGGCGTAAACATTCTAGTCTCATCTTAGCTATATATATACAATGCGACAAGTGAAGTGTCAGCTGTTTAAGTCTGATCTAGAACAAAGAAAATGAATTAGTAGGAGATCCCCCAAGTAAGAGATGTCAGGGAAGAAAAGATAAGAAGTAGACATGGGCCACCCATCCCATTTTATATAAAGATTCCCCCAGTATTTATATTAAATAAAGATAATGGGGCCTGGCAAGGTGGCTCATGCCTGTACTCTCAGCACTTTGGGGAGGCCAGGAGTTTGAGACCAGCCTGGACAACACAGCAAGACCCAGTTTTCTAGAGAAAAAAAAAAAAAGTTGTTTATAGTTAGCTGGCCATAGCGACACATGCCTGTAGTCCCAGCTACTCAGGAGGCTGCGGCAGGAGGGTTGCTTGAGCCCAGGAGTTCGAGGCCACAGTGAATATAATCATGCCACTGCTGCACTACAGCTCGGGCAATAGAGGTAGTCACTTTCTCCAAAAATGTATATATGCATTTTCATTCCATTATAAGACATATGACACACTTAGGGAGTAGAATACCAAACTTATCTTTATTAGTTATCACTAGCCCTGTGACACGAGCTGAGTTCTAAAAAGACTCTCTGTGGGGTGGAAATTGGAATTGGAGGGACTGGCAATGTTCAAATAGTAGTATTACCACCTAAACCCACACTCTGATTTTCCTAATGAATTCAATTCTGTGGGACTGGACTGCCCTCTACTTTGGACACAAAGGCAGTAGTTAGAGACCCTGGTCCAACAATAAAACCTGGAGTCTATCAAATCAAATATGTAACTGCCATTAAAGTTCCATGTATTTGCTATTGCTATTTCTAAAGTGAAATTATAGACATGTAACCAGTATGGAATTAATAATCATAGGCTTGTTGTCAGTTCCTTTATCAGGTCCCCATTTCTGAAAATCCTGTACACGAAGGAATGTGAAGGAAGGTAATCCCAAGGGAAATTCAAAAACTGTTCAATTCATCATGAAATCAAAAGTTGAAGCTTTGGCAATATTTGCTAAATTAGTATGTCTGCTTAGTATCAGTATTTCTATATATTACTGTTTTAAAACTTTATGTCAAAGAAATGATGAGACTCTTTGGTATTCAGCCATGTCCTCAGAGCCATTTCTTTAAATGCCACTAATTCCTTTTTGTGGAATACTTTTTAGGATCTCATTTGTGTGTGTATCTCCACATACACACAAAACAAGTCTCTAATGGCTTTACCATTGGCTAGTTGCAGCTGGGAAATCTTCACATGCTCAAAGCAAATCATCCTATATGGCATACTATATCAGATGCTTGGCCAGATTGCCTCAAGATTTTTTTTTTCAATGTGCAAACTAAAGGCACAGTGTACTACGGTTCACCTTCAGAAAAAAAAAATGCTATGTATCTGTACTCTGCACACATAAACTGTAACTTCCTCAGACTTCCTTATAAACAATAGCTTTTAATGTTTTTTGTATTGATAGACTAAGAAAAAGTCTCAGCAATTTCATGGAACAAAACAAAAAATCCATTGGAGCTAAATACCACATTGATGCATGCTATTCTCTTCATGCCAATTCTCTACCCTATGACCCTACATAACTCCTCCCTGTTCACAAATATACCTTCACTCTTTTGATCCTATTAAATATTGAAATGAAAAAGTCGTTTTTGTTTTTTTTTTTTTTGAGACAGGATCTCACTCTGTTGCCCAGGCTGGAGTGCAGTGGTGATATCATAGCTTACTGTAGCCTCAAACTCCTGGGCTCAAGTGATCTTCCTACCTCAGCCTTCCAAGTAGCTGGGACTACAGGTAGATGCCACCAGGCACAGCTAACTAAAAAAAAAAAATTTGTAGAGGTGAGGTCTATGTTGCCCGTGCTGGTAAAAAAGCCTTCTTCAGAGAATATTTTGTATAGAAATGAAAATACATCACCACCAGGGGTCAGTGCCAGCCATGTGACTAACAGGTTTTAAATTAGCGCTCAAGAGAACTTTTAGCTCCAATACCTTCTTGAACAGGCCCCGTACTTCCTCGTAACTCTGATCTATTTCCCATCCCTGTCCATGCCCAACGTGTAAGCTTGGCCAAGACCAAGACACTCTCATAACCTCTCTGGAAAACAATGAAATGGTCAAATAAGCTACATATGCTGGCTTGTCCTTCCTTGCTCTAATTTAAAACATTAACCTTTATATATATATATATATAAAATTTTTTTACTTATGTAGTTAAATATCAAGATAATCTTATTATTACATTTAGTTAACATTTACAAAGAAGGAGCAGAGTATTATCCATAATGCTATAAACTGGGTTCTTATTAGCCATAAATCATAAAACATGAACTCAAAAGACTTCTCACAAAACATCTATGTACTCACTGAGAGCTAAAACAAAGCATTCAACACAAAAGGTAAGAATGAGTAAAACCTCACAATATAAAATTTCAATGCCTATCTATAAAATATGTCCTTCAATCTAGTATTTATGAAAAACTATTTTTATCTAAAAAGTAGTTAAGGCAGGAGGATCACTTGAGGCCAGGACTTTAAGACCAGCCTAGACAACACAGGGAGACCCCGTCTCTACAAAAAAAAAAAAAAAAAAAAAAAAATTAGCTGGGCCTGGTGGCACAATGCCTGTAGTCCTGCCTACTCAGGAGGCTGAAGCAGGAGGATCTCTTGAGCCCAGGAGTTCGAGGCTGTAGTGAGCTATGACTGTGCCACTACACTCCAGCCTGAGTGACAGAACAAGACCTCATCTCTAAAAGAAAATAAAAAATAAAGATAAAAATTAAAAGTGATCATCTGAAATGACAAAGGCAGTTTTCTGAGGGCCAAAGAAATAAAGAAAGCTACTAAAGATGTTCTGAAAATACATACACTAAAATGGGGTCAGTAAATGGGCTAGATAATAAGTATTTCAGGTTTTGTTACAAGCCATACTGTCTCCACTCCAACTATTCAACTCTGCCATTGTTGCAAAACAGCAGTTATAGACAATACATAAATGAATGTGTGGGTGTGTTCCAATAAAACTTTACTTACAAACCAGGTGGCTGACTCTGCTAATTGTCAACTCATACACAAAAATATAGATCCACTGGTATGACAATGTTTATGTCACACCTTTGCTATAAGGCTGACATGAGAAATGTTACTCTAAATGGCTGTTCTTCCACAGTAATTTCTTTTTACTCAGGAATATAAAATATTATTTGCATTTTTTTTAAAAAAGACCTATGTTCACTTTTAAAAATTACATTTTGAAAGGAAAATTGATCTCTATAATAATCTCTAAGACTTGAGAAAGGAAACCTATGGGAAAGAGAAGAGTAGGACGAGGAGGCTAGAAGGAGGAATCCAAAAGAACCAAGGTGAACAAACATTAGCTCAAGATTTGTATTCTCAGAACTATCTGCAAAAGCTGGTAACATGCATATCGTATATAAAACACATTTGTGCCCTCAAGAAACTCATGACGTAGTTGAAGAGCAAACTTATTTTTTGCCTCTGCATTCCAAAATTTTCAAGATTAAGGGCATATGGGATTGCAAATACATTTTTTGAAGAAGCTTAAAACTTATGCTTCAAAATAAAGACACTTTTAATGAAGACTTACACTTTTATAAACAGAAAAAGACGGCATAAAATCATATTACATCTAGAATTTATTTTATATTTCTATTCTTTTGTCCTATATCAATTCTGTATTACTATCAGTAACTATGGCTCACTACATGGGCATAGCCTCCTGAAAGAATTTATCAGAACTTTCTTGGGAATGGGGTAGGGTAGTACTGAACCGAAAAAATCCCATGATTCCTCTTCTCCTTCCTTCTCCACCCTCTGACCCCCACTTCAAGAATCCCTACTATATATCATGATCTCTCAAAGTACAAAAGATAGATTTCTCCACTGAAAAAAACTAATTCTTGAACCCTAAAATATATTGAACATAATAAATCTGCGTGCCTTCCTTCAAGTAGGCTCTGTCTCCGAAAAGTTAAGTTTGTACAGTAGAAAACAAAAAATTCCCAGGTCTGCAAGCAAGAATTAAGACCAAAACCACTGTCAGGAACAGTGGTTCATGTCTGTAATCCCAGCATTTTGGGAGGCCAAGGCAGGCAGATTGCTTGAGCCCAGACGTTTGAGACCAGCCTGGGCAACATGGCGAAACCCCATCTCTACAAAAAAAAATACAAAAATTAGCCAGACATGTTGGTAAATGCCTGTGGTCCCAGCTACCCAGGAGGCTGAGGTGGGAGGATACAAGCCCAGGGAAACAGAGGCTGCAATGAGCCTTGATCATGCCATTGTACTCCAGCTTGGGTGACAGAGTGAGACTGTCTAAAAAAAAAAAAAGAAAAAAGAAAAAAGAAACTACACTTCTATACCCAGGTCCATCATAAATTATATAAGTGAGGTTACTTAAATTAGGGTAATTCCTAAGCAAAAGTTATAAGTGTTTCGGCTGGGGGGGGGAATAAATAGTGCCTAAATTTATTATAATTTTAGGCTGTTCCCAAACATTTTTAAAAATCTGACTGAATTTATACCTACTTATTTTCTTAAACAACATACCTATCCAGAAGAATTCTAACTCTTTCTTGGAAGAAACTACTATTAAATCTACTACTTAAAAGTAGAAAAATAAAGCACAATTCATTCACTAGGGTCAAGGAAATTAAAGACCAAAACAGACCCTAAAAAAAAATGCATATTGTAACTGTTAAGCATTACAGCCAAGAGGAATTTTAGCTTTAACATCAAAAATAAGAGGCTCCTCAGAGAGAACATTACATGAGATTTTTATTTTTTAGCTTATTTTTTTATAGTGAGAATGTTATGTATAATTTTTAAAACATTAAGAACTGAAAGACATTTTCCACATATGCAAATAAACGTACCTCTAACTAGGAACTATATATATAATTTTCTCATTAGGAAAAAACAAGAGAGATTCATTAGCTTAAGCTATGATAAATAGTATATAAATTAATGAGTGAAGCTGTATTCCAATAAAATACAAGAAGAGAGCTTTAAGGTCTGGCTAAGCATCCATGACCCTACAGGCAATGAGAAATCAAATGTTTTGGGAGAGAGAAGGAAGAAACAAAGTAAACGAAGCTCTTACACGGTATATTTAGTACTTTGCAAAAGTCATTTCATATCCAGGGATACTGGGTACTGCCACAGGGAGATCAGACTGTTAGAGGACCTCAGCAAGACTCAGAGGTCTAAAAGAAGGGAAAGGAGCTGAAGGCTGTCTCCATAGTTTCAGGATGAGGGGTCAGAGAATTCAAAGCAAGTCCTGTCTTGTCTCGCATGATTGTTACAGGTCCCCTACACTACCCAACCGTCCTAAGTTAAAACCAGTGTCCAAGATTACCCTACATTTTCCTACATTTTATCTAAAACTTACCGAATCTTCAGGGGGTCTCTGGATTTTTCCCCAATCCACAGAAGGCCCCTTTTCTTGCAAAAATCTATGAAATAGCTTCCGAAATCCATCCAGGTCTTTTTTGGTGTGCTGTGAAAATAGAAGTCATTGTTACAACCAGCAGAATGCTTAATATTTAATAAAAACATAAAGACAGATATAAGTTACACATTTAAAATATCGTTAAATGAAATTCTTACACCATCAGGACATGGAGGGAGCAAGACTTTTTCACATCCTAAAAGCTAATACAGGCTGGGCATAGTTGGTGCATGCCTGTAATCCCAGCACTTTGGGAGGCTCAGGCCAGCTGATCGTTTGAGCTCAGGAGTTTGAAACCAGCCTCGGCAATATGGCAAAACCCGGTGTCTACAAAAAAAATACAAAAATTAGCCAGATGTGGTGGTGTGTGCCTGTAGTCTCACCTACTCAGGGGCTGAGGTGGGAGGATCACTTGAGCCCAGGAAGTTGAGGCTACAGTGAGCAGAGATTGCACCACTGCACTCCAACCTGGGTGACAGAGTGAGATCCTGTCTCAAAAACAAACAAAAACAAACAAACAAACACCATTTGTTTAATGGGAATTCCAACTGGCTCTGTACTTTTTTTTTTTTTTTTTTTTTGAGACAGAGTCTTGCTCTGTTGTCCAGGCTAGAGTGTAGTGGCGCAATCTCGGCTCACTACAAACTTCACCTCCCAGGCTTAAACTACCCTCCCACCTCAGCCTCCCCAGTAGCTGGGACCACAGGCGCATACCACCATGCCTGGCTAATTTTTGTATTTTTTGGTAGAGACAGGGTTTCGCCATGTTGCCCAGGCCAGTCTCAAACTCCTGAGCTCAAGCAATCCTCCTGCCTTGGTCTCCCAAAGTGCTGGGATTACAGCTAAGAGCCACTGCGCCTGGCCGCTACACTTACTTACCAATATCTTTCTCTACTTCTCAATGAAAATTAATCTTCACTAAAAGAACAAAAAGAAAGAAAACACAGCTAGCTTCAAAACATTAAGTATAAATTGAAATATAAAAATGAAAATACTAACCTATTGATTTATAAGTAAAAAAGTTAATGCCTCCCAGTTCTGGAAAACTTCTATGACAATTGTCAAAGTAGCATGGTTCTATCAGAAGTGACTCTCTGGAAAAGGCATGCAGGACATATGAAGCTAACTTCTCTCAATTACAACTGAACACAGGTATGCATTTCTCCACCCAATGACATCAAAACACAGAACAAAGTATAATTTGGTTCTGATTATTTTAATGACTTTGAAAACTTCCTAGGCTTAAATGAAAAAAAGATGATGGATTTACAAAGGGCAAATGTTAAAAGCCCGTAATTGTTAAGCAATTCTAATTTTTTTGTTTTTGATGTTATCGTACATCTTGTGCTGATTTGAGGTGATGATTATCATCATCACCGGCAGCAACTCAGCATGAAGACAGATGAAGGGGGGGGCGGGGGGGGGAACACTGTAGAGACCTCCTTACCTCAAATTCATGTGATGATGCTGTGGTGAGTATTTTTTCTAGTTCCTTCTTCACAGATAATTCTAGCTCTTGCCGAATGACTTCTTGGAACTGAGAAGCACCATCTTGAGACATTGCTTTGCTAAGATCTTAAAACAAAAACATAAAACCACCAACTGAAAACTCCAGGAAGCCATTCAAACAGCTGGTAAGCTATAACTGATTTCTGGTATTCAGCAAATGAAAAGGGCTCAATCCCAAGGTCCCTTTATCCTGTGGCAGTAATTCAGTGGTGTCAACTAGTTAGGACTCGTTTCACTCCAGTTTCATATTCTCCACTAAACAAGAACCCCTTAAGAGGTACTGGCAATTCCAAGGTGCCTCTACTTCCCTGTATCAACGTTTTCATTTTAAAAGGAGAAGGGCATAGGGCTGCCTGCCATCTTCTGGTTCCCAATTTCAGCCAAGACTTTGCACTGCTTACGTGTGTCAGACTAGACTTTTAATGCTTTTGGCATAGCCGGGCACTTCTGTGACAGATGGATCTCACTAAAGGTGACGGAAATCCCTCTTAGATAAATACAAACAATAAAAGTAGAAAACTACAGAAAAAGGCTGGGCAATGGCAGCTCATGCCTGCAATCCCAACACTGTGGGAGGCTGAGGCGGGTAGACCCTGGAGCCCAGGAGTTTGAGACCAGGCTGGGCAACATGGCAAAACCTCATCTCTACAAAAAATACAAAAATTAGCAAGGTGTGGTGGCGCCTGTCTGTATTCCCAGCTACTTGGAAGGCTGAAGCAGGAGGATACCTTGAGCCGAGGAGGCAGAGGCTGCAGCGAGGCGAGATCGCGCCACCGCGCTCCAGCCTGGGTGACAGAGGCAGATCCTGTCTCAAAAAGAAAAGAAAAGAGAAAAAAAAAAAAAAAAAACAGAAAAAGAAACACAACACCCCAGACCCAAACACCTTGGGAGAAAAATACCAACACAGGCTGTTTTATACTTTATCTAGAAAGTAATCATCTTATTTACTTCTCATAAAATAGGGACAACTGGATTATTTGTCCACCCTTCCCCTTCTATCCTTAGTATTTGATTCAATCTTATTTTAAAAATGTATTTGTAAAGTTTCTATTCAAATAGTTTGATAACTAGTTATTTTTACAAATGCCTGTTAATTTAGCAGAATCACAGTTCAATAAGGCTAAAAACTCTTTCCCCTTATATACTCCACCTACTATAAATTCTTTCACTTATATTTGAATAAAAGACATTTATACAGATAGAATTAAAGACAACATATAAGATAAAACTAAATGTAACTACAAAGTTTAGAAGTAACTAAAGTAGCTGTTTGAGATTTGTCTAAATGAGAACCATTTGAAAACAAAACAAAACATTTTAGAAGCTCCCTCTGCAGAACAATAACTTATTAATTTACATGATTTAAGGTCAAAACACACAGAACCCAAGTCACTATCCTATCAACCCAAGCTAAGAAAGGCTGGCTGAAAGACTCACATTTAATATTGCATGTGCTCTCTGTCAACACAGGTCTAAGTTTCAGAGGCAGACTTGAAAAAATCCCAGACACAGGATCAAACTCGAGAAATGTCTCTAACCTTTGTTTCTTTTGTTTGATACAGCACCAATGCACATGAAGAATAATTTGTTTTCTTCCACCCTCTTTATAAATATAATCGGCTTAAACAAAAGAACATTACAACAAGCCTGTCACCTCTTCTACCCCTCTAAAAGCTCTGTTTTTAGTGATTAAAGAATCAGGAAGGGCTTGTAACGAATAAAAAATATTCAAGAATAAAGAATAAGGAAGAGTGCTTAGACAAGAAGTGTAGCTATCTTCAGCATCTGGGCACAGACCAGGAGGCACAGAGCAGGGAACCATTTCCCTTAGTGGTGACTTCTTCATCCATCCTGAATTTTTTAAGAAAGGTCTGAAATTTCTGGTAGGAAAAGTAGTACAGATGTTAGAAGCTTTCTTGGATTTAACATTCTCAGGTTACACTTCTGACAAGGACAGTTGTGTTTCTAAAGGAAGGTCAACTAAAATCCTCTGAATAATCCAAGATTTCTAACCTCATGAAGTGTTTTGTCCCTATTTCCTAGCAATATAAAATTGATTCCCCACGACTTTAGACATAGAGTGGATTGGGAGTCAAACATTTCATTACCTTAGTCAAACATTTTTATAGATGGGAGGGAGCATTTAACCTACTCTCATCATTTTACAGACGAGGAAACAGGTTGAAAATAGTTGAATGACTTATCCAAGGTCACAGAGCAGGCCAATGTTGGAGCCCAGAAGCAAAGCCATGTTTTTTTAGTCCCATTCCACCACAGTGAGGCAGAAATACCTTGCTAATGTTTTTTTCCTGGCCTGGCTCTCTTTAACCTTGACGCAAAAATCCCTAAATACCACACTCTCCTCCAAAAGCATTTATATCAGAACCTCTTCTTACGTTCAATCAACAGACAAGATAATTCCCCACCACATAAAACTGGACTTACTAGATACTTTAAGTCAATTTCAGATAGAACAGGCAATAACTTTTTTTCACAAGTTCCTCCTTTCCCCCAGTTTCCTAATTCTTTCTGTTCATAAGAACTAAAATTTCAACATCATGGGCTTTTTTATCCAGCTGGACCCAAAAAAGAGAGAGGGCTACAGTCAATCTGACAAGTGAATATTTTTGTTTCTTAATTCATGGATCTCATTTCATGTATTTCAGCAAGTAAGAGGGATACATAATACCCTTCCCTGACACCCTGACACTGGCGCAAACAAAATAAGTACACAAGCTAGTTTCATAATGCACAGGCCATGGAAAAACCACAGGGAAGGCACCAAGAGCAACAGAGAAGTTGAAGAGCCATCCCTAGGCCACCTCTGTCTGATCAGTCCCAACCTTCCTGGAAAATCCACAATGAGAGATACTCAAAGTCAGAGAATTGGAGAGCCCACTTAATCTTAAATCGGGAAATGACTTGTGATCCAAATAACCATAAAACTCCAAGAATTTAATGGCAACTGGAAATAATCAAGATAAAACTATCTTGATTATTTCAAGACATAATCAAGACATAATCAAGATAAAGCTATCTTGATTATTTCAAGGAAATATGAACTATGCCGGCTAGATTTACAACCAATTCAAGCTAACCAGCTTCTTCTGGGCTCATTACAGTCCTTTAAACCCAGTTATTTGTGAATATTCCTCCTAGAAAAGCTCTTTATGGGGTTCCACTACTCAAGTTTATCCTATATCTTTTCTTACCTCTCTGACCACACCTCAGTTTCCCTAACTGGCTCCTCCTTTCCTCTCCTGAGATTCCTAAAATTCTGTCCCCAGACCATTTTTTCTCCTCAATTCTCATGCCACTCTCCTTACTGATCACTCAAACATGTGCCTCTCATCCTAAACTTTTTTCCTGAGCTCCAGGATCACATTCTTTACTTCCTTAAAGATTTCTGACACCTGGATACCCAGCTGGGTACCTCAAACTCAACATGTCCAAAACATGACTGATCATCCAAACTAAATTACTCTTTTGCCCACCCTGTTCTCCACAGCATTAACATTTCCATAGAAACTAAGGTTTAAACCTCACAGTCATAGTTGGCTCTTCCCACCTTTCCCCTCACATTGGACAATGCAATATCAAAACTTCTTAAATGATTGCTGTAATTCCATTCACTGTTTTCCATTTCCATTACTGCTACCTTAGTTCCCCTAGCATTTTTATTCTCCTAGTCATGACAACAGCTTTCTAACTAGTCTGCCCATCACTCTAATCTAATAGTGCCAAGGCGGATGGATTGATCTCCTTAAGCTGCAACCCCCATCATATCACTTCTCTTCCTTGCTTGATGAAATTCTCATTGCCTATGGAAATAAATACAAATTCCTTATCCAGGCATGTCTCAAAAGCCAAGCTGAAGTATCTTTTGGAGTAGCCAAAGCTAATGAAAGTATGAAAGCAGACTGCCTAAAGGCTGCAATTTCCTACTCCATTTGGGACATCTAGAATAGTTCTTCTAAAACTTTAATGTACATACAAATCACTTGGAGGCTGGTTAAAACACAGATTCCTGGGTAAGCTTCCAGAGAGATTCTGATTCAGTACGTTTGGGGTGGGAAAGATATGCATATCTAATAACCAAACATTGCCAGTATGGCTTTGAGTAGCTCTGGTAGATTACACTCCATTTATCTTAACATATTTGTAACAGCCATATTCTTCATCCTTCTTGCTACTCCAATGCTATTCTGTCACCAACTCCCTGCCCCAATGCCCTGTGTTTCAGAGACGGCACCAGGCCCAGATTGGTCCAAAGCCTTCCCAGTGATTGGTTTAAGCATAAAATGTAATACGATTCTGGCCAGTAAGCCATAAGGGTATAATCTGTCACAGCACTTTGGAGAAAGGTGTTCCTCACTGAAAAAAGACATACATGAGAAAAGATAGTATTTTTTCTACTCACATAATGAGTATGTGTCCACCAATCACCCCACGTTTCTTCTGCCATGATTAGTGCCCTTGAAAGAAGCTGACCCAAGAATGAGGCAGATATGTCAAAGATAGCACAGCAGAAGGAAGGTCTGATAAGCTTTTGTACTGAATTAACCAACCCTGCATATCCTACTTCAGGATTTATGGGATAAAAAGACCCTCATTTTTGAAAGCCAAGTGAATTGGTATTTTTCTGCTCCATGAAGTTAAAAGCATCCTAACTATAAGATTGTTCGAAACCATGCACTTCAAATACCACTCAACACTTTTAGAAAAGGGGAGGCAGAAATGAGAAAAAAAGTAGAAAAATAAGAATGGCCCAGTATGAGTTCCAGAATAATGAGAATCATCCCAATCTCTGGGAAACCGCCCTGATCTCTCAATCCCCAAAGACTCAAACTGTTTTACTTGATTAGCTTCTGTCATTTTGATGGTGGTATTCCTAGTGTTCTAAGCAGTGGCTTCTGAACATTCCAAGAGGCCTTTCTTTCTACCACAACTGATTTGGGAGTTTTAATCACTCCTGTCTCTGTATTATATCAAACACCCCTCAAAACCCCAATTCTTTAGTTAAATGTCTGTCTGCAATCCTAGAACATATTCTCTTGAGGGGGAAAAAACTACATTATGTCATGCAACTTTGTTTTCCCAAAACCTACCTTAGCACCTTGCACAGTACAGGTGCCTAATAATGGTATGTAACTAAACTGTAGATCAGGACTTAAATTCTCATATAATAGTAGTTTGAATAGCTCCTATTCATTTGTCAGAGTTCAGTTTAAATATTACCTGAGATTATCCTCCTAGAAATCTTTCTAAACTAAGTTACCTATTACATGCTCATATGCTAGATCCTTGTACCTCTCCTTTATAACATCATAATTTTAAAAATTTATTCAATGTTTATCTTATCCAACAGACTGTAAATTCTGTGAAAGTATATGTCTGTAATGTTCACAGCTGTATTCCCACTGCCAAACACAGAGCCTGAGATATAGTAGATACTCACGTAACATTTATTAAATAAGAGCCTATTATGATCCAGCTATGCTCTGGGTATACAGAAGGCAAAGTCTAGTCTAGTGTAGGTAGTGCCTAGTAAGCCCAAAGTGAAACTGTACAAGAGCCATGATGTCTGGTCACAGAAAGGCAGAGTTAAGATAAGTATAGACTGTCATAAGTATCTGAAGCCCCAGTCCCTAAGGCTTCTCAAGCAGAGGCTGATTTATTAGTCAAGTATCAGGGATATGGTCAAAGAAGTTTCACACAGATAGCTAGTCTAGACAAATGACTACTAAATTTCTTTTCAATTTTATTAACCAATATAAATGCCAATGTAATGTTTTCACTAACTTTAGAGATTAAACAAAATTGGGCAATTTATATGTTTACATTTAGTTTAATTTAGGGAAAAATATAGAAAAAATATTCCATGTCATTCAATGATAAATTAAGAAAAGTAAATTCAATTAAGTTGCATCTTACATAATTTTATATGATCTTTTCATACTAAAGTTATTAGACTGTCAACTGACTACACTGAGATATGTTTTTAGATGACTCAGCTTTACATTCATATGAATGCTTAATAAATGCTTTTTGATAACAAAAATAAAAGGATATCAGGCTTTCAAGAACTGTTGCAGCAACAAATATGCAGAGCAGCTCGCTAAAAAAGATTTTTGCTAATCATGCATTGCTTTACTTAAAAAAAAAAACTGCTACAATTTATATATAAACCAGACTTCTCATTAACAATTAAAATTAACCCTACTCTTATACAATAGAGTAGCTCTTAAAATCTCAAAGGAAAAAGAAAACACTACTTATGGAAAACAGAACATTCAGAAGAGATTTGTTAAATAATACCACTTTGTTTTATGTTTAATGGATGAGAAGAAAGTCATCACAAAAGGCCTCACACTCCTTTGTTGAGAAGAGAAAGAGGTATAACATAAAATCACAATGAAAAGCCAAAAAATGATCCGGTAGTCCTGCCGTGTAACTTGCTATGTGTGCATTTAGAGAAACTTTTATGCTTAGAAGGGCTTTAAGGTCAGTGAGTCCAATTCCTTATTTTGGAGATAAAGAAACAGGGGCCCAGAGATGCTGACTTGCCTAAGGACACAATGCCAAGCTGGAACTCAAACCCTGTTGCCTGGCGCCCTGTTTCGCATTCTTCTGGAGCAAGGTCTCTCCTTTCTCAGTTACAGTGTATTTACATGGTTTACCACCTCCAGGTGTTTGCCACTAAATCTGAATGAAAACCGGCAGCTCAACTATGTCTGCTATGTGAGGTTAAAACTACAATTAGAATAATACTTTCTTACTGCATCTCATGCTCTTCAACTCTTCCTTATACACTGTGTTGTCTAAGCAGTGAAAAAAATCGAAGAATGCTTTTATGCATTCCATAAATATTTTATTACCAAGGCTAAGCATTTTACCGTTAGCACAAATGAACCCAAAACAGTGGATATAACTATGTTGTTCTGTTTTCCTGTGCTCTTTGGAAGTTTTAAAATTCTAGGCAGGCATATAACACAAATGAAATATTACATCAGCTTCTGCCAGAGCAGCAAATAGAAGAAAATACAAACTCCAATCACATTTTCATTGTGGCCAAGGAGCAAGAAGAGCTACTGTCAAAGAAAGGATCCCCTGAAATAGTATTTTTACAATATGTTGACTAGCAAGTAAAAAGGAGACTAAGCATAATACAACTAATTTCTGGTCCATGAAGACAATTAATGGCTTTTTGTTTGTTTTTTAGGACACAAGCGAAATCACAAAGAAACAATTCTCTTGATTTACACAGAAAAAACTAACAGAAATATCTAAAAATTTTACGGAAATGAAACATTTTATTGTTTATGTATATTAACGAGACAACATAGCCAATTTCTCCATGTTTCTCAAAAACAATCCTTAATTGTAAAATGGATTGGGGGCACAATCGATTTCATTTGTTAATGACTGAGAAAAATAAACAACAGAACTGTTGGCAGAGGCAGAATTTGAGTCTTAGACAATTACTGTGCAACAAATTAAAGGAGATGCCTGCATCACCAATCAAGAAAACTGGGAAACAGCTTTCAAACAGAGTATTATCTTTTTTCTCACACATAAGTCACCCAATCAAAAAACACACAAAGTTTAATTTTCTTTGATAGCTTCATAAAGCCAACTTTCAAAGAATGTGTTATTAATAGAAGGACACGTGCCTGGCAGTGGAATTTTAAATATCTAAGAATTGGCTGGGCACAGTGGCTCACACCTGTAATCCCAGCACTTTGGGAGGCCAAGACAGGCGGATCACATGGTCAGGAGTTGAAGACCAGCCTGGCCAACATGGTGAAACCCTGTCTCTACTAAAAATACAAAAATTAGCTGGGCATGGTGGCGTGCACCTATAATTCCAGCTACTCAGGAGGCTAAGGTAGGAGAATCACTTGAACCTGGGAGGCGGAGGTTGTGGTGAGCCAAGATCGCGCCACTGCATTCCAGCCTGGGCAACAGAGCAAGACTCCGTCTCAATGAATAAATAAATAAATATCTAAGAAGTATGGTTTCAGTTAATAGTCATTGTGCCTGGGACAATCCATTCAATTACCAAGACCAAGATGGCCACAATTTCAAACACTATTACTCCAAGTTCAAAATATGATATTTAGAAAAGAAATTGTAGGCTATGTCAAAACGGCAACAGTCTTTAGAAAAACTCTGTCTTCTAAAGAGATTCTATCCAACCAAAAAGGTAGTAACTGAATCATATTTTCTCATCCATTAAACCCCAAGCCAGAGAACTTGCCCTACTAATTTATTCATATTGCTGGAATTTTCTCCAACAGTATAAATGCTGGATATCAGGATGAATAGCATTACAGAAAGTTAACACACTCTTCTTCATTTTCACAGATAATCCAGGTTGACTTTCAAATATCTGTTTATGTTAACTTTTCAGTAATTAATATGGCTAACTTTCTGAGAACTCATAATGCCTATGTCAGGCCTCTGAGCCCAAGCCAAGCCATTGCATCCCCTGTGACTTGCACATATACGCCCAGATGGCCTGAAGCAACTGAAGAATCACAAAAGAAGTGAATATGCCCTGCCCCACCTTAACTGATGACATTCCACCACAAAAGAAGTGTAAATGGCCGGTCCTTGCCTTAACTGATGACATTACCTTGTGAAAGTCCTTCTCCTGGTTCATCCTGGCTCAAAACCACCCCCACTGAGCACCTTGTGACCCCCACTCCTGCCCGCCAGAGAACAAACCCCCTTTGACTGTAATTTTCCTTTACCTACCCAAATCCTATAAAATGGCCCCACCCTTATCTCCCTTCGCTGACTCTCTTTTCGGACTCAGCCCACCTGCACCCAGATGAAATAGCCATGTTGCTCACACAAAGCCTATTTGGTGGTCTCTTCACACGGACGCGCATGAAAGCCTATACTTCTGCAAAAAGCTTGGTGGGAACTAGGAAACTACAGTATATTTCTTTTATTTGAAACACTTTCATTATTAGGCCAACTGATGTTCCTCACACAATCTAAGTATCCCATTATTTTAATTAAACTTGCTATAATTCATCTATGAAGGGAAAAATAATACATACCAACAAAGGGAAGGGTCTCTGTGAAACAGTATTACAAGAAAATACCTACGGACTAAAATAACACCTGAATTTCCTTTTAAGGTCATTTTTCAATTTATTCAGAATATTAAAATGGCACTCCCAAAAAGAGTACCAGTTAATATTTCTAATTTCTCTAATGTCCCTTATCAATTTTTTTTCCTCAGTAGACTTTCACAAATGAAAATCATCCATGTTATTAGAAGAAAGGCTGAGTTAGCAAGAACAGGGACAATTTAACCACAGAGATTACAAGGTCCATGTTGGAAAACAGCACTTTTCATCAGCTCAACTCTTCATTTTAAATTTCTTTAGAATTTTTTTTTTACATTTATAACTGTGACTGAATTTAACTAAACCCTTCTCTTCAAACAATATAATAAATCTTAAATCAGATATTTAAAAAATGAGGGGTATGCCCTAGTCATTATTTTCATGGCTCTTGTCCTCACTCAAATCCATGCCACTATCCCTGTGCTAAAAGTGCCCTCATCATCTAAATAATCAGCAACAGGCTAAATTTGGTTTTAGGATTTGAGAAGAACCAGGCCCCAGAATGCTTCTCATCTCTGTATTCCTCGGAGACCCCTCCAGTTATAATTAGCTCAGTAATCTTCCCTGGCTAGCTGCCATCTATCAAATAGGAGTCACCAAAAAAGTTATGAAAAGAATTTTAACAAATGGGAAAGCTGATAGGCCTCAAGCATTTTTTAAGTGACAGAGGTACTTAAATGGCTTTCCCTGAAATGTAAGTATGTACCTCAATTTAAGAACATCAGGGACATTTTTACATAATTTAGATAGATAATGGCACATTTAGAATCTTTTTTTAAAAAAAAAACAATGCCTCTAATATTAGAGCATTAGCATCCATTATGGCCTTAGCTGGCTAGATAACATTACTCTCTTCACTATTTATTAAGTTTCAAAACATTTAGAGTGATTACCCCATAACTCTCAGAACTTTTTAAAAGCAAAATTCCAAATGGCACCCACTGACAAACCTGACAAAAACCCACAGCTGCTGATGACCCCCGCCCCTGGTACCTTAAACTATGACAGGGAGCCCCCTTTCTCACTCAGCTAGGGAAGAGATGGTACTCACATCCATTTAGAATAACTGGGGGCCCTGGAACAATCCCTGGAGCAAGGAAAACCAGAAGCAGAAGGAATGTCACAAGTAGGCAGAAGGTGACCCAACAGCAGAATAGCTAGGAATTATGCTGCAGATCCAGTAAAGAAAGGTCTTCCTAAGAGAAGGAATGTTAAGTGCCTGAGGGACAGAGACTTGGGGATGTGACCAAAGAAACGTGAACCTTTTTTTTTGACCAAGAAATATATACTAAGAACTCTCCTGCCTACCTCAATATTTTTATTAATTGAACATTTCCACCTAATAGTTTATGGTCAATGTGCTTGAGGATGGAGATACCCAGCTTTCCTGTAAGGCACAATGCCTAGGATTTGGAGAAGGAGATACAAGCCAAGTATAGCAACCATTCTACTACATTCAAAACAGGTGTACACAACACTTAGGTGTAATGCCCAGATCTGCTGAACTTCAGTGCCTACCATAAGGGATATGCCAGAAATCCTAATATAGTACGTCATACATAGTAAGAGCTCAAAACAAATTTTGTTCACTGTATTCAGAAGAAAACCGTCACCAACTTGTACTCAAGTTGAGAGGTTATAAAAACTACAACCAAATTCACATTGTCCAAACGTTACCTTGTCCCACCCCGGCACTTTTTTTTTTTTTTTTTTTTAACATAATAACACCTAGGCCTGAACATGAAACCTGGAATAGGAAAATAAAGAACTGTCATACCTGCCTTTTTTCTTTTAGTTCTGTTGATGACATGTGGTTATATTTCGGGTGGCAATGCTATCTGAAAGGCCACCATCATTTCAGGAAAGAAAAATAAAATTGACTGGCTACCTAATATGTGCCTAGCACATCCACATAGTTCATCTCATTTCAGCTTCTCAATAACCCTGAGGCATAAGCATTACTGCCCAATTTTTATCTAAGAAGAAACTGAGGTTTGAAAGGTATGTGCCTAAGATCACCTGCTAGTAACGGTATTCAAATCTAAGTCTGTACCTTTCCATCTTTCTCAACATTTATATAATCTAAGAGGTGTTATAAAAACTACAACCAAAAATGTAAGATAACCTACTAAATAGTAGATGGAAAGTGCTAAGCTGTGGGCTTCTCATTTGTCATCCATGACAAATTCATTTAGAGTATCGTCCACTTACAAAACACTGTATTTCTCCCAAGGATATAATATTATCTTTGCCCAATGGGAACTGACAGTCTAGCTGGAGAAACAGGCCATTTCCACAGTTGTTAATGTTAGAAGCAACAAAAGATGTCGGGAAGGACTAGGGTTTTAGACACACTCATGTAAGAATTTCAGTGCTGGGCACTAGCAGCTCACACCTGTAATCCCAGTACTCTGGGAGGCTGAGGCTAGAAGATCGCTTAAGACCAGGAGTTTGAGACCAGCCTGAGAAACATAGGGAAAGCCTGTCTCTTTAAAAAAGGAGAAAAGTAGCCAGGCATGGTGGTGTGCACCTGTAGTCCCAGCTACTCAGGGGGCTGAGGTGGGAAAATTGCTTAAGCCCAGGAGATCAAGGCTGCAGTGAGCTGTGATCGCACCACTGCACTCCAGCCTGGCAACAAAGTGAGACCCTGCCTCAAAATCAATCTATCAATCAGTCAGTGCTTTATACAAGCTGTTTACTTTGGACAAGATACTTAATTTTCCTCACCTGTAAGGGCAGGATAAAAAATCTACATCTCAGGACTCTTATAAAGCTTGAGAAAACCCATGAAAAAAAAAAGTTAGAAACCTAACATTTGTTAACTCTTTCCCCTATGAAGAGCATGAAGTACTAAGTGCCAGTGATTGGAAATATCAATATTTTCTGCAGCAGAGATCAAAGAATTTGATTTGCTTAAAAAAAAAAATCAAAACCAAAATTTCCAACCCTTACACTTGAAAGCTCTTTTGTGGAGACAGCTGTGTCATTTGCCAATTAGGTTTATCATTTACAACAGCAGCAGAGTTAAACATATAGAGGGCTCACACTGTACAAAATTTAAACAATGATAAACAGGAGCACATTCGTGTCAAAAAATTTTGAGGAGGTGTCATATTCTTGTGCAAAACTGCCCATCTTAAAAGGAAAACTACCATTTAAAGTAAAAATGTATGACAACTATAGGCTATGGCATATGCCTAAGTCCCATCTACTCAGGAGGCTAATGCAGGAGGACAGCTCGAACCCAGGGGCTTGAGGCTGTAGTGCACTATGATTGTTCCTGTGAATACCCACTGTACTCCAGCGTGGACAACACAGTAAGACCTTGACAAAAAAAGAAGAAAGAAAAAGAAAAAAGAAAAAAAGTGGCTGGCAACTAAGTGCAATCTGGTATCTTAGAGTGAATCATGGGAACTGTAATCTGAACAAAGTCTTTAGTTAACAGTAATGTACCTATGTTAATTTCTTAGTTTTGACAAATGTGCAACTTTTCTATAAATCCGGAAGTATTCCAAAATATAAAAAGTTTTTTTTTAAAAAAGTGGATGACAAAGTAATGACAAACATACACAGCAACTCTTACCACTTGATTTTGAATCTTCTGAGGACAAGTTGGCATTACAGCAAAGGCTGTGAAATCAGTCAATGCTTGCCAATTCTGCAACCTATTCTAAAGCATAACTCTACATGGAACACCTTGGGTTTATTAATATTTCTAACTTTTAAAGAGAAGTAACTTGTCCACTTTTACCTAGCATATTCTTGCAAAATACCGCCTTTATGGTAACTGAATATTGTTATTACAAAACCAGTACGTTTCTAACAGTTCTGCCTTTCTATTCTTGAATAAGACATTTACTGAATCAGAACATAAGCATCTCTTACCACACATAAGGTATAACATGAATTTGAAAGTCTAATAACAAGTGACATTTCTGAGCTTAGCGCTAAAGGCAAGCATAGCGTTCGATCTGTTTCGATAATAACACAGGCAGTCGAATTCTCTTACTTTAATCTACTACACAAAATTTAAAGAAGAGTTAATAAAGCGATGTAGAACTCAGTAGGGCATTTTTATTCCCAGGGTCAAATGATGGCCATTACTGACACAACTTTTTTTTCCCAAAAGTACACCTACATTTATCAGGAAGCATAATAAGTGTTTGTGAACTTTACTAGCTGTGTGTTCATCAAGATGGCTGAAGCTTTCACACACTGGAGTCTACAAGGAAAGAGTTTACTTGCATACCAGAAGGCAAATCTCATGCTACAAACTGGTGTCAAAGGTTTATGCCAGCACCAATTTCAGTGGGTACACCGTACACACATGCATTCATATACACGTTACTGATAATCTCAGTTGAGGCATTCCCTAACCCTTTTTAAATACACATGTGGAATTTAGAGAGCAGTTTTCAAACTTCAAAGGAACCTTAATCATCTTTTCATAGTTCAAAAAAGGAAAAAATAAACACAGCAATGCAGCAAAGTCATTTCTCCAGCTGAAATGACCTCCAGCTTCTTCGGGCTACTCCCAGTTTCGCAATAAGTGAATCTGAGACGCAAACCACGTACACACAAACGAAGCAGAAGCGGAGAACACTAAAGCTTCCCCAACAGTCCCGGCAAAACCCACCTGGCCTTTCTCAGTCCTCCCGCTTCCCCAGCCCTTCCCGTCTGCGTGCACGCACAGGTACCTTGACACAGACCAGGAAAAGAGAACAAGGATTAATTAGCAGCCAAAAATCCTGTTTTATCACTTACAGCCACTATCCAGGAAAGCGACGGTACTACTAACCTGATTTCAGGGAGGCAAAACTAAACCCAGCAGGGTACAGGAACATAAATTATACGCGTCTGGAACGTCAACCCAGCAGCTCAAGGCAGCTCAGATGACAATTCAACGAAAAGGGTTTCGCAAATGTTATCTCAAATGAACATTTCCACTTCCAAACCACCCACCAACCTCTCCACTGTCAGTACCCAAATTCGCCTGAAGCAACTCGGGATATAAGCAGCAGCATTTCTTACCTTGTACAAATCTCGACATTTTAGGGGCTTAGTAAAATACTCCGGCTTTTTTTTTTTTTCTAGAGGAGTCACGCTATAGGGCAGGTCTCTCTTCCTCTCCTGCTTTAACAACCGATGTATTCTTTCTCCTCCTATATTTAACTACTTAAGGGAGTATTTATTCAAAGCGATTAAAACTGGCTCAAGAAAAAAAAAGAAAGAAAGAAACTCCTTCCCCAATTCCAAAAGACGGAAACTTGGTGCGACTGAGTCGGTTTGGGAACTCCTGAGCTCCGGACACAAATGAGGGCCAGCTGGAGACTCCCGGAAAAGGTAAAACCACACGAACTTAAATTTCTTCAATGAAAGAGGCGGACCTACAGCGGCTATTTCACCGCCCCCCAGTCCCCACGCCCTCCAGGGCTGGACTGCAGGAGGCTCTGGCAGGCCGCGCCCCTAGCTGCCCCCTCCCCGCGCCGCCATCCAGCCCCCAACCGCCTCCCCCGAAAACCCCGGTTAACAGCGGCTCCCGCCCAAGCAGGGGTCGGGGAGGCGGGCGAGGCCGGCAAGCGGGGGCAGTGCAACCATTTTCACCAGCCATAAACATCCTGGGACTAGGAGGCGCTACCAATTCCACGCTCTGGCTGGCCGACCAGTCGGGGCCTCAGCTCCCCGCCTTCCCGCCTCAAGCAGTGAAACCCGGCCGCAGCTTTTTCTCGGTAGGGGCCGAAGGCTACGCTGCCCCTCCCCCGCAGCGGACACTAAGGGGTCACCGGCTAGAGGCAGACCCGTGCACCGGCGCGGGAGTCCCAAGGGAGGGCACCGACCCTTCCCGCACATATTCTCGCTCCGCCTGCCCTGCGCTCCTCACAATCCCAAATTCCACCTCCGAGACCACACAGCGGGCCAGGGAGAGCGGGAAACACACTCATCCAGGGGGTCGCCGGAAGCCCAACCCCGCCCCTCCTCAAGCCGCCAGCGAGACCCACCTTCCTCTTCCTTTAGCAGCTGGGAAATTGGGGGCGTTTATGGCGCCCCGGGAAGAAGGCTCGCAGGCTGAAAGTCACCTCTGAGGCGCCCTTCTCTCTCTCTCTCTTCCCTCACACATGCACACCTTGAGCCCCTCCCTAACGGTCGTAGCCCAGCTGCTAACCCCCCCTTGTCCACCCGTCAGCCGGCTCCCGACACCCACAGCCCCTACTTTCTCCTAAACACCTCCCCTCCCCCTCCATTCGGAGCAGCCCCTTCAATGCGGAAATGTCCCTGCCGCACGGACCGACAGGCGCAGCCGCCAGTCAGGAGCCGAGGCGGACGCAGGCTCTGGCCAATGAGACGTGCGGAGGTGGCAAGGGGCGGGGCGTTGCGGCACTTGAGAGCCCGTCGGAGTTGGGCACTGAGCAGTACGCGGGGATACCGCGCGTGGGAGCAGTACTTACGGCGGCGTTGCGGCCAGGGAAGCCTCGCCAGTATATCTCAGTGAGGGAGAGCACCTGAGCACGACTGGTTATTTTTCCAATCAGTAAAAATATTCCCGCTGACTAGGGACTAAAGAAAGCCCTGCGGATAGAGCCGGAGCTCCCCACCGCAGCTGCCCCGAGGGAGCCCAGACGCTTCTCAGGGGACGCTTGCTCCCCCCATCACATCTGGTTGGGGGAGGGTGAGGATGCGTTAGGGAGTAGGCATTGGCCTGTGTGGGCCAGCTAACAAAAGGAGGGTTTAGGCATTGAAGAAAGTGACAAGTGAAGGCTCCCTCACCGGAACCACCACCATCCCCATTGCCCCGGTTCCTAATCCTGTAGAGATTTCTGCTGTGATAGGCGTTTACTTTTCTCTTCAACGTGGAACTGGCTTAAGTTACTCCTCAAGAGATGCTTTGCTTTTGGTAGATTCTTGAAGTCCTCAAGGAAAGAGGATGTTACACGGAACTTGACACTAGCCTGGGGACTGTTACAGGGCCAGCCCGCGGCTTGTCAAATCACACCTGGTACCGTCAACCCCACCTGCACCTAAGACTCAGTGTGGCTGGCAGCGAGTGCATTTCAGACTTTGCATTTCCTCTTTAAGACTCAAATAGCCCGCACCAGGACCGATGAATTGCCAGCGCCTTCTCTTAAGTGCCTCCAATAAACAAGTACAGTAATTACAGAAGAGTTTGAGGCTTTGGGCAACACTAATCAACCAAGGTAAAGTGAGAATTTTTTAATGACTCATTGTCTAAACAAAGGAACTTTGATTTTTTGGTTCTACGTCTTTATATGGAAATGTTATTAGAACAAACAACACAGAAAAGGCTAGTGAAAAATTGTTATACTAGAGAATGACAACCATTGGTACTGTGTTTCTTACATGAAATCCAAAAAGATTACACTCAAAACCTCTCGGCCGTAAAACGAATTTTCCCCAGACAAAACAAAAAAAGTGTCTAAAATCCAGATGTCTACAGTTTAATAACAGCATTTGGAGACTGAAGATCTTAACAAAATCTCTACATCCTTTGTATACAGTACAAAAATTGTTCTAGCACTGAAAAAGCAGTCTTTACCAATGAGCATTAGTACCAAAATAAAATACTACCAAAAGATTTGGGCCACGTAGGGTTACTTAGCCTGCAAAAGATGAAGGACAATGAAGAGATTTATTTGTTGTTGTTGTTTTGTTTTTGTTTTCGTTTTGAGACGGAGTCTTGCTCTGTCGCCCAGGCTGGAGTGCAATGGCACAGTCTAGGCTCACTGCAACCTCCGCCTCCCGGGTTCAAGCGATTCTCCTGCCTTAGCCTCTCGAGTAGCTGGGACCGCAGGCTCGTGCCACCGCACCTGGCTAATTTTTGTATTTTTAGTAGAGGCGGGGTTTCGCCATGTTGGCCAGGCTGGTCTCAAACCCCTGACCTTGTGATCCGCCTGCCTCAGCCTCCCAAAGTGCTGGGATTACAGGCGTGAGCCACCGCGCCTGGCGAGTTTTTAATTATACAAGGTTTATTATAAGAAACGATGATCAGTTACTGTATTTTCTGCCTTCATGGAAGATTAAAGAGGAAATGGGTTTTAATTGCAGCAAGAGCATTTGTTAATACCTAAGAATGGCATCTTGATTTATGAGTGATTGAATATTGAGATATAGTACCAAAGGTTGTTGTACACTTGCTGCCTCAAGAACTCTCCAAAAGGTAACTAACTACCCATCTTCAGGGGTTACATCTGTAACTACTCAGTCACTAGTTCTTAGAGAAGTAGCACTCTAGAAGCTTAGTTTCCAAATATTTCCAAACAGTACTTATAAAATGAAATTTCTGTATACATCGGTATAAATTTAAATTTTGAACCCACAAACACTTTGTAAACGAGCTTCCCACTCTCTCAGAGCCACTAAGAACAACCTCACTTGACAAATCCTGTGGAGATAGGAAAGAAAGAGGTGGAGTTCTTGATGGCCATGGAGCAAAGACATGCTTAGAAAGCAGTTACCTATTTCCCTTTATATATTTCAGTCATTGAAATATTGCTTTCTCTGGGCAAGTGTGTGTATCTTTAATCCTTTTTTTCATAAGATACTACTCTGGAATATCCCTTCAAGGTGCATGATGTTGATCATCTGTATCATTAGAAATCTGTAACATCGGTAGATTTATAGATTTTACCTTTGCAGAAACCTGGGGTGGGGGGATCCAAAGAATGAAGATGGGGTCTGATAAGAGTGTGTACAGGGTTAAGGAGGTGGAGTGAAGTGGATTGTGAATTAGAAAGAAAGCCTGGAAGCCAGTTTTTGTCTGGTTCCATATGCGACCATCCACGGATGATACAAATTCTGCCTATAATTTCTTCCTTCTTTCTACTTTCCCATAGAAACTTGAGGAAACTCAGTTTGGTTTACCCAGTCCCATATCCTAGGATGTATAACAACCTCACCATATCTTTTTCCTTTGCTTTAGACAGGAGCTCTCTATCAACAGCAAGGAAACCATGTCTGTGGTCCTATTTCTAAGCATCTTTTTTGGTGCCTTTTTAGATTTAATGCTTGGCACAGTGTCTGGTACATAGCGAACATTCCATAAGTATATATTGAATGACCAGTTTAGTGCCACTAAATCATTTTAACTCACAGTGTTGTATCCTACTCTCCACTCTTTTTTTTTTTCTTTGAGATAGAGTTTCGCTCTGTCACCCAGGCTGGAGTGCAGTGGCGCGATCTCGGCTCAATGCAACCTCCGCCTCCTGAGTAGCTGGATTCTCCTGCCTCAGCCTCCTGAGTAGCCAGGATTACAGGTCCCCACCTGGCTAGTTTTTGTATTTTTAGTAGAGACAGGGTTTCGGCGTGTTGGCCAGGCTTGTCTCAAACTCCTGACCTCAGGTAATCCTCCTGCCTCAGACTCCCGAAGTGCTGGAATTACAGGCGTAAGCCACAGGCCCGCCCCTACTCTTTGCTCTTTGAGAGCCATATAAAACATAAAAAGTTTATATTTAGAGGTAACGTTTTTTAAGTTTCAGTTATTTCCACCTAGGAGATGAACCTGGGCCAAATTATAAGAATAATAGCAGCAAATGCCCTGATGACTTTACAATAAGCTGTGCTAACTACCCATGAGCATTATCTAATAAGGAGTGGTTTAGGAATTGTTAAAGGTATGAAATAAGTATACAGATCATCAATGTGTGTGGTCCTTTATTTTTTCTTGCCTATCCTCTACATTCAAGAAAATAAAGCAGTGTAGTTTGAGCGAACATGTACTAGACATAAAAATTTCTGTGTCATGCCCAAAGTGTTTAGCCAAGAGACCAGGCAACAGTTATCCACTGGACTGTTGCCCATACTCAATATTGGCTCCCATCTGTACCCATCTAAATCCTAGGCCACCCACATGAGAGAGGAAAAAGGGGCTACTGTTACTCAGTCAGCAGTTGCCAGTAACTGACTACATCTAACAATAGGGCATTTCACTTGAGTAAAAAGGTAACCAAACGGGCTTAACTGGAAAAAGATATCAAATTATATCTATGAGATGGACTACTAAGAATGAGTTGTCTAAAAATGAATGGGTTTCCAAATACTTGAGGAAGAGAAAGACTTCATTCTTTCCTGTTGCCAACACCCTGTTAATGAACCAGGAAGTTTGCTGAAACAAGTTGTGAATTTAAATTATGACATATCCTTCCATTTGTTCACAGTATGATTTTTAAGTTATATTTGAGAGTTATATAACTTTTACATCAGAGCAGTAGCAATTATTTCAAATAACTGAGATGCTTTAAGAAATGAAGTTAGTTCACATTATGAATAGTTAATTAAAGGTTCATAAACCAATCTTCTAAGTGGTTTTAAAAGTCATTAGGCTCCCAAGCATGTTTAATCAAAACATACATTATCTTGTTCATGTTTATCAATAATTCCCCTCTAGATTCTCCTTTGAAAGTTGAAGGAAGCAGGTCCTTACTATTTTGTTTTCTGTTTAGTCTGTTCTGCATGTTCCCCAGAGGAGAGTGTTGGTGAGAAATGGTGACACCCATGAGGTTGTTGTATTTCTCTCATGTGCAAAACTGTATCTCCAAATCGTGTCCGCCCCTTTGATTATAGAGGCAATAGAGCCATTCCCTTTAGTGAATGGCCCAGGAAAAAACATAAATAAACTCCCTATATTCTCTCAGGGATTTTAACAAGCGTAGATTGTTATGTGATTATAATTTGAAAAGATAAAAAAACTAAAAAGAAACCATCTTTTACCAAACTCATAGATAGAATAAATATTATTTTGATTTACTGTAGTGATATATCTATAGAAGTTCAGGTTACTTATTGACTTTGAAATCCTCACAGAGAAGAGTTGTGAAAGAGAAAAGCATTCAGTTTAATTCTATTTTTTCTGCCTCTTTCAACTGTATTAAAGATTCCCTGTTGTGCATTCCATCAAATGACTTTTGATGGTTTTCTAAACATCTCTGCCTCTGGTCTAGTTTATTAAATTTCCTGCTAGTGCCACCACTGGAAAGGAAAGGATAAAGAACTTCTGTTTCCTAACTTAGTCTCAGGG
Source organism: Pan paniscus (assembly GCF_029289425.2). Lineage (NCBI taxonomy): Eukaryota > Metazoa > Chordata > Mammalia > Primates > Hominidae > Pan > Pan paniscus. The sequence goes on from NC_073261.2 coordinate 62,565,102, forward strand.
AATGTATTTTAAGCATTTCACACCCACCAACCTAACGAAATATTAAAGAGAAGATTCTCAGCTGGGTGCAATGGCTCACACCTGTAATCCCAGCACTTTGGGAGGCCAAAGCTGGTGGATCATCTGAGGTCAGGAGTTTGAGAGCAGCCTGGCCAACGTGATTAAACCCCCTTCTCTACTAAAATACAAAAATTAGCTGGGCTTTGTGGCAGGCGCCTGTAATCCTAGCTACTTGGGAGGCTAAGGCACAAAACTCACTTGAACATGGGAGGCGGAGTTTGCAGTGAGCTGAGGTCGCGCCACTGCACTCCAGCCTGGGCTACAGAACAAGACTTTGTCTCAAAAAATAAAAATAAAATAAAGAGAAGATTCTCAGGACTGCTTTTTGGGTGAAGATTAAATAATTGAATAATTCTATGTCATTAGATGGATAATATGATTAGAGAATAAAAGGTAACTTTTTTCTCTCTAATGAAAAAGAGGAGGAATGTCATATTTAGAGAAAAAACTACAGGAAAAAATATGAAATACTAATGTTAAGTTCTGGTGCCATTTTATTATTTTTTTTATTTAATTTAATTTTTTTTTTTTTTTTAGATCACATAGCTACTATGTGACAGAACCAGGATCTGAACTGAAGCTATCTGACTCCAAAAACCCACAGGGAGGAAAATTTTCTCCCTTCGGTTTCTGGAGGTTGATTTGCTACCCCTCTCCATCAAAACAGAAAGGAGTGCAAATGGTCAGGCCTTTATCCGGGACAAGTAATCTCTTAATGACTGAAGTTCTCTAGTAATACTGTTTTCTTCTTTTTTTATTTTTTTTTGAGATGGAGTCTCGCTCTGTCACCCAGGCTGGAGTGAAGTGGTGCAGTCTCTGCTCACTGCAACCTCCGCCTCCCAGGTTCAAGCAATTCTCCTGCCTCAGTCTCCCAAGTAGCTGGGATTACAGGGGCCTGCCACCTCACCTGGCTAATTTTTGTATTTTTTTGGTAGAGACAGGGTTTCACCATGTTGGCCAGGCTGGTCTCAAACTCCTGACCTCAAGTGATCCGCCCACCTCGGCCTCCCAAAGTGCTGGGATTACAAGTTTGAGCCATGACGCCTGGCTTCTGGTGCCATTTTAAATTGCACTTCAATTTTTTTTTTTAAATTTCAGTAAGAATACACAGCTTAAAAAAAAATCCAGATAGTACCAAAATGCCAATAATGAATAGCAGTACTTTTTTCTAGAAAGTACTTTAAAATAATGATGAAGCTTTAATTTATAAAACATGCATGCATTGTTGGATCAGTCAGACCAAAACTACTTTGGATGCCACAAAAAGGGCACTTCAGCTGCTAACAAAAAATATCCAATGTCTACGAAATCAGAGTTTCAGAGCCACCAGAGCTGCACCATCCAGGAGCTCCATGTTGGCTGCAATGTGCTGAGCACAGCCAAGGAGGTAGGTGTTCCATTATCTGGACATCTACTTCAGGAACCAGCTACTGAACATACCACTCTTCACCTTGGATAAGAGTCCTGTGGAATTATTAGATGTTTTTTTATCATCCACTCTACCTGTAGAGATGCTGCTCCTCTTGGCCACCTTCCAGGAAGCTCTGGTAAATGCTGCTAGCAGCTGGACTGCAACCAGGCCAGGGGTTCCCAACTTGCGTGCCCCAGGCCTGAAAGAATCAATATGCTTCACAGCTTTAAGTCATTCAAAACATATAATTAGAAAATTCTGGTCTATATTACCTCTCTCACAACTGCTGAGCAGCATATTAAAAAAAAAATGAGAATTTGGAGCAGAGAGCAGTACTAGGAGAAAGACAGAGGCCATTCTCAATTATCAGTGACTTACAACAAGAGTTTACAAAGAAAATGTTAAGAGGTCAGCAACTTACTGAAGTTCTAGCTTTGCATGGATCTGTACAGCAACAAATTAAAAACAGACTATTTGGGTAATAGAAATAAATTTATTGAAGACTGCTGTCTGGATTTGCAGCATCACAGACAGACTGAGAGATGTTCAGCTGTTTGATATGTAAGCCTTTCTAACACAGACCAGCATGGAATGGAGACCAGATAAAGTCACAAATGGAGTAATAGGATAATGAAAGAAAAAAGAATACAGATAGACCTTTGCTTAAGCTATGTTAGGCTGAAGGTTTTACCAGTTTCCTAGTGAGAAGGAATAAAACAGTGATAAAACCACATTGATAATTATTTGAAATTTGTGTGTGTGTGTGTGTGTATGTTGGCATACACTTACACATGTTCATATATTTATTTATAATTTATATTCTTTCTTATTCTAAAGAGAATTTGAGGCCAAGCAAGGTGTATATATTCCTAATTAAGTTCATTGCTTAGTAAACTGACCATACTATAGTTCATTCTTATAGTGGAAATTCAATTTAGTCATTCTCATCTAAAATCCTTTTTGTTGTCTTTAGATTGTCATGTTAAAGAACCTCTTCTTATATTATTTTTTAAATGGCTTTTTCTCAACCCAGTGAACCCAAGTGATAACAGTCTAGATTCTGGGTCTAGAAAGAGTTAGGAAGTAAGCAAAATTCCTCAACATTATAGATGATATTCTAGATTAGGTATGCTATATATTACATGGTCAGTCTCTGAAACTGTAAACACTGAAGTCTCTTCAAAAGAATCTCCACAAAATATGTACCATCATGTAAGGATTGGTTGGTTGGTTTTAATTTATTGGTGTTTTTCTGTTTTCGCATATTGGTGTCTAGGGAAGCAGAGGAGTACATTGGAAAAAGCAGAGTTTGGAAAATAGGTCTTTTTTTTTATTTCAAATTTTGTCACTTAAACCTGAGTAACCTTGGATAAATTACTTAGATAACCTTATGAACCTTAATTTCCTCACTTAAAGATGAGAATAACAACTAATAGCTTGTCTCAGCAGACAGAGAGTTATTATATAATACAGAAATGTTTGTTTGTTTTTTGAGATGGAGTCTCACTCTGTCACCCAGGCTGGAGTGCAGTGGCATAGCCTCAGCTCACTGCAACCTCCACCTCCCGGGTTTAAGCGATTCTCCTGCCTCAGTCTCTTGAGTAGCTGGGATTACAGGTGCCTGCCACCACACCTGGCTAGTTTTTATATTTTTAGTAGAGATGGAGTTTCACCATGTTGGCCAGGCCGGTCTCGAACTCCTGACCTCAAGTGATCCTCCCGCCTTGGCCTCCCAAAGTGCTGGGATTACAGGTGTGAGCCACTGTGCCTGGCCTGAGTTATTATAAAGATCTTCTCACTCTGTTAGCACAGAGTGTAAGTTCAGCTAATGATTATTCCCTGTATTGCCATATCATAAGATTAATCTCAAGTTATTGTTATTAATTGATTTACTATTATAACTTATTAAATATTTATTTCCCCTTCATAGACTATAAGCTCTTTAAGAGCAAGGACCATGTCTCTCTTGTATCCCCAGAGTGTATCATAGTGCTTGACACATAATAGGCACTCAAAAGAAATTTGTTCAATGAATTATCAAATGAGATATTTATGAATGAATTTAAAAACTGTAGAGTACTGTATAGGTGTATATTAGAGTTTTCCCATTATTTCTATTGGAAACATGTTTTGGATGGCAAATAATCAACTTATAAATGTACTTTTATAACACAAAAGTGATCACTTCTAAGCAAGTCCTGCAGTAATAGATTGTTTGCAGAGATGGCCACAATTCTTCCCATCCCTGTGCCCCTTGCTCTTTTACAGTGTGACTTTGTCACTCCTCCCATTAGGAGGTGGAATTTCCCCCCCCACCCCAACACCTGGAGTCTGTGTTGGCCTGGTGATTTTCTTTGACCAATAGAATACAGCAGAAGTAATGTTATGTGACTTCTAAGCCTTGGCCTCAAGAAGCTTTTCAGCTTTCAACCTCATGCCTTGGAATACTGACCTGAGACTGCTGCATGAGGAAGGCCATTATTACCTGCTGGAAAATGACAAGCTACATGAAGTAGAGATGAGTTTTTCCAGTTGAGGCCCCACTAGACCAAACAGTACAGACAAACAGGCTGCCAGATGCGTTGTAGCCCATCTTAGGCTATCCAGCTCTCATTAAACTGCCTAATGAGTCAAACTGGCCACATGAGTGAACTAGGTAAGACTAGTAGAAGAATCACCCAGATAAGCTATATCCTGTGCAGTGTATTGATACATAGTAAAAGTTAATTCATACCATAATTGTAGTCTCAAAGAAAACTCAAACCACTCAAACCACACTCATTTGCTCTTTGCTTAGTCCCAGAACTGCTCTTCATCTTTCCACAAGATGGGACTATGTTTTTCAGTCCACACATTTTTCACCTGTAAACTGTATTCTCCAAATCCTTCTGAGGAAGAGATCTCCTTTTATCACTTTCCTTGTCAAATCAATGCCCCCAAACTTAGAGATGTGCTTTTCCTCTACAGTTCTGAAGATTCTTTAAATGAAAAAAGATTGGTTTTGATGTTAAAAAATATTTTTACACATGATTTAAATATATTGCTTTTGATATTCACTATATATATATACACACAAATATTCCATGCAGTGTTTTAATAGTTTAAAAACATTTTAAACATTTAAAAACTATTTAAATGTTTAAAAACGAGGATACAATTCAAATATCACTAATATGGGGATTTAAATTATGTTAAATACATTTAGCATCAATGTAAAAGGATAGTATCACTCATTAAAAGATGTGGTGGCAGTGTGTATTGACAAAGATATTCTTTATGTCTCAAGTGGAAAAAAGATCAGCCATATAATGACCTGTGGAGCAAGTATGCCAGATAGAAAGGCAAGAACCAAGGCTCTGAAACAGAGCATTGTGTATTCTAGGAGAGAGGAGACTGGAGTGAGGAAATGAATAAGTGCAGAATGGCAAGAGGCAAGAAATGAGTTTGGAGAGGCAAGATATAAGTTTGGAGGCCTGGCTGTATATGTTTTAAATTTATCCTAAATGCAGTGGAAAGCAATCTAATCATTTTAAACAGAGAACTGACATGACCTGATTTACATTTTTAAGAGTTTAGAGATATATTTTGAAAGTGGAAATAACAGGAATTACTGATGGCTTTGATGAGGAGGGAGTTGTTAGGAGGAGGGAATGAAAAGGAAGAGTCAAGGGGAACAGTTAACCATGGGACCATTTTTTGAGTGGTAAAGAGTGAAGGAGATCCAGATTTAGAGATAGAGATCCATTTTGGTCATTTTAAGTTTGAAATTCCTAGGAGACAGACAAGACAGAGGTCAAGAAGATATTTAAAGATGTGAGTCTGAACCTCAGAAAAAAAATCTAGCCTGCTGGTATAAATTTAGGAATTGTCAACATATAGTTTTTTAAACCATGAGAATGGATGAGAGCATATAGGGAGAAGACACAGAATAGAAAAGTGGGTATAAACTCCATCATTTAGCGGTCACATAGAAAAAGGAAAACTGAGAGAGAATAAGGAAGAATAGCCAATTATTTAAGAAAACCAGGATAACGTGTGCTATAGAGCCCAGAGAGGAGAGTATCAGATATGGCCAGTTATGAGAATTCAGTTAACTGTGGAGAGAAAAGAGAGTCAGCCAAACAAAAGTCAGTTACCCTTATAAGAGCAGTAGAGTGATAGGAAGATTAAAGTAGATTGAATTTTGTCATTTATTAGCACCATTGATTATTAGATGACTATTATTAGATTATTCAAACAGCAATATCTTTATAGTTCTGAGAGAAAATTATTCTAACCTAGAATTCTACAGACAAACAAAACATTTAGGGATGAGGATAAATTAAAGATGTTCTCACCTTTTTTTGACTTTTTACCCATTTCAGGGGAAAAAATTGTTTAAGAAATGTTCTAGCAAAATAAGAAGAGAACTGAAGAGAGAACATGAGATCCCAGTAATGAGATCTCAGTAATGAGGTTCCAGTAAAGATCTGTTGAAGGTGTGCAATAAAAAGGTATTTCAGGACCACAAATATTTAGGCCATCAAGATAATTAATAATAATAGGACAAGAAACTGGAAAATTTCAGAGAATGGCTTTAAGAAAAAAGTAAATTTACTTTATGAAATATCATTATTAAAAACCTTAATCATCTTTATGATAGGCTGATGATGCTTCTCTTGTCATCAAGACAGAAGAAATAGAATCTTTAGTAAAGGCAAAAAAATTGTATAAGCCATGGCTCAAAGACGAAATGAACTAAAATGTGTCATTATTATGAGTAATCAGTGGACATAATAAGAAAAGAAAATCCATTTGACATTGACACCTAGAACATTCTCCTTCAATAGGTGTGGATTTAATAACACGGCTTACATTTCTCTTCCCACACGTCCATTCATACCACTTGATTCTGCAGTGAATAAGATGTACAAAATTGTAATACTGAAAAAATCTTTAATTTTCAAAATAAAAGACAAAATTTAAGACAAAATGCACAAGACGATTATTCTAACAGAGCAAATAATACAAATATCAACAATGTAAAAGTACTGGTGTAACCCATGGTATTTGGGAAATGGAAGGAAGCGAAAGGATAAAATTTTTTAATCTTACACAATGGAAAAGTCAGGAGACACTTTCTAAATTAAGTACATCAAGAAATAGGTTTAAGTATTCTTTAAAGGAATAAAGTAGCAAATAGAATGTAATATAATTTAATTTTAAAAATTGCAAAGAGAAGACTAAGGGAAGAAAAATGGAGAGTACTGGAACTGAGCTAAATTCTCATTGTTCATTCTCAAAATGTAGAGTCAATTTGTTAAAAAAGCAAGGAGTTGAACCAAACAGTGGCAGTGCAGTGCGTGTGTATTATTTTAAATTATGGAGTAACTATCAGAAGAGCTAAAAACAGTTTGATGTTGGCACCTTTTGGGCAGTGTTTTCAAGCTGTGGGAATGAAATCAATTTAGTAGGTTGCCACCTACATTAGGAGACAAGAAGGAAAAAGAAATATCAGGTTGCATTGCACTAGTAAAGACAGTAAAGATGAGTAAAATGTGTGAAACGTTTTTCAGCTTTCTGCATACCTGTAAAATGTATTTCCTACTTGAGTTTTGGTCAATAAAGTACTGTAGGAAGTAGAATTGGATTGTAAGACAGTTGTTTGGCTGCATTTTTATGTTTTATTTTTCTGCTCATCTGTAATGTTTGAGTTTTTAAACTCGTGTATTACTTTTATCATAATAATTTTAAATGTTTCTGTTTTAATACATAAAAATACAAATTTATAAGCTTTTATAACACAAAGTGATATACATATTTTCTAACAAAAGCAAATATTAAGCAATTTTCTTGAGTAAAAAAATGATAGTCAATCTTACCATTGCTTAGCAAAATAGAAAAAGTTAAACTTAATAATTTTTAAAGATTATTTAAGGCTCACAAGAGGGAAGGCTAGGGCAGGGGCAAGAGTTTAAAACATTAGAATCCAGGCAATGGATTGAATAGGAAGAAGACAAAGCAAAATAAATAAAAAATCTTAGGTATCATTGTCACAAAGAAAACCAATGCTAAGGATGATCTTGAATACAACCTTGATGATTGTATGTAGTAGTGTTCCATCTGACAGTGAAAATATTTGGGCCATCTGCATAGTTACACAGAAAACCTCATCTGCCTAAAAAGGAGAAAATGAAGCATAGAGGAGAGGTTATTTTTTCATTAAGTCAACAAATGTTTGAGCCTTAGGCACCGTTCTAGGTACTAAGTATATAGCAATGAGTAAAACGGTCTCTCCCCACATAGATATATATTCTTGGGGGAAGGAGAATGATGAACAAATATTTCATATAATATCAAGTAGTACTAAGTTTTATTTAAAAAGCAGGGTAAGGGATAGAAAGTTTGAAGAAGTTGGGTTCAGGGAAGTCCTCTCTGAGGAAATAGTTGGAGCAGAGGTTTGAGCCAGTTGGGAAAGCAAGCCAAAAATATATCTGGAAGAAATGCTTTCAAGCTGCAGTGCTAGGACATGCAAAAACTTTGAGTTGGGAGCATTCTGGGGAAATTCAGGAGACACAGTGGCAAGAAGAATGAAAAAAAAAAAAAAAGTAAATCCACACCTAAATAAAGGTAAAGAAGAGATCTAAAAAACATCCAGGGAGAAAAGACAGATTTCTCAATTGTTACATAAATGGATTAAAGATGGCCCCTGTGTATTAGCCCAGTGTTTACTTCTTTGCAGCAGGCTAGGACCAGTAGATCAAAGCCTGCCAGTGCCAGACTCAAATTCTTGCATGTCTAGTTGCTTTAAATATAGCTCAAATGAGCATATTTTAGCCATTAGATCATACCTGCTTGGCATACCCCCATGAAACTGCACCCAACATCTTCTGGCCATAGATAAGACAAACTCTGTGGCTATAAAAGACCACAAACAGCTGCTGCCCTTCAGAGCTATTGACCTAGAGATTCCTCACCTTGCTGCTTAGTGACGTTACCTAGACATGTTAAGATCCCTCTTGTTAGGAATTCCATGAAGCCTGAAATGAAGCCAGCATAGTGGAGAATGAAGAGACAGAGTTTTGATTACAAGGTTTGAACCGTTTAACTGAGATCCGCCTCTGCAGGCTATCCATGGACTTTTAAATTATGTGAGCCAATAATTTTTTTTATTCGTTTAGGCCATTTTAAGTTGGATTGTCTGTCTTATGCAAATGAAATGATCATGTTAGAGATGGTAGACTCAGCTCACTTTCTTAAATAAATTATTATAGAATCCATGATCAGTGAATTTCTTAAAATGTTGCTGGCTATAAAGATGGCTGTGACTAATAAGGCCAATATGCAATCAACATGTATAGGAGACCATAAAACCTGTGCACTGGTTTGATTGAACTATTTGAATCATAGTAATATTACATCTTTTGAGAATTCTAAGAAAAACAAAGAGAAAAGAAACAAGAAAAATACTGAGCATATTTTGTTTAATAAAACAAAGCTGAAGGATTGAGAAAAATACAATGACACAGGGTCAGAAGGAGGGCTTAATTTTGTTAGCCAAGTAACAGGGGTAACGGGATTGTATAATAGAAAATAAACTCTTGCCTCATTTTTTTGGGTTTATTGAAGGAATTTTTACAAATATGCAGTATAAGCTGCTTTTAAAATTTGCACATTTTGTTCACTAGGGAGTCTTTCTAGGATGACTTACAAGGAAGAAAGATTCAAGGAAGTCTGAAAGTCTTGAGACACAAGAGATTACATTTACATTTTTAGAAGATTTTTCAAAAGATGGGAGACCTAAAAGTCAAATAAATACCAAATGGATTTGTGACAAAGACAATGGTCTATAGAAGTGTTCTCAAAATTAATTTTAGCTTTGGACCATTTTTCCAAATTAAATCTTACAGAGAACTTCAAAATTAGAACTTCAAAGTTAGAAAAATGATATATTTGTTAGTACAGATTTATTTTTTAAGTTTAACTGTATAGCATTTATTTTTTAAAGAGTAGAAGAGGGATGCTATTTGGTGAACATGCAAAATATTTAAAATCAGGAGTTATGGATGACAGTTCCACTCTTATCTGCATTATCATTTAATTTATTTCTCTATTTTGGTTATGCAAGAGTAAGGTAAGTATTTCCAAATGATAATTTCAGGATACTTCTCAATTAAACTAACTTAGAAGCCTAAGAAAGAAGTAGCAGACTTTTTAAAAATTTTATTTCAAAGTTACACCACTAGTGTGTCTGTTAGTGGAATTAATTTTCATAAATATAAAAGTTAGAGAAAAAAGAACTAAAAGTTAACAAGGACTGCTTAAAATACCTATAATAGGACACAGTATTCTGGTGACAAGATGTCACCATAATGAATACTGAGAATTGTGCTAAGTCAGAAGATAAGAGCCTTTTAATATATATTGCCAAATATTACCCACTAGCGAGGCAGAGTGGCCTTTTCACAGTACTCTTGACTCCTGATTCTGAGGATATGTATTAAATTAAGCAAAGCAAAAACTTTCCTAGTAGGCAAAAAAGAAAAAATAGGATACAGTATTCTGTATCCTATTATAAGAAGTAAGACACCATACTTAATTGTTAATGTGTTATTTTTGGTACGTAAGTGACTATTTTTCCTCAACAGAGAATTTGGCAAACTGATGCATCTGAACTTTTAATGGCATTGAATTGAGCAAGATACATGTGTATGTTGGCTTTTTGCTCATTTTTATAATTTTGTGTCAGGAAATATTTGCTGATGTGTTTTAATTTTTTTAAAAAAAGATAATGCAGGACTGTAACTTTCCATTTAGTCCACATTTACAAGAAGTTTAAGTGAGCACACAAAGATGTAGATAAGGAAATCATAAGGACTGTTCACAAATATTCCAATTCTCCTCCTGGATATTTGGTAAGATTGCTCTTCCTTGTCTTCTTTGGAGTTAGTTGTAGCCATGTGCCTTGCTTTGGCCAGTGAAATGTGAGCAGCAGTAATAGGTATCATTATGGGGCAGACATTTTAAGAACAAGTGTCAGTGCACAATTCTCTGTTTCCTTTCCCCTGTCACATGATTAAAGTTCACTTTTGAGATGGAGTCTCCATCAACCTCAATTCCTGGGTGATGATGAACAGAACCCCCTGCTAATCTGCACTGGATGTATAAAATCAGAAACCATGTACAAGCAGAAGAATGTAGTTTGTTAGCAGAGAATAGAGAGTGGGACAGACTTGCAGAGAGAATTGGAGATGCCATCAGAGAAAGAGAGAGCAGCTGATCCCTAGAACTCTTTTGGCTCGAGGTGCTTCCCAGGTCTCATGGGTTCTAACACTAAACCTCATATTATCCTATGAAGCTTGAATAGGACTCCCAATCCTTGAACAATAGCAACAACAAAAAGCCTATATAAAACATTATTTCCACTCAGCAAGATGTCACCATAATGAATACTGAGAACTGTGCTAAGTCAGAAGATAAGAGCCTTTTAATATATATTGCCAAATATTACCCACTAGCGAGGCAGAGTGGCCTTTTCACAGTATTCTTGACACCTGATTCTGAGGATATGTATTAAATTAAGCAAAGCAAAAACTTTCGTAGTAGGCAAAAAAGAAAAAAACTGTATTCACCGGCATTTATTAGTGAGACTGAAATTTTTTCAAATGTTTCTAAGTCATTCACCCTTTCTTTTGTAATTTTAAAAATTTATCTCGCGCCCAAATTTATTAAGGTCTTAAAGATTTCTTAAGGATTTATATGAGCTTTTGTATTATAATACCTTTCACAAATATTTGCCCAATTTGCTTTCAGCTTTCAGGTTTTTATTATGTGAAAATGTCAATTATTAACTGTTATATTGTAAAATACATATTTTCCTTTGCTAGTTCACCATTGTGTCTAAGACTAAAAGTTTTACCTAACCAAAGATTATTCATTTATTTTTCCCTTTACTCTCTTTTTCTCATCTATTTGATTCTCATTTATATTGTACAAAAACCTTATATCAGTTGAAGAAAACTGTAAATACAAAAAGAGATACACAAATGACCAAACTATTATTTTCTCTTTTAATGGTAAGATTTAAGATTTTTTAACCTATAATTTATAATATATTTTAATTTGGCATACAGTATAAGATAAAGATTTGATTGATTCTTTTAAAAAATGGCTAATTATCCTGGCATTTTATTGAACAACCCTTCCTTTTCCTGTTTTTTTGTTTTTTTTTTTTTGAAACATGGTCGCTATGTTGTCCAGGCTGGAGTGCAGTGGCGTGATCACAGCTTACAGCAGCCTGGACCTCCTGGGCGCAAGCAGTTCTCCCACTTCAGTTTCCCAAGTAGCTGGGACCATGGGTATGGGCCACCATGCCTGGCTAATTTTTTTTTTTTTTGTAGAGATAGGTGCATTAGTGCATTTTTATACTACTGTAAGAACTGCCTGAGATTGGGTAATTTATAAAGAAAAGAAGTTTAATTGATTCACAGTTCCACGTGGCTGGGGAGTCCTCAGGAAACTTAAAATCATGGTAGAAGAGGAAGCAGGCATGTCTTACATGGTGGCAGGAGAAAGAGAAGATGTGGAGGAGGAACTGTCAAACACTTATAAAACCATCAGATCTCATGAAAACTCACTATCATGAGAACGGCATGGGGGAAACTATCCCTATGATCCAGTCACCTCTCACCAGTTCCCTCCCTTGACATGTGAGAATTAAGGGGATTACAATTCAAGATGAGATTTGAGAGGGGACACAGAGCCAAACAATATCAACAGGGGTCTCCCTATGTTGCTCAGGCTGGTCTCAAACCCTTGGGCTCAAGCAACCCTCCTGCCTTAGCCTCCCAAAGTGCTGAGATTACCAGGCATGTGCCACCATGCCCAGCCCATTTCCCACTATTTTGTTGTGCTTTTCCAGTATCATTTTTGACCAAATATAATGAAGTCTTTATTTCACTGTATCCATTCTACAGTTCACATATATCTGTTTCTTTGTTTCATGGTGGCTTTTGAAAGATTCCATTGAGTATAACAAAATTTGGTTATCAAAATATCCCTTAAAGGTTACTGGTGTATTTAGGGGGAGAGTGTATTTAGGGAGAGAGTGTGATGATGTCTATGATGTTTGCAACTTAATTTCATTTGGTTCTGGAAAAAGAGACAGAAAACAAACAACAAAATGTTACTCTAGTGATTCTAGTATTCACTGTACTATCTTCTATCTTTTATGTAGGTTGGAAAAGTTTTTTTTGTTTGTTTGTTTGTTTTTGTTTTTGAGATGGAGTCTTGCTCTATCACCCAGGCTGGAGTGTAGTGGTGCAATCTCGGCTCACTACAACCCCCGCCTCCCAGGTTCAAGCAATTCTGCCTCAGCCTCCTGAGTAGCTGGGACTACAGGTGCGTGCAACCACGCTTGGCTAATTTTTGTATTTTTAGTAGAGACGGGGTATCACCGTATTGACCAGGCTGGTCTTGAACTCCTGATCTCATGATCTGTCCACCTTGGCCTCCCAAAGTGCTGGGATTACAGACGTGAGCTACTGCGCCTGGCCAAAGTTTTTTGTTTTTTTTTTTTTTTGGGTGAAACTTTTTGTTCCTAAATGAAATTTTTTAAATTGAGGTATAATTTACAAACAGTAAGGTAGGCTTGAAATTTTACAAAATGAAAGTGAGGAAAAAAATAAAAACAAGACATTTTAAGTGAGATTTGGGATTTGGTTCAATGTTTAAGACAAAAAACTTGGTATCAGAGTTTTTCTGATGAGTTATTTGTTGTGCCATTTTTTCAAAGATTTAATTAAATTTGTCAATGGGTGTTTTGTATTTTTACAGACACCAAGATAGGTTAATAATAACAGAAGCAGATCTGATCAAATAAATGAATATATATATACCAAATATATATATCACATATATATATATATTTAGAGACAAGGTCTCACTCTGTTGCCCAAGCTGAAATGCAGTTGGCTCAAGCAATCCTCCCACCTCAGCCTCCTGAGTAGCTAAGACTACCGCTGTGTGCCACCACACCCAGCTAATTAAAAATTTTCTTTTAGAGACAGGGTCTTGCTATGTTGCCCAGGCGGGTCACAAACTCTCGGCCACAAGCAGTCCTCCCACCTTGGCCCCCTAAGGTGCTGGGATTATAGGTGTGAGCCACTGTGCTCAGCTGACTGAATACTTTTCTCTGTCACTCATATTTTGAGATCTGTGTAAAAAATAAGAGCTACTTTTAATTACTGTTTGACTTTTTCAAATCTGTGAGTTATATGTTATTCATACAATAAAGTAAAATCCAAATTTAGTGTGTGCAAACTGATACTTTGAAAGTTTTAAAATAAATCTCCAAAGCTGAATTTTAATATAAAAATTCTACAAACTCCAATTTCTTTTAATTATGTGATAATAAATAGGTAACATATTGGCCAGTGCTTTGTGTTTTGACAACTTCAGTGTCAACAGTACAGAGAGTGGACCATGGTGAACTACCTCAGACAAAAAGTCTGGTTAGGATGCAGTCACAACAGGCCATCTATTGCTATTTCCAATGTTTGACTCAATATTAGTCTCAAATTCTATTTTAAAATTGTTACATAAAACAAAACAGTCATTTTACATAATAATTTTAAAAACAGAGATTAAAAACGGAATAATTTTAAAAAACTGGGAATAGCTATTAATATTATTCCCCATATTTTCCCTTTGAAGTTCAGATTGATTGATTCACAAACCCCATCTCTTTTCTATTTTCTTTAATAAAACATTGAATTGTTTCACAGTATATCTCAACAATCGTAATCCCTCTTCCCTCACACAGAGGTGGTTCATATTTTACTCTTATGTTAATTAGCTGAGTGACTGAAAAGGTGCTGAAAACCTATCCTTACTACTTAACTTCATACCTTAAGTGTGCGTTTGTGTGTGTATTTTTTTCTGAAATCCTTTGATATCCTCAATTTTGAGCTTTAAGCCTTTGAGTAGGGCCTATAGTTTTAGCTCATTTTCACTGACTGTTTTCATTTTATGTAACAATTTTAAAATAGAATTTGAGACTAATATTGAGTCAAACATTGGAAACAGCAATAGACGGCCTGTTGTGACCACATCCTAACTAGATTTTTGTCTGAGGTAGTTCACCATGGTCCACTCTCTGTACTGTTGAAACTGAAGTTGTCAAAACACAAATCTGATCTTGTCACTCTGCTGCTTACAAAGCTTCCACGTCTCCCAGCCACCTACAGGTAAAATCAAAACTCCTTAAACGAGAAAAAGAACCTTTCACCATCTGATCTCACCTAACTCTACCCTCCTCATTTGTACTACACTCAAAGGAACACAGGAGCTGTAGCCACGCAGTGATACTTGTAAATCTTAACAATTATTTTCCATGTCAGTGCTTTTGCACTTATTCTGTTATTTCCATTTAGATTGTCCTGCCCTTCTCTCCCTACTTCCTCACCCCAAATCTTAGTATCCTTCAAGAGCCAACCCAGAGTTCACCTTCTTAATGACACCTCCAAGTTCAGACTCCCTGGCAGAGTCAGTCACCTCCTCCTCTAGGGACTAGACAAATCATAGTCTAGTGGGTGAGAGAGACGTGGAAACAAATAGTCAAACACATGGTCAGAAGAACTGTGAACTCCTCAAGGACAAGGACATCATCATTTATTCATGTCTGTGTCTCCAGTACCTACTAGTCACATGTCGAATTAAATGTAACTGAATCATGTGGAATGAATTTATAATTGCATTTTCACTTCTAAGAATATTGACTATGTAGATTTTCAAAAGCTATAGGTTCATAATTTGGCTTTAAAAAACAAACCACAAAATGGTTGCTAAAGTTTTAGAAATAAGTATATATACTATAGTTTTTAATAAATTTAAGTTAAATTTATATGGGATTTTTGTTTGTTGTTTTTTTTACTTTAAGGTTTGTGTAATTCCTAGAACCTAGGTAAATGCCTCAGAGTAATTTGAAAGCGTATAAAGCATAGAAATAATATTGGAATGGATAACTAAGATACAAATATTAAGATTGTCCCCAGAAAACCACCAACTGTTTCCTGAAAAGAACACACGTTTTTTTGCAGAGACCAAAATGTGGAAATATTTAATGAGGCATTGCAAAATATACAAGCCCCCGCTTCTAAGGGAGGCAAAGTCAAAGTTCAGACTGAACTTTGCTTAGCAACTTTGGAACCATGTGTTTAAAGAATGAGATAGGTTTGTCAAGACTGTCTGCCAAAGCACATCACAAGCTTAACATGTGCTTACTGCCTGCTCTCAAAAACGAGTCTCAAAAACGAGCCAGCCAGCTGCTAGCATTTGTGTTATCCTCTAGCTAGTTAGGTCTCAAACTGGGTTGCATCACTATTTCCCAAAAGAAGCTCCACAAGCTTTCTGTTGTCTCCTCTGTCTCTCAGATTACTAATCTGGTCTGTTTTATAAAATTCCTCAACTTTAACCTTAGAGCCATGATACAAAAATTTATCAATATGAAAATAAATATAAAATTTATAAACATTAAAATGTTCCTTACTATTCATTTTCCTGACAAACCTGTTCATCTCATGTACTGTTTCTGTTATGATGCAACCATCTTTGCAAACATCCACTTCAAAAAAGTTGAAGTCATAACAATGACAGTAACATTTATTAAGTACTCTTAATGTCCCAGACATCATGCTTTTATCTCCCTTAATTCTCACAGAAGAAGTTTTTGGGAAGAAAATGAACACATGTTCCTGATCTCTCTCTTCCCACAATTCCTTACTGGAGCAACTCAGGGACTAAAAGCAACCGCCAGAATCCCTTGGAAGTAATCCATGCTTCTGAGAAAATCTGTGAGCTCTCATAGGAGAGGGTAAATGAGCGACATATGAAGTCTGTAGCTCAGGAAGGCTGACCCCTGTCTAAGAGGAAAAGGGGGCCTGCATAGGTAGATGGAGTCACTCTCTTGCCAAGTGTCTGTGAAAACTGTCTCCTTTGTACTTGGAGAGCCTGAGAGCAAAGAAGCTCCTTCCTCTCTCTTTTAAGTGAAGGGGACCCAGTTTACCAACTTTTCTGACATTGGGCTAGAATAGAGGTTCTAGAAATACTGTGCCTGGACCAGAAGCAACAGTATCACCCGGGAACTTACTAGAACTTGTTAAATAAATGCAAATTCTCATGTCTTACTGCATGTCTATGAATTAAAACTCTGAAAGTGGAGCCCAGCAAGCTGTATTTTAATACAAGTCCTCCAGGAGATTGTGATAAACACTCATGTTTGAGAACCACTGGGCTTGCAGAGCAGAAAGCTTAATATCCTCCACCTGCTGGTTTATGACTATTAGGGTAACCCAAGCCACCTGACCTGTAAAGGTGCTGAGGAACTCACAGCCATTAGTAAAGCACAGGAAATTACAATGCAGGTAATAACTTTAGTAAATTGAGGGAGATCCCTCAGCTGATCAGTCAGAAAAGGTCACAGAAAAATAATGACAGATCAAAATTTTAATCCTAATAACAGCCCTGTTAGTTCCTCTGATAAAAATTGAGGCTTAGACAGGTTAAATAACTTGTTCAAGGTCACACTACTAATAAATAACCAAGATTTGAACCCAGAGCTGCTTTGCCCTCCATATCCTAATTAAGTCATAATTAAGTGTACCTCAGCTGTTTCTGTACAATCTTTTTTAAAACCTTGATTTAAACTGTGATATATGGAGAAAACATATATAAGAGTGCATATATCTATGTGTGTATATTATATATATGTGTGTATACATCTATTTATAGTAAATATATATCAAGAGACATTTGTATTTATGTATATTTATATTTGTTATTGTTACACAGCCAGCACCCATATAATCGCCACCACTTAGGGCAAAATAGAACATTGCAGCCCCAGAAGCTCGTATATGCCTTTCTCTTCCTCCTGGAAGTAACCATTAATTTGACCCTTGTGATAATTGTTTAATCAGTTTTTCTTACTAAATCACCTCTATAAGGATTCTCAAGCAACATAGTTTGGTGGGTTTTTTCCCCTGTTTAGCACCTTATGTGAAAGGAATCATACTTTTTATATTCTTTTGTATCCTGCTTCTTTTGCTCAATATAATGTTTGTGAATGCATCCGTGTTGTATGTAGCCATAGATCATTTTCATTGCTATGTAGTGATGCATTCAGTGGGTCATAAACATTTTCTTTATCCTGGAATTCATTTCTTCGTTCCCACTGTCACTCTCCTAATTCAAGAATTCAGTATATGTTTTCTTATTAATTAAATTATCCCAGTGACCCCTAACTGTTCTCCTCATCTCCAGGCTCTCTCTGACGGCTGGCAGAGTAATTTTTCTGAAGGTCAACACTGATTATGTGTTGACATTATTCAAGGCATTGGTGACCATTTTAAGGATTGTGGTTTTTATTCTAAAGGCAACGGAAAGCCCTTTCTGGCTGATAGCTTTGACTTTCTAAGTTCAGTTACTCCTACACCAGAGTCCCTAGACCATCAGCTTAGACCCTTTTAATAATTATGTCTGCAAGAATACAACCAAGTGTGCTAGGCCCTTATTATGCTCTGCATAGTGCCTTGGGATTGCTTAGGCTGCTAGTTGGTTCTGTCAGCCCTGGCCCCATTGGTTGCCAATTCTCTTTCATTACTCTGTAATGAACTGTTGTATGCCTAGCATATCTCACAGATGAGGCCATATAAGTTAATGCGTTTATGGATAACATGTGATGACTTTTGATAGTACAATAGTGAACTATTAATTTTGCTAAAAATGGCAAGTGAAAGAAAAAAATGGAATAACTAAGAATTGTAATATTTAGCTGAAAATCTCACCTAAGTGCCCTACGGTAAAGACATTTCAAGTGTCTTAACAGACATCTCTGATTCATACCATTAAATATAATGAGAATCACAGAATGTTAGAGCAAGAAGAGGCTTCTATAGTTATAAATGTAGTCACAGACTATAATTTTTCCCCCTCACTCTTGCTGTCATCTTACAGACTATAACTTTAGTAGAGAGGTTGGCAAACTTTTTTTTGTAAAGGGACAGATAATAAATATTTTCAGCTTTGCAGACTGTCTGGTCTCTGTCACAGCTACTGAACTCTGCCTTTGTAGAGTGAAAGCAGCCATAGACAATATGTAAATGAGTGGGTCTGGCTGTGTTCCAATAAAATTTTATTGGTAGCAGGCAAGATTTAACCCATGGACTATAGTTTGTCAACCCCTACCTTAATGTGTAATTTCAGTCCTCATTGCTGTTTGTTGTTTTGGTTTATTCCTTAGTTTTTAAAAATTAAGTTGTAATTTACACTCAATAAAATGTAGTAGCTTGGCTGGGTGCGGTGGCTCACTCCTGTAATCTCAGCACTTTGGGAGGCCAAGACGGGTGGATCACGAGGTCAGGAGTTCGAGACCAGCCTGGCCAACATGGCGAAACCCCGTCTCTACTAAAAAGACAACAATTAGCTGGGCTTGGTGATGGACACCTGTAATCCCAGCTACTCAGGAGGCTGAGGCAGAAGAATTGCTTGAACCTAGGAAGCAGAGGTGGCGCTGAGCCAAGATTACACCACTGCACTTCAGCCTGGGTGACAGAGCAAGACTCTGACTCAAAAAAAAAAAAAAAAAAAAAAGTAGCAGCTCTTGAGTGCAGTGTCTGATGAGTTTTTGACAAACTATTCGCCTGTGTAACCCCACCGTCCTAATCAAGATATAGAATATTTCCATTGCCCCAGAAATTGCTTTCATGCCTCTTTCCCATCAGTCCTTACCTTTGCCCCCAGAGGTTAACCACTGTTCTGATTTCTATTCTCATAGAATAATTTAGCCTGTTCTTGAACTTCATATAAATAAAATTACACAGTGCATGTCTGAGTGTATGGCTTCTTTCACTCAACTTATTTGTGAGAGTCATCCATGTTGTTGAGGGTGTCAGTAGTTCATTCCTTTTATTACTGAATAGCATTCCATTTTATGAATATACCACATTTTTAGGAATATCCCTGTATTAGTTTCCTAGGGCTGCCTTAACAAATGACTACAAACGTGGTGGCTTAAAACAACAAAAGGTTATTCTCTCATAGCTCTGGAGGCCAGAAGCCCAAAATCAGGGTGTTGGCAGGGCTGTGCTCCTTCTGAAGACTCTAGGGGATAATCCTTCCTTGCTTCTTCCAGCCTCTGGTGGCTCCAGATATTCCTTGGTTTGTGGCAGCATAACTCCAATCTCTGCCTCTGTCTTTATATGGCCTTCCTCCCTGTGTCTCTGTGTCTTTCTTATCTTCTGTCTCTTATATGGATAGTGTCATTGATCTCATCTCAAGATCCTTAATTTCATCTGCAAAAATCCTTTTCCCAAATATAGGCACATTCACAGTTTCTGGGTGGAAACTTTTAGGGGGTCACTATTTAACCTACTGTAATATCACAGTTTGTCAAGTCACCTAATAATATACATCTGAAGTATTTCTTTTTTGTTGTTATTATGAATAAAGCCGCTATGAGTCATACCATACCAGGCTTTTTGTAGATTTGTTTTCAGCCTCACAGTTTTTGAATTCCAGTTTTAATTATCTTAATATAAAATGTGATTAATTTTCTTTTTAGTGATAATTACCCATAATATTTTTAATTTTGGCAGGAATTTCTGTAAGAATTGTTCAACCTGTATACATCTGACTTAGATATTTTGTACAACTAAAAACATAATAATGCCAAGAGACAAGATACGGAATTCTACTATCTTCATTTTTGTTTCTCAAGATAATATCAAGAAATGAACAAGTTCCATGAGGCAGTGCCTTTAACTCATTAAAATATCAGGAGTACCTGATTAAAGTGAAAAAAAAAAATAAACAAACAACAACAACAACAAAACAAAGACAGTTTGACTCCATTGTGTCTTTTGTTTTGTTACGATACTTTATTAGTACTTGCAGCTATCACCTAGGCTAAATGTGATACATTTATCTCATATGGGAATGACTAATACTGACCTTCCACTGTTTTGGAATTTAAATGCAGCTCCTTAATAAACAACCAAATAAAGCCATTCATCTGGGCTGCCCTCCCACCCTTAGATTCTGATAGGCCAACTACTACTGGTATGTGGTTTGGAGACTTTCCGACTGTATTTAAGAGTATGTGTCTGAATGTCACTTTGCAATGAAAGCTTCTTAGAGAGCAAGAACTAGGTCTCATTTGTCTATGTATCTCACAACTCTAGGCCCAGCTCAATGCTTTCTTAATCTTACAAGTGTTTCCTGACTAAATAGTACCTGTTAATAAAAAATAAGGAAAAGAGTATCTTATTTCGTAGTAGAGTAATTCCACTAATGTAGAACAATTCCAGCTAATGAAATTTTTAGAAATAGTTTTAATGACTGATTCCTTTTTTTAATCCACTAGAAAGTCTCTGATTATTATTTATTATGCTGGTGGTTTCTTATTGAATATTTGTTCCCTTTGTTCAAAATTCTAGGAACTGGTGAGTGGCTTCACTACTCATTTATAAAAGCAATTTAAAACACTTCTCAGTCCCTGTTGACACTTGGCAAATCTAACAGAGAAAAGTGTAGAGTTCTCATTATACTTTTTAGACAGCTTTAAAACATGGTCTTGTAAATGGTTTGGAGTTTTTTTAATGGGCACAGTATTATGTAATGTGCTTTGTCATTACCACTCCAGTCTTTTGCAATGTCTATAAATCGAAAATCTTATTTAACTGTTTTAGAAAAGTATAGATACAGTTTCATTATTTGGAATAGAATTACTTTGAAACTTTTAGGTAAATAAATATGGAAGTTTATTCTGTTCCTTTCATTTCCCTTTTGGTTGTAATAGTTCTACCTCTGAAATCAGAGTTGACAAATATATCCTATTGAAACCATATTTTCTTCATTTTTGACACAATTATCCACAGGATGAGGTGTAACAGAAAAGACAGTGAAGACTATGACAACACAGTCACATGTAGATAGTGTAACTTATGATAAATATATTTAAAGACACATAGTGCTGTTTTCAAAAACACAATTTAAAATCAAATAGGCATTTTAAAGTCATTTCGTGTGTGGCATTATTAACCAGATAATATTATTAGCCAGGATTTCTAAGATATCTTCCACTAGTTCGGGAATATTTTCAACTATAAGTAACAGAATAACAGACTAACAGATCTTAAACTAGAGGAGTTTGTCTAACAACAAGAGTTAGGTGCCTTCTGGCATTGGTGTAGTGGCTTAATGTGAGGGCTCTGGATTGGTATCTCTGTGATTTCCTTTGCCTTCTCTTCATAGTCACAAGATGAATGCAAAAGCTCCAAGCACCAAAATTTTCAAATGTAGGAAGCAGGAGATATGACTGGACAGATCTTTCTGCTTTTTTTTTTTCAAACCAGGAAAGACATATTTTTTTTTCGAATCATCCATTGAGTAGATTTCCCCTTGCATTTCAATGACCAGAATGTGTCACATGACTATCTCTAGCTATAAAGGAGGCTGGGAAAATAATTGTTTACTTTGATCTCTGTAATTAGAGGGAGGCAAGGAAGAAGGGGTTGGGAATAACTTTTGGGTAACCAGTCACATATTGCATACACTAGGTGTTTGGTAACTATATGTTAAGTGATCCATACTCTTAAACAGAGCTAATATTCCAGGTATACATCCACCCCTTTGTTATCTTTCCTATCAAATTTATATTTTCTTTTCCTCATTTCTTCAGAAACAGAAGTTCTTAGTTGTACTACTAGTTATCAGCAAACATTTATGATATGGAATTTATCAGCAAACATATCTGTGATATGGAATACATTGGTATTTATTAGAAAACATTAGTATTTATCAGCAAACATATTAGTATTTATTATCAAACATATTAATATTTATCTGTAAGCGTATCTATGATATGGAATATGTTAGTATTTATTCTGTGACTGGAGAGAGAATAAGGAATGGCTTTATATAAGACATTTATCCATTCATTCAATAAATATTTATCGAGTACCTGTTATATTCCACACACTGTTCTAGGTTTTTGAGACATCTGTGGACAAAACAAAGTGCCCTGCCCTCAAGGGAGCCCACATTCTAACAGAGCATATTGACATTTTTAAAAGGTGAGTAGGATTTTTATAAATTTGATGAGGGGGAATTGCATTTCATTCAAAGTGAACAGCATCAGCAAAGACATGGACTTGTGCGTAGGCGTGTCCTGTTTGTGGATCACCAAGTAGCTCCATGAAGTGTAGAACACATGATGAGGACTGAAAGGGCAGCTTGCTGTCAGGTTGTGACCAGAGAAATGTGAGTTTTTCCAGATCAGAACTAGCATCTTGCAAAGTTAGTACTGAAGCTTAGTAGACATCTTCACCTGGAGGACCTATGGACACTTCAAATTATCATGTCCCAAATATACTCGGTATATTAATACTTCTCCTGAAACCTGTGCTTCTCCTTTATTTCCTAACTTGGTAAATGGCACTGCTATTTTTCTGGTTTAGGCCTTCACCATTTCTCACCTGGGCTATTGCCATTATTTCCTGCCTTTTGAATCCATTCTCTCTTAAACTGCCAAGTGATTTTTGGCTGAGCATGGTGGCTCATGCCTGTAATCCCAGCACTTTGGGAGGCTAAGGTGGGAGGATCACTTGAGCCCAGCAGTACAAGACCAACCTGGGCAACGTAGTGAGACCTCATATCTACAATTTTTTTTTTTTAATTAGCTGAGTGTGGTGTTGTGTGCCTGTAGTCCCAGCTACTCAGGAGGCTGATGTGGGAGGATCAGTTGAGCCTAGACTGAACCACTGCACTCCAGCTTGGGCACCAGAGTGAGACTCTGTCTAAAAAAAAAAAAAAGTGATTTTTTTTCTAAAACTTACGTGACCCAGAAGTTAGATGGGGGACATAGATTATGGAATATCTGTAAACTTGAGGGATGGGGTACAGTAGCGGGAGCAAATATTTGTATTAGTTTTCTATTGCCATGTAACAAATTACCACAAATTTAGAGAGGTTTAAAACAACACCCATTGATTATTCCACAGTTTCTGTGGGTCAGGAGTCACAGGCACAGTTTAGCTGGGTCTTCTGCTTAAGGTCTCACGAGGCTGCAAAGTGTGGACAGGCAGAATGGCTATTATTAAAAAACTGAAAAAAACCAACAGATGTTGGTGAGGCTGTGGAGAAAAGGGAATGCTTATACACTGTTGGTGGAAATGTAAATTAGTTCAGCTACTGTGGAAAGCAGTCTGGAGATTTCTCAAATAACTTAAAACAGAACCATCATATGACCCAGCAATGCCGTTAGTGGGTATATATTCAAAGGAAAACAAATCATTCTACCAAAAAGACACAGCCTTACCTGTTCATCACAGCACTATTCATAATAGCAAAGACATGGAATCAATCTAGGTGCCCAGCAATGGCTGGCTGGATAAAGAAAATGTGGTATATATACACGATAGAACGGTGCCATAAAAAAAGAACAAAATCATGTCCCTTGCAGCAACATGGTTGGAGCTGGAGGCCATTATCCTAAGCAAATTAACACAGGAACAGACAACCAAATACCAGTCAGGCATGGTGGCTCATGCCTGTAATCCCAACACTTTGGGATGCTGAGGCAGGAGGATCATTTGAGCCCAGGAGTTCGAGACCAGCTTGCGCAACATGACAAAACCCCATCTCTACAAAAAAAAATACAATTAGCTGGGCATGGTGGTATACGCCTGTAGTTCCAGCTACTCAGGAGACTGAGGTGGGAGGATCACCTGAGCCCAGAGAGGTTGAGGCTGCAGTGAGCCTTGATTATGCCACTCTACTCCAGCCAGGGCGACAGAGTGCGACACCCTGTCGCAAAACAAAAAGAAAACCAAATACTGTATGTTCTTACTTGTAAGTGGGAGCTAAACAGTGGGTACACATGAACACAAAGATGAAAACAGTAGACACTGGGGACTCCAAAATGGGGAGGGAGAGTGGGGTACAAGGAATGGAAAACTGCCTATTGGGTACTATGCTCAGTACCCGAGTGACAAGGTCTTTCATACCCCAAACCTCAGCATCAAGCAATATACCCAGGTAACATACCTGCACATGTACTCCCTGACTCTAAAATAAAATTTGAAAAAAAAAAAAAAAAGTGTGGACAGGGCTCTGTTCTCATTTGGCAACTTGACTGGGAAATAATCTGCTTCCAAGTTCACTCAGGTTGTTGGCAAACTTCATTTCCTTGTGTTGGTAAGGCTGAGAGCCCCAGCTTCTTTCTGGCTATTGGCTGGAGGATGCCCTTAGCACCTAGAGACCACCTGTAGTTCCTAGAGGCTACTTACACGTGGCCTTTTCCAACTTGGCTGCTTACTTCATCAGACCAGTGAGGAAAGTCTCTAGAGTGAGTCTGTGAGCAAGACCGAGCCATGTAATTATGGGAGTGACATCCCATCACCTTTGCCGTATTTTATTAGTTATAAACAAGTTAAAGGTCCTGCCCACACTCAGAGAGGTATGAATACCAGAGATGTGAACACCAAGAGGCAAAGATCATGGGGAGCCACCTTATAGTGTGTTTGTCACAACATTTTCACATGGTCTTCTCTGTCCTTGGGTTCCGCTTCATGAGTACTATCTCTGGGACTGGTCTTGAAGTGAAGCCTGGTTTCTGCCAACAAACAAACCAAAAAAACAACCACTCAAAGTGTTTATGAGTTAGTATTTTATAGAAGATATAGGGGTCCTCTGCCTTTGGCAATTTTGCTGTTTTTTCTCACTTCTCTCCTATTTTCCTACAATTGTCCTAGGAAATTCCTTCTCCGTCTGGAAAGCACATCAGTCCAGCTTTTCTAGGCTTCCACTCACAAACATGTACAGTCAAATTGCTTCAGGGCTCAGCACAACAAATTTAGTCCATATTGTTTAGAAAGCAATAGGGATTAAAATAGAAAAGCTTTTCCCTACATTATATCCAAATTTGATCCTGTTTCTCCTTTGCTTAAAAAGCCCTTTAATGCTTGCTTCCCTATTGCTACATAATAGGTATAAAAAATATGGAATAAATTTGAATTCCCAAGTATAACATGTGAGACCTTCCCTGATTTGGTACTTGCCTGGTTTCTGGTTACCCCCACCTTGTACTATAAGGCCCAGATTTTAGGGAATTCTTTTATAGCTTGCTTCCTGGTTCAGAAACTTGACTCCCACTGTTCTTTTTCCCTCCAATGCCTGTCATCTGTCTCTGTCACTCCTTCCTCTAGACATCTACTGAAGTATTATTTCCTCTAGGAAGCTTTTCCTGTCTTCTTATTTTGTAAACTCACAGAACCTTGTATGAACTGATACTGGTATCTATAACACTTTTGTAACTTTTTATATGCCTGTATCTTTTTAGCAAACTTGAAGAGGTTGTCCTATCACAAAGATAAATACAGGTCAACACAGCAGGACAGAGGTGATAGCTGGAGTATATATTTGAAAGTAGTCAACATAAAAGATGGTATTTGAAGTCATGGAGTGGACGAGATCATCCAGAGGAAAATAGAAGAGGGCAGAACAAAGCAATATAGAACTTCTAATTAGGATGCCCAGTGAAGTATAAAACCAACTTCTGTTTGCAGTTCACCAGGTCTTTAGGTGCTCTTTGTATATTGCTTATTTTTTGAATTACTTTTTGTCTACACTAAATAGATTAGCCAAATGTTGTAGAGTAGTGTGGATTCTGACTACAGTCTAAATAAGGTATACAATGAAAAATTTCGTTTAAGGAAAAAATATTTATCATGAAGGAATTAATTTTAAGGAAACTCAGATAAAATGTTCTCTATGTTTTATAATTTGAGCAACTTAAATAATTTTTCAGTCTCCTGCCAGTTTAATTTCAGTAAATTCCTGTCCTAAATAGCATTTCTATTACACACCATAACATATAAACTTACAGCCTTGTGGCCTCAGTTATTTTCTTGAAATGATGAGCCCTGAGTGAATTAAAGGTCTTAATGTTCAGAGATAAGAGCTCAATTTCTCCAGATTTTATGTAGTCGCTCTTTGTAATAATTCAGTAAGTACATTGAATATCTATCATATGAATCTGTTATTGCCTTTGTTGGTTTGATTGTTTTCTGACAGATGGCCTCCATAAGATATTTGTAAACTTCATCAACGTATTATAATGTCACTTCCTCAAATTTAATTTTTGGTTTTAAAAATACTATAAATTAGAATTAAATTGCAAGCAAAACTCAGTTTTAATCTTCAAGTTCTTTCATACAGAACAGTCTTGTATTTAGTATTCCTTCCTTCAAAATAAGTTTATTGCTAAAATTGTTCACAATTTGAGAAGTGAGACAAATTGTTGTGATAAGATTTTGAAAGAGGAAAACATACTTATAGTGATTTTAAATTTATTAACTTTTGTGCTAATATGTTTGTGAGAGATTAGTAAAAGTCTTTTATATTTATTTATTAAGAATAGAGTTTTATGTTATTCCACTTGCATTGCCATAAAGAAATACCTGAGGCTGGGTAATTTATGAAGAAAAGACCTGTGATTGGCTCATGGTTCTGCAGGATGTACAAGAAGCGTGGTGCCAGTATCTGCTTCTGGCGAGGGCCAGAAGCTTCCAATCATGGTGTAAGGCAAAGAGGGAGCAGGCACATCACATGGCAAGAGTGGGAGCAATAGAGAGAGATGGGGAGGTGTCACACTCTTTTAAACAACCAGATCTCTTGTGAATTCAGAGCTGGAACTCACTCATTATCTCAAGAATGACGCTAAGCCATTCATGAGGGATCCCCTCTTATGGTCCAACACCTTCCTCTAGACCCCCTCCTCCAATAATGGGGATTGCTGTTGCGGGAAGTCAGGGACCCCAGACGGAGGGACCAGCTGAAGCCATGGCAGAAGAACATAGATTGTGAAGATTTCATGGACATTTATTAGTTCCCCAAATTAATACTTTTGTAATTTCTTATGCCTGTCTTTACTGCAATCTCTAAACATAAATTGTACAGATTGCATGGACACTTATCACTTCCCCAATCAATACCCTTGTGATTTCCTATGCCTGTTTTTACTTTAATCTCTTAATCCTGTCAGCTGAGTAGGATGTATATTGCCTCAGGACCCTGTAATAATTGCATTAACTGCACAAATTGTACAGCATGTGTGTTTGAGCAATATGAAATGTGGGCGCCTTGAAAAAAGAATAGGATAACAGCAATTGTTCAGGGAATAAGAGAGATAACCTTAAACTCTGACCGCCGGTGAGCCAGGTGGAACAGAGCCATATTTCTCTTCTTTCAAAAGCAAATGGGAGAAATATCGCCGAACTCTTTTTCTCAGCATGGAACATCCCTGAGAAAGAGAATGCGCACCTAGGGGTGGGTCTGTGAACTGACCCCCCCCCCCCGGGGCGTGGTCATCTCTTATGGTCGAGACTGCAGAGGTCAGATAGACTCGTCTCCCGTAGCGCTCCCAGGCTTATTAGGAAGAGGAAATTACCGCCTAATAAATTTTGGTCAGACCGGTTGATCTCAAAACCCTGTCTCCTGATAAGATGTTATCAATGACAATGGTGCCCGAAACTTCATTAGCAATTTTAATTTTGCCTCAGTCCTGTGGTCTTGTGATCTCGCCCTGCCTCCACTTGCCTTGTGATATTCTATTACCTTGTAAAGTACTTGATGCCTGTGACCCACACCTATTCGCACACTCCCTCCCCTTCTGAAACTCCCTAATAAAAACTTGCTGGTTTTTGTGGCTTGTGGGGCATCACGGAACCTACCGACATGTGATGTCCCTCCCGGACACCTGGCTTTAAAATTTCTCTCTTTTGTACTCTGTCCCTTTATTTCTCAAGCTGGCCAACGCTTAGGAAAAATAGAAAAGAACCTACGTGAATATCAGGGCAGGTTCCCCGATAGATTACATTTCTTTTCCTTTTCTTTTTCTCTTTTTTTGAGACAGGCTCTCACTCTGTCACCCAGGCTGGAGTGCAGTGGCGCAATCCTGAATCACTGCAACCTACGCCTCCTGGGTGCAAGTGATTCTCTCACCTCAGGCTGCCCTGGGACTACAGGTGCTCACCACCACGCCTGGCTAAGTTTTGTAATTTTTGTAGAGATGGGGTTTTGCCATGTTGATTGCCTCAGCCTTTCAAAATGCTGGGATTACAGTTATGAGCCACTGCACCCAGCCAGGGATTACATTTTAACATGAGATTTGGAGGGGACAAACATCAAAATCATACTAAGTTCTGTATTAATAATTTGTGGTACATTCCTGTTATACTGCTCTCAAATTATTTTGAAATGAAATGGAGGATTTTATTCATCAGAATTCCTATGGCATTGCCCCTCCTAATGTTGGGAGATGGTGTGCTTATCCCTACTCTTCTGTTTTCATGTGGAGGGACTTCCCCAGAGTAGTAGCACTCTGACCTCTTATTCCACCTGGTTGGTGGCTGACAGCCATTAATCTGCAGATCATAATTGGGTGGAGTGAATCTATCAAAAAATCATATAAGCACATAAATGTTCCATTCTGAACCAAACTGAGTCAGTTTCAATTTCTGTTCTGGGGTCTGATTTGGGGACAGAGTATGAGTGGGATAGGGCAGAGTATGTTAGGAAATATTAGCTAGCTCATTTAGCTCTCAGCCCTAACCCTCATTCCACAAACAGTTTTATCAATAATAAAAGTGACATTTTGACCTCTAATTTCCTAGATTCCTTCCAGTTCTGAAATTCCATGATCTTAAATGAGATTAAGTGGGTGGGTACACTCACTGAGCATATGGGTTCAAAACCCAGTAGAAAGCAATATGCTTATCAAAAGTACGTCTACTTCTTGATTTAAATTGTAAATTGTCCCTGATGCTTTTCTTTCTATAAGGGAGAATAAAACTTCAAAAATTTGACATGAAATGGGTAGCTTTTGTTTTGCCCCTGTCTTCAGCCAGAGACACTCTGGCATGGACTCTTTCTTTTCTTTTCTTTTCTTTTTTTGAAATGGAGTTTCACTCTTTCACCCAGGCTGGAGTACAGGGGTGCCATCTTGGCTCACTGCAACCTCTGCCTTCCGGTTTCAAGCGATTCTCCTGCCTCAGCCTCCCGAGTAGCTGGAATTACAGGTGCCCGCCACCAAGCCAGGCTAATTTTTATATTTTTATTAGAGACGGGGTTTCACCATGTTGGCCAGACTGGTCTCGAGCTCTTAACCTTGTGATCTGCTCGCCTCGGCCTCCCAAAGTGCTGGTATTAGAGGCATGAGCCACCGTGCCCGGCCCAACATGGACTTTTTATATGACAAATCTAGACCATCAGGAGATAGGCCTGAGGGAGAGGGAGTTGTAGGAAGAGAGATCTTGAGTCCTTCTAAGTTATTCTAGTCGTTCACCAACATTATCTTGCAAAGGTGGGATCTGGCCACCTTGCAGTAAGGAGAAGGACACATAGAGTTAGGATAAGTGTCTGGCTTGGGTCGGGCGAGGTGGCTCACACCTGTAATCCCAGCACTTTGGGAGGCCGAGGCTGGCGGATCACGAGGTCAGGAGATCCAGACCATCCTGGGTAACACGGTGAAACCCAGTCTCTACTAAAAAATACAAAAAAAAATTAGCCGGGTGTGGTGGCAGGTGCCTGTAGTCCCAGCTACTCGGGAGGCTGAGGCAGGAGAATGGCGTGAACCCGGGAGGCGCAGCTTGCAGTGAAGCCGAGATGGCGCCACTGCACTCCAGCCTGGGCGACAGAGCGAGACTCTGCCTCAAAAAAAAAAAAAAAAAAAGGAGTATGTGGTTTGTTCTTCAGGACATTTCTATGCTTCAAAAAGCCTAGGATAGGAACTGAGAAAAACACTTCTCCTTAATGTACTGGGTAAAGTGTGGTGCCACCCCTGCTCTAGATACGAAGGGAATAATTCAGCCTGATAAAATTTCATAGTCACAAGCCCATTACCAAGTGAAGTATCATCTAGGATAAACCTGGTTTTAAATGAAAATTCCCCCCTAGAGGCAACTATTTCAATTCAATGTCAATTTTTCTCAGTCTATCACATGTAGTTTTCTGGTAATAGAAGAAATATGGAAATAGATAATTGAAAGAACAATGTGAAACTAAATATAAAAGCATGGCATTTAATTGTCAGTAATGTTAAGTACATATCTAAAACTAAACACTGAAATTATGTGTATTCATGTTCCGTAACTTAAATTCCCAAAACATATCTGAAAATGCCTTACATGTAGTAGAACACTGAATATCATACATGGTGAGTGAAATTGAGGAGAGCCAGCTCTAGTTGTAGCCTCCTTAGTAATAATAAATAGGTAAGTTAATAGGAAATAACATATTTTTTGTGTGTCTGTTTTGTAAAAATAATGAAACAATAAATAAATGTAATATTTAATAGCTTTCTATATTTTTATATAATTCCTATATTAACAGCCATTAAAAAGTACCCCAAAAAGCCAGAAAAATAAAGAGGTAAGGGTTACAGCAGATGGTAAATGCTGGCCAATTATGTAACTCATTACTCAAAGTTACTTAGGTAGAGAGCCAAAATTTTCTACATTTGGAATATGCTAGTTCCATATTATTTAACAATATAATATGATAAGATGGTACTTTTCTGGTTTACGTTATACAAATTCTGCCAAAAAGAAATACCATACCAGTTTTAGTGGGTATTCCATATATTTATTGCAAGAAATAAATCCAATAACCAAATTTTTTTTCAGTATTAAAATCGATTTTTCCTTGTATGTTTAAAATACACAGGTCATACTTAACAGCATTGTCTGTCTTTAGGGTTGGTATCTCTGCCAGAGTATGAATGTCAAAGTGAAAATGTCTGAAATCTCATGAGTCAGTTTCATAACAGCTTAATTATTATTCATGATAAATACCTATAGATTGAAAACAAATGCTGGTGGGCAGGTATGTGTTCCTCTGATCACCCATTTGAGGTGTCTGTGTTACTCCATATATGGCTTGTTTGGGCCTGTGAAATGTCAGGGTCTCTAGAAATGCTATAAAGGAGCTCACTAAAAAATGAAAACCTTGAACTTTTTGTGTTATTACAATGTAAAAAGGGTTCACTCCTTGAACAGGTGCAGTGTTTCAGATGGGTAGAGTTTGAGTAATGCCCCAAGCTATATGTGTAATGTCCCAAGCCTACTTCCAATAATCGGTTTAAAATGTCCTAAAGAAATCTAAGAATTTGAATTCTTCAGAACTCTTGCTGTTTCTCTTTTAGCTGGAAGAAACATAATACATCTCTATGTGTCTTTTTTTTTTAAAGCTGTACTATATAGACTAACAATAATATAGACAATTTCCTAATTCATTTGCCAGACTAGGTACAATGCAGCAAAATTCTTAGGTGAGATGTTGTGAATTCTATGCAATTAAAAAAATCATCATCTGTAGGAAATGTTCCTTTAAGAAATTCAGTCCAAAATTCTTCACAATTTTTTTACTTTCAGTCACAGCTAGAAAAAAATCCAGCAAGGTAGTTCTTTAGGACAGTACTATACCTTGTGGCATCTGTAAACCTTATCATGAGACTGAAATATCACTGGAAATATTGTTATATGGAGAAAATAGTGTAAATGGTATTTGGTATCTATGGGTTAAAAGAAATATTTTGGTAAACTACTTGAGGCTGGTGAGTGGGACCTCCTTCCCATAGGGCATGCTGAGAATAATAAATCTTTATTTATTTTTTTTTTAAGAGAGAGGGTATCATAATGTTGCCCATGCTGGTCTCGAACTCCTGGATGCAAGTGATCTGCCCACATTGGCCTTCCAAAGTGCTGGGACTACAGGCGTGAGCCACCATACCCAGCTTACTTTGAATGATGATGTTAGAATATGCAAGTTTGAGGTTAAAGCTAAATCATTCAGAAAAAATAGAGGAGATGCAATGTGCATGTTCTTTGCTATTTGTTGTGGTTAAAATGTGTCCACAAATTCTTTGATAACCTTTCTTGAAGAGGTGGTGCTTACTAACCTTCTTCTTGACTTTATGGACTTGCTTTCCCTTGCTTGACTTTATGGACTGCATGACTTGCTACTTACAGATAGAATATGGCATAAATGACAATGTGTGACTTCTAAGACTAAGTCCTAAAAGACAATGTGACTTCCTCCTTGCTCCTTCTCTTGGATCGCTTGCTTTGTGGGAAGCTAGCTACCATGTCATTGAGAGGTGAAGCCAGCTGGACTTCCTGGGTAGAGTGGGAACTTGGGGAACTTTCCTGTCTTGCAAGAGGATTGTAAAACGCACCAATCAGGAACTTTCCTGTCTTACCAGAGGTTTGTAAAATGCACCAATCAGTGTTCTGTAAAATGCACCAATCAGCAGGATTCTAAAAGTAGCCAATCGCAGGGAGGAGTGAAAAAAGGGCATTCTGATAGGACAGAAATGGAACATGGGTGGGGACAAATAAGGGAATAACAGCTGGCCACCCCAGCCAACAGCAGGAACCCGCTGGGTCCGCCTTCCATGCTGTGGGAGCTTTGTTCTTTTGCTCTTCATAATAAATCTTGCTGCTCCTCACTCTTTGCCTCCCTACCACCTTTAAGAGCTGTAACACTCACAATGAAGGTCCACGGTTTCATTCTTGAAGTCAGCGAGACCGTGAACCCACTGGCAGGAACCCACTCCAGACACATCATGAGACACTAAAGGAGCACTATGGAGGGGCTCACATGGGTGAGGAACTGATTTCTTTGAGCCATCTTGGAAATGTATTTTTTAAACTGAGGCAAACCTTCATATGATTCCTGCCCCGGCTGACAGATTGACTGCAAAGTTATGAGAGATCCTGAGCTGGAACCAACCACCCAGCTAAGATGCTCATCAATTCTTGACCTACAGAAATTGCTGAAGAATAAATGTTTGTTGTTTTATTTTTATGTATTTATTTATTTTGAAACATGGGCATACTCTATAGTCCAGGCTGAGTATAATGGTGTAATCCCGGCTCTCTGCATCCTTGACCTGCCGGACTCAAGTGATCCTCCCACTTCAGCCTCTGGAGTAGCTGGGACTACAGGCACACACCACCATGCCTGGCTAATTTTTAAGTTTTTTGCAGAGATGGGGTTTCTCTCTTTTGCCCAGGCTGGCCTTGAACTCCTGGGCTCAAGCAGTCCTCCCCCCTCAGCCCTCCCAAAGTGCTTGGATTACAGGCGTGAGCCATGATGCCTGGCCTGTTTGCTATTTTAAATTGCTGAATTTTAGGGTAATTTGCTATGTGGTAATAGGTGCACTCTTTTCCATGAAGCACTTAGTGTTAACTATAAATAAATGTTGAGCATTTATTTTTTATATATCGCTTTAAAAAATGCCAAATTAGTACTCTGCCTAGGGGACCCACATATTTAACCCTGGAGTTATATTCCCCAGATTCATATCTGCTATGGGCAGTAATCTTTCCAACATACTTCTGAACTTTTGATTGTTTTATTTGTTCATTTATTTATTTAATTAGAAAAAAATACAACTCTCATTACTATGCTTGATGCTGTGGGAATATAGAAACATGGAAAAAATATGGTCTCTGTCTTTAAATAATTTACAATCACTTTTCTTATGTGACACCATAATAGGAGAGACAGGTCTGAAGAAAGGCTACTTCCACTGTGCAAGAACCAGAAATGCAGCTGTACTGAGCTCCGTTACTCACTATACAAAGTAACATTTTATCACACAATAAAAGGAACTCAAAAGTTTCTCAGTGGTTCTGAAATAATTGCCAGAATTCCATTGGTTTTTTTTTTAGAATTAAGTTATATGTTGCCATTCAGTTGTGAATCCTATTTGGATACATTCTAAAAGCCTAAGATGCCTTATTTGGGATCAGTGAATATTCACAAAGACTCTTAGATGTTGAGATTTCAGGGAATAATAATATATATGTAATTTTCAATTAGGTATATAGACCAGTACTTTTTTTTAACCAAGGAAGAACATAAAAAACAGAACAAGCAAAATCTTACTGTCTATGTCATCACAATTGCATACAAAAGAGAACATTTTAATGCTTCTCCATCCCCCACAATGGAGGAAGGGCATGATTTCAGAACAGAGGATAGTCCTTCATACTGAACGAATTGAGTTCATTACATTGCCCTTATTTTTTTCATTTTGCTGGGCTAATGAAAACTTTACTGACCAACACTCTCTGACATATAACAGGTATTGAAAAACTACTAGCCTAGGGGATAAATGTGGCCTTCAGCCTATTTCTTAACAGGAACTCAAGCTAAAAATGGTTTTTATATTTGTGAAGGGTTACGAATTTAAAAAAGAAGAATATGAGACAAAGACATTTTGTGGCCCATGAGACCTAAAATATTTACTATCTAAGCCTTTACAGAAATGTTCGCAGATGTCTTGCCTACATCACCCTAGAATTATATCCCTCGAGAAAAGACTCTGATGTTGGTACAAACCATTGAGGCTACTATTGAGTGGTTGTCTCCATCAGGGCTAGTGTTAAGGAAAGACTGAAGTCAAGGCTACTTTGGTATATTCCAAAAACTGCCACTAACTCAGATCTTGGGCAAATCACTGAATCTCAGTAAGCTTCAGTTATCTCATTTATAAGTTGATAATAGTTGAGGTCACTTCCAAATCTAAGTCTGTTTCTAGAATACCAATTATCTTCTATGGTTCACTCTCCTTTATATTCAGTTTTTCCCCCTGAATTCAACAACTAACAAGATATTGATGATCCTTCCTAATTTCTTCATAGGCTAGATTTCTTGGACTTTACTGTTCACTTTGAACAACATAGCTTTTCAGAAATGTAGTTGACAAACGTAATAGGGAAAATTCCAGGAACAGAAAACTATTAGTTGTATTGGCAGATTCTAAAGTGTGAAACATTCTTAGTAGGTATGGTAATTAAGCAAAGGTAAGAAACACACATTTGCTCACTTTTAAAGTATTTCAGATCATGAATAAATCTTAGATGTAGGAACACTGATCACCTACCAAAATTCAAAATAAGTAATTCTTGAAATCTATTTTGCTTGATATAAGTATAGCTACTCCGGATCTGTTTGTTTGTTTTAATTGGGATGGAATATATTGTTCCATTCCTTTATTTTCAGCCTATGTGTGTCATTTTAGGTGAAGTGTGTTTCTTAGAGGCAACAGATCACTGGGTCTTGATTTTTAATCCATTCAGCCACTCTCTGTCTTTTGATTGGAGAGTTTAGTCTATTTACGTTCAGTGTTATTATTAATAAGTAAAGACTTACTACTGCCATTTTTTATTTATTTTCTGGTTGTTTTGTGGTCTTCTTTTACTTTTTTTCTTTCCTTCCTGTCTTCCTATTAGTAAAGGTGTTTTTCTCTCATGATATGATTTAGTTTCTTGTTTTTTATTTTTTGTGTATCCATTATATGTGTTTTGGCTTGAGGTTACCATGAGGCCTGAAAATACTATCTTATAATTCATTATTTTAAGCTGATAACAACACTGTTTGCATAAGCAAACCAACAAACAAGCAAAAAGAAAACTAATGAAGACTATGCCTTAACTTCTTCCCCCTGCTTTTTAACATTTTGTTGTTTCTATTTATATTTTATCATACTATGTCTTGAAAAGTTGTTGTAGTTATTTTTGATTGGTTCATTGTTTAGTCTTTCTACTTAAGAGTAGTTTACACACCACAGTTACAGTGTTATAATAGTCTGCGTTTTTCTGTGTACTTAATTACCAGTGAGTTTTGTATCTTCAGATGATTTTTTATTACTCATTGACATTGTTTTCTTTCTAACTGAAGTTTAGCATTTCTTGTAGGACAGGCCTTGTGTTGATGAAATCCCTCAGCTTTTGTTGTTCTGGGAAAGTCTTTATTTATTCCTCATGTTTGAAGGATATTTTCACCAGGTATATTATTCTAGGGTAAAAGTTTTTTTCCTTCAGCATTTTAAATATGTCATGCCACTCTCTCCTGGCCTGTAAGGTTTCCACTGAAAAGTCTTCTGCCAGACATATTGGAGCTCCGTTGTATGTTATTTGTTTCTTTTCTCTTGGTGCTTTTAGGATCCTTTCTTTGCCCCTGACCTTTGGGAGTTTGAGTATTAAATGCCTTGAGCTAGTCTTCCTTAGGTTAAATCTGCTTGGTATTCTATAACCTCTTGTACTTGGTATTGATATCTTTCTCTAGGTATGGGTTAATCTCTGTTATTTTTCCTTTGAGTAAACCTTCTATTCCTACCTCTCTCTCTATTTCTTCAAGGCCAGTAACGCTTAGATTTGTTCTTTTGAGCCTATTTTCTAGATTTTGTAGGTGTGCTTTATTCTTTTTTCTTTAGTCTCCTCTGAATATATATTTTCTTTTCTTTTTTTTTCTTTTTCTTTGTTTTTTTCAGACCAAGTCTCAAAACACTGAATGTAAATAGACTAAACTCTCCAATCAAAAGACAGAGAGTGGCTGAATGGATTAAAAATCTTCGGTCAGTTTGTGGTGAATGCTGCCAGGCCTGGGACTCTTTCCTTCAGGGTAGTGTGCTCCCCTCTGGCCTGGGGTATGTCCAGAAATGCCGTCCAGGGGCCATGGTCTAGAATCAGGAACCCCAAGAGCCACTTGGTGCTCTGTCCTACAGTGGCTGAGCTGATACATAAGCTGCAAGACAATGTCCTCTTTACTCTTCCCTCTCCCTTTCTCAAGCAGAAAGAGTCCTCCTCGTAGGAACTGCAGCTGGGAATATTCTGGGTTACACCTGAAGCCAGCACAGCTCTGAGTCTCACCCAAGGCCCATGGCAAGTACTACCTAGGTACTGCTGCTGATTATTCAGAGTCCGAGATCTGTTTAGTTAACAGGTAATGAATCCTGGCAAGTCTGGTTTCTTCCCTTCAAGGCAGCATGTTCCCTTCTGGCCCAGTCATGTCCAGGAGATAGGGCCTGGAATGGAGCCTCAGGACTCTGCCTAGTGCCCTTTCCTTCTGTGGCTGAGCTGGTAGCCAAGTGGCAGGACAAAGTCCTCTTTAATCTTCCCTTTCCTTTTCTCAAGCAGAAGGAAAGAATCTTTCCTGGAGCTGCAAGCTGCGCTTCCTGGGGTTGGGAGAGGGGTGGTGCAAACACTCCCTTGGCCACCCCAGTTGGTGTCTTACTAGATCTTGTGCCCCTCAAGTCCCCTGGCTCCAAGCCCAGCACAACATGAGGACTTGCCTAGGAATTGGAGTCCTTGCCGCCTAGACTGCCTTCAAGTTTATTTAGGATCCCAGAGCATTTTATCCTGTGGTAGTAAGAACTCGGTTAATTCTCCTCTGGCTACGGCTGCTCTCCTCTGGCTGGGGCTGCTCCCTCTGTGGGCTGGCTGACTTCTGCCCCATGTTGCTTTCCACCATGACAGGGCAGCACTGAGTTCCAATGCAAATGTTTCACAGTCACTGTGGCCTCCTTCTCCCAAGCACACAGATTATCTCTTTGTGCCACACAGCCACTGCCAGGGGATGGGGGAGGGGGTAGTACCAGCAATTCAAGACTGTCTTACACTCTTCAGTGCCCCTTTCAATGATATGAAGTTAAAGCCAGGTACTGTGATTGCTCACCTGATTTTTGGTTCTTATGAAGATGCCTTTTTAAGTGGATAGTTGTTCAATCTG
Source organism: Pan paniscus (assembly GCF_029289425.2). Classification (NCBI taxonomy): domain Eukaryota; kingdom Metazoa; phylum Chordata; class Mammalia; order Primates; family Hominidae; genus Pan; species Pan paniscus. Next base: position 62,603,188 of record NC_073261.2, read on the forward strand.
TTGTTCCTACAGAGCAGACAATTGGTGGAGGCTTCTATTTGACCATCTTGCTCTACCTCCTCCTGCTCCAAGACTGCTTGATTAAATGTCTGAAGAACACTGTTTCTTTCCATTGTTTTCCTCTTCTTAGCATGTCAGCTTCGTACTTAGTATAAGGCTCTCCTCATGGTCACCTGATAGCTGCAGCAGGTCCATGTATCACAACCTGACATGATAAATTACAGCACACAGAGAGAAGCTATAACTCTCTTGTATCTTTTTTAAAAAGTAGAGAAACCTTTACCAGAAATCTTCTAGCAGCCTTCTCATGTCTCATTGCTCAGCACAACCATGTCTAAAACAATTACTTGCAAGGGGAATGGGAGAATCATGATTGGTCTAGACCAGTCAGGATTTACCTCTTTGGAGAGACCAATCTCTCCTGATGCACATGGACACATAGAAGGGAGTGGGTACCTGAACAAAAGTAAGATTCTTTCAATAAGGAATAATGGGGGATGGATGTGTAGTAGAGAGCCAATAGTATCATACATGGTTAGTAAAGTTTCATGCCACACATACTATCCTGGCACACATACTATCTTTAAAAATGCCCAGCCAGGCACAGTGGCTCATGCCTGTAATTCCAGCACTTTGGGAGGCCAAGGATTCTTGACCTTCTTTCCTTCTTTACTATGGGTTTTTAGTGAAAGCCCTAAGAAATAGCCAGTACACACCAGTGTTTTTCTTTCTTTCTCTTTCTTTCTTTCTTTTCTCTTTCTTTCTTTCTTTCTTTCTTTCTTTCTTTCTTTCTTTCTTTCTTTCTTTCTTTCTTCCCCTCTCTCTCTTTCTCTTTCTCTTTCTCTCTTTCTTTCTTTTTTTTTTTTTGAGACAGGGTCTCACTATGTTGCCCAGGTTGGATTCAAACTCCTTGGCTCATGTGATCCTCCTGCCTCACCCTCTCAAGTAGCTGGGATTATAGATGTGCACCACTGCACCTGGCTCAACATTCTTATTCTTACCATTTTCCCTAATACTAGAATCTCAGAAGGCTGTGCTCAGGTACAAAGTGATAGTTCAATGAAATGTTATTAACCACAGAACAAGAGTGACCATCCTCTCAGCGTGAAAACAGTGGGATCCTCATTGTTGTTCCACTCATCCAACTCCACAATTTTGGGGTTGTTATTTGCAGAATTCCACATTCTGGTAGCAAATTCTTTATCATTTAGGTTATTTTCAAATACAAACAACAGAATGCCCTAACTCAAATTGTATTAAACAATGAGAATTTCTGTTAATCAGATAATAAGAGGGCTGGAAGTAGAGTATTCCAGCAGTTAAATGACTCAGAGCTTTTTCCACTTTTCTGTGTTTTCATTTTCAGCATATTGACTTTGTCCTCAGGTGAGCTTCTCTCTTGGCTACACAAGGTTCATATAACCTGTCCTACATGATAATGTCTAGTGGGAGAAGCTATGAATAAATATTGGGTAGACAACAAACAGTGTTTACTGCAAATGACTAGATAGAAGAGTGCTGGTGATTAGAGCTAAGAAAGCCAAATGGTGCACCTGATTGGAAGCAAAGATGGTAGTCAAAAGTGGTAGGAAATTGCATCACTTAGAATGCTTTCAGCTGCAAGTAACCGAAAACCCAACTCAAAGTGGTGGCTTAAACAGTAAGGAAATGTAGTGGTGCACACAACTGGAAGTCTAGAGGTAGAATAGGCCTCGGGCTTGGCTGAAATGCAGTTCAACAAGGTCATCAAGAACCCAAGATAATATCAGGCTTATCCTAAGGTGGTTTCCTAGTGATCATAGGATGATAGTAACAAATACAGCTACGTGCTTTGTTCATGCCAGCAGGGGAAAAATGCCATCCCTTTTTAAGAGTGAGGAAACTTTTTCCTTAGCAGTCTTTTTGACATGGCTCATTGGCCTAGATACTGTTACATATCTGTTCCTAAGTCAGTCAGACTTTTTCTAAGGGAATGCCATGTGCTACTTGGTTTAAGCATGGGTTCCTAAACCAGTTACAGGCAAAGAGGATTTTCTTGATTGAATCAGACTTATCTGAGGCTGTCTCCATTGCTGGGGTCAATTCCTTAAAACATATGGCTACTGTACGTTGTGGGAGGGGCGGAGTAGATGTTGAAGAGATGACCTCAGTGTCTACTACACAAGTAGAAGCCAACCTTAAGGAATAAAGGAGAAATGGCAAAGTACAAACATGAAAGAGAGCAATTCAGAATGGGGCTTTGGCTGGAATATGTCTTTTTTTGCATGACATGGCCGGGTTGACCACATGAAAAATAGAGGTTTCAACAACCAATATCTAACATCTTTCACCTAATATTTTATCTGTATATATGATTCAATAGTTGTCTTTAATTATAATTCAGTTTCCTTAAGTTCTTTTATAATCACTTCTTAAAAATTAAATTTCCTGCCAGCATTCTAAAAATGGCAATATGATACACACACACACACACACACACACACACACACACACACACAATGTAAGTACTAAGTATTTTACAAAATTGAGATTTCTTAAATTTCTTGATATAAATTGTCAATAATATTTATAGAGAGTTCAGTGTAGACATAGGTTTACCCTGGTCCCGGAAAGAATAAACATTTCACATTAATTTCCATTCATAGTCATTTTCAGTCAGACCTGTGACTATCAGGGATGCATGTATAGCTATTAAGATCATAGATTTGGGAGCACATGTAGGGATCCTGATATTTCATTTTATTATTTTATTAAAATAATAAAAGAGTCTTGCTCTCTCACCCGGGCTTAGGTGCAATGGCACAATTATAGCTCACTATAATCTTGAACTCCTGGGCTCAAGCAGTCTTCCCACCTGGGCCTCCCAGAGTGTTGGGATTACAGGTATGGGCCACTACACCTGGCTAATTAAAAAATTGTTTTTAATAGAGATGGGATCTTGCTATTTTGCTCACGCTGGTCTTGAACTCCTGACCTCAAGCAGCTCTCCCACCTCAGCTTCCCAAAGGGTTGTGATTACAGGTGTGAGCCACCATGCCCAGCCTCATTTCAATCATTTTGGAAAATGTATAGTTTTGTTCTTAAAAAGAATCAGGAAGCTCAGCCTGTGGTCCCAGCTACTCAGGAGGCTGAGGCAAGAGGATCACTTGAGCCCAGGAGTTTGTGGCAATAGTGTGCTATAAATGTGCCTGCAAATAGACACTGTACTCTGGTCTGGGCAATTTAATGAGACCCTGTCTCTAAAAAAAAAAAAATCAAGAAGCTCAAACTGAAAGACTTTTTATTCTAAAAATGTTTTATTTTCATTATCCTATTGTCTTTGAAATTATTCTGTGATGACATTTACATTTCAAAATTAAGAAGAGGAGAGCATACTTCTTGAGTAGCACAGGAAGGAGGAATTGTCAAACACTTATAGGCTTCTACCATGGTAGTTCTGCCTTTTTTTTTTACAGTGTTATTTGAATCTATGATGTTATTCATGAGGCCTTTGGAGTGATTTTTTTTTCTAAAACACAAATCTGATCATTTTGTTCCTCTGCTTAAAACCCATCACCTGCTACTCACAGCCCTCAGGTCTGATCCTACATTCCTTTGCCCAGCCACAAAGGCCATGATGAGAAACCCCTACTTAATTTCCACTTCCTGCTCTGACTCACCTCCCTGTCCTCTGTCTGTATTCCAGATATGTTGATAGACTACTTGCAATTTCTCAAATGCGTCAAGCTCTTTCATGCTCTGCCAGGAGCACCTTTTATCCCTCTTTTCTCCTAATCAGCTCTTTTCTTTAGGATACTCTTCCAGGATTGTCTCTCCTGGTTTAGATGCCCCTCATATGTATAGCCGTATCACTCAGGGCTGACATGTTGATATGGTTTGGCTGTGTCCCCACCCAAATCTCATCCCAAATTGTAATCCCCATAATCCCATGTGTCGAGGGAGGGACCTGGTGGGAGGTGATTGGATCATGGGGGCCGTTTCCCCCATGCTGTTCTCATGATAGTGAGTGAGTTCTCATGAGATCTGATGGTTTTATACGTGTTTGACAGTTCCTCCTTCAAGTGCCCTCTCTCGCCTGCTGCCATGTAAAACATGACTGCTTTCTTTTCTGCCATGATTGTAAGTTTCCTGAGGCCTCCCCAGCCATGTGGAACTGTGACTCAATTAAATTTCTTTTCTTTATATATTACCCAGTCTTGGGCAGTTCTTTATAACAGTGTGTAAATGGACTAATATACATGTCATTGCACTATTCACAGCACACTGTTTTGAAGATGTCTATTTGCTGATTCTTTTTCATGTCATCGCCTTTGTACCTCCAGAGCTCAATACAATAATTGGCAGCAAATAGGCAACTAAACATTTGTTGGATGAATTAATATAGTTTTTTCCCTTACATTTGCTAATAACTAAATAGCAATGATTTAAGCAGCTTTTACATGCAGGCACCGTAGTAAATGCTTTATATTATTTATCTCATTTAATTTCATAGTTGTTATGTGAATAGGAATCATTATCCTCATTTTTGCAGATGAGATAATAGGTCTGGAAACATTCAGTAATTTATCTAAAATTAAGTGACAGAGCTAGGATCAACCCTACGTCTGTTAGGTTCCAAATCTTTGCTTTTATCCTCCATGCAACACATTATGGAGATCCTCCCTGATACCCTAGGTGAAGAAAGAGACTGGAGACTCTGGTCTGATGGCCTTCAGGATCAATATTCAGTCAGCTCCATTCAGTGTCCAAGGGTGTAATGGTGCTAATCTCAGTGTTATTCTAGGCAAATATTCAAGCAGTAAGTAGTGCTCTAAGATAAGCAAGCACCATTTCCATGGCTTTAGGGTTATCATTTACCTTCCAAGAAGAATGCTAGGTGGAGGCTATGGGTATAAAAAGCAGGATTCAGTCTTTTAGGAGAAAAGATCCAGAGCTAACAATGCATCAGATGTCCAGCTAGGAAGACTAGGTCTTGGTATAAGTCTCCATCCCATAAAGAATTGGAATACTAAGTAAGGAACGGAGATTGGAGCACAGTGATAGAAACTTAGCCAACATGGCAGCGTTAGGGACTAATATGTGGTCATCCTGAGCTTGTCAAACACCAAGTCTATGCCAACAAGGCAAATTCTAGATTCCACTTACAATATATTGAATCCTCTAAAGTATTCCCTACCCTAGACCCAGGAATTGAGCAATTATATGTGGGGCTAAATGATAGACCCCAGTGACGTCCAGAATTGGAAACAGCCTATCTCCCTGGTGAGTCAGGCAGTGAGTCAAGAGAAAAAATGTGCGGAGTAGCTTCCTAGGTGAGGAATTCATGTCAAACAGTTGCTAAATCAGTATTAGAAAGAGAAAGCAGCTTTCTTTATCCTAACTTAATTCTTCCTGAATTTTTAAAAAAGAGTCCTTAATTACATTCTCTATTGACAGTTACTTTCTTGCCTTATTATATGTAAAGGAATACTAAAGAATGTGTGTTTTAAAAATCTGATTATTTCTTTCTCCCATTAAAAATATTTCCCCTTACTAAGAGGTCTTCTCTTTCTTAGAAGTAGCTTAGAAGAGTCAAGTTATTTTCTTTATGTCATTAAGTTTTATGTACATGTTCTCTTTTGATGTTTTATTTCAAAAGTCCTGTACAGAAATAGAACTTTCCTTTATTTCATCATCAGTTCTCGCTTGGCTCCAAGTTTCTGCAGTTCCCTTCTTCCCTCATCAAAGGCTTCATGGTCCTAACCATGAGCTGAACTTATCCTACTGTCTATTATACGACTCGAACAGAAGAGGTTTAAGGGGCTGTAGCCCAATACTATGGGATTCAGCATCAAGTCACCCATGTTGCCAGGCCAACTCTGACTACCTGCTCAAGTTCTGATTACAAGTCTCTGTCTCATCCTCCAAGATCCACTTGTGCACCTGCTTGTGCTTCAGTTTAGTTAACGGAGTTTCTGCCTTGCTTCCTTGTGGCTGGTACTGACTCTGTTATTGGTTTGGTTTCTTCTTGGTTTCATATTTTCTCCCATTTGGGGCACCCCACTCTGAGTATCAGAATCCATAGCATCAACTGTGTGAATTTATCGATTGTTATACACTCCTTAGGTATCATGATGCACTATAATTTCGCCCAGCACCTTGAGTGAGGACTGCCCACCCCATCTCTCCCATCAGGCTCTGGGTGATCCCACCTGGTCTGATGGGTGGCTCTAGATCTAGGTGCTGGTGCTTCAGAAGCAGCTCCATCATGAAGCAGTTAACCCAGCCCCATATCTAGATTTGACTTCATCTTTAGTTAAGGGAGTTTCCTAAACTTCTAGCACTTGAAGCAATCTACAGATTTTGAGGTTAAACATTATTTTAGGGTGGAAATAGTACAAACATAAATAGAATAACAATATCACAATTCACAATTCACATGCTAATTCAAGTAAAGTATTTTAACTTGGAACTCTATGTGGAAGACTTCAGTCACTTCCAAATACTGATATCTTGGGACTTGATGTAATCCTACTCACATATGTTTCGCATTATACAGTGTAAAGGGAAGGGTGAGTAACCATATTCTTCAAATGAGAAACATAACTCAAAAGAATAAATTTCCAAGCACATGAAAATTAATTTGCATACTCTTTGGAGACAGAAAGAGTTTCTTTTCATTAATTTCAGTACCCTTCAAAAATGAAAGCATAAGGAAAAATATTGTTTCTTGACTGTAAAACAACATGACAGTCTTCGGCCTCATTTTCTCTGCCTTTGCTATCTCGGCTTCCCACTAGCTGAGTTTAGGATCTCTGCTGGCAGGTGTAGTTCTACCACTCTCCCGAAACTGGTCCAGTCTGGAGGCTGGATATGCTAAAGAACTCTCAGCATAGGCTGACTCTACTTTCACTAAGCTGAGTATGAAGTCACTACCCTTGGGTTGATAGAAACAGAGTGTTCCTTTCAACAAACACCTAATTTGCCAGGTTCTGAGCCAGGCACTGGGCAAAGGCAGACCCAGGTTTTGTGTGGCCTGAAGATTATGTAATTTGGGGGCCCTTGCTAAGAAAAAAAATACTTAATTGCAGACCAAAATTGGTATGAAAATGAATAAGAGAAAAAAAATTGTGACAAATTTAAGTTTTCAAAAACTGACAAATACCACTAAAAATTACAAAATCCAGAAAAATGATATAATGTTTCTATTAACTTACCTGGCACATCTCTGTTATATTTTTCTATATTTTTGTCTGCATATTCTTTAACCATCTTTTCATATAACAATAATTATGTGAATTTTTTATAGAAATAAAAATAGTAGTAAGAATGACAATGTTAAGCCAGGCACAGTGGTGTTTACCTGTAGTTCCAGCTACTCAGGAGGCTGAGGTGGGAGGATTGCTTGAGCCCAGGAATTCAAGACCAACCTGGGCAGCATAGTGAGGATCTATGTTTAGGGTTTAGGGTCTGAATGCTCAGAATTATAGGCATACTCTATAGATAGATATGTGTGATACTGAAGTCTGGCAATGCCAGGAGCAGAAGGTGATATCAGTGGATAGGTAAAGAAAGAAAAGGGATTTGAAAATGTGAGGTCAACCAAGGCAGATAGAATTTATGTGCACCTAATCATAGTTTTTGAAAACCATTTGCAGAATTGGTGCAAAAAAATTAAGGCAAGATTTTTTCTTTGATTTATTTCTTTTTTTAAATCAGTAGCACAAGGAACTTTGGCAGTTTGTTTATCTTGGTAAAAATAAAAATGTCCTTTAGATAATATTCATGTTGATTATAATGAATGATACAAGTAAGTAAAATAGAACTAAGTATGTATTTAGCATTAGAAAAAGAAAAAGTCCTTAAAAGGGTTCTGAGAGAGGTCCTAAAGATGTGCTCCAAGTTGTAGCTGCAAACAGTTTTCACAGGCCTCCCACTGCTGCTAAGTCTGTAAGTACTGAACCATATGTTTCTCTCAAGTATAAAAATATGAAGTTGTAAATTTTACTAAGAAAAATTCTGTTTATCGTTATATCTGTTGAGTAGACTCCCTATTGGAAAATTGCATTAGCTAATGCCCTGCGAGTCATACCCACCAATGACATATTGCTCATTTTGTTTTTTTATGGTACTTGACTGTACTGGAACATCATGGTCTGGAAAATTATACTACTTGTTTGTACGTGTGTCTTGAAGGGCTGTGTAGTCATTCTAGCTACAAAATGTTGCAACATACAGCTACAGATGTGCTAGATATCATGAGTTCTTTACAAGATTAAAATAAAAAGAGATAATATGGTATTGGACTCATTTTTTATTTTATTTTATTTATTTTATTTTATTTTTTGAGACAGAGTCTTGTTCTGTTGCCTAGGCTAGAGTGCAGTGGCACATGATCTCAGCTCACTGCAACCTCCGCCTCCCAGTTTAAGCCATTCTCCTGCCTCAGTCTCCCAAGTAGCTGGGATTACAGATGTGCGCCACCACACCCAGCTCCTTTTTGTATTTTTAGTAGAGATGGGGTTTTACCATGTTAGCCAGGCTGGTCTTGAACTCCTGACCTCAGGTGATCTGCCTGCCTCAGCCTCCCAAAGTGCTGGGATTAGAGACATGAGCTACTGTGCCTGGCCTGGACTCAATTTTATCAATCAAATTAATGTAGTATTTTGGTTCCATAGTTTAGTAATTATTTATATTTACTATAATTTTAATTGACAGAAAGTGGATTATGGTCAGTGCCCAAACTTACCTATAATTTTAGACAATGCTGCTCCATGATATATGTTTTAAATATATCTTTTTAATGTAATGTGTTCTGGAACAGCCAACAAAAATCAGTCACATTTGATTCTTCATAGTTTCAGTGCCCTTAATTAATGAGGCCCTTAAATTTTTTTAAGTCAAAATTACTTTGGTCTAAGATAAGACAAACCCTCCCCAAGACTGCATATTTCATCTTTTTGTCCAGTAGTTTTACCAGCAGGTATAAGTAGAGAAACTTCTCCGTCTATTTTTCCACTCTACTTGCTTAAGCGCACTTTGCTTGTGGTGTAGGAATCTGGTTGACCCTGGCAAAATTACAAAGAAGAAACATTTGTCTTGGATGCCTGTCTCTTCTATCCTGAAGGCACACTTCCCCACAGGGGCCCATCTCCAGCAATCTGTCCTTCTAGATTCTTCCCTTCAATTCCTAATACCTTATTCTTTAAAATCACGAATACCATAATTTCTTTCTCCATTTAAAATTTAGCTATTCTGTGTTTATTTTCTTAGGATCCAAGGGTATCCTAGTTTATATAATTTTTTTAAATGTCAAGGCAGATTTACTCATAGGAGAGGGTTAGAATTGTCATGATCAAGGAATGTAAGAATCTTCTAGAAATAGTACCCTTTCCTCATTCATGTTGTCTCAATCATTCATTCATTTGACATATATTTATTGACTGACTATTGTGTGCCAGATATATTCGAGGCACTTGGAATACATCAAATAACAAAACATAAAATTCCCTGTGTTTGTTTTTCATATAACAATAATTTTGTGATTTTTTTTCTGTGTGCTCACATTTGTTCAATTTTATATCTCTTGAGAGTATGAATCATTCTTTTTCATTTTGTAAGTTGTTACATCAGTGCATGCAATTTGGATTTTTTGCAGTCTGTTTCTGCTGATCATGCTTTACATATGTCTGTATTACTTGATGAAACACAATTTAGTGTCTCAGATGTGGCCGTGTAAGTGGCCAAGTGACATACTTGCTTCTCACCATATTGAAAACAAAGTGAGAGGCTGACACTTAAAGGTCACCATTTTCATGGAGGTAAGGATATAGATCAGAATTTAGTGAGAGGCTGTGCTCAACACACATATGGCACTGGCAGTATCGTGAACAAATTCTAGACCTTAAAATTTTTCCAGGACTCCTGTAGCTTTGGACTAAAATGGTTACTTAGATGCTCTCTTCCAAACTGTATAGAGCCATTCTCCTAAAGACATTCCATAATGGGACTTTTTTAAAAAAATTCAAATGTTTCACTTTCTGCTTAGTTGAATATCACATAAAAAAACAAAATGAGGCCGAGTGTGTGGCTCACACCTGTAATTCCAGCACTTTGGGAGGCTGAGGCAGGAGGATTGCTTGAGCCCAGGAGTTTGAGACCAGCCTGGGCAATATAGTGAGACCTCGTCTCTACAAAAGAATTTAAAAATTAGCCAGGTGTGTTGAGGCTGAGGTAAAAGGATTGCTTGAGTCTGGGAGGCAGAGGTTGCAGTGAGCTGTGATTGCGCCACTGCACTCCAGCCTAGGCAACAGAGAGAGACCCTGTCTCAGAAAAAAAGAAGAAAAAACAAAAGAGAATCATAAATATTTTGAATGAGGAATTTATCTGTGGAAAACACATAACTCTTTTTTAAAAGTTTAGCTGAGCCAGGTCAGTGTGGTTAATCTTGTTTGCAATACATGAAGCTGTGCTACCAAATGTGTACTCTCTTTTTCATAGTAAAAATGTATCAGTTGTTATTGTGATCATACTGTCTTAATATAGTCTTTTAAAAAATATCTTTGTCTTGCTGCACAATCATATAAAAACTAGATGTTAAATCAGGTTTCTCCAGATGACCTAATTTAAAACTTGTAAGCCTCCAATTTGGGGACAGAAAATGAATCTAAGAAAATTGTAGTGGTTGTTTTGCTTCAGTTAAGTTGAAGACTGCATGCATTTATAAGATGCCTGATTTTCAGCTAACCAACAACAATAAAATATAGAATATAATAAAGAGAAGAACAGAGAGGGTTTATCATATTTCCTAAACCTTTCCTAAAATATGGCCCTCTAGGGAAAAAATTATCTGCTGGAGTGTTACATGAAAACTTTATAAATATTGAAGCAGAAAAGTAAATGTATATAATATAATATTTACGCGTTCTTAATTTATAAATGCCAATGTAGCATCCTTTCAAAGTAGTGACTAAAAAAAAATGACACTACCCTTCTTCAATAATGAATGAGTTCAGCTCTCCACACCAGAGAAAGGGAAAAGCAGTGAATGTGAATTCATGCTAAGTAGCCAGCCTAGGTGTGTACAAAAGAAGCAGAGGGGGAGAAGGGAGAAAGGAGGAGTAACTCCTCTGGTGTGAAAAGAACCTGGGAACAAAAAAGACATTTTCTCTCCTCTCTGCCTATGGAACATATTTTCACTAGCCTTGACTAGGAAGAATATGTTTAAATATTCTTCTTGTGGTTGAGGGAAAAAACCAACTCAGTGTAATTAAAGAGCAAAACCAATGGAGAAAGACTTTTAAGAAATATTTTTCAGTGTTTGAAGGAGATAGTTTCATTTGTTTAACAGTAATTGTCATTTATTGAACTCTCATAGGGTAAGCGTAGCCAAGCTCTGTATATATTGTTTCATTTAACCTTTACAACTTTATGAGGTAGCATAATTATTTTCATGGTCCATATTAAGAAACTGAAGTTTTCAGAGATGAAACCAACTTAAAGCAGTAGGATTTATACCCAGGTTTGCCAATTTTAAAGCCTGTGTCCCAAACATAACATTGGTTCCTCATATAGTTTCAATACTGAGATTTGAATTCAAGTACTACAATACAATTGTATACATGGGTTGTGATTTTAAATTTATAAGAATATACTCATCTTAAAACATCTCAGATTGCTAAATTTGTATTGAGTAATTGGGCCTAAATTTTGACTTGTTTCTTCACTGTCTTTCTTTATTACAGCAAGATCTTTGTCAGAATTTCCCTCTAGAAGTTTCATATTCACACACACACACACACACACACACACACCAGCTAGAGATATTTTTTCAAAAGTTCAGAATTTTAAAATCATCTTTGAAGAGTTGTCTTTCACATGTTGGTGACTCTCATTTGTAATCTCTATTATTAACATTATAGAAAGAATAAGAGCTTTTTTGGACCCACATTCTCTTATGCCCAAATTCTGCTATTAAGTGCAGGCATGTTTCATTATTTTCAAAAGGAATTTCATATGCCAGCTAACCTAAGGCAACTTATTTTAGTCTTGGGCCAAAATTTGTCTTTGGGACCCCTTCTCTCTTCCTTTGAATGCCCTTCTAACTGCTTCAGAAGTCCTTTCCTGGGACCTTCTTGATGATACTGGCTGCTCAGAGTACCCCACCCTTCCTTGACTTTTTCCTGCTTGCCCTCATTGATACACTTTTGTTCATTCACATGTCAAATATTTATTGACCATATGTCTCAAGTACAGTGCCAGATGCTAGATATACAATGATGAGAGAAGAGACATGCTCATTGCCCTCATGGAGTTAATGATGTAAAAAGGAATTAGGTGCTAATCCAATGAATAAAGTTTACACAAACAAAAGCAACACTGCAAATGTGAAACGGTGCTGGAGATTTGGTACTGGGATTTGGCTAAGTCAGGGAAATCAGGCTAAACTTTTTTCTTTTGATTTGTATAAATTTAAGGGGTACAAGTGCAATTTTGTTTCATAGATATATTGCATAGTGGTGAAGTCTGGAATTTTAGTGTCTCCATCACTTAAATAATGGTCATTGTACCCATTAAGTAATTTCCCATCATCCAGCACCCAAACCTGCCCACCCTTCCAAGCCACCAATGTCTGTCATTCCACACTTTATGCCAAGGTGTACACATTATTTAGCTCAGACTTCTAAGTGAGAACATGTGGTATTTGTCTCTTTCTGAGTCATTTCACTTAAGATAATGGCCTCCAGTTCTATCTATATAGCTGCAAAAGACATTATTTCATTCTTTTTTATGGCTGAATAGTATTCCATTGTGTATATATACTTATACTTTTTTTATCCAGTCATCTGCTGATGAACATTTAGGTTGATTCCATTTCTTTGCTGTTGCGAATAGAGCTGCAATAAACATATGACTACAGCTATGTTTTAAAATATTATTTATTTATTAAAAATTTTTTTTTAGAGACAGAGTCTTCCTCTGTTGCCCAGACTGTGGTGCAGTGGTGCGAACATGTCTCACTGCAGCCTTGAACTCCTGGGCTCACTAATCTTCCCACCTTAGCCTCCCAAGTAGCTAGGACTACAGTGTGTACCATGACACCTGGCTAATTTCCTTTTTAATTTTTTTTTTTTTTTTTTTTTTGTAGAGACAGAGTCTTGCCATATTGTCCAGGCTGGTCCTGAACTCCTGGCCTCAAGTGATTTTCCTGCCTAGCCTCCCAAAGCACTGAGTTTACATGCATGAGCCACTGTGCCTGGCCAGGTATCTTTTTGATGTAATTATTTCTTTTTCTTTGAGTAGATACCCAGGAGTGGGATTTCCGGATCACATGGCAGTTCTATCTTTAGCTCTTTGAGAAACCCCCATACTGTTTTCCACAGAGGTTGTACTAATTTACATTCCCACTAGGAGTGTATAAGCATTTCCTTTGCTCCTTCTTTTAATAAGGAAGTGACACTTAGCTGCAGTTTGAAGGATGAATTAACACTGGAAAGGAGAAGGAAGGGCTTTTTTGGACTAACTGCCCATTTCTCTCTCCATTTTCCAGTCCTGAGGGAATGTGATGGCTCCAGGTTGTCCTTTTATATATTACACACACACACACACACAAACACACACACACACACACACACACACACACACACACGTTGCCTGTGGACTGACTGCTTCAGATTAGGTGGCCAACTTTGGCCCACCTTTGCCAACATTCATTGTTTTTTGTCTTTTTAATAATATAATAGAATTTTAAAATTCTGACTGGTATAAGACAATATCTCATTGTGGTTTTAATTTGCATTTCTCTAATGATTAGTGATATCGAGCATTTTTTCATATGCTGCTTGGCCATTTGGATGTCTTCTCTTGAAAAATGTCTATTCTTGGCCTTTGCCCACTTTGCCCAGTTTTTAGTTGAGTTGTTTTGCTGTTGTTGTTGAGTTCCTTCTAGATTCTGATATTAGTACCCTGTTGGATATATAGTTAGCAAATCTTTTCTCCCATTCTGTAGGTTGTATGCTCACTCTGTTGATTATTTCTTTTGCTGTGTAGAAGCTTTTTAGTTTAATTAAATCCCATTTGTCTATTTTTGGTTTTGTTGCTTGTGCTTTTGAAGTCTTAGTCATGAATTCTTTGCCTATTCAAATGTCCGGAAGAGTTTTCCCTGGGTTTTATTCTAGTATTTTTATAGTTTCAAGTCTTACGTTTAAGTCTTTAATCCATCTTGAGTTGATTTTTTAATATGGTGTGAGATACAGGTCCAGTTTCATTCTTTTGTATATGCAAGCCAGACTTCTTAATAAGAAAGTGATACTTAGCTGCAGTTTGAAGGATGAACACTGAAAAGAGGGGAAGGAAAGGCTTTCTGGGCTACCCAATTCTCTTTGCATTTCCCAGTCCTGAGGGAATGTGATTGCTCTAAGTTCTCCTTTTATATACACACACACATAGGTTGCCTGTGGACTGACTGCTTCAGATTAGGTGCCCACCTTTGGCCCAGAGAGCTGTGGCTGGGTGAGGGAGAGTTCCTGGGTCCTGGGCTCCTTAACAAGATCTAAGCAAGTGACAACTTCACTTACTGGAACTATGGCTGTAATAATTCATTTCGGGGACACGCTGCTGCCTCCAAGAAGCTTCCCTAGTTCCCCCAAGCAAAGTGATTGCTCCCTTCTCTTTTCTTCTCTTGTATCTTATACCTGCTTCTGTTGGTTGCACATATCCCATAGATTGTTTCGTTTCTGTTGTTAACATGACTCTCTGCCTCCCAAGTAGGCTGTACTTCTTGAGGACAGAAAATATGTCTTATTTATGTCTGTTTTCCTAGAATCTAGCATAGTGACTGTACAGTGCCTAGAGTAAGCACTCAATAAATGATGCTGAATGAATGAATGAAATGACAAACTGCTACTGGAGTACTTCTCAAAAATGAATGAAATAAAGAACAGGAGAGTAGGCACTCTATCCCTTCCTTCTCTTTCTCTTCCCAAGTCACCCCACAAATATGTGTCCCATTCAACATTTCTGGTACACATATTTGGCACATGTGACATATGCTATATGGACAGGCAAGTGTGATGGCAAATATATACCAGTCATGCAATGCCCGTGCTCAGCAAATACCTACATGGCATTTTAGAGCCAACCCAAGTCCTGGCATTTGGACTGGGATTGAGTATGGAAATACTATAGGAAATAAACAGCAAGATCTTATGGTGCCCACCAGTGGTGCAGATTTGAAGTAATAATACAGAGTCGGGGGAAATAGCACTAATTAAGCTGAATGGCTCAAAGAGCAATACCGTTTCTCAAACCAATTCTGTAACAGACCTGGTTCTTCAATTTTCTATTGTTGGCTCAATTCTAACTGTGCTGAGATTCCATCCATTTCTGAAGTGGTTTTATTTGGTGAGGGAGGAATACAAAATGACTACTTGGCCCGGTTTTCAGGTCCCACATGTTGTTTGGTTTTTGTTTTGTTTTATTTTGGATTTTGTTTTAAAGAGTCTAAAAGGGCTTCATTACACTGGAATCTAACTACCTATTTATTTTCTTTACTGCTTCCATTCTGCCTGAAGTTAGTTACCATAATAAATGTTGTTCTCCAAGCTGTGCATATATTATCCATCACTGCTAGGAAACAAAGAAAGATGTGTTTTCCTGAGAAGACTGCTGTTGTTAAACAAAGCAGCAGGTGTCTTGAATCAGACCGTGTGGGCTGATTAAAACATTGTGATTCTCCTCCTGACTTTGCCTTTCATTTCTTACACTTCACCTCCTACTTCTGATTAGGCCAAGTATGTCCTTGGGAGTTACATGCTTAGAAGGAAAAGCATGTAACAGGAAAAATACCTACTTCTCTATAATTGAGGATAATAATGTTCAGCTTGGTTCATTAACAGGGTATCCTTCTGGTAAGGAGTAGAATAATCCTTCTATCTCTTTCTTCCAGATTGTATTCTGGCAGTCACAGCCCTCAAAGACCTGCACGAGAACCCTTTCCACTAGCTTCTTTTGGTGGCTGGGAGTTTCTCTCAGGGTACAGTGATACATGCAATATGCATTCATCAAACTAAAATGTGTTGAACCAAGCCTCCTCTGGTCCAGGTACTGTACCCAGGACTCGAAGGATCATCGACTGCCAATCACTTTTTGGCACCATACATTTGTGACTTCTGCAAGATGGAAATAAACAGCTGTGCATAGCTGAAAATGTGAGTGCAGGGCACAGAGCTAGAAATAAAAATAAAAGACAACATCCCTAGATTGCTTGGAGTTTACAAAACAGCCGTGAGGGGGTTATAGGTAGGCAGGGGAAAGACTAGGAAAAACCTGAGCACAGGAATTATGTGTTTATTCACCCTTGCATACCAAGAACCCTAACTATTTGATAAATTATTAAGAAATATGTCAAAGATGAGGATGGCATCTTGACTCTAAGAACTAGTTTTTGGAATCTTTTTGGAAAAAGAAATGAAAGTATAATTTAGATCTTATGTATCACAAAACTAGATTAAGCTTTAAAATCCTTTGCTCACACAGTGAATTAGAAATTGAGGCTGAGTGAGGTTTAAGGGTTTTTTTAAACAGTATTTTCAGCCCATCTGAGAAAGTGATTTGAAAAACTTTGGTGAAACTGCCTCCTCTCTTTGCACTCAAGAATGGAAAGCATCTGCTATTTATTCCTCACAAGGCGCTTAATCAACATCAAGCCCTCTTCTCTGCCCCAAGGATATACGTACCTAGAGATCGATGGTGATTTATCCTCAGGAGGGAGGTGTGGGCACCCCTCCCCACCAAAGAGGGTTGAACAGCCTTGCTCAACCATAGAAGCACTGTGTTGCCTCTCAGGCTCGAGTGGAATCAGAATAAACCAGGACAAGCAATGCCTTATTTCTCTGAAATTTTATTTTGGCTCTTCTCAACTTAATATAATTACCCCAAGTACTCTAACATCCTACCTTTTACTGTGGGAATGAAAGTGAGATTCCAACATCTGTTGTTCCCTGAGTCTCTGCTGAAAGTATGTCTTATGTTTGGAGGCCATAGCAATACATCCTACCATAAAGTAGTCATTTATACGATAGGTTACATGTTTTGGAAAACAGTTCCAGCATTTTCACAGTTCCTGCTAGGTCTTTCAAATTCTTGAGAGGATGCTTGTTTATCCCAGTGATTTATCTAAAAGTATTTTGTCACTTAGTTTTGAACCTTCTTGTGAATTTACTGTTATTTTCCTATTGAGCCTGTCCCCTCAAAATATAGTTGCAATTCAATTAGATTTTATAAACCTTCATTGAGAGTTTACTGTGTGTCCAACATTGGGATTCAAAGAAGGAAAAGATACATTCCCCTTCTTTAGTGAGGTGTTTCTCAATTGGGAGAGAGAGGGATGTATGCCAAAATCTAAGCAGCTGAAGGGAGGGAGAAACACATATAACTTGAAAAAAGCATATTCAATGATAAAATATTATCTTTTATTTGGAAAACAAAAATATGTTATTTTATAACACAAAGACGGAAAGTAAAGCTTGAACAAAAATTTCGGACTGGCAATATTATATAGAGGATGCGGAGATTCTCAGAACCAACAGTGAGACTAAGGGTTAAGACATTTATGTTTATCAAAAGAGAGCATAGAGTTTTTAAAAGCTGAACAGTGCTGCTCTGGCCAGTGGTAGAGTTTGAGATATAAAAAGAACATAGAATCAGTGTGTTGTAAGTTTGAAAATAGTGTTTATGCAAACCATAACAGGAGCAACATAAGACACAGGAACTTTCAGAAGGAAGTTAGGAGGCCATCTCAGAGGTGGAGACATTTTAGTTGGCTCTTGTAGGATGGGAAGAAGTTCAACAAGTGGACGAGGGAGGCTGGGCGCAGTGGCTCACGCCTGTAATCCTAGCACTTTGGGAGACCGAGGTGGGTGGATCATGAGGTCAGGGGTTCAAGACCAGCTTGGCCAAGATGGTGAAACCCTGTCTCTACTAAAAATAAAAAAAATTAGCCAGGCGCGGTGGCAGGCGCCTGTAATCCCAGCTACTTGGAAGGCTGAGGCAGGAGAATTGCTTGAAGTCGGAGGGTGGAGGTTGCAGTGGGCTGAAATCGTGCTACTGCACTCCAGCCTGGGAGACAGAGTGAGACTCTGTCTCAAAAAAAAAAAAAAAAACAAAAACAAGTGGGCAAGGGAGAGACAACCTCTAGCTAGAGAAAACACCATGTCTAAAGACTCAGAGACATGAAGGAAGAGGCATAATCAGAGCACGTAAGCAGCTCTGTGTGCCCATAGCACAGAATGGGTCAGGTGGAGTTGAAGGAAATAGGGTAGAAATATTGTAAAAGGCATTGCATACTAGGAGTTCAGTTTTTATCCCAAAGACCAATGGCTCTCAATCTTACCTCCTTACCAGAATCATCTATACAGCTTTTAAAGACAGCTTTATTGAGGTATAATTGCATACAATAAACTGTGCATATTTCAAGTGTATAATTTGATGTTAGACATGCATATATACCCATAAAATTATCACCGCAGTCAAGATAATAAACATCTCCATCACCCCTTAAAGCTTCCTTATGCTCCTTTGTGATTCTTCCCTTTCACTCTTTTTACTCCCCTCATCTTCAGGCAACCACTGATCTGCCTTTTGTCACTATAGAACAGTTTGTATTCATTAGAATTTTATATAAATGGACTCATACACCATATATTCTTTTTTGTCTGGCTTCTTTCAGCATAATTATTTTGAGATTCATTCATATTGTTGCATGTATCAATAGTTTATTCCTTTTATTAATAAGTGAGATTTCATTTTATGGATATACTACAATTTGTTTATTCTTTCACCTGCAGATAGACATTTGGGTTGTTTCCAGTTTTGGGCTATTACAAATAGAGCTGCTGTGAACATTCAACTACAGGTCTTTGGATGTATGCTTTCAATATGGTAGCGGTATGTTTAACTTTTTAAGAAACTGCCAAACTGTCTTCCAAAATGGCTGTGACATTTTACACTCCTATCAGCTGCAGAGAGTTCCAGCTGTTCCACATCCTCACCAATTGTTGGCATCTTCAGTTTTTGAATTTTAGACTTTCTAGTAGGTATGGTTTTAATTTGCATTATGGTTTTTTAAAAGTTTTAATTGACAATTATTTTTTAAAAGTTTTAATGGACACATAATTATATATATTTATGGAGTACAATATGATATTTCAATACATGTATATATTGTATAATGGTCAAATCACGGTACTTAGGATATTCATCACATCAAACATTTGTCATTTCTTTGTGGTGGGAACATTCAAAATCCTCACTTCTAGCTATTTTGAGATATACAATACCATATTGTTAACTGTAGTTATCCTACTGTGCAATAGGACACCAGAACTTACTCAGTCTTTCTAACGGTAACTTTGTACTCATTGACCAACCTCTTCCCATTCTCTTCTATGCACTACTTCTATGAGATCAACTTTTTTTATGTATGAGTGAGATCATGTAGTATTTGTCTTTCTGGGTCTGGCTTATTTCACTTAACATAATGTTCTTCAGATTCGTCCATGTTGTCACAAATGACAGGATTTCATTTTTTATGGCTAAATAGTACTCCATGGCACTGTGGTTTTAATTTGTATTCCCTAACAACTAATGATGTTGAACATCTTTCATGTGCTTGTTTTCTATCTTTATATCTTTTTTTTTTTTTTTTTTTTTGAGACAGGGCCTCACTCTATTGCTCAGGCGGGAATGTAATGGCACAATCATGGCTCACTGCAGCCTTGACCTCCCAGGCTCAGGTGATCCTCTTATCTCAGCCTTCCTGGTAGCTGGGACTATAGGCATGCGCCACCACACCCAGGTAATTTTTTGTATTTTTTGTAGATATGGGGTTTCACCACGTTGCCCAGGCTGGTCCCAAACTCCTGGGCTCAAACAACCTGCCTACCTTAGCCTCCCAAAGTGCTGGGATTACTGACATGAGCCACTGCACCCAGCCTATCTTTATAACTTCTTTGGTGAAATGGCAATTCATATCTTTCCGTGTTTTATACTGGGTTGTGTGTGTTCTTATTATTGAGTTTCAGTAGTTTTTCATGTATTCTGGATACAATTCCTTTATCTGAGGTGTGATTTGCAAATATTTTCTTCCTGTCGGTGGCTTATCTTTTCATTTTCTTAAGTTTCTTTCTAAAGTTCTTTTTTTTTTTTTGAGATTCAGTTTATCAGTTGTTTCATTTGTGGAGCAACTTGTGTATGTATGTATGTATGTATGTATGTATGTATGTATAGGCAGAGTCTCACTCTGTTGCCCAGGCTGGAGTGCAGTGGTGCGATCATAGCTCACTGCAGCCTCAAACTCTTGGGCTCAAGCAGTTCTCCCATCCTAGCCTCCCAAAGTGCTGGGATTATAGGTGTGAGCCGCTGCACCTGGCCTGTTTTTATTTTTTAATACTAATGCCTGGGCATCTTCCCTTAAGATCCTCATTCAGTAAGTCTTGAAATAAGCCTGGGCATCTGGGTATGTATAAAACTTCAAAGATGATTTTGATATCAGCTACTGTTGGGAATACTGCATAAAACAACAGAAGATAGTAGGATTTTGTATTTATTTATTTGAATGTTTGTGTATTTATTTAGTTATCTCCTTTTATTTCACCTTGTTCCAGAAAGACTCTAAGATAGTTTATAAGGATCCAAGATAGCATAATTTGAAAGTAAATAGAAGAAATAAAAGCGAAGTGGGACTGAAGCTACTAATGAAGCTAAAGATGCATACTTTAATGATGTATACATGGACTCTGAGCAGGACACAAATTTGCCTTCAACCTTTCCAACAATTCAGTGTGTATAAGACACAAACAAGCCAACTGCTTAGGAGACATACTAGTACTAAAACTATATATGAATTTCCTCCAAAGAACCTCATAAAGAGGGAGGAGCAGTGTTGTAGACAGCAACAGTAAGTTTCAAAGGGCAGTTTGTTATAACAATGTTCAGTATGGGCTGACCGCATTACAATTAGGTGCAATTCAATAAAAGCCATTCTTTCAGAGAGCCAATGCAATGAAGAATAGGTATCCAGCTCACTGCTGATCTAAATTGATGCAAGAGTGTACTTAAGACTATCTGGACTATAAGAAAGAGTAAATAATCTTCATTTCAGACAATAATCCACATTTTCTCTTAAACAAGTTTTTGAAAATATTGGTTGGGGTCTGTGACGTTG
The DNA here is from genome assembly GCF_029289425.2 of Pan paniscus. Lineage (NCBI taxonomy): Eukaryota > Metazoa > Chordata > Mammalia > Primates > Hominidae > Pan > Pan paniscus. The sequence goes on from NC_073261.2 coordinate 62,624,390, forward strand.
AGCCCAAGATTATGCTCCCTGCTTTTCTGTGCTGCTTGTTGAATATATATATATTAAGGGAGACAGTTGGATTTGGGATTAGCATCTCTCTTTGCGAAGGCTATTGCCTAACAGAGTCATTCCACCTATGCCAGGATATCAAGGAAATCTTATAGTTAGGGACAAGAACCATTAGAGGTCTTAAAGCATGAGATTGATGTGACTTATATTTTAGACAGATGAGTTTGTTAGCAGTGTGAAGAACATATTGAAAGGGGCAGAGAAGTTAGGGAGATGGGAGACTATTGAAACAGTCTAGGAAAATGAAAATGAGGGGCCTGCTCTGAGACCATTGTAGTGGAAACTGAGAGGTGGGGATTCAAGAATGACTTGAAGAAGCTGAAGAAGAACTTGAAAATGACTCTAAGATTATTCTAGGCTGGCCAACTAGGAGGACTGTTGGCCAAGTCACTGCACTTTAGAACAATGGAGGAAGAACTGGGTATGCCATAAATGATCATGAGTTTAGCTTTTGACATTTGAAGGTTATGTCTTTAAGTTATTCAAGTGAAAATAGCAGTAGAACATTAAAAATAAATCTCTGGAGCTCAGAAAAGAGAGGTGGCTGGATATAAAGATTTGAGGAAAAATATACACACATAGGTGGTGGGTCAAAATCTTGGGAAGAGTTGAGATTTCCTGGGGAGATTTTATAGAGAAGGAACAGAAGAGAACTGAAGTGAGAAAATTGATACTAGGGAGTTTAGATATAAGATATTTTCTAAAATATTTTTCAGTAAAGATGAAAGCAAAAAAAGTTCTATCTGCAGCTATGCCTTCATTTTACATTCGCTCCATAATGCTGACCTGATTCCACTGATTTTCAGTCTGATTTTGAATATTTTCTGTCATAAACTTTTGTTATTAGATTTTATGTCCCTGGAAACATATTTCCATAATTGTTTGGCACTGTGTAATTTCTGACCTACAATTTCCTAGGCTTTACTGATCTCACTTAAAATTATACCTGTTTTACTTTGCATATAGCCATGGCATATTTTTATTAGAGTAGGAGGTCTTTTAATCTGAGGTTCAATTTTTCCCAGACTTTTAAAATATTTTATATAATCCCTAGAATATACAGTGACTTACTATATTTTTAAGTCTCCATACCATTATTTCCTCACAATGCTCGTATTTTTTTAAAAAATCTTATTTTTTTGCTGCTCCTTGTGGACAGGGCTAACCCATAGCCAGTGTGCTCAGAGTCAGCCAATACTCAACGTTTTTATCAGTTTCCAACACTAAAACAACATGATGAGATTTAAAAATTTTTCTCTCTTTCAGAATAATGTTGAACTGAATTACATTCATTAAATTATATAGCTCTTTTGGCAAAGTTTGATTTATCTCAAAAATATTTTTGCATTGAACCTGGTATTTCTCAAAGACTTCTTATTTAACAGCCATTCATTTGCATGTACAAGTAAAAAAGATTTCTTTAGTATCTTGTACAAGTATCTTTATGGATTATTTTATTGAAGTATAATATATACAGAAAAGTACAAAATTCATAAGTACTCAGCTTAATAAATTTTTATACAATGGTTATATCCATGTAATGTCTACTTAGATGAAGAAATAAGGCACTACTGGCACCTCAGAAATCCCCCCTTTTGCCCTTCCCAGTCACCCTTCCCTGCTTTCTAAATGGTAATTGGTCTTCTGACTTCTAATCTCATAAATTAGTTTTGTCTGTTTCTGAGTGTCATATAAATGTTATTATACAACATTTACTCCTTATGTCTGGCTTTTTTCATTCAACATATTGCTTATGAGATTCTCCATATTCTTGCATCTATCATTAGTTTGTTCCTTTTTGTTGCTATATAGTATACCATTACATGAGTATATCTCAATTTATTTTTCCATTATACTGTTGTGGGCATTTGGATTATTCCCAGTTTTCTGGCTATTATAAATAATGCTGCTGTAAATGTCTTTTGGCATACATATGTACATATTTTATTGGATATATATATAGGAGTGAAATTATATAAAGAAATGCAATGCTAATGGTTTCTCTAAAGATTCTTTTGGATTTTGTACATACATGATCATATCATCTGTGAATAATAACAATTTTATCATTTTTCTTTCATTCTAATACTTTTGTTTTTCTTGACTTATTGTAGTGGCTAGGCCATTCAGAAAAATAGTGAATCACAGTGGTGACAATAGGCATCCGTGACTTGATCCCAGTATCAGGAGGAAAACTTTCAAAGTAATAAGACATTTACTGTAGGTATTTTGTAACTACTCTTTATCAGGTTAATGAAGTTTACTTTTATACCTCATTTGTTATGAGGTTGCTGTTGTTGTATTTTATGTCATGAGTAATTGTTGAACTTTTTTATTGTTGATGCCTTTTCTGCATCTACTGAATTGATATAATTGATATCTTTTATTCTATTAATGTCATGAATTACATTGATTGATAATCAAACATTAAAGCAATATTGCAGTCATAGAATAAACCCAATTTGGTTTTAGTGTATTATTCTATTATGCATCCTTGGATTAAGTTTGCTAATCTTTTGTTTAGGAGTTTTGCATCTGTCATAGAAGAGATTGACCTGTGTTTCTTCCTTGTATTGGCCTTGTGAGGTTTTGGTACCAGGTTATGTGGTCTCATTAAACAAGTTGTCTATTAGACATTTATATACAGAATCTATAAGGAATAATTCAGCAAGCAAAAACCAAATAACCCCATTAAAGAGTGATCAAAGGACATAAACACTTCTCAAAAGAAGACATACAAGTGACCAACAAACATGAAAAAATGCTCAACATCACTAATCGTCAGAGAAGTGCAAATCAAAACCACAATGAGATGCCATCTCACATCAGTCAGAATGGCTATTATTAGAAAGTCAAAAAGGCAGATGCTTCAGAGAAAAGGGAATGCTTGTACACTGTTGGTGAGAATGTTAATTAGTTCAGCCACTGTGGAAAGTAGTTTAGAGATTTCTTAAAGAACTAATAGAACTGCAATTCGACCCAGCAATCTCATTACTGGGTATATACCCAAAGAAAAATAAGTCATTCTACAAAAAAGACACATGCACTCATATGTTCATCGCAGCACTATTCACAATAGCAAAGATATGGAATCAAGTCAGGTGCCCATCGGTGGTGGACTAGATAAAGAAAATGTGGTACATATACACAATGGAATACTATGCAGCCATTAAAAAATATCAAAAGTAAGTCCTTTGCAGCAACATGGATACAGCTGGAGGCCATTATCCTAAGAATTAATACAGGAAAAGAAAAGTAAATACATGTTCTCACTTATAAGTGGGAGCTAAACATTGGGTACACACAGACACAAAGATAAGCACAATAGACATCAGGGCCTCCAAAAGAGGGCAGGGAGAGTGAGGGGGCAAGGAAAAACTACCTATCAGGAATTATGCTTGCTACCTGGGTGACAGGATCAATTGTACCCCAAACCTCAGCATCATGCAATATAACAACCCAGACCTGCACATGTACTCCCTGAATCTAAAATAAAAGTTGAAATTAAAAAAAAAAAAACAAGTTGGCAAGTTTCCACTTTTAGTCTATTCTCTTGAAGAGTTTGTGTAAGATTGGTGTTATTTATTCTTTAATTGTTTGGTAGAATTCACTGGCAAAGTCATCTGGGCCCACAGGTTTTGTGTATACCAGAGAAAGGTTTTAAATTATAGATTAAATGTTTAAATAGATATAAAATTATTTGTATTTTCTATTTTTTTGTGTGTCGCTTGAGTAAGTTTTATATTGTTAGGAATTTATCAATTTATTAAAATTTCAAATCAATTAACATAAAGATGTTTATAACATTTTATTATTTTTTAATGTCCATAGACTTTATAGTGATATCTCCTTTTTATTCTCGATATTAGAGATTCATGCCTTTATTTCTTTTTTTCTTGATCACCATCACCACTGATAAATCAATTTTATTAGCTCAGTGATTCTCAGGACTCTCTACACTTTTAAAAATTATTGAGGACCCTAAAGATATTTTGATAAATATTTATGTTACAGGTTAAAAATGTGAAAATTTTAAAATATTTATTTTTTAATTTACTTATAACTATTATACTTTAGCATAACATATTTTATGTTATTTTTAACATAATAAAGATAATAGAGATAAAATGTTTATCTCTAATGAAAACAGTAATTTTTTTTAAAACAAGAAATTGGGAAGAGTGACATCGTTTTACATTTTAAATCTCTTTTAATGTCAGGCTTAATAGAAGACAGTTGGAGTCTTTTACCTATTTTTGCTGTCAATCTGTTGCAATATTCCCTGTCATGCATCCACTGGAAAACTCTGTTGTATACTTGTGAGGAAATAAGGATGAAAACGAACATATTATTATTGTTATAAAAATAATTTTGACCCTGTAGACTCCTTGAAAGGACTTCAGAGATGTCCAAAAGTCCTCAGACCACACTTTGAGAACCACTGTATTAGTCTTCATAAAGAAGCAACTTTTGGTTTTGATTCACACCACTATAATTTTGTTTTTTTGTTTGTTTGTTTCATTATAGCTTGTTAAGTTCTGTGATTTATTATTTATTTCCTTCTATTAAATTTAACAAAATGAAACTGCTGTTTTTGTAGGTAAAAAATAGTTGAATACAGATAATTTAATATGCTTCACTTTAACACTTCCTTTAGGTTTAATTTGGTACTCTTTTCATGACTTTTATAAATGATTTTCACCTTCTTTTTGAATATATTCATTTAAGGATACAAATATTTTTCTGAGTACAACTTAAATTGCACTCCAGTTTGAATATGTTGTATTTTCCTAATCTGAAACAAAATATTATTTTCAGATGAGATTGGGCACATTCAGGGTGGTATAGTGGTAGACTAAAATATTATTTTCAGCTCAAAAAGTTTCCAATATTTGTTGAAGTTTCCTTAGAACCATAGGTTATCTAGAAGTGTATGTGTAATTTCCAATGACTTAGCAATTTTTAAAGTATCCTTTATTACTGATTTCTAGCTTAATTCCACTGTAGTTTGAGAACATGCTTTGTTTCGTTTCAATCATTTGAAATTTGTTCAGACTCATACATGGCATTTGTCTTGGGGGGACTCTACCTGCTTAAGGCTCTCAAAAGGAATGAGCCATGTTGAATAACACAAGGAATGACTGAAGGAAATAGTGACTCTGAACTTAGAGAAAAACTAACAGAAACTTAAAGAAAAACTAACAGAATTCTGTATCCCTCACACAGAATTAGTTACCCACCAGCAATGTATTCATTTTTTTCCCCATCAACCTTGAAATGTGAATTATAATATACCTACAGTTGTGACCCAACAGTATAATGTAGCCATTTCATGAAAGTTTCATGAAAAATTTTAAAGAACTATTTCATGGAATCAGAAACTCAGAGTAGTTACCAAACTCAGAGTAGTTCTTGCTTGTTGAATTATTCCGTATAGATTCTGTATATAGAGGTCTAATAGACAGTTTGTTTAATGAGACCACATAACCTGGTACCAAAACCTCACGAGGCCAATACAAGAAAGAAACACAGGCCAATCTCTTCTATGGTCCAGAATATGGTCCATTTTGGTCAAGATTCCATATGCCCTTGAAAAAACTAATTATATTTCTAAATCTGTCAAATATTTTAGCTGCTACTTTAACTCCATACAAACTATACTCCATATAAACTTTACATTATCCTGGTCATGTGATCAATGCAATAGATTCACCCCACATATTTTTATGTTACTGGAATTTCCTACCCACAGAAGTTTCATGGTTCTGAGCTTCTTTTTCTCAGTGAGACAGTTGCATTATTACTATTTCTGTTCTCTGTCCTACATAATGCTGTATGCCCCTGTGTGTTCTTATCCCTCACACAGAATTAGTTACCCACTGGCAATGTATTCATTTTTTTCCCCAACAACCTTGAGCTATGAATAATAAGAAAGCCTACAGTTGTGGCCCAACAGTACAAAGTAGCCATTTCATGAGAATTTCATGAAGAATTTTCAAAAAGTATTTTATGGAATCAGAAACTCAGAGTAGTTATCAAACTCAGAGTAGTTCTTCCAAGAACTCTTCTGATACTGAAAAGCCTCTGCAACTTTCTTGTCAGTACATTGTAGGGAGCTGGTGAATGTTTAGTGAATGAATCCCACTAATCTCTAGGACCAAAGAGATCTCCCCTCCTAGAAAGCCCATTGTTTCTGAGGACATCATTGACTGTTGAAAGTACCTCCTTGGGCTAAGATAATGTCTGATTCCCTGAATTTTCTGTCTGTTGGGTTTGCAAGAGTCTAATTCCTCTCCTGTATGATAGCCTTTCAAGTCCATGTCTCCTTGAAAATTTTTCTCTAAGCTCAGTGTCACTATTTCCTTCAATTATTCCTTGTGTTATTCAATATAGTTCATTTCCTTTGGGAGCATTAAGCAGGCAGAGCTGCCCGCAAGACAGATGCCAGAGCTCAGTGTTCACAACTCTGGCTGTACATTAAAAGCACCTGGGGAATTTCTTAGAAAATACAATGGCTTGTCTCGTCCCCAGAGATTCTGATTGAATTGGCTTGGAGTAACCAATACCCAAGTGATTGAAGACTTGATATTTTTAAGACATCAATTATCCCCAACTTCATCTATAAATTCAATGCAACCCCTATCAAAATTTCAGCAGATTTTTTAAAAGTTGACAGATTGACTCTAAAACTCATAAAAATGCAGAGGACCTGGAATAGCCAAAACAATTTGGAAAAAAAAAAAAAAAGGAACAAAAATGGCACACTTATACTGTCTGACTTAAAGACTTAAAGATAGTGGCATAAAAATAGTCAAATAGTTCAATGTTATAAAATAGAGACTTCAGAAATAGGCCTACACATGTATGGTCCATTGATTTTTAACAGAAGTACAAAGTCAATTCAGGAAAAAAGCATAGTCGTTTTCAACAAAAGGTACTAGAACAATGGGACATTTATTTGCAAATAAATGAACTTTGGTCCATACCTTCTACCATAAATAAAATCAACTAAAAATTGATCATAGACCTGAATATAAAACCTAAAATATGAAACTTATTTTTTGTTGTTTTTAAATTTGTTCCTTTTTGTTGTTGTTGTTATTTTCCTAGGCATCAACCTCAACTTAACTAAAACTATAAAACTTCTGTAAGGAAAAATTAGGAGAAAAACTTGGTAACCTTGGGCTAAACAAAGCTTCCTTAGATACCATATGAAAGAAATGATCCATTTAAAAATTTTGATAAATTAAGCTTTATCAAAATTGAGACATTTTGCTGATAGAAAGACACCAAAGAGAGTGAAAAGCCACACAGACAGGACAAAATATTTGCATATCACATATCAAATAAAGGACTTCTATCTAGAATACATAAAGAATTCTTGAAACTCAACAATAAGAACACACATACACAAATAAACCTACAGATAAGATATTTGAGCAGACTTTTTGTCAAAGAAGATATTCAGATGGCAAATAAGCACATAAAAAGATGTTCATCATCATTGATCATTACAGAATGCAAATTAAAACCACAATGATATACCTATACCCACTAGAATGTCTAAAATTAAAAAGACTAATCATACTAAGTTTTGGAGAGGTTATGGAACAACAGGAACTCTCATACAATGCTGATGAAAATGTAAAATGTTATCATTGTTTTGGAAAATGGCTCAGCAGCTTTTTAAAAAGTTAAGCCATACATCCACCAAATGACCCATTCAACTCCTAGGTATTTACCTCAGATAAATGAAAACTTACACCCACACAAAGACTTATACATGAATATTCACAGCAGCTTTATTTGTAATAGCTCAAAACTAGAAACAACCCAAATGTCCATGTACAATGAATGAATAAGCAAATTAAGTATATATACAATGCACTATTACTCAGTAATAAAAAGGAATAAATTGTTGATACAAACAACAACATGGAGGAATCTCAAAGTAATTCTGTTGTATGAAAGAAGCCAGACTTGACAGAAAGTGTACATTATAACTCCATTTGTATGAAATTCTAAGGAACAAAAACTAATCTATAGTGATATAAAACAGATCAGTGGTTGTCTGGGGATGGGGTGAGGGTGGGGCAAGAAGGTGGCATTAAAAAAGGACAAGATGAACTTAGAGTAGTCAGAATCATAGACAGAAAGTAGAATAGTGGTTTCCATGGGCTCGGGATAGAAGGGAATTGGAGTTATTGTTTAATGGCTATGGAGTTTCAGTTTTACAAAATGAAAAGAGTTATGGAGTTATATGGTGGTGATGGTGCATAACTTTATGAATGTATTTAATAACACTGAACTGTATACTTAAAATGGTTAAGATGGTAAATTTTATGTCTATGTGTATTTTGACAAGAAGAGTCTTTTGAGAGTGATGCATATATTCACTATCTTGATTGTGGTGGTGTTTTCACAGGTGTATTAATGTGTTAAAATTTTTCATAGTGAGACTTTAAACATATGCATTTTATTATATGCCAGCTATACTTCAGTAAAGCTGTTTTTTTTTAAGTAACATACAGAAATCCATAGATTAAGTATATCCATAGAGTAAGATAACTATACATAATCCTATTGTCAAAAAATTAATATTGGCTGGGCATGGTAGTACACGCCTATAGTCCCAGCTAAATGGAAGGCTGAGGTGGAAGTATCATTTGAACCCAAGAATTCAAGGCTTCAGTAAGCTATGATCATGCCACTGCACTCCAGCCTGGGTGACAGCACAAGATCCTGTCTAAAAAAAAAAAAAAATTTAATATTTGGGCATATTTACTTCTAGCCTAATTTCTTTATAAATATACTTTTAAAACATATCTTAAATAAAACTTATATGTATGTAATGTATATGTTCAGGGAGGGATGAGACTCACTGATTTAGCTGCTGGCTTTTCACATCTCTGCAAGCAAAGAATGCTAATCTTTTGGGTTAGCTGGGAACTGCTTTAGCAGAACTGCCTGCTGCTCTGTGCTCTACCTCCACTCATCCATTACAGTGATATTTCTTGATTTCATAAAATGCACCTAGGTGCATGTGCTAGGTGCTAGTGCTCTAAACAAGATGGACAACTTTTGAGGCTCCCTGGAGCTATGGATGGTTGGAGGTGCTATCCCTACTCACAGAAGTTCTGCCCAAATATCTGATAGGAAGCCTGGCCCTGATGTGACTGAGAGATGTATGGCTCTTCACGCAGCTCATTCCTGGTAAAATGTTTCTGCTAGGTAAAGCACAAGCATGGCTGCATCCTTCCTACAACAAAAGAGTCAGTGTCATGAGGGGTTTCCCATGCAGATGAACAAACACATGTGCCCCCGAATTGAGCCAAAATTGTTAACCAGGCAGTAGGCCAACCCTGTCAGCACCACATGCCTTAGCTGTGGTTCCTGGTCTGAGACTTGATCCAGAGTCCAGGATAATTTTGGAGTTTCTGGAAGGGATTGAATCCATGTCTTTGGGACAATGTTGCATAGAAGCCAGAGGCATGTGACCTGGCCACACAAAAGGCCTAGTGCATCTAGCTAGAGGGGTAACCAGACACCTGCCTAATCCATTTACCAAGCCCCTCAAGGCCCCAGTTCAATTCATACCCCACAACCTTACAACAGTGAAGGTCTCTCTGCCCTGCCTGTGGCTGGTTTGCTTGCTGGCAGAACAGTCCACAAGTGCAGGGAAGTAGCCAGCTCCTTCATAAACTGTTCTGCTGCTTTTCTCACTGGCCCCTATGCTTAAGCCCACTGGCCTCAAACTCCAGCTCTTCCCACCTCAAAACATTTACACACACTGTGCCTACTGCCCCACCCTCTTGACTTCCCTACCCTTTATTGTTCAGATCTCAGCTGAAATGTCTCCTCAGGGAAGTCTTCCCTGTCTTTCCAGACTGGGTTAGAGTTCTGCCATTAAACACTGCCGTTGCCTAGTGAACTATTCCTTTGTAGTCTTTATTGTAGTCAATATTTATGTAGTCCTATTTTAAATATCTACCTTTAGACTGTAAAATTCTTGGAGACAGGGAGTATATCTGTCCTGTTTACCATTGTATCTTCCATGTTTAACAAATGCCCAGCACATAGTGCTTTCCACACATCTTTGTTGAGTGGAAAAGCTACCTTAGCCTAGTTCAGGACTCCCTCTTAGATAAGCAGCTCTTTCCATTTTCAATTTTTTATTTACCATGTTCCTACTCTACCCCATCCAAACATGACCTCAAAGAGAATCTGGGCTAGGAAAGTAATCTGAATGACAATATAACTCTGGAATCAGAAAGATCACACCCCTTTGGTGACTTAGCCTTTGTTTCCAGCCCAAACTCCTCCTTCATTGTCTTGCTTTAAAATAGATTTTCTCCTCAGGAAGCCTCTCGGTCCATCCCCTAAATAAACGAAAGCCCCTTTACCAGCACAAATTCCTCATCAAGAAAGTCAAGGTTGTAAAGAGGCATTTCCTAAAGCCTGTCAGTGTGTAGTGTTTGTGGCTTTTTTCACATTCCAATCCATTTATATTTAATCTGCTTTTTAAATCACTTACCATATCTACTCTTTGCGTGGTGTTTGACAATTCAAAAATCATTTAAGTCTGAAAACCTTAAATACACTTAAAAACTCAGTTGACATTTTGGTCTTCCGGGATCATCCCAGGTAGCTTTCTCAGAGGCCTATGCAGAGATACACCTGCTGCCCCTCTGGAGGTCAGACCACGCCCATATGTTCAGCATCAGAGGTCACCACGGCATCACTCGAAGGATCACAGGCTAGCCCTTGACTGGTCTTGCAAACCCTATTATTAAAGTTACAATTTTTATACTTTTTGGAGGAAAATACTTTTCCTGTTATTTTTCTATTACAGAGCTGATAGGACTGGTGCTTATTATGTGGAGCGAGAGATTAAATAATTCTCAGGGTGACTGCTTAATGGGTATGAGGTTTTCTTCTGGGGTGATGAAAGTGCTTTGAAACTAGAGAGAAGTGATAGTTGTATAATATTGTGAATGTACTCAAAGTCACTGAATTGCACACTTCAAAATAATTTTATCTTATGTGAATTTTACCTCAATAAAAAGTAATAACAATAACTATCAGGGAACAAGAATTGATAATTATCAATAATTATCAACTGTAGAATTCCTCTCACAAGAAAAGTCCAGGAAAAGTCCAGGAATTTTAGTCAGTCATCACTGAGGTCATAGAATTCCCTAGAGATCTGGCCATCTGTGACCCTCCCCCCAACACCACCACCCTGTACCGTTTGAAGCCAGCTGGATTTAATCTACCACTTAAAGATTCTATTTTTAAAAACAACTTCTAACAGTAATTTTTTGGCACAAGTAAATAGCCATAATGGAAGAAAATGAAAATAACTCCTGACTATCTCTGAATATATCCTTTTTAGGTATATTTTTCTACATAATTTCACTAATCAAAACACTTTTTTGTGCTACATTTCCGAATATATGAGAAGAAGTTTGGTTTCATGAAGTTTTAGTCATGCTAAATTAACAACATGTGTATTTTGGATGCATTTCATGAGTTATGTTATTCTTACTGCAAATGAATTCATTTATTCCATCAACAATTTTTTTTTTTTTTTTGAGACAAAGTCTTGTTCTGTTGCCCAGGCTGGAATGCAGTGCCGCAATCTCGGCTCACTGCAACCTCTGCCTTTCAGGTTCAGGTGATTCTCTGCGTCAGCCTCCTGAGTAGCTGGGATTACAGGTGTGCCACCACACCCAGCTAATTTTTTGTATTTTTAGTGGAGACGGGGTTTCACTATATCGGCCAGGCTGGTCTCAAACTCCTGGCCTCAAGTGGTCCACCCTCCTCAGCCTCCCAAAGTGCTGGGATCACAGGCATGAGCCACCGTGCCCGGACCATCAACAAATACCTTTTTGTACTTTCTGTGTGTCAGTCAGGGTATTAGGTGCTAGGAGTACTGAGAACAATAAGGCATACCCCCCAACTCAAATAAGTATGGTCTTGATAATCACATTAAATATATAGATGATCATGTTTCAAATATAGAGAGAGCTGCATCAGAAGATGAAAGTGAGCTTCAAGATATCAAGACTCTGTTTGTCATGGTCACTGTTGTATCCCAACATATATAACAGGTCTGGTATACTGGAGAAACTCAGCAAATTTTTTTAATAAATGGATGAAGCTTTCCACAATTATATACCACCTTCATTGTTTTACTTAGTTCTTATTGCTATGGTTTGAATAGCCCCTCCAAAATTCATGTTGAAACTTAATCCGCAATGTGGCAGTATTGAGAGGTGGGGTGGAGCCCTTAAGAAGTGATTGGATCGTGAAGGTTCTGCCCTCATGAGTGGTTTAATTTATTCATGGATTAATGTGTTATCATGAAAGGAGAACCAGTGGCTTTATAAGAAGAGAAAAAGATCTGAGCTAGCATGTTAGTACACTCAGCTTCCTCACCAGGTGATAACCTCCTTCGGGACCCTTCAGAGAGTTCCCACTAGCAACAAGACTCTCACTGGATATGGCCTTTCAACCTGGGATTTCTCAGCCTCTAGAATTGTAAGAAATTAATATATTCTTATAAATTACCCAGTTTCAGGTATTCTGTTATAGGCAAAAGAAAATGGGACTAAAGACCATACATTGTCCTGCATTGACTCAAACCAAAAATGCCCAGTTTATTGGCATAATCTGAAAGGGTTAATAAGTGCATTTTTTCTTACCCTCCTCAGTGTACAAATGTTATTTCGTGTTAGATTTTCAGATTGTCTGATTTTAATTCATTTAGCTTGCTCACATAATGATCAAAGGGCCACAGAAAAACCCTTATAGAAAAAGGCATCCATCCTCCTCTGCAGCATCGTTGGTCCCCTCAGTCACCAACTCTTCTCTTTTCCCCAGTGATTCAGACTCCCACATTTACCTCTTCTCCTGCCCGACCACTTGGACTTAGTGGTTTGGTTTGGGGCTATTTGCACTGATTTGGGTCATAATGCCCCCACTCAAGGCAACTTTTAGTATCTCAATCCTGTCCTGAACCTTGGCCAGAAAGAGATGGCAATCTTGCAATGGTCTTGAAGAACCACGCTAAGACTTTTACTAATATCTCTATTTATTTGATGCACGTATTTTTTTAAATGTAAGTATTATTGTCCAGGAATTAGTAACTAGACCCCCAGCCCAAAAGAAGATGTGTTAATACCATGTTATAAGGCAGCCACCAGTAATGGGGACAACATATCTGTGATGGTTAATACTGAATGTCAACTTGACTGGATTGAAGGATACAAAGTATTGATCCTGGGTGTGTCTGTGAGGGTGTTGCCAAAGGAGATTAACATTTGAGTCAGTGGGCTGGGAAAGGCAGACCCACCCTTTAGCTGGGTGGGCACAATCTAATCAGCTGCCAGCATAGCTAGAATATAAGCAGGCAGAAAAATGTGAAAAGAGAGACTGCCCTAACCTCCCAGCCTGCATCTTTCTCCCATGCTGGATGCTTCCTGCCCTGGAACATGAGACTCCAAGTTCTTCAGTTTTGGCACTTGGACTGGCTCTCCTTGCTCCTTAGCCTGCAGATGGCCTATTGTGATTGCGTGAGTTAATGCTTAATAAACTCTCATATATATTATATAAAATAGTATTAGGATGATGCTAGAAAAAGGAAGAATATCAGGCTTGTGGTTTGCCTTAGTCCATTTTTTGTTGCTATAACAGGATGCCAAAGGCTAGATAATTTATAAAGAAAAGAAATTTATTTCTCATAGTTCTGAAGGCTAAGAAGTCCAACATCAAAATACTGGCATCCGGCAAGGACCTTCTTGCTGTGTCATCCCATGGCAGGAGGCAGAAGGGCAAGAGAGTGTGAGAGAGCAAGAGAGGAAGGGAACCAAATTCATCCTTTTATCAGAAACCCACTCTGAGATAACAGCATTAATCCATTTATGAAGGCAGAGCCCTCATTACCTAATCACCTCTTAAAGGTCCCACCTCTCAACATTGTTGCGTTTGGGATTAAGTTTGCAACACTTGAACTTTGGAGAGGGGGACACATTCAAGCCATAACATGGTTCATCCTCCCTTGAGGGAGAAGAGGGAGCCTTCACCTCCCACCCCAAGCCAAGTGGGCAGGGGAGGAGCAGAAGAGCCTAGTAGTAAACCCAGTAATAACAGAGTATTGGATGTACCACTGAGTGGATGGGTGATGGCTGTGGTTGAGGTGGGGTGGCGTCATCTGCATTGGAGATTCCTGTGGTGGGCAGGCCTTGACTCTGAAGAACTCATACATGTACCCCACAAGGAAAGCAGAATTTAGGGACTGTCACACAGAGGGCATCCTTAGAACCACAGTGTTAGTCAGAGAGAAGTGACAACCCACCAAGTTGGAAGAGATTCTTGTCCTAGACCTTCGCCCTTTTCCTACCTAATGCTGGAGACTTCAGCTTTGGAAAAGGTAAGAAGGAAAGATGTTGCAGAAACAGATTCTCTAATAATCAGGGTCCCAGGTCAGTTCTACCCTAGGAGGAGGGGAAATGAGATTTAAGTTGAGGATGAGATTAAAGTCTTTAAATATACCGAGTTTTAATAGCCAAAATGAGTAGTTATGGAATCTGAAAGTTAGGAATCTAGTTTGCCTATAAGTTCTAGAAGTTGTTAGGGGCAGGAAGGGAGATATTCCACAGATTTCATGTTGAAAGGGAGAATTGGAGAAAAAGAAATCCTTTTCGTGTGTAAACACTCTGTGTTATAGATGCAATCAAGCCCTCCTGGAACAGAGTTGTAACACTGATATGTAACAGTGGATATCAACATCAACTCTGGCTGTCGTATTAAACTCTCAGGCAAGGCTTCCTTCATGGATGCAGTCTCATAAGGCCTCATGCTCAGAAGGGGGCTTTATGCTTGGGGTTTAATGTTCTGTTGTCACCATCTTAAAGTTCTTAATACTTTATCTTCAAATTTGTGTTTGGTAAGTGAAGTCTGATAAGACAATGGAGCACGTACTTGGGGCTTGGAGCCCAGGCTCATTCACAGTCCTGCCTCCCACCACCTTCCCAAACAGCTTCTTCACTGCCCACTGCCCTATTCCCTGAAGCCCAGAGACTCATCCAGCCTCCCTCTTACTGCCCCCACCCAGTGGCAGCTATAACCCATCACCCCCTGGGTGTAGGCTTGGGGAGGGTTGGGACCAGTTGGACATGGGCAGTGCCATCTTCATCTTGTACTGATAGTGCCACAGTATATTAGGCAAGAACTTGGCTGAATGAGCCTCTAGCCTAACCCTCATCCAGGTATCTGGTATATCTGGAGGTTCTCCTGTTCATTGTGGATTGTGGCAGCAGGCCGGTGAGAAGGAGAAATGCTTGACTTAAATTTCTCACCCTGACTGTGGGCAAAGCATTGGTTTAGTGGTTGGTGGGAGGAGAAACCCAGTAGTTGGTGTATCGTGTTGGGGCAGGGGCCCCTGGCTGCTTGAAATCTCCATGCACACCAAGCCTGCATGAACATAACATTAAATGGCAAATTTAAAATACCATGACAGGTTGAGAGAGAGAAAGTGGAAGAAAGGAAAAAGATTTATATATTAGTTCCTGTAACAATACATGTTTCCTGCTTCCTGGACAAAAAGCCTCACATTTTCGTTTTGTACCAAGCCCTGCAATTGTGTAGCTGGTCCTGTGCTCAAGTCCCCTTTCCCAGGGAAGGATTAATTTCCTAATATGGAGTGTCCTTTACCTGACTCCCAGTGCCTGAAGCTGTGACAAGGCTTTCCATGCCAGCTTACTGCCTCCATACAGAGGCAGATACAGGTTGCATGGACCTGAAAGCTCATATAATTTAGGGGGCAGTCCTTTAAAAAACTACAAATACAGGATTGCTAGGTCCCCTCACAGGACCTTAGAAAGGGCCTGTGCAAGTGAGGGGTCCTAAAGCGTATGCCTTATGAGCTTCATGGTAACTCCACCCCTGCCTTCCCAGCATGCCTTCTATTCACTCCTGGGTCCACTTTAAGAATCTGGAGCTTTTTTTTTTTTGGCCGTGCATGGTGCCTCACGACTGTAATCCCAGCACTTTGGGAGGCCAAAGCGGGTGGATCACCTGAGGTCAGGAGTTTGAGACCAGCCTGGCCAACATGGTGAAACCCCATCTCTACTAAAAAAATACAGAAAATTAGCCCAGCATGGTGGTGCACACCTGTAATCCCAACTACTCGGGAGGCTGAGGCAGGAGAATCGCTTGAACTCGGGAGTCTGAGGTTGCAGTGAGCCGAGACTGGGCCACTGCACTCCAGCCTGGGCAACAGAGTGAGACTCTGTCTCAAAAAATAAAAATAAAAAAAAAGAATCTGGAGCTTTTTTTAAAGATTCCAGAACTGGGCTGTACGCAGTGGCTCATGCCTGTAATCCCAGCACTTTGGGAGGCCGAGGCAGGCAGGTCACTTGAGCCCAGGAGTTTGAGACTAGCCTGGGCAACACGGTGAAACCCTATCTCTACAAAAAGATACAAAAATTAGCCAGCTGTGGTGGCATGTGCCTGTAGTCCCAGCTACTTGGGAGGCTGAAGTGGGAGGATCACTTGAGCCCAGGAGGTCAAGGCTGCAGTAAGCCAAGATCGTGCCACTGCACTTCAGCCTGAGTGACAGAGCCAGATGCTGTCCCAAAAAGCAAAAACAAAACAAAACAAAAAGATTCCAGAACCTCTCCTGGTTACCCTGAAACCCACAAATTAAAAGCTAAGCAGTTATTTTTTTTTTGGTAAACTTTCATTGAGGCCCTCATAATTTCAATGTTTTTCTCTCCTGTCTTTCACTCTTCTTTGCTGCCACAGAGTACTTATTTGTGGCCTCCTCGAAGCACCTCTTCTGCTGAACCAACCCTAGACTTCTTTATGAGAACTCTTTCCAATTCAGTGGTGCTGGGCTGCTGAGGTGAGATGGTTGACTTTATTAAATTTTTGGCCAACAATTTTACCTAGTACTGGGAAATACAATTTATTAGGTTGGTTATAAAAAAAAAAAAAACCAACAACACTTTATCTCAGGTTGATTGACATTGATCCTACTTGTCTTTGTGAAGGAAATAATTTCAATGAATTAATAAAATGTGTGCTTGTGTTAATAAAAGTCTACTGCCTTTTACTGTAGTAACAAACAACTTTCATATCACAGAGGCTTGATCACAATAAATATTTATTTCTTGCTCACTCTACATTCAGAACTCAGGTTAGCAAGAAGGTCTCTGTTCAACTTAGTGACTCAAGGACCCGGGCTGAAAGAGGTTCCATCTATACATGTGTTTCTGTGATCGCTATGGTAGGAGAGAAGAGAAACATGTGAATAAATGAATTTTGCCTGAAAGTGACACATATCATTTCCACTCACATTTCACTGGCCAGAGTAAATTACCTGTCTATGTCTAACTTCAAGGGGCAGGAAAGTACAGTCCCATCATATCCCCAGAAGAAGAACTAGAATATTTAGAATAGCTCTAATGGCTACATGCCTTTTGGTCACCAAATGTTTGATTTGCTCTATTTCTGAGATGCAAAATATACCCACCCATTCCCTTAGGGAGAAAGCCCCAAAGTCCTAGGCAAGCATAGCATCAAGGTCATAATCTGTGACATCTGGGTGAGGTATGGTAGTTTCTAATCATGATCTGCTTCTGTAGATCCTACTTACACCTGTGAAATAAAAAAGACAGATTTTCTGCCTTCTCTCACCTGATACATAAGGGCTGATACAGGAACAGGATAATTGTAATATTCTCCTTGGGGAAAATGGAAAACACACAGCAAATACGTGTCTATAGAATTCTGAAATCCTGTTGGGAACAACTTTTGAGGGCCCCCTACCTGTGTTTGAGGAATGTTACCTGATTAATTCTGATTTTGAGATGCTCCTTTTGCTTAGTGGTCTCTGTAGCCCCTGGATCTGCCTTCTGAAAGTTTTGTCCTTTTTCATTTTCTTCTTTGACTGAATCTAAAGTGGACATTGGGAAATATGCCTTCTTTCAGGACTGAGCAAATTTCTCATATATAACCAATTTGGACTAAGCTTTTCCTCAGGGTGCTAAAATACTCCACATTGTAGTACCCCCAACTCCCACTACACATGTATAACCAACCAGTAAGGTCCCATACCTCCTGCAATTAATTGGTTTATATGTCCCATGCAAGAGACTTTGATATGAGCACAGTGTAGTGATAAGTGCACTAGAAAATTTCTTGGATATATGATCTTAAGCAGGTTACTTGACTTCTCTGTCTGAATTTTCCCATGTATGAAATTCTATTTTTAGATTAACAGGATTAAAGGACCAATAAACAAAACCTTTATGTGCCATATAAATGTTGGCTAAGTTCTTTTACATTTTTCCCTCTTTTAATCTATACACGGTCTTAAGAGGTTATTAGTATTTGTTTTTATATGAGGAAACTGGAACTCAAATAGACTAGATGACTTGCCCATGTAAGAAATGATATGGCTTGCGCATATATTAAATGATATGATAAAGCTAATAAATGATAGAGTCAAGATTCCCAGCTTGATATCTTGTGTACATTCTACTCCCACACAGCTGCTCCTTGTTTTGAGGTAAATGTTATTAAATTCTATAGAAAATATATAATGTATATTTGGTTTTTTATCATGAATCAAGATGTCACAGAGTGATCATAATCATTGACAAGAATTTTGCCATCTGATTTACACATTTCTCCATTACAAGGAACTGATGGACCCTGAAATAAGGCTATTGCTTTCTTAAATTGTTATAATAACAATGCAGGATGCAGCAATTCAAAGGATACAGAATTTTTTATAATGTGCTACTTCTATCATTCCAATCAAATGTAGTCAAGCAAACTTACTTTAAAAAGAATGAATATATACTATCTTCAGTGGAAATGTGGGCAAGACTAGTTCTGAGTTGTTAAATGTTTAGGAAAAATCAATAACATTCTGAATTCCAGTTCACTGATGCAGAATATGACTCAAAGCCAAAACAGAATGTTTGGGACAAATTAGGAAGAAAACTGTTTTTCACTTGAGGTTCTTGTTACAACTGAGATTATCTCTTCCTCATTAAGCAAAACTAATTAAAAAATCTTTTGGTTCAATATTTAATCTTCTATCTGAGATTTTACTGTTTTAATAGGAAATGCAATGAGAATTACCTGGTCTCTGACCTAAGTCAGTGCATAGGAAACATTTCTGCAGGGGAGATTCTCAAAGAAGGGATGGAATATTTTGCACCTTGGTTACTAATTTTCCAGGCAGCAAGTGTGTAGACAAATTATATTTTCCCTGTTGTATATGTGTCTTGGATTTCACTAATGGACATTAGTATTTTTTGCACTATTTTTAAAAAGTCAGTTACTTAAATTGAAAACATTTGTTAAGGCCATGCATGACTAAGATGTTGGATTTTTAAAAACAATCTATCAGAATTTAAGAGCTTTTGCCTATGAGATTCTATAGACAAGAACAATTTTATGAAATCAGAAAAAAAATTTAAGCATTATGTAGGTTTGGGTACACAAAGAAATTTGCTCACTAACGTCAACTTTTGTTGTTCTTTTAGTTATTCTTGTCTTGAAGATTTTTTCTTCCTGTTTCATTTTCCCAATTGTAGCAGAAGCTGCCAGATGTGCATTTAAATATTTCCCTCCTCCTTCCACTGTAATAAAAGGCACATGGCTAACCAACTGTACGTCATGTCCTTGCGTCTCCTGCTATTAGATGTAGCCATGCGAGTAAGTGTACTCCAATGGAATGCAAATAGGATTTGTCCTTAAAAACCTCCCACACGTGCTCCTCTAAGATGATAGCCCACCTCCGAGATGGCTGTCAGTGATTCTTGGCTCATGGTCCCTGTATAATTCCCTCCTCTACTGAATATAGCAGACCTGTGTAACGAACAAGATAGTGCAGAAATGATGGAATGTGATTTCCAAGTCAAGGCCATAAAGGACATTTAGGCTTTCATCTTGTTCTCTTAGATTACTTTCCTGAGGGAGGTCAGCTACTATGTCATGAGGACATTCCAACAGCCCTTATAAAGAGGCCTGAGTGTCAGGAAACCAAAGCCAGCTGCGTATAGCCAGGACTAAGGAAGCCATATTGGAAGCAGATACTTCAGCCCTAGTCAAGCCTTCTTATGACTGTACCCACAAAACACATCTGATGGCAAACTCATGAATGACCTTGAGCCAGAACCATTCAGCTAAGCCACTTCCAAATTTCTGACCCAAAATAACAATGAGATAATAAATATTAATTGTTGTTTTAAGCTGCTAAGTTTGTTATGCAGCAGCAGATAATTAATACACCCAGTCAGCTGGATGGCAATACTCATGAGAGTCTTGGAAATCATGTCTTGAAGATTGCAGAGCTGCTGTCAGCTCAGGTGCCTGAATGATTGTGTAAAGGAGGGCCCTTTCCTCTAGTTTCTCCACTCCCCACATCAACCTGGACTGTTGAGAGAAATAAACTTTAGAGCCATTACATGTTTGGGGTCTAAAATTTACAACAATATAGCCAGCCCTAACAAATACACCAACTTTGTATTCTATTTCTTCCTTACATCAAGTCTTATTCATCTGTGAGAGTATTATTCCCCTGAACAAGGATTATTATTGGCATAGTTCTTCAAACACTATCAAAAATATTGTATTGGCTACAAGGCATTACATTAAATATTCAAAGCACTTCCCCCACCTGCAAATCCTATTTTATTTGCCAAGGACTCTATGTTTACTATCAGAGTTGTGGTTGATACTGTGGTGCCCTGTCCAGATCCTGTTCACTTGGTTAAAGCTTCTATCCCCAAGGTCCTATGAGTGGTGGCTGGTAATAGCTTACAGCTAGCCCTCTTCTCTAGAGAATTGCCATCAACTGATAGGAGCCAACTTACTAGGGAAGTTATGCTCCCTCCATAGATGACCCACAACAGTGGCCAACTGACATGATGGCATAAAAGTCCAGCCCTTGCCACCAGGGATGACAACTCTGCTGTGCTGTTTGTATTTCAGATCCCTCCCTTCTGTGGTTTGGGCCAGGACTAGACTTTACCTAAGACCAGATCCTTGCTTGGCAGCTCTTTTCCCTTCCCTATCATGCTCCTCTCCTTCACTTACAGGTTTTTCCCAAGGAGTCCCTCAATAAACCACATCCACCCAAATCTCTGTCTCAGATTCTGGTTCCAGGGAATTTTATCTAAGGCTACCTACTTCCATAAAACTGAACACAAGAGGTAAGATCCTCTTCTCAGGTACTTACATTACTTATATGGTTTGGATCTGTGTCCCTACCCAAATCTCATGTCGAATTGTAATTTCTAGTGTTGGAGGTGGGGTCTGGTGGGAGGTGATTGGATCATGGAGGTGGTTTCTCATGGCTTAACACCATCCCCCTTGGTGTTATCATAGCGAGAGTGAGATATTGCAAGATATGCTTGTTTAAAAGTGTGTAGCACCTCCCACCTCTCACTCTTCCTCCTGCTATGGCCATGTGAAGTGCTGGTTTCCCCTTTGCCTTCTGCCATAATTGTAAATTTCCTGAGGCCTCCCTAGAAGCTGCTATGCTTCCTGTACAGCCTGTGTAACCATGAGCCAGTTGAACCTCTTTTCTTTATAAATTACCTAGTCTCAGGTATTTCATTTTTTGTTGTTGCTGTTGTTCGAGACGGAGTCTTGCACTGTCACCCAGGCTGGAGTGCAATGGCGCGATCTTGGCTCACTGCAACCTCCGCCTCCTGGGTTCAAGTGATCCTTCCACCTCAGCCTCCTGAGTAACTGGGATTACAGGCACCTACCATCATGCACGGCTAATTTTGTATTTTTGTAAAGACGGGGTTTCATCATGTTGGCCAGGCTTGTCTTGAACTACTGACCTTGGTGACCCGCCCGCCTCGGCCTCCTAAAGTGCTGGGATTACAAGCGTGAGCCACTGCGCCCAGCCCCTAGTCTCAGGTATTTCTTCATAGCAGTGCAAGAATGGACTAACACAATACTGATATATTTTATGCATGATAGGAAGAATATATATTCAGTCCAAAACTTTGAAAAAGACTTAAAAACAGAAAAACAATAAAGAATATTAAGAAATCTAAAATTTGGCTGGGTGCGGGGGCTCATACTTATAATCCTAGCACTTTGGGAGGCCGAGGTGGGTGGATCACTTGAGATCAGGAGTTCGAGACCAGCCTGGCCAACATGGTGAAGCCCCATCTCTACTTAAAAAATACAAAAATTAGCTGGGCTGGTGGTGGGCGCCTGTAATCCCAGCTACTCAGGAGGCTGAGACAGGAGAGTCGCTTGAACCTGGGAAGCGGAGGTTGCAGTGAGCTGAGTTATCAACAAAATTGATAAATCCTAAAATGGATTAAGAATATAACATAAGGATACATTCATTAACTTACTTCTTTCTGCCTGTGGTCGCTACCAAGGAAGAGTTGCTAAAGTCTCTTCCCACCGCCACCGTCATGTCTAAATCAGTCTCTTAAAGAGCCTGAGCAGCTCTTCACTGGAAGGCTGAGCTTTGAAACAACTGATGAGAGGCTGAGGAGCCATTCTGAGCAATGGGGAATGCTCACAAGCTGTGTGGTCATGAGAGATCCCAACACCAAGTGCTCCAGGGGCTTTGGGTTTGTCACCTATGCCACTGTGGAGGAGGTGGATGCAGCCACGAATGCAAGGCCACACAAGGTGGATGGGAGAGCTGTGGAACCAAAGAGGGCTGTCTCAAGAGAAGGTTCTCAAAGACCAGGTGCCCACCTAACTGTGAAAAAGGTATTTGTTGCTGGCATTAAAGAAGACACTGAAGAACATCACCTGAGAGATTATTTTGAACAGTATGGAAAAATTGAAGTGATTGAAATTATGACTGATTGAGGCAGTGGCAAAAAAAAAAAAAGGAGCTTTGTCTTTATAAGCTTTGATGACCATGACTCCGTGGATAAAATTGTCATTCAGAAATACCGTCGTGTGAATGGCCACAACTGTGAAGTTAGGAAAGCCCTGCCAAAACAAGAGGTGGATAGTGCTTCACCCAGCCAAAGAGGTTGAAGTGGTTCTGGAAACTTTGGTGTTGGTTGTGGAGGTTGTTTCAGTGGAAATGACAACTTTGATTGTGGAGGAAACTTCAGTGGTCATGATGGCAGCTGTGGTCATGGTGGATATGGTGGCAGTGGGGATGGCTATAATGGATTTGGTGATGGAAGCAATTTTGAAGGTGGCGGAAGCTACAATGCTTTTGGCAATTACAACAATTAGTCTTCAAATTTTGGACCCATGAATGGGAGAACTTTGGAAGCAGAAGCACTGTGGTGTTGGAGGCCAATACTTTGCCAAACCACAAAACCAAGGTGACTATGTCAATTTCAGTAGCAGCAGTAGTTACAGCAATGAGAGAAGATTTTAGTTACTACCAGGAAACAAAGCTTAGCAGGAGAAGAGAGCCAGAGAAGGGACATGGAAGCTACAGATTACAACAGATTTGTGAACTCAACCAAGCAACAGTGGTGGCAGGGCCTAGCTGCTATAAAAAAAAGACATGTTTTAGATAAATACTCATGTGTATGGGCAAAAAACTTGAGGACTGTATTTGTGACTAAAGGTGTAACAGGTTATTTTAGTTTTTGTTCTGTAGAAAGTGTACAGCATTCCAACAAAGGGTTTTAATGTAGATTTTTTTTTGCACCCATGCTGTTGATTGCTAAATGTAATATTGTCTGATCATGACGCTGAATAAATGTGTCTTTAAAAAAAGAATAGAACATAAATCACCAGTATCAGAAATAAAAGAGAGGTTATCACTATAAATTCTACAGGCATGAAAAGGATAATAAGATACCATTACTAAAATTTTATACTAAAAATATGACAACTTAAATAAAATGGATAAGTTCTTTGAAAAATGCAATTTACCAAAGTCAATACAGGTTAAACAAAAACATTAATAGTCCTATATCCATTTTTAAAATTAAATTTATTGTCAAAAAATTCCACAGTGTAAATCTAGATTCAGATGGTTTCACTGATAAACATTCACTGAAGAAATAACACTAATCTTACACAAACCCTTATAAAAAACAGAAGGAGGGAACACTTTCCTGCTTGTTCGTGAGGCCACCATAACTCTGATACTAAAACCTAACAAAGAAATTACCAGAAAAAAATTTGCCTACCAATATTTTCCATGAACATAGACATAAAAATCTTTGAAAACTTAACGCATTGATTGCAGCAATATATATCAGTAATAATATACAGTGACCAAGAAGGGTATGTCACAAAAATGTAAGATTGGTTTAACACCCACAAATTTATCACTATAACCACATTAACAGAATAATGAAGAAAAAAAACATAAGATCATTTCCATAGATGCAGAAATAACATTTTTCAAAATCCATCACCCAATTATAAAAACACTTTTAGCTAACTAGGAATAGAAGGGAACTTCCTCAATTTCATAAAAGGTAGTTACAAAAACCTAGAGCTAACCTCACACTTAATGATCATACATTGAATGCTTTTCCCCTCAGATCAGTAACCAAGAGTGAAGGCCCACCCTTACAACTTGTACTCAACAGTGTTAATGAAGGTCCTAGCTATTGCAATAAGACAAAAACAGGCAGCAGTGGGGAGAATAAAAACTTGAAATAAAACTATCTCTGTATTCAGGTTTTTTTTTTTTTAAGTATATGCTTTCCTATTTATTTTACCAAGGTTGTGCGTGAAATAAACCAAAATATTTCAAGAAAACTTGAGTTTAGATAGGATTGCCTTCTGAATTAGAGTTTTTAATTTCATAGGAATTCTGTTGTAAGTTATTCTAGTAATGGTTATATAACTAAACCTAGGCAAAATTGTGAGGCAAGAGAAATTTATTTTAGTGCCTTCCTATCTTTGGGGGTTTTAAGTATATCTCTCATCCATTCTGATGCCTCCCTGTGTCTCCCAATCATCGATTGCCCAGAGTAACATACCATTCCAGTCTATTTTTCTTCAATAATATCTCATTCTTCAAAATCACTTCTCTTTTCTTACCTATTTTTATCACAAATATATATATTCTCCCACTGTTTCAGAGTTCTAGTCACAGTTGTCAGAGGAATACATCTCAAAAACTATTTCAAACTAGTAAGTTCACAGTTAATGTGTTGTCCCTCCCAAGGATATTTGCATTGGAAGAGCATATTTATAAACAATAATAGCAAAATTAAGATAACAGCAAGACTATAGGATGGGGATATAAACATTTAATATAGTAATTTCACATAATGTGGAAGAATAGGCACCTAGTTTGTCCTTTTTTAAGAAAACAACAAAAAATTCTAGATTATGTGTTCAAGAAATCTTAAAAGCATCAATGAACTACAGATGCTTCTTATAATGGGGTTACTCCCTGATACACCCATTGAAAGTTGAAAATATTGTAAGTCAAAAATGCATTTAATACACCTAACCTACTAAACATCATGGCTTAACCTAGCCTACCTTAAACAGGTAGTTGGGTGCTAAAACGCCTACATTAGCCTACAGTTGGGCAAAATCATCTAAGACAAAGCCTATTTTATAATAAAGTGTTGAATATTTTACATAATTTATTAAGTCGTGTACCGAATATGAAAAACAGAATGTTTGTATGGGTACTCAAATGGTTTCTACTGAATGCACATCACCTTTGCACCACTATAAAGTCAAAAAATTATAAGCAAACCATTGTAAATTGGGGACTGTCTGTACAAGAAAGTAAGGAAGTCTCAGATCAGGGACTAAAAGAGGAAGGGACCTTGGAGAAGTGTAGTATTTTAGCCAGTTTTCTTTCTGAGTCTATTTGTTAACTTGTGTAAATTTGAGCCTTGATTATCCTGAATCTACAGAGCCCACAGAGCAGGAAACAAAGACAAGGACTTTCAAAAGGTAGCAATTTATTAGCTCATCCCTTACTTTAAAAGAGCTGAAATATCAAAGTTCTAAACAGTCAGTGTAAGCATGACCTGGAAATAAACCCATCCCTTTCTTGTCCCTGAGGTCTAAAAAGAAAATATCCTTGACCTTTAGCAAAGAGTACAGGAGGTAAAAATAGTTGCTGAAAATTTGGAATCACAAGATGGTCCTCACACAGATTTGTAGCGCAAATTCACAGAAACTGTGTGTTACCAAAAACCACAAGTTAAGAATTTAAATTAGAGCACCCCAGACTTGTAGTGCCTTCATATGGCTGGTCAGAAACAAATGCAAATTAATCTATAGTATCCCACCATCATCTCAGTCTTCAAAGACTTCAAAGAAATGAAACTCTAAGTAAAATGAACAACTCACAACAAAAACACAGCAAAATATACGAGTGAACAAAAGCACCATGAGTGATAAACAGCAAAAGCAAGAGCTACAAGGAATATGTCCATATGTATTTCACATACCAGCTATAAAGTTAAAATGTTTACTATGCTTAAAGGAATAAGGGATAAGCTTCAAAGTATATGCCAGTAATAAAATATTACCAAAAACATACCCAGCAATGGGTATGAGATAATATATCAAATTAGGTTTATCCTGATAATTCGGGATTGGTTTATACTAAAAAATTAGTAATGTCGTTCACTATGTTAACAAATTAAAGGAGAAAATTTATATGATCATCTCAATAAATGCAGAAAAGGTGTTTGATAAAATTTAACATTCATTTATAATAAAAACATCTAGTTAACTAGGAATAGAAGGAGCTTCCTCAGTCTAATTTAAAAATAAATAAAACTAAGGAAAATATTATATCTTGTGGTTATTCAAATAATTTTATCTAAGATTAGGAACAAAACAAGGATTCCCATTTCTATTTAACATTACACTGTATGTACAAGTCACTGAAGAAAAGCAAGAAAACATAACAAAAGAATAAGGATTGAAAAAGGGATAATACTATCATTGCTTTCAAATAATACTGTTAATATGTAAAAAAATTCAAAATGAACTACCAATAAATTTTTTAAATGAATGTAAATTTAACAAAAGTTGTCAGATACCAACTCAATATAAAACTCTATTTCATTTCTATATAGCAGCTAGAGTTAGCAAATAACACATACACTCTTTTTCTTTTTCTCTTTCTATTTCCCTCACTCTCTCTCTCTGTGTATATATTCATTCCATCCACATGTATTTTTAATGGAAAATACTTATGTATTAATCTAACAGAATATACAAAACTTTTAAGAAACAATAGAACTAGAAGATTCTATATTATAAAGATATCTGTTGTCCCCAGTTTGATCTACAGAATCAATGCAATCTCAATCAAATCTCTGATAGATTTTGTTTAAAAAGTCAAACATGACCATCATATTCTAAAATGTATATGGAATAACAAAGGACCAAAAATAGCCAAAACACTCTTAAAGAGGACAAATGAGTTTGTCCTACCAGCTTTCAGGACACTAATAAAGCTGTGGTTCTTAAGATAGTATAGTATTAGTGCTGGATAGACAAATAGATCTATGGAACAGAATTAAAGCCCAGAAATAGACACTGACATATATAGATACTAGATATATGATGGAAGTGGTATTGCAGATGACAGGAAAATGATGAGTTTTTCAATAAATGGTACTGGATAAAGATATCCATATGGGAAAAAATTATATTGAGTCTCTACCTCACACTATAAACCAATAAAATTTTGGGAGAATCAAAGACCTAAAAGTAAGAGGCAAAACCAAAGCCTTTAAAAAAATATATAGGAAAATATCCTCATGGCAACAGAGTACAGAAGGATTTCTTGAACAAAGTACAAAAAGACAAACAGGTGAAAGATTGAAAATTTAAACTAAATTAAAATTAAGAATTTTAGATATGTTTCAGATCATCAAAGGACAACATAAAAAGTGCAAAGACAAGTTACAAATTAGTAGAAAATATTTGTAGCATATGTTACTAAGATCTAACATCTATAGTATGCAAGAGCTGCTACAAATCAGTGGGAAAATGACAAAATAGGACCAGACATTTTATCAGGGAAAATTCAGCCCCCGATATTTCAATGTCAGTCCTTTTCTATTTTCCCTAAGTGTCAGCCAGTCTGAGAAATAAAGGGAAAGAGTACAAAAGAGAGAAATTTTAAAG
The DNA here is from genome assembly GCF_029289425.2 of Pan paniscus. Lineage (NCBI taxonomy): Eukaryota > Metazoa > Chordata > Mammalia > Primates > Hominidae > Pan > Pan paniscus. The sequence continues at coordinate 62,652,560 of NC_073261.2, forward strand.
CTGGGTGTCCGGGAGAGACATCACATGTAGGCAGGTTTCGTGATACCCCCGAGCCATAAAACCCAAGTTTTTATTAGCAATTTTCAAAGGGGAAGGAGTGTACGAATAGGGTGTGGGTCACAGAGATCACATGCCTCAAGGGCAACAAAAGATCACAAGGCAGAACGTCAGGGCGAGATCACAAGTTCAGGGCGAAACTAGAATCACTAATGAACTTCCATGTCCCGCTGGGCACGCATTATCATTGATAAACATCTTAACAGGGTTCAAGAGCAGAGAAACGGTCTGACTAGAATTCACCAGGCTGGAATTTCCTAATCCTAGCAAACCTTGGGGCGCTGCAGGAGACTAGGGCGTGTTTCATCCCTATCTACATCTGCATAAGGCAGACACTCCCAGGGCGGCCATTTTAAAGGCCCCCCCTGGGAATGCATTCTTTTCCCAGGGCTGTTAATTATTAATATTCCTTACTGGGGAAAGAATTCAGCGATATTTCTCTTACCTGTTTTTGGTAATAAGAGAAGTATGGCTCTGTCCTGCCCAGCCCACAGGCAGCCAGACTTTAAGGTTATCTCCCTTGTTCCCTGAAAATCGCTGTTATCCTGTTCTTAAGGTGCCCATATTGCATATTGTTCAAACACACATGGTCTACAAACAATTTGTTCAGTTAATGCAATCATCTCAGGGTCCTGAGGCAACATACATCCTCAGTTTATGAAGATGACAGGATTAAGAGATTAAAGTAAAGACAGGCATGGGAAATCACAAGAGTATTGATTGGGGAAGTGATAAATGTCCTGAATCTTCACAATTTATGTTCAGAGATTGCAGTAAAGACAGGTGTAAGAAATTATAAAAGTATTAATTTGGGGAACTAATAAATGTCCATGAAATCCTCACAATTTATGTTCTTCTGCCATGGCTTCAGCCGGTCCCTCTGTTTGGGGTCCCTGACTTCCCGCAACACATTTCACAAAAGAAGAAACTCAAATGGCCCATAAACATATGAAAACATGCTCACCTTCATTAGTGATTAAGAAAATGCAAATACAATGAGATATTTCCTATCTATCAGATTAACAAAAATTTTAAAATAGCCAATACCATGGGTTGATCAGCATCTGTCTTAATGGGAACTCAGCTGTGCTGGTGGGAACGTAAATGGGCACAAAAACAGTTTGGCAGTACTTCATAAAGAAGAAAAGAGGCACACTTTTTACCCTAGTAACTCCGGTAACTCCCTCATACTCATCAGGAGTCATACAGAACATTCATGGAAACATAGTTGATAATAGCCCCTATATTAGTCAAGATTCTCCAGAGAAAGGGAGCAAATAAGATGGAGTACAAGTGTGTGTGTGTGTGTGTGTGTGTGTGTGTGTAAGTGCGTGCATGCACATATGATTTTAATCATAATGCAGAGCTATAAGACCCATACCCAAACTCTAGGCCTTCCAGATGAAAGGGCTATAATAAAACAACAGTTGAAAAATCATTACCTTGTCTAATTAAAAATATCTAAAACCAACAACTATGAATTCTAAACTATGAATGTAAATACATATGTTTTTAAATTTAATAATGATAGTAATCAACCAACAGTGTAGAGAAACTGGTACTCATAGTTGTTGGCAGCATTGCCAGTTGATACGATCATTCAGTGGAATAGTTTTAACCATATTAGAAATATGAAATGAGATATTAAAACATTGCCATTCTTTGACTCAGGTTTCTGCTTTGGGAAATTTAAGGTTATTTAAGAAAATAATTTTTAAAGGGCAGAACAAACCAATGTGTAAAATAATGTTTAAGGCAGAAATATTTATAAAGGCAAAACTTAAAACAATTCAAATTCCTTACTCTTTATAAATCCTCAAAGTAGAGTACATTACTTACGAAAATAACATAAATATATACCTTGTATTGATATATGGATATATTAAACAACATCAAATGAACAACCAGACTAAACATAAATTCGCATATTATTTATATGATTAAAAAGATCTGCAGAAGCACTGAAAATATCAGAGAAATTTAAAGTAATATAAATAGTTGTGTTAGGCTTATGGGAATGTTCAATGACGTGATTATTATTTTTAAAATAAGTGGGTATATATTTCATCTGAAAGAATATATTTAATGATGAAATTTCAGGCAGTGTTATAGACAGATGGTGAAACTATTTGTGCAGGAGGTGGGGTGGGTAGGGGAAAGGGGGACCTAGAATCTCACCACATGGAAGTTTCTATAATCAGAGGGTTTTCTCTGGGTTGTGCAGACTGTGGAGCCAAAAGGCAGACTCATACAGAAGACTTCTCAAAGGGGAAAAAAGAACTGAAAGGACTATAATTAGAAAAATGTGATTGTAAATTAATTTCCCTTTAGGATGTAAGCTGCTTTTCTTTTCTTTGTTTCTTTTATTTGTTTATGTTTAAAACAATTGCAACTTAGTGATTTACTACAGTATATGAGAGAGGCTGTTTTCCAGAGAGTCTGAGTTCTGTGTCCTTGGTCTGACTAATTTGTTTGATTTAACATTGAGAGAAGTATGGACAGTGTAACTATGGAAGAAGCTTATCAATTAACTGGCATCCAGTTCCTTTGATGGCAGCAACATTAAGGTGGCTGTCTTCTCAGAATCTTGTCTCATTTACTGAAGACAAAAACGAGGAATGATGTGCCATTCTGAACCAAAGGCCAGCATAAAAGAAGGTCAGTGAGCAAGAGGAGAGGGCTGCATTGCTGTTGCAGCTTTCAGGTTAGAGTATATTGGAAACAAAAAGAAGGCACCATTTCCTTAAACTGAAGCTGTAAAGTATGAATATTCTGCTCGAGAAAAAGTGCAATGCAGCTAAAACTGTGTTGTGCATCCAAGAACACTCTGACTGCAACAGATCACTTCTCTATTTCAGTTTCTCCAGTTATAAAACAAAATGAGAAATAACTCCCTCTGTCTACTATCCCTCCACACCCCCACCCTTCATACATCTGGAACATATTATGACAGATTAGAAAAATCAATAATTTCTTTTTAGAACATGATGTGTATAAGTTGCCCCTGCCATTAAGGGGCTTATTACACTTTAATTAGTACTGCTTTCTGTTTTGTACATTAAGTTATGTGATTTCTACTCAAGTGTTTTGTTGAGAGATCTTAAAGTCACAAAGAGTGATAAGCAATGAATAAATTTTTTAAACATAATTTTCCATGTTATTAAAGTTGCAATAAATATATCACAGACAATCAGTTGTTACTTTTAAGCAGCTCATGGTATTTTTTTTTAAAAGCTTTTAGTATCACAAGGTCTACAATGTAATCTCCCTAATAAGATCACTTGATATCAAGTTGCTCAACTGTGCACATGGCCTTTCAAATAGAATGCCATCTCTTAATGCTGTGGACTGTCATGCAAGTCTTCATAACTTGGGATTAACTTTCATATGAATTATTTGAGAAGTCTACATAATGCCAACAAAATAATTTTCTAAAAACCTCATTATCTTATTTCCAGGTATATCTTGATGTATTTTTTTAAAAACTGTAGAATCAACAAATCCCTTTGGAATCTAAAGTTTAGATGATGTCACAAACTATTCAAAGGAATTAGCAAATCTTTCCAGCAGCTGTTCTTCCATTTTCCCTGGCAGCATCAGGTGGCAAGGACAGGCGGTAACCAAATCCATTTAGTGTTAAGTGTGACTCTAACATTGATGACCTTACTGAAATAGTTGGGTCTGATGCTCTGAAGAATGATTAGGTAGGGAAGCCACGTAGCAGGCTGCACATACCACCTTATCACAGAGCTCATTTAGAATATAGTTTGAAATTTTGTTGGAATAACAACTTGCAGGTAGGAAGAACAGCTCAGGAGAAAGAGCACTGGAATGGGACAGATCTGGATTCAAATTCCAGCTCACCACTTACAACATCAACCCCTCCAAGCCTTGTTTACTCATCTGTAACATGAAAATACAAACAATATCAATTCCACGGGGTTGTTTGGGGATTAAAAAGATGTAAACATCCCTTCTGGCATAAAACAGAGGCCCAAGAAATGTTAGTTCCCTTCTTTCCGTTCACCTGCGTCATGTGTCATGCTGGCCTTTCTTATTAAATTTTCAGTTCATTTTCAATTATAGCACCCTTAAATTCTTTACAGGCTAGTAATAAAATGCAACTGATAACATTGGGCTCTGTGTTACTGAGGCAAGGACCGGGTATAGAGTTTCTCTGGTGCTGCTTGGCACATTACCCAGATGTTCTAGAAGGTCATGGTCTGTGGCATTGTGTGGAACATACAATAAACAATCCACCAACGTTTTTATGTCATCTCGTATGGGTCTTTTGTTAGTTATCACCACTCTCAAGTTTTGTGTTGATAATCTACAGATAATGTCATTAGAATTTATAAGAAAAAAGAACCCTCGTAGGCATGGCAGGCTGCATAAAATAGATTGAACAAGATGAGGCTTTTAATGCAATCTACCTCATTAGTGAGAGGATATGGATCAGGCAGGGCACGATAAATTCTGAGGACCATCCCAAAGTGATCCTTGGGACCTATTCTGTAATGAAGTAGGAAGGCCAGACCGATCTTAAAACACTAAGTCTCCCTATAACGTTGGGTGAGTATCATCCACAAGTTACATGGCACTTTAATTAAGAGGACCACTAAAATTATAAGCTAGAATACAGACATTGAAATAGAAACTTTCCTTCCTTTCTCCCTTCCTTCCTCCCTCTCTCCCTTCCTTCCTCCCTCCCTTCCTTCCTTTTCTCTTCTTCCTGTTTCTTTCTTTCCATTTTATCTTTTTACAGAAAGAACAACAGGCTACTGACAAAAACACATACACTGTAATAAGACGAACTATTAGAGATAGGGGAGACTAATATTCCTGGACATACAGTCAAGAAATTCCTCTGGGTTTATGCCAAGAGATAGACATCAGACTGAGTCAAGCCCAAGCACACATGATTGAGATCTCTAAAATATGCCTGACATGTGAGAAAAAATTTATCTGGAGTTCAGCTAATCCATATCATTCAGTTTTCTTTTTCTTTTGTTAAACTGAAGTAAACTTTAATAGTTCTTTATTAACTACCAGCTGTTGTATGATCCAATTTTAATAACATTTTCTATTTATCTTGCTTTTTGTTTGTCTAATCTTTTATCTGTATATAGGCATAGAGAAGTCTGGAATAATATTCACCTAAAGTTAGCAACAGTCATTTTCTGAGTGGTAAGAGGGGGCTTTATTTGTTGTGCTTTTATAAATTGCTTGAATTTTTAAATGATTTATTTAAAGAAATCAGAGGGTTTTTAAATAAAATAATCCACAACACTGATTTTTCACTTACCCAGTTTCTGATTAAAAGTGGCAAATGAGGAATGACGTTACATTGTTAAGCCATTAAATTTGAAAAAAAAAGGCAAATATTGTAATCATGCAGGTAAACCAAAAAAATTTAAGATGCAATTTATCAAAGCCAGAAATCATTCAAAGTAGGCAAGCAAAGAAAGTAAACATTAAGCATAGTGAAATACAAGAGACCAACTCTACTTAAACCATTTCCCATTCAATTAAACAATTAAATGAAACATTTATTTCTAACAGCTGGCTACCAGAGATGCCCAGGAGAAACCCAGCTCTGTGCAGGTATCTTAACTCAGGGTGTACAGCGGATAAATGAGCCTGAAAAAAAAAATAAATCAAAGAAGGTCCGAGGGACCTGAGACTGACTCCCTAGCTAGTGCTTAATGGTGCCACAAAAGATGTCTTTATTAAGTGCTTTGTCTCAGTATTTTTGAAGGATCAGCTTACAGCAAAGTAAGAGACATTGCACAATATCAGAAATTTGTTACTGATTGTTAGAGTCAACCTTTATCCAGAAAATTCCAGCGTCCTTCCCTAAGGACAGACATTATCCAGAAACATCTGACTTCCTGGATATCCCATTAAGGATATAAAATTTCTCAGCAATAGCTTTCCACATACCACAATTTTGATTAATACTAAAATTGGTTAATACCAAAATCATCAGGACAGAATTTCACAAAATAGATGTGCCAAGAATGCATGAGCAGAAGGAACTAGAAGTAAAGCAATTATATATTCCTCATGGACAGGAGAAAGAACTATGTTTTTATACCAAAAGACAATTAACTGCTCATGTGTTTGGCATGGCTCTGGGCCGTAGGAACTAGGAGCAGCAAATGGACAAATTACCTTGTACAGTAAGACTAGAGTGAGGTCTTAAACTTCTTAAGGTATTATGGAAATTGTGGTTTGAGGAAGAGCATCACCTGCAGGAAGAGTTGCTACAAATAACAACTGCCTGTTACCAAATGCAAAGTAATGTTGGTTACACATTTAGATTACAGCTGCAAACACAGAGAATAATCATTATCTTCCCATTCATAATATACTTTGTGGCTTAAAAACAAACAGATAATTTATGGCAGGAGGAATATTCACTTAGACAGCAAATTCACTAAGGTATCTATTTACAAATTAGTTGCGAAGCCCAATCATTTATTAAAGAAAGATGTATGCCTTGATTGCTTGAAAGTGATAGAAGTTGTGCAGTGAACTTAAGATGTATGAAAATTAGATAAAGACACTGATAACTTAAATCTAGTCAAATCTCTCTTTAGAGTAATAAGTAAAATCCAAAGTGTTGGAAACAATGTGGAGAAACTGGAACTTTGATACACATCTAATAGAAGTATAAATTGGCACAATCACTTTGGAAAACTTTTGGGCAGAATCTCCTACAGCTGAATATACATATATCCTCTGACTCAGCAATTCTACCCCTAGCTATATACTTAATAGAAGTACACATATATGTGCAGCAAAAGACATATATGAGAATGTTTGTAGCAGCACTTTTTCTAGCCCCATCAAAATGTAAATAATCCAAATGCTCATCAATAGTAGAATGACTAAATTGTAGTGTAATCACATAATGGAATACTATACAGCAATGACAGTGAACAAATTATGATTATATATAACAATGTTAATGAACATAATGTTCATTAGTGATGTTAATGTTTATTAACCATGTTAAATTTACAAGAGAAAAAAACCCATTAAATAGTGGACAAAGGACATGAATAGACACTTCTCTAAAGAAGATATACATGTGGCCAACAAGCATATGAAAAAAAAGCTTAATATCACTGATCATTAGAGAAGTGCAAATCAAAACCAGAGTGGGATACCATTTCACACCAGTCAGAATGGCTATTATTAATAAAAGTAAAAAAATAACAGATACTGGCAAGGTTGTCAAGAAAAGGGAACACATACACTGTTGGTAGAAGTGTAAATTAGTTCAACCATTCCTCTTTGAGGAATCACCACACTGCTTTCCACAAAAGTTAGATTGCTGCTATCCACAAAAGCAGTGTGGTGATTCCTCAAAGAGCTAAAAGCAGAACTACCATTCAACCCAGCAATCCCATTACTGGGTACATACCCAGAGAAATATAAACCATTCTACCATGAAGACATATACATCCGAATGTTCATTGTAGCACTATTCACAGTAGCAAAGACATGGAATCAACCTAATTGGATAAAGAATTAGGATTGGATAAAGAAAATGTGGTACATATACACCATGGAATACCATGCAGCCATAAAAAAGAATGAGATCATGTATTTTGTGGAAACATGGATGGAGCTGGAGGCTGTTATCCTCAGCAAACTAACGCAGGAACAGAAAACTAAATACCGCATGTTCTTACTTATAAGTGGGAGGTAAATGATAAGAACTTATCAATGCAAAGAAGGAAACAACAGACACTGGGGTCTACTTGAGGTGGGAGGAAGGAAAGGAGCAGAAAATATAGCTATTGGGTACTGGACTTAATACTGGGGTGATAAAATAATATGCACAACAACCCCTGTGAAACGTATTTACCTATATAACGAACCTTCACAAGTACCCCCAAACCTAAAATAAAAGTTAAAAAACAATGTTAATAAACATAATGTTGATCAAAAAAAGCCAGACACATGGAGTACATATTGTATAAGTTCATTTGTACAAATTACAAAAATAGGCAAAGCTAATCTATGCTGTTAGAAGTCAGCATAGTAGTAACCTTGGGAGTTAATATTTGAAAGGGTTGTCGGGGGGATTTTGGGGAGCTGGTAATGATCTCTTTCTTGCTCTGGGTGGTAGTTACATGAGTGTGTTCAGTTGTGAAAATTCAATGATCTGTACATTTATGATGTATATACTATTCTGTTTATCTGTTAATACTTCAATAAAAAGTTTAAAAAACATAAACATTTATCCTTTATGACAGATTTAAATTATCCTCACATATTACTATGCCTATAGCTATGAATATAATCAGCATTTGGTTTTCAGGCAATGTTTGGTCTTTGACCAAGGTATAGATTAAAATTTCAAATACAGATATGCTTGAAAAATCACCATTTAATTCTAAAAGTGACATGATCAAACAGACAAAAATGAAATTGCTTTCTCATTTGTCTTAAGCATTCTGGCCTTTCTCATTTTCCACTTCTGGATTGAGCTGATATCAAGCAGATCTGTGTGCACAGGAGAAGGAGTGGGGGTGGTCCCCGGAACAAGCAAATGTCAATAGTAGCCCTGATAAAAAAAATAAGAACCTGAGTATTTGCTGAACATTCTGTTGTGAGGCCATAGATAAACCACGTATTACAAGTGAAATAAAGTGGATAATATTATACAATCATCTCCATGAGTCATGCTGTAAAAGGGATTTCACCTGAAATATTGAGACTCACAGAATTTTCAGACTCACAGGCCAAGCAGTTAGTAATAGAAATGAATAAAACGGGTCAGATGAAATGCAATGGGGACTGGTGAGGGGTGTGGGAAAACTACAGAGCACCTAAGCACTGGTTGTCAGAATATGTCTCCAGACCAGCTACATTAGGAACTAGGTAGACATTCAAGTTATCTGGCCCCCAACCCAGAGCCATGGAATTAGAAATGCTGGGGGTGGGGCCCAGCAATCTAAGTTTTAACAAGCCCTCGAGTTGTAACAAGCTTGATTCTGATGCACATTCAAGTATGAGGACCACTGATCTAGATGTATACTAACTCAAACAAAATTTTTAAAAATCATGTGTGCTTAAAAAAAAATCATCTGGCCAGATTCAGCCTACAGGCTGCCAATTTGTAACTCCCAATGAGATTCAAATGAAAAACAAAAACTTGAATTATTTGTATAATTATGTCAGTTCTGTATTTTCCTTTTTTAAGATGAAGAAAGATAGTATGTGGTAAAGGTTGAGCCTAAGTTTTATCTTCCCCAGGATTCAGGCATATCTGGACATGCCTGGTATCTAGTGGGATGGGCCTTCTGGAATTCTACTTTTAAGACAACTCAAGTAGCCTCCAGGAAAGAACTCATCCCAGTGGAAGGAAGAACCAAAGTACAGAGGTTGTATTAAGACAGCAGATGAAGTTGAACATGTCTGAGTACACATGATGTCTGCCACTCAGGTTGCTTCTAGCCCAGCAAGGAGGACTAATTCATTCTTTCAACAAATAGCTATTGAACATCTACCTCATCTGTCTCTGAGTTCTGTGACCCCAAAGTGTCTGTAATGTAAGACCTAGTAGAAACTAAAGGAGTTGGTGTTTGCTAATCTTCTTAGGACATGGAGAATGCAGCTTGTTTGTGTCATGAATATTGGTGCCAGCGGCAGCAGCCTTGGCTCCAGGACTATCAACATCTTTGATGCCCTTGCAGTTGAGCTTTGAGCCTTGGAGGCCTGCTTGCACACATCAGCAACTGCAACAGTGGTGGTAGTGCTTTTGGTGGGCAGTGGGACATGGCTTGAAGGATTGCCAGCAGCTGCTTATATCAGGCATGGAGAATTGTGAACCACATGGCAGCCAAGAGACCTGTTTTGGGAGTACACATGAGACATCCCTGTACATTTTTGGAGGATGAGAGCCCTCCAGGAGAGGTAGAGAAATGGTAGTTTATAGCTTGTTTTTGTGCTGTCGTTTGAGTCTATAAGGTAATATATGGTTTTTTTTTCTTTGTCTTTGGCAGCATTTAAAGAAATTACATGCTGCATCTTGTAATAAGATTGACATAATATGCCTGCAGTGAACATGGTGGACTCAAAATCAAATCTCAAACATTTGGTTTTGTTTTTTAAAAATAAAAGCAGCAAAATTATTATAGGTTTTGGGATATGAGGTTTAAAAAATCACAGCATTCATTCCTAATTTTTTTTTCCTTTCAAAACATCCCTATAAAATCAAACAACATTGCTGATGAGCTGTTCTTTGGCACCAGCGAGCAGCTTATTCCAGAGGAAAAATAACTTTGGAAATAGCCACTCCTTTCCTGCCAGAATTTTGAGAGATTGATGCCCTTTTCCTTCATTTCTGCAATGCCTATAGGCTGCAGATTTTCAGTTACTTCCTGAAATCCTAAATTGAATTCTATTAAAAACATATTTGGTATTCTCAATAAAAAAAAGTTTGGTATTATATTTTGGAGACCACAAGTTCTCTGTAAGACCTAAGGAATTCCCCTAAGTAATCAGAGTTTTCCACAGAGTTAAGTGGTTGCTACATTGCATTTAAGCCAGTGTTTTATGATACCTGATAAGTAAGGCATGTGGTACATCAGTATTTCATCCAGACAGCAATACCTTGCAGATTTCCAATTTTCTGATGGAGTCATATTTTTTGTTTGCTATTTATTTGAAACCAATTTTTTAAGCCCATGTGAACTAAAAGAGTCACTTTATTTTGATACCTCAGTTCTAGCCAACATAGAATATCCACAGCAGAATATGCATTAATGAGATGAGGGTCAGAGATCAGGAGATTTGCATTCTAACCAGCAATGTTTTCCTGGACAAGTCATTTCCTCTATGGTGTTCAGTTTCACTGTCAGTAAAATTGGAGGTGGGGAAACTGGCCTAGACTTCAGTGTCTAGAATTCTGCAATCCTTAACCTCTGGATTATGAGAACTCTCCCTGGAGAATCTTAATGATGGATTAAGTATTTCAAAAAGAAAAATTTAACTGGAAAGGACTCTCGAAAACCATTGGTATTATAAGTTTCTTTTTTAACAGAGAGCTAGGGTTATTTTCTGTGTATCTTTGGGTACAGGTGCCTGATATTGTCACCAGTCAATCAAAGCTTGTTTCTATATTAACTTAATAGAATTTAGCTTTCTGGAACACAATTAACAACAAGAATATGAAACATTTATTCGATTCTGATTTCATAATATTTCTTTCTTCCATGCCTCTAGTCTGACGGTGTCTCTCTCTTTTGGACCATGGTAATAGACTCCTAACTGGTTTTCCCACTTTGGGCCCCTTCCTCCGACCCTTTTTACATGATTTTATACTTGGATTACAAGTTAATCTTTCCCACATACAGCTCTTCCCTATTACTTCCCTGCTCAAAAACCTTAATAGCTCTCTGTTGGCTACAATATAAAATATGAACTCTTTCTCATGGCATCCAAGACCTTGCACTGTCTGACTCAACCCTGTTTCCCATCCTGTGGCCCATTGCTCCTTGTCCCACAGTCTTCTGAGCTTCCTGTTCTTCCTTCACATGCCCAGAAATGCTCTGATTTTGTCCCTTTGTCCCACCGGTTCTTGCTCCCTGTTTCTACCTGTTCAGATTCTACCTCTCCTTACAGTTTAAGGCCACGGTTCTGATATCACCTTCTCTGCCTGCCCAGCTTTTCTTGGTCTCTCTTAACTGCAAGGGACCTATAATTTTTCTGAACTCCTGTAACAATTTATCTGCATCTCTATCATAGGAGCTATCACTTCCACTCTATATTATAGATATTTGTATTCATATCTTATTTTCCTCACTAGATACTCATTTTCATGAGGTCAGAAGCAATATTGTTCTGTATTTGTAGCCCTCAAGATACCTGGCACATAGTAAGTAATTCTTCTATAAATGTTTGCTTAATGAATAAATGATATCAGAGTTACCATGGAAATCTGAACTTACCCAAACTCCTTCAACTAAATTAGAACCACTCACAGGGCATATTTTTTAAGTGGGAAATTTCTTCATCTATCATCTATCTATCTGTCTGTCTGTCTGTCTGTCTGTCTATCTATCTATCTCCATCTATCTATCCTTCTGCAACTTAAAATTTCTCAGCCTATGTTTGGTTTCAGTGAGGAAAATTAAGAAAAAAAATAAAAAGGTGCAATAACTTAAACTGCAGGTTTAGCAAGTAATTTTTATCCAGCTCCTTTCTTTCATGCATTTTGCCATGGTCAGCTTTCAACAATGGTTTAGGTTCACATTTGTTTGCATACTGTGATGTTCAAATGTTTGTTAAAGCTGATGCAACTCTGAGGAAGATCAACACTAACTCTGTAGATGGAACATACAAGTTTTAATCCAGTGAAGTGAAGATTTACTCGAGGTATTGTTTCATGTAGGGCACTGAGAAAAGTCATGGCCTTTTAATTAATTAATTTATTTTTTTGGCAAAGAGCAGCCATTCGATGGAAAATGTGTACCTAAATAGGGAAAGTTAGATGTAGATAACTGGTCACAAGATCTCATTATATAGACATTATATGCATATATATGTATATATAATAAAGTGGTTATATATGTAAATACATACATAAAGCCACTTTATTAATTTCTAGGCCTTTTGTGATGTTTGCCAATTTTTATACAAATTCTTTATCTTAAAATTAATCTTAAGAACCTTATATCACATAATTGGAATTTGTCTAGCTGAATGTAAGAATAATTTCCAAATATCTGCACACTAGAAAAAAATTAAAGGAAATTTAAAAAAACTGAAAATGTTCATCAACTGGTGAATGGATAACAAAATGTAGTTTATCTATACAATGGAATATTGTTTTGCCATAAAATGGACTGAGTACTCATACCTGCTACAACATGGATGGACATTAAAAACACTAAGTGAAAGAAACCAAACACAAAAGGTTACATATTGTGTGATTCTATTCATGTGATATTTCTAGAATAAGCACATTCATAGAGACAAAGTAGATTCTTGGTTGCCAGACGCTGGGAAGAGGGGGAAATGAGGGGCTACTTATGGGTTTAGAGGTTTTTTTTATGGTGATGAAAATGTTTAGAATGAGATAGTGGTGATGGTTGCACAGTTTTGTGAATATACTAAGAGCCACTGAATTGTACACTTTCAAGGGGTGAATATTATGGTAGGTGAATTATATCCCAATTTAAAAAAAATACAAATTGAAGATTCTGCACAAGAAGAAGATTGTCCAGAGGTTTTCTTCCAGCCAGCACTGACAAGTACAGAGAAGACAGTCGTTGGCAATCCCAGTCTTCAACACACTTGCCCTTGCTGGTCACTGTGTTTTATGGTAACCGAGCAGGACCAGCTAAATGCTTCTGCCCTCCTTGCCTGGACTGTGTGAAAGCCCATCACTGCTATGCTCCAGTGAGATAAAATCATTTATTTGTATATTAGCTTGTAATTTTTAAAGAACTTTCACTCCCACTAACTCATATGGTTCTCAAATGTTTTCTTTCCAAACATACTTATATTTTATACCCATTTATAGTTGTTCATCAAAACAGAAAAGTTTTATTTCTTATAAATGTAATGGGTTTCTCTTTGCTGTCTTTGCTGACACTTTTGTTTCACTCTCCTCTTTCTTCTAATACATTTTGCCCAGTTCTCCAGTACTGTGCATATATGTCCAATTCTCCTGACTTTTTACATATCTGTAGTTCTTCATGTTTCTGCCTCCTGAGTCTTTATTTTCAAGTTTCAATGATTTACTCTTCATCATTCACCCTTCCCCTGAATAAGATCAATAAGCTTTTTCTTCAAAACTGTAATTCACTTCTTTCTTTCCCTTAATCTTGGTTGAGTGACTCCAAAAATAATGTCATATCCCATGCAATGGTATTTGCTGCCCCTATCGAATATTTTTATTGTAGAACCATCATTTCTTAAATAAATAAAACATTTTGTAAGATATTTCTGTTTTATATTTACTATAAACTGGTTATACTTATTCCTTTATTTCTTGTAGACTCCTATATGTTATTTTTATGTAGTACTCAGGTTTATTATTTATTCTCTAATAAGTATATATCTCCTTTAAGAGTACTTTGATAATTTCTTATTATAGTTTTTAGGTCCTCAATATTTACATTCCATTGATGATCTTCTGCATTTTATCTTATGGAAAGATACCCCTCTTCTATATTTACAAATCACCTTTCTTTGTAGCATGATTTGCCATTTCATCTTGGCCAGGGTGGAATTTGAAGCTTAGTCTCCAGCAGTTGCATTTTCTTCCATCTTGGGGCATAAGCCTAGTCTTTATAGCATCAATGCTATGGTACTCTTCTTTATGTCCCATTTTAATTTTGTTGGCATCCATAACAGCTCATGTTGCTCATTCTTTATATGTCTTAAATGCACAAATGATGCCTTGAAAGCTATGATTGCATAGCACCCTCTTTTCATTTTCCCCCATCTGTGTCTTGGATTTGGCTTGTACTTTATTGTAAGAGTGTCTACACACCATAAAACCATAAAGACCAATAGTCACATGGAGCCTTAACTATCTCCCCTCTTTCCTCATTTATTCCTAGGGAGTGGGGATTCACTTCATGTGCCCATGTAACATTTGCCTTGATTTTAGCAGTTTGTCTGGCGTCTGCTTTTCATAGTCTTAAAGAGAAAATCATCATTGGCTCAAGCACTAGACTTTGCTTAATCTAAACAGAACAAATATACTTCTTATCACCTTCCTTTGGTATCTTATCCTTTCTCTATCCAGTCCCTTGTCTCTTGCTTACCTTGTACCATTGATGACATGTCTGAATTCATCTTGAGATTACAAGCTCTTTTGAAGACTAAAATCAGATTGCATTCATATTTGCTACCTTCCCTATCCTCCCTCCAACCACAGTATCCAACACTCTGCACAGTACATTGCACATTATAATGTTCCAGCAAAAATTTGTTAAATATGATTTTTAAAATATTTATTTTTATATTAATCCGTTAGCTACTTCTCACTTATTGCCATACCACTGGATCTTAGTATCTTACTTTCCTCCATTTTGCCAACTTTCCTAATAGTATTTCTTCAGACTGCATTGTTATGGGTACAGGGTTGCCTTGTGGGGTGATGAAAATTTCCTGGGAGTAGTTAGAGGTGATAAGTTGCACAACATAGTGAATATATACTAAGTGTCACTGAACTGTACATTATGGTTAATAGGTTAATTAATGTTATGTGAATTTTACCTCAGTTTTTAAAACTGCACTACTATCAGTTAATAAAACAAAAAAAACCCCAACAGTTTATAAACAGTCTCATTCTTGTCTTTTTTTTTTTTTTTTTTTTTTTGAGATGGAGTCTCACTCTGTTGCCATGCAGGGGTGCAGTGTCGCAATCTCAGCTCACTGCAACCTCCGCCTCCCGGGTTCAAGTGATTCTCCTGCCTCAGCCTCCCAAGTAGCTGGAACTACAGGCACGTGCCACCACACCCAGCTAACTTTTGTATTTTTAGTAGAGACAGGGTTTCACCATGTTTGCCAGGATTTTCTCGATCTCCTGACCTCGTGATCCGCCCGCCTCGGCCTCCCAAAGTGCTGGGATTACAGGCGTGAGCCACCGTACCCGGCCTCATTCTTGTCTTTTAAGATAGTGCTTGTATTTTTTTTTTCATGTACTTGGCGATTTTACCTTTCTCTCCCATATATCATTGAAAATAACAGCAAAAGGTGAGTCCAGCCAACTTTCTAAAGATTGGAACTCAGCAGTGAGGACATCAACATTTAATCACTGCTTATTTTTTGGCTGTAATTCCTACTAGTAAATCATTATCTTTTCACTCTTTTAATGATACTGTCCTACTAGTGCCCGTTCTTTCTTTTCTCTTTTCTCAGTACCTTTTCTTGCTCTTGAATTGAACTTTGCCTTACCACGGTGATCATGTCATATCTCCTGGGGATGCCCTAAAGAAGACAGTAAAATAAAAAAATTAGCGAGGTATGGTGGTGGGCACCTGTAATCCCAGCTACTCGGGAGGCTAAGGCAGGAGAATCACTTGAACGCGGGAGGCGGAGGTTGCAGTGATCTGAGATTACGCTGTTGCACTCCAGCCTGGGCAACAGAGCGAGACTCCGTCTCAAAAAAAACAAAAGAAGAAGACAGTATTACTAGAGAACTTCAGTCATTAAGAGATTACTTGTCCCTGATAAAGGCCTGACCATTTGCACTCCTTTCTATTTTGATAGCGAGGGGTAGCAAATCAACCTCCAGAAACCGAAGGGAGAAAATTTTCCTCCCTGTGGGTTTTTGGAGTCAGATAGCCTCAGTTCAGATCCTGGTTCTGTCACATAGTAGCTGTGTGATCTTGGGTCAGTCACTTTGTAAGTCAAATTCCTCATGTAAAAAAAAAAATGAGAATAACAATAGTACCTACTTCCTAAGGTCCTTGTGAAGATTGCATGAGATAATGCATACAAATGTCGCTTGGAATTACACACATGCCTGTGTATAAGTGTCCATGTTCACACTTACTCTTTTTCTACTTGTCTCCTAGTATCTGAAACTACTCTTTCCCTCCCTTACAACAAACACTGAGCTACTTATGCCCCTGCCCGGGGAATGGCTCTTTCTCCCATTCTCACTATGCGTAAATAAATGCCAGCCAATGAAGCACCAAGTAGAAAAATGAGCATGGACTATATTTGATGAATTTCAGCATTATAAGAAAATAATACAGGAGCATGTGTCAGGCACAGGAAAAACAAACAACCTAATTCCTCTTTGTGATCCTTATTTTTGACTGTATTTTTTTTTCACTACATAAAGCAGCATAGGAAACATAACTAGTGTGCAGAAATTTGGTTAAAACTGCTGTATCCCTTTAGTCTGGGGGAGAGAGTAGCCTTAAACTATAGATGAAAGTTATTCCACATGTTAAATAAGAAAATAGAAAATTGAGTTGTGCAATATTTCTGGGTTTTTTTGTTTTGTTTTGCTTTGTTTTGGCATGAAGGTGAAATCACCTGATGTGCTATCAGGAGGCAGCAGGGTTCAGAGGAAGCGCTTTGAATTGGGGGTTAGGAGATGTGGGTCCTGGCCCTGCCACTAACTGGATGACCTTCAACAGGCTACTTCTCCTAACTGGGGCTATGTGTTTCCTGAAAAATACAAACTGAATCTGCAACCCCCACCACCGCCTATTCTGTTATTCATTTATTTTTACTCCAAAACTCCTTTCCACAGAACAACTCCACTTCTTAGGAATTAAAATTTTTTTTTTTATCATTTTTTGTGGTGTATTACAAAATGGTTTTAGGTTAAAAAATTTTTAGATCAGATTTAATACAGCATCTATTAACATAATTTTAATAAAATCATTAATGTATAATCAGAATCCTATGTTTCCTTTTGTGACAACACTGGGTTAAAAAATACTGAATCATATTATCTCCAAGTCAGTGTTTGATGTAGAAAATATTTTTTTCAGGAATAATTTTATTTAGTGACACATGGCACTGTGATTGATTGATATTTACTTGGACCTTCATACGGAAGAGAATATCGTGAGTGTGGATAACGTGGAGTGGCCTCTTTGAGGGGCATAATTAACTCTTGGTCAAAAGCCATTAAAAGTGTCAGTGTATGTTCTTAGAAAATATGAATCAAGGATTCTTTTTGTTAGAAATACGTAACTCTTAGTGCTGGTCCTAAATAGCGATTGGATGAATAGTTAGATGAAGAATGAGTTTATTTTAACTTCCCAAATATTTTCAGTTCATGTTCATGAGACTGTATATTGAAAATTTCCTTGATGCCTGCTGGAAGGAACCCCTGTGGAACTCAGAGAGAAGCAGTCCGTGATGGCATGGGAATGGAGCACTGAGTGGAAGGATGCCAACACTAAAGTCACAAAGCCCACGTTCAAGTCATGCTATTCAACTTGCAGTGGGATAACTGCAAGTTATCACTTAACCTTGAGCCTCAGTCTCCTCATCTGTACAATGAGGATAATTATATATTTACTTCCTAGGGTTATCATAAGATGTAAATAAAATTTAGTATATGACATTACTTTTAAAAAGTATCACATTTGTCAAAAAGCATTTTCACAGGACAAGGGTGAGGTGATTAAGATGCCAGCCAGCCTAGTGGTCAGAATTTAAGGAGGCCCCTTCACTCTCAGGATCATACAAGTGCAATGTCAGCCTTGAAAGTGAGCACCTACTCAAAGTTTGAGCCCAGGCTCCTCACTTCTCTCACCCTCGTCCAGGTCCTGGTGTTTGGCCAAGTAAGCTCCTTTGAATAGGAGCCATACAGCTTCAGATGTGGGTCCAGTTTCTGAAAGACCGTTTTTGTTCACTTACACTTAGTAGGTCAGGAGCAACTTTTCCTGCTAGTTTCCAAAATATATAATGCTACTGCTTGTATTAAAGAATCTTCCTCTAACTTCTTTTTTCTTTTAATTGCCTTATTATGCTACTTATATCTCTGTGCATAGTTAGTTGTTAGAAGATACATTAATTTTGTCTTCAGATATTCTCCTGGAGGTAGTATTTCATTATGACCTATTGATAAACAATACCATGTCTGCATTATTATTTTCTGAAATTTGTAGTACTGAGGGGGAAGATCTTTTAGCTTTAGCTTCTTTAAATTGCTTACTTTCAAAAAATAAGATTGATAGACTGCTAGCTAGACTAATAAAGGAAAAAAGAGAGAAGATCCAAAAAAACACAATCAGCAATGACAAAGGGGACAGTGCCACTATTATGAGCACCTCTACACACACAAACTAGAAAACCTAGAAGAAATGCATAATTTCCTAGAAATATACAACTTCCCAAGACTGAACTAGGAAAAAATTGAAACTCTGAACAGACCAACAATGAATTCTGAAATTGAATCAGTAATGAAAAGCCTACCAACCAGGAAAAGCCATGGATCAGAGAGATTCACAGCTGAATTCTACCAGACATATAAATAAGAGTTGGCACAAATACCACTGAAACTATTCAGAAAAATAGAGGAGAAGGGACTCCTATCCAACTCATTCTATGAGGCCAACATCATGCTGATACCAAAGCCTGGCAGAGACATAACAAACAAATAAAGAAAAATTCAGGCCAATATCCCTGATGAGC
Organism: Pan paniscus; assembly: GCF_029289425.2. Lineage (NCBI taxonomy): Eukaryota > Metazoa > Chordata > Mammalia > Primates > Hominidae > Pan > Pan paniscus. The sequence goes on from NC_073261.2 coordinate 62,671,760, forward strand.
ATAGATGTAAAACTCCTCAACAAAATACCAGCAAACTGAATCCAGGAGGACATGAAAATGCTAATCCAATACGATCAAGTAGGCTTTATTCCTGGGATGCAAGGTTGTTTCAACACATGCAAATCACTAAATGTGATTCAATACATGGACAGAGCTAAAAACAAAAACTACATGATTATCTCAGTAGACTCAGAAAAGGCTTTCAATAAAATTCAACATTCCTTTATGTTAAAAACCCTCAACAAACTAGGCATCAAAAGAACGTACCTCAAAATAATAAGAACCATCTATGACAAACCCACAGCCCACATCATACTGAATGGGCAAAAGCTGAAAGCATCCTCCTTGAGAGCCACAACAAAACAAGGATGCCCATTCTCACCACTCCTATTCAACATAGTACTTACTGGAAGTGTTAGCTAGAGCAATCAGGCAAGAGAAAGAAATCAAAGATATCGAAATAGGAAGAGAAGTCAAACTTATCTCTTTGCAGACAGTATGCTTCTGTACCTAGAAAATGCCATAGTTTCTGCCCAGACTTTCCTAGATCTGATAAACAACTTCAGCTGTTTTAGGACATAAAATAAGTATACAAAAATCAATAGTATTTCTGTGCATCAATAACATTCAAGCTGAGAGCCAAATCAAGAACTCAATCCCATTCACCATAGCCACACAAAAGGAATAAAATGCCTAGGAATACATATAGCTAACCAGGGAGATGAAAGATCTCTACAATGAGAATTACAAAACACTGCTGAAAGAAATTAGAGACAACACAAAGAAGTGGAAGAACATTCCATTATCATGGATAGTAAGAATCAATAGTGTTAAAATGGCCACACTGCCCAAAGCAGTTTACAGATGCAATGCTGTTCCTATCAAACTACTGATGACACTTTTTACAGAACTAGGAATAACTATTCTAAAATTCATACGGAATGAAAAAAGAATAGCCAAAGGCAATCCTAAGCAAAAAGAACAAAGCCAGAAGCATCACACTACCTGACCTCAAACTACAGTACAGGGCTACAGTAACCCAAACAGCATGATATGGTACAAAAACAGTCATATAGATGAATGGAACAAGTTAGAGAACCCAGAAATAAAGCCGCCCACTTACAACTGTCTAATCTTCAACAAGTTCAACAAAAACAAGCAACAGGAAAAGGACTCCCTATTCAATAAATGGTGCTGTCATAACTGGCTAGCCATACGTGGAAGATTGAAACTGGACCACTTCCTTTCACCATATACAAAAATCAACTCAAGATGTATTGAAGACTTAAATGTAAAACATAAAAGTATAAAAACCCTAGAAGAAAACCTAGGAAATATTAATACTATTCTGGACATATACCCTGGCAAATATTTCATGATGAAGCCTCCAAAAGCAATTGCAACAAAAGCAAAAATTGACAAGTGGGACTTAATTAAACTAAAGAGCTTCTGCACAGCAAGAGATACTATCAATGGAGTAAGCAGACAGTTTACAGAATGGGAGAAAATATTTGCAAACTATGCATCCAGCAAAGGTCTAATATCCAGAATCTATAAGGAACTTAAAAAATTAACAAACAAAAGAAAACCCATTAAAATTAGCAAACGACATGAATGGACACTTCTCAAAAGAAGGCATACACGCAGCCAACAAGCATATGAAAAAAATGCTCAACATCACCAATCATCAGAGAAATTTAAATCAAAACCACAATGAGATACCATCTCATACCAGTCAGAATGGTTATTATTAAAAAGTCAAAAAAATAACAGATGCTGGCAAGGTTGTGGAGAAAAGTTAACACCTACATACTGTTGGTGGGAGTGTAAATTAGTTCAGCCACTGTGGACAGCAGTTTGGAGTTTTCTCAAAGAACCTAAAACAGAGCTACCATTTGACTCAGCAATCCCACTGCTAGGTATATACCCAAAGGAATATAAATCATTCTACCGTAAAGATACATGCATGTATATATTCATTGCAGCACTATTCACAATAGCAAAGACATGGGATCAACCTAAATGCCCATCAATGTTGGACTGGATAAAGAAAATGTGGTACATATACACCATGGAATACTATACAGCCATAAAAAAGAATGAAACTATGTCCTTTGCAGCAACATGGATGCAACTGTAGGCCATTATCCTAAGCAAATTAATGCAGAAACAGAAAACCAAATACCACATGTTCACACTTATAAGTGGGAGCTACATTGAGTACACATGGACACTAAGGGAACAATAGACATGGGAGCCTGCTGGAGGGTGGAAGGGTGGGAGGAGGCTGAACATCAAAAAACTATCTATCGAGTACTGTGCTCATTACCTGAGTAAAGAAATAATCTATAAACAAAAACCTTGTGACAAACAATTTCCCCAGGTAACAAACCTGCACGTGTCCCCCTCTGAACCTAAAATAAAAGTTAGAAAGAAAAAAAACTGGCTGCTTTCAAGGTAGAAGCCATTTGCTTGCCAAGTAAAAAGATGTCACAGGTTATTATTTTTAAAAATCCCGTAGGAGAATGGATATGAAAGCAGTTCTTCCAGGCTCAGAGCCAGAATTCAAGAAGCAAATATGAGTTGCCCCTCTGTACAAACAGATTTTTCAAGAGTTGTTCACATGCCCACATGTGCTGGCAGAGGTGGGCTTTTCAGGATAACAGTTCAGTGACAAACCTCTCAATGAGTTATTTAAACAAGAGAGGCTAGTGTTACTAGTTACAGTTTCAGAGCTTTCTAAATTGCTTGCTAGTAGAGTTTTAAACTTTGTTGCCCACTTTTCCATTTGGGTTTCCTCATGCTGCTGTTAAAAGGTTTGACCCACTCTTAAATTTTGCTTTATGATGCCCCATACTTGTCTTTTAAATCTTTGCAGATACCCAGGTTTTATATCCTGAAATTTTATATTTGTCTCTGATGCTCCCATAAGCATTGGTGTGATTTTATTAGTGATATTTTGAAGCTAAATCTGTCAGAGAGGAATTGTGATTTTTTTAAAGATATGACTATTTAAGTTAGGCTCAATGACTAGCAAAATCCGTAGAAGCAGGAGAACTGGAAAGTAGGTTCCTCAGAAAATGTGATCAACAGTGTAAGTATTGATAAAATTCTTTCAAAGATTGCATTTTTTGCCCTTCAGTAGTTTAGAAGATGAAAAAAAAAAAGGCTGAAGACCATTTTTTAAGTCTATTAATTTAATGGAAATTTAGGACATAGATGAAATGTGGTACTTTTAGCCCATTTTTGTTCTGTTGTTAAAGGTAGATATATTTATGGGTAAGAATTGCAGCACAGCAATGAACAACTATGTATCTACATCAAACTAAATATTTATCATTCAGGCATTTTCCTTTATTACTCAGCATTCTGCATGTTTTGGTTTATAAATTATCTCTCATAGAAACTGCTCAAATTGGGCAGGACATAGCTATATGCTAGATGTGTAGGTTGTTAGTTAAAGATGAAAAAATTTCAAATTGAAACTTAGGTAGCAAATCTGAAATGGGTATGAAAGCAGTTCTTCCAGGCCCAGAGCCAGAGTTCAAGATGAGTTGCCCCTCTGTACAGATTTTTCAAGAGTTGTGTAATACCACACAAATTTATCAGAAGTCAATGTCCTGGATGTCGAAGTTATGGGAAATTTTCCTTCTCCTTTTTTTTTTTAACTTTGCCAAATTTTCAAAATGAGAATGTCATTTAATAAGGATTTATAATCCATGTTGCCTCAGCTTTCTTGGAGATGTGCTAAGATCTCAGTGGTGCTGCAAACCAGCATTGGGTGGGGCCAGAGGTGTCACTCATCAGCAGTTTAAGTTGTTGGGGGAAAGGTAAACTTGAGTACTGTCCAAACTGACATTAATATATATTCATTTGTCCATAATTCAACAACTATCTGTAGAATGCCAACTATGTGCAAAGCATTGTGTGAGGGGTTAGGCAGCCACTGATGAGCTCCAACATGGAGATTCTGTTCTGGGAGAATTCTTTAGATGCATTATGATAATTTCTACAAAGAAATTATAAGATTCTAAAAGAGCTTATAATAGCAGAATCTGACCAGGGAAAAGGGCAGAGAGACACTGGATGGTGACTATGAAGAAGTGACATATACTTTGAAATCTGAAGAGTAAGCAGGAATTAGCCAAATATGAGGGTGAGAAAAAGGGAGCATTCTAAGTAGAGGGAATGGCTTGCTGGAAGGCCCAGAAATAGGAAAAAGAGTGGCAAGGCCAAAAAATGGAAAGGCCGTTATAGCTGGAGCCAGGAGAATGAGAAAGTTACTGGTTATGAGATTTTAAAAATTTATTTATTTTTTTTTAAAAAAGACACTCTGACTGCTCTGTGGAGTGAGATTAGAAGGGGTAAGAGGGGTACAGGGAGGAAGAGGCTATTACAGTGGTCCAAGTGGGAAAGATGGTGGTCTGTGTGGCAGTTGGGGCATCAGGCTTGGGGCATAATAGACAAGTTCCAGAGATAACACAGGAGATAGAGTTGACAAGATTGCTGTCTGGTTGGTTATGGGAAGTTGTCAAGAATGATTTCCATTAGCTGGCATATACAACAGCCAGAGCACCTCCCCTCATGACACCACTCTGAAGTGGACAGATCAAGAATGCTCACTGTCATTTTGTAGATTTGCAAACAAATAAATCAAGCAATTGAATGACAGCCCCATTTATGCAGTCATGCCAATTTTCCTTGACTCATGTATCTAAATCAGTGTTTGAATTGTGAAAACAAAAATTGTCAAGGTAGTTTCTGCCTTGTATAAGGAAGCCTATTAAAGAACTGTTGTTTGCTTCAGGGTTTTCTGTTCAAATGTCCCTATTAACACTTGAAATGTCAGATGAGATATTACTTTGCTATTGACATTTCAGGCTCCAGGTTAATGACTATCTGTCAGGTATGGCAGCATACTCAGAGAACTGCTAGCTGTTTCTGACTGGGGGAACTTGGCTTAAAAATGTACAAGGTAATTTAGATACTCCATTCTTGACATTCATTTCAGTGGGCTGTGTTAATATTTAGTTCTTTGTCCTGATGATTTTATTTTTCCTCTGTATTGTTTCTGTTTAACTGCCATGGGAGTGACTGCCATCCCTAGCAGAAATTCCCAAAGAACAAGACAGTATGTATATGCAGAGATCACAGGAATGTTGTTTGTGTTCAGAAGTTCAGCTTTTATTTTTTCAGGTATCACCTCAACCTAGGGGTCAATGGAAAGAGACACATTAGACTTAATAATGTTATTTTCTATGTAGGAAAAAAAATCAATGGGGAGGGTAAGTGAAAATTTGGCAGAGCACCGGGTAAGCCATGGCAGCTCTTAATCATGCTACAAAACTAGCTAAGGAGTCTGCCTTGAGAATTGATTTTTTTTAATTGAGGATAGTACTTTTTTGTTGTTGTTGTTTTGTTTTGTTTTGTTTTGTTTTTTTGAGGTAGAGTCTTGCTCTGTCACCCAGGCTGGAGTGCAGTGGCGCAATCTCGGCTCGCCGCAACCTCTGCCTCACGGGATCAAGCAATTCTTCTGCCTCAGCCTCCCGAGTAGCTGGGACTACAGGCGCACACCGCCATACCTGGCTAAATTTTTTTGTATCTTATAGAGATGGGGTTTTGCCATGTACCCAGGCTGGTCTCGAACTTCTGAGCTCAGGCAATCCACCCGCCTCAGCCTCCCAAAGTGCTAGGATTACAGGCATGAGCCACTGCGCCAGACCTATTTAGCAATTTTTAAACTAGGGCTTTATTTGTTGTTTTCTTGGGATTTTTTGTTCTTTAGTAATGACACAAATATTATAAAAGATTCAGAATACCAAAAAGAAGAAAAAGGTCAATTACCCATCTACTCCAGAGGCAACCACTATTCATAGTTTCTTGGGTATCCAGGTATTTTCTGTGCATATATAAGTAGAGATAGATGATTGCTATATAAATACTAGTATAACATAGGTAACATTCCACATCTTGCTTTTTTCGCTCAGAAAGGCTAATTTCTAAGGCTAATTAAGGTTAATTTCTGCATTTGATTTTCTTATAGCCTAGTATATGGTAAACTTTTATAAACTTTTATAACTTATAAACTTTTATAAATTATAAGCCTTATAATTTATAAACTTTTATAAATATTTCATTATGCTCCGAAATATTTCATATGCTCAAAAAGAATGTATGGGAACATACATTCTTGGGAACAAGTTGTCTCTCACTCTCTCCACACAGCCCACCCACCACACGTCTATTAAATCAAACTTGTTAATTGTATTGAACAAATATTCTGTATCTGCCTAATTTTTGATCACTTTGTCTATCAGTTTCTGACAAAGTGATGTTAAAATTTCTCACCATGATTGTTTTGCCAGTTATTCTCCATTTGTACATCAGATCCATTCTTGGCCTTTCTCTACCAGCCTCTTTTGCCTCTGATTTTCAGTTAGGTTTTGTTGGTGGGCTTGGTACTATCAAATCAGAGAGCAGACAGAAAAAGAGGTCAGGGTATTTAACCTCTCACTACTGTCGCTTGCCCTGTCCCACATTCCCTCCCTGCACCACCCAGGGTTCTGGCTGCCATCCTCTATGGCTATAACTCATTCTAAGTAGCCCCTCCTCCACATTTCCAGTTCTCTCTGGCTCCGGTAATACTGTCCTCACCTCTTGTACTGTCATGCCTGAGGGAGTAATGTCATGCCACTCTTGCTAGTTCTTTGGTCCCTCATAGTGCCTCTTGTTCCTTCAACCTATACACCTCTGTAAATAGTACATTCATTATCTTCAGTTAAATCTCTTAAGCTTGACAACTGTTTCCTTGTCAAGACTCTGACTAAATTTTCCATATCTTCTTTTAAGTCTGTTCATTTTTGTTTGTAAATTTCAAGGCTATATTGGCAAGTACCCATAAAATTATGATTAATGTATCTCCTTGGTGGATTTCTCCTTTTATATATTAATTGTTTTTAAAAATATATTATTTTGTCTAACAGTAACTGATAAGCCAGTCTTCTTTTGGTTTGTATTTACCTAGCATAGTTGAGTTTTTTCATCTTTTGTTTTTCAACCTTTCTGTATTTTTTTGAAGTACATTTTTGAAGCATCTTTTAGAAAGTTTACAGACTTCTACAAAGCACAAGAAATGATCCATAAAGTAAACAGACAACCTACAGAATGGGAGAAAATATTTGCAAAGAATGCATTCAACAAATGGCTAATATATAGAATCTACAAGGAACTCAAACAACTCAACAAGGAAAAAAACAACCCCATTAAAAAGTGGGCAAAAAACATGAAGAGACATTTCTCAAAAGAACACATGCAAGTAGCCAACAAACATGAAAAAATGCTCTACGTCACTAATCATCAGAGAAATGCAAATTAACACCACGAGATACCATCTTACATCAGTCAGAATGGCTATTAATAAAATGTTAAAAAACAACAGATGTTGGCAAGGATGTGGAGAAAATGGAAGACTTATACATTGTTGGTAAGAACATAAATTAGTAAAACCCCTATGGAAAATAGTATGGAGATTTCTCAAATAACTAAAGATAGAACTACCCCTTGATCCAGCAATCTCACTACTGCCTATCTACCCAAAAGAAAAGAAATCATTATATAAAAAAGATATTTGCACCCTTATGTTTATTGCAGCAATATTTACAATAAGATATGGAATCAACCTAAGTAGTGTCCATCAATGGATGATTGGAGAAAGAAAATGTGACATATATATATCATATATATCATATCATATATTTATCATATATATGGGATCACTATTCATTGTTTAATGTTTTTATGTATATTTTTACCTCAAATGTATTTTCAGTGCCTCAGATACAATTTAATCTTAAGTTTTCAAAGGCCTCCTAAAATAAAAAAAAAGTACACTTTCTTTTTAAGCTTTCTTACTTTCTGGTAGTCAGTTTCCCCCACAGTCTTCAATTTTACCCTTAGAATTCACAAACTTCATCAGACCATCTGTGCTCATGGACTTGGACCTCTCTAGAGGGAGGCCTCGGGCTCGCCTTCAGATGTGCTGTGCCAGTATACCCACTGCTTATGACACCCCAAATAGGACTATGTAGTAATTCGTCTCCATCATACCGCAGTACTGGAGCAACACCCAACTGTGGGCATCAACATTGGGCCAAGGATTCTTGGCCTTGCCCTGCTCTAAGAGGATTTTGGACAGAATCTTGTATAGTTGAGCAGTCAGCTTAACATGGGGTCACTAGGCAGGTGTTTCAGAGCAAACTCTCACTGACAGGTATACCATGAATCAGTCTTCCTTAGAAGACTGCATGGCCAGAGCCTGGGACAACCTGTCCTGAGTTTGTTCGAGATGTATTCTCTTAAATGCTCATCTGACACATCTTTGCCGCCCTTAATTCTTTTCCACCTTTAGTTTTGGGCAGCAGCCTCTGGCATTCAGGGATACCATGACCTAAAAAAACAGACACTATCATCAGGATCAAGAACTGACATTTCATGTACCAGTCCTTGGTGCCTATTGTGCCGTCATTTTTCATGTTCACAGTGATTTGGCCTGCCACCATCTTGCCATGTTGCTGCCTGAAGGTCTTAATTCTGGCCTGCTTCTTACGCATCAGGTCAGCCAATATGTCTTTCAAATTCGTGGAGGAAGCACTGGCATGCTGGACAGCAAGAATACAAAAAGATGCATTCTTCATTTCCAAGAGTCAGGTGGCAACAGTGAGTAATGCCATGGCAGGTGAACTCCAGAATATAGTGGAGACAGAAGGAGGGAAGAGAGCTGCCTCAGGAATGGGAACCACCACTGCCTCTCCAGAGGTCATACCGATGAAGTGGACAAGGTTGAAAGGAGACACTTCATAATATATTTATTTTATATTAACTGAGCTTCCAAATGTGGGCAGCCTAGTTCAGTACATGTAGCACTGAATTCATAATAAAGTACTCCTAACGTCAGTTCTGCTACTGATTGGCTGTGTAGTAGTAAGTAAACTATTTGTTGTTTCTTTGCCTCACTCAATCCTTTGGCCTTTAATTAGTAAAATATAAATGTAGCACAGGAGTTCTGGTCAGATCAGTCTTTAATATTTAATTTGAGGAATTCCTGGCCCCAGGGCCAGTTTTTATTTTCCAATAAAGTCCTCATGGGGCAGTGCATCAATACCATCTCCTTCTTGCTCCTTGTCCTCCCGTCGGCCCCACACTGCACACCCCAACCTCTTCCAAACAAGGGTTTTTCTGTGACCCTATATAAAATGATAGCAACTAGAAACAAAATGGGTGGACAACTCATGCGATCTATTATTTTTGCATATTTATTCAAATAGCACTTACACTTCCTTTCAAAAGTTGGGCCCCCCCATCATAGAGATTACTTCTGAGGACAATAAAGCGGTTTAAAATAATGACAAAAGTGCCACAGAGATGATCAAATAGATTTGTGAGAAAAAAGAACTAAACCAGAGAATGCAAAACTTAGCTGGGGTAGGGAGGAGCTTACTGCAATAGTGACTTTGATCCTTGTCCTCACTAAGGTTAGGACAATAAGAAAGTAATCATGAAGCAATTAATTATGTTAGATACAGGCAGAGAGGTCTATTAAGTTACTAGAGGTCTATTAAGTTACTAGAAAGAAAGTTGTCCTTTCTGTCCTGATCTGTTACAGCTTTCCCAGAGTCAGAGAAGTGGACTGTCCCTTCAGAGCTCATCAAGTCCACCAGCTTCTCAAAGAAATGCTTACTAACCTGAGTCTTAAAAATGTCTCCTGAAGAAACATTATACTCTCCTTTAGTGTCTTATTTTGATGTCTTTTAATTCTTGCAGCAAGAACACATTAATGCCAAATAGAAACCCCTCTGCAGTTAAGCACATTTCCTCTTTCCTCTGGGAAGGAAGAACAGAAGATCACCAACCTCGACCTCATGTGACATCCCTCAAATACTAAATTCCTATACCATGTCTTTCTTTTCTTCCTTTATTTCCCTAGCCCTCACTGGGTCTAGGTCCCAAAACCTTAAGTATTGTTCTTGCCTCTCTGATTTTATGACGAATGGCAATCCTGACACCTCCTGATGCTGAGAAGTAGAGAATTCTTGACTTTATCTTTGTATTAAAAATTTAAATGCAATGGAATGTATGAGCAGAAATAGGCTATTTTTCTTCTACAGATCACTAATTGCAAGATTCTTTTCATAAAAACAAATATATCATTTTTCTATTGAAAGTACATTTTTTGTGAAGCATGAAAAAATTTAATCTCAAGCTCTGTAGCTGTCAGAGAAAAGAATGGCTCTTCTATTTTGAAATGGCTGTCAACAAATATGAGGACTGGGTATTGTTTCTCTTTTTGGTGAACTGTCAGGCTTCTCTTTATGAAGTTGGCATGTTACAGGTAGCTAAAGTAGCTTCTCATTGTCAGGAATTGGTACAAACAGTTGTTTCTCTACCTATGGCTTATAGTCCTCTTGCCTAAGGCTGAAAGGGTATTCTGAGTTGCATCATACTTAATGCAGAGAATTGAACAAAGTGCTGTTTTGCATTTATTTTCAAATTATTTTATTGGGGCAAAATTTGCATAACATAAAATGAACCATTTTAAGGTGAAAAACTCAGAGGCATTTAGTATATTCACAGTATTTTGCAACTACCATCTATATCAAATTCCAAAATATTTTATCACCCCACAAAGAAAAATCCATACCCACTTACCACAAGGCCCTAGAAACCATCTATCTGCTTTCTATCTCTATGAATTTACCTATTCGGGATATTTCATATAAATGGAATCATCCCATATGTGACCTTTGTGTCTGGCCTCTTTCCACTTAGCCTAATATTTTCAAGGTTCATCCATGTCACAGCATTCTTTTTTAATGACTGAATAATATTCTATTGTATACATATATCACAATTGGTTTATTCATTCATCTATGGATGGACACCTGGGTTGTTGCCACCTTTGACTATTGTGAATTGTGCTGCTATGAACATTTTTGTACTATTATTTATTTGTTGTTTGTTTGTTTGTTTTGAGATGGAGTCTCACTCTCTCACCCAGGCTGGAGTGCAGTGGTGCAATCTTGGCTCACTGCAACCTCCGCCTCCTGGGTTCAAGGGATTCTCCTGCCTCAGCCTCCCAAGTAGCTGGGACTACAGGTGTGTGCCACCATGCCCGGCTAATTTTTTGTATTTTTAGTAAAGACAGGGTTTTACTGTGTTACCCAGGATGGTATTGACCTCCTGACCTCGTGATCTGCCCGCCTCGGCCTCCCAAAGTGCTGGTATTTATTTGAATACCTGTTTTCAGTTCTTATGACTGGAATTGCTGGGTTGTATGGTAATTTTATGTTTTACCTTTTTAGGAACTGTCAAACTATTTTTCTATATTTATTTTTGAAAGAGAAAACCCACAGCATTAATGAAATGAACTTATCTTATAAGGGAGGTATAGTCCCCTGAACCTGAGGAGGATTTTCTGAAGAATAAAAGGAAGGCCAGGCGCGGTGGCTCAAGCCTGTAATCCCAGCACTTTGGGAGGACAAGGCGGGTGGATCACCTGAGGTCAGGAGTTCGAGACCAGCCTGGCCAGCTGGCCAAGATGGTGAAACCCCATCCCTACTAAAAATATTTTTAAAAACTAGCTGGGCATGGTGGCGGGTACCTATAATCCCAGCTACTCGGGAGGCTCAGGCAAAAGAATCACTTGAACCCGGGAGGCAGAGGTTGCAGTGAGCCAAGATGGCACCACTGCACTCCAGCCTGGGCAACAAGAATGAAACTCCGTCTCAAAAAAAAAAAAAAAAAAAGAATAAAAAAGATACATAGTTGTTCGCAGCGAAGATATTTTAGCTGACTGTCCTCTGCTCCTGAACAGACAGAACCAAAATATACTTGGAACAACAACAATGACAATAACCACAATCTCTATAAATATCAGGGGAAGGAATCTCAAATTAGCCGCAAAGCCCACTTAAGTTTTTGCCATGTTGTTTCTCTGAGATACTTTAATCAGCACAAATCAATTGCCCTTTGGCTATGTTCCTACTATAATTAACCTCAAACCTAATGATGAGAATTGGTTTAAATGAAGAAGCCAATTCTGATGAGGTATATTCTAAGGAAAACCTGAAAAACATTCTAGTTGGCAGAAGTCAGGTTTGTGCCCCTTTCTTCTTGTCAGCATAAGTATCTACCCTTTGGGTGTTTGACTAATGTTAGCAAATTAATTACCATTTAATTATGATGTAGAAAGACATCTACCTATTTTCCAGAAACTGCTACTCTGTTATGGGTAAATTGGTATGAAGATTAATCTAATTTGCCTATTGTAGAAATAGGCTGGACTTTAAAAATTCATGCCTTATGTTCAGTTTTCAGAACGTTCCCATAGACATTGCCTTTTATATGACATTGCTATTGAAGATGTAGTGGAGCCCTGAATGATACTCATCCTACAGTGCCAATGAAAGGCTGTAGGAGACAATTCACCATTCCTATCCCTCTATGCTTGATAAAGCTGTGCTGGTCATAAAATGAACTTGTCTTGGTAAGGGAGGTACAGCCCTTGGAACCTGAGGAGGATTTTCTGAAGAATGAAAGGACCCAAAGGGGTGTGTATGGAATGGAGGTGTGTGATGGAATTAAAACTGTAACAGGATCAAAATGGAAACATTAGAAACAAAGACCTCACTCTTTCTTGGAGGTTTTGTTCAAGTCAGTATAATTGAGATAATATGCCCACATAGTGCACCCAGAAGATGAGCTCATCCATTGTGGATCCTGCCATGTTGTAATTCAGAATTACTCCTCAAAATTACAAAGCTGTTACAGTCTGAGTGGCAGCGTTGCCAGAGAATGAATCCTCAGAGAACCCTGGCTAGCCCAAGTCAGAGGAACCACTCCTTGGCTGCTAATCCACTGTGTCTATAATAGTTCAGCCCTGATCCCTGACATTATGCTGCCTGAGTCACATGCTCTTGGAGAAGATGACATCAGGTTTAAGTAGAAAGGTCAAAAGAGGACAGGGAGGCAGGGCAACTTGGGTCTAGGCAGATGAACCCTCGATCAGATTATTTAGAAACAGATTAATGAGAACACACTACAGGGGGTCTCACTGTCTTCACACAGAAAAAGACTTCTCCTTGAGGAGGGCTCACAAATTCCTGAGAGTAATGATTATGCCTGTGGAGAAACAAAATGTCCCTGAAGTGGAATTTTTGAACCCACTTATAGATAACTGGTAGTGGCAGACAGGAGAAAGCCTGGCGCTGCAGGCTTCAAACATATTCAGGAAGATGTAGTTCATAGAGTAATTCATATTAAAACCTTAAGTCTCAATCTCTCCTTATCCCAGGTTATCACTTTAAGATATTAGGCTAGTTAGATCTCTAAAGTTTGATTAACATTTTCCAAGGACAGGAGAAATTATTCTTGCTATGGGAGTTGATATTCCTCTTTCAGTAATTTATCTCCTTGAGCTATTACAAAACACTGAATATATTGCTACTTTTAATATTTTCAAAAAATATTGGAAAATGCATCTGATGCAAATTGGTAACTCACGGCAATATTTTTGGATGACACCTGGGTTCACTGCCCACATGAGCTGAGCCCAAGCCCACATTATATGGTGGAAGTTGTCAGGCAATATCCTTTCAGCTGGCACACCGGGCCCTTCCTTTTCTCACCAGAGCATAGAACAAGTTTTTGGTAAACGTGCAAAGCTCATATGACTAATGAGACTTGGTTTGGCCCCTAATGAGTTTCTAAGTCCCATTACGCCAAAATAGAAATCAGAGCATCACATCAACCTTGTGAAAGCCCCAAGAACTATTCCTCTCTCTAATATAGGGAGAATGAATTGCACAACCTCAATAAAAAAAAAAATCCTTAAATGTTGCCATACTCACCAAATCCTGCATTCTGATCCCAGCAGCAGTAGCAAGGGAGTTTGTGGGAGGGCCCGGTTTCTCCAGTATCAATCCAAAAGGTCAGGAATGTGTTTCAGCTCCCATCAGGAAAGTACTATCAATTTACCACACATAGGGTTTACCTAATCCATTAGAAGCTATTTCTGTTTTATTTGTTTGTCAGTTCGTTTTAAGAACTGTGTCTTGCTCTGTCACCTAGGCTGGAGCACAATGGCACCATCACAGCTCACTGCAGCCTCGACCTTCTGAGCTCAATGGATCTTTCCCCTTTAGCCTCCCAAGAAGCTACGACATTTGCACACCACCAGACCAAACTAACTTTGTTTTGTTTTGTTTTTTAGATAGATGGGGTCTCACTATGTTGTCCAGGCTGATCTTGAACTCCTGGGCTGAAGCGATCCTCCAACCTCGGCCTCTCAAAGTTCTGGGATTATAGGTATGAGCCACTGCACTTGGCCTAGAAGCTATTTCTGTAACCCATTTATTCCCAGATTCCCAGTCTATAACTGCAATGGAAAGTATCCTTCCATTTCATACCAAAAATATTACAGTATTCTCTCCTATGAACCCACTTGCTGGAAATTCACCTCTCTCAAAGTGGTTTCAACTATATGTGAAACTTTACTGGTACTACCTTATATTTGGTCTAAAACAGAGCTCTCCCATGCTTCCTCTCTCATTTTTTTCAACTCATTGTTTTCACCTTCAGGAGAGCTCTGCTGTCATGTTCTCATATCTACCCACTGAAGCCCACTGTTATCCTGACTTCAGCCTCAGGAGAGATAAACTTTTTCCTTTGGTCCAAAGAAAACATCCTGATAATGATTCCTGCTTTTTGGTGGGGCTAGGATGAAGATGTAATACCTTTTGGGCCTAGGGGTTCTTTACCTGGCGTTTCTTATCAAAATATGCTGGTTGTTTCCTTCTCTGAACTGCTGTTGTCCCTGTTGCCACTCTGACAAAAATAGAAGCTTGATGTTGCAGCTTCCCTGGGCACAGCTTACTCCAGCATGAGCCTGCCTTTTCATACCTCAAAGTCCAGGACGAAATAGATCCCTAATACAGAGACAGGTGGAGGTCCCTCCTTCTACAGTCCATTGTTTTAGTTTATTTCCCACATGGGGATTATCCACTTCCAAGGATGACTGATAGTGGGAACATTCATTCTCTCAAAAGAAAAAGCCTACTTCCACCCAACCATTCAGCCCAACAGGTGCTCCTTGGCCCCAACAATACAATCGCAAAATGGTCTAATATTCACCTCTTTCCCAAAGTCAGGGCTAGTGTCTTATCCATGGTCACTTTTTAAACATTTGTATTTTCTACGCTTATTATTTCTTAGTTACAGAGATCTCTTGGTCCATTAATTAGTACATCAGTCAGGGTTCGGCATGGGTCTGGAAAGAGAGGTCATACTCTATGTGGGCAATTGAGAGTAGTCAAGGCACTGTTTACAAGGCCCGGGCAGGGTTTGCAGAAATCAGCAATAGCATATAGTATCTGGAATTTGCAACAATGAGGGGCTATTACTGCTCATAATTCTGAAATGGAAAGGAGAAGATATGTTTACCAGAACTCACAAAGCGTATGGAGAGAACTGTGTGACACAAGTGCTAGCTTTCAGTAGACAAACTCAGCCAACCTTGGGCACCCTGGTGGGGAGGAAGCTGGGGAATAAATACCCCGATCTTACTTTCCTCCATTTTCCACTTTCCTGCCACAGTGCTGCTCATCGCCACCCCACTCACCAAGCCCATCACTAAGCCAGAAGGCAAAGGTGCTTGTTGATGTGGTCAGTGTAGATCAGCCTACTAGGACCAGAGCAGGGTAGAAAAGGACAAAAAGTAGATCCGGAGGGGCAAAAGAAGTTACCTAATGAAATTTCCTATTGCGAAACTCAAGCTTTTTTTTCTCAATTTATTTCTTAAAAGTTGCAAGAAATCTTCTAGTGTTAGTGTAAGGATACTACAATTAGATTCACCTCATTTTTACCCCTTGATTTTAAAAGCTTTAACCATGTGCCCTCTGAATCATTGCTTTCACAAACCCAAAAGCTCTAATCATTTTTGTTGTTCCCTACTCAGCAGTAGCCCTTCGTCAAACATTTTATTGTAACTCTCTGCTCCTGAATATTTTCAACAATTTCCTTAAGGTTCAGCAACTAAAACTGCATACATTATTCTAGAAGCATACATCCCAAGGTAGGAATGGAAAATATGCTAATTAAATCATGAGAACTTTCAGGACAATAAAAGTTAAAATAAAACTTAAGGAAATAAGAAAATATAGCAATGTTAAGAATTGAAACAATTTAGAGGCAGTTAGGAATTATTAGGAATTAGCACCACATAGACCATAGACTTAAATTCATAGCAGGCCTTGGGGTGGAAGTTTCCATAAGTTTAATGTATTTCTGGTGGCTTGAAATTGATTCTATTTATTGGGAATATTTTGCATAGCGTAATCCAATACCACCCATGACTAGATATGAAATGTGCATGAATCTAGCCCCCAAATAAAATGTCAAATATGATAATAGCACCAAAGCCTGAAGGGGATGGGACTGAGGGTAAGAACGGAGGAGGGAAAAAGCAGCTAAATTTTCCATTCTTTTTTTCGAGACGGAGTTTCGGTCTGTTACCCAGGCTAGAGTGCAGGGGCACGATCTTGGCTCACTGCAACCTCCACCTCCAGGGTTCAAGTGATTCTCTGGCCTCAGCCTACCTAGTATCTGGGATTACAGGCATACATCACCAAGCCCGGGTAATTTTTTTTTTTTTTTTTTTTTTTTTTTTTTTGTAGAGACAGGGTTTCACCATGTTGGCCAGGCTGGTCTTGAACTCCTGACCTCAAATGATCCACCCCCCTCGGCCTCCCAAAGTACTGGGATTACAGGCGTGAGTGCCTGGCCAAATTTCCCATTCTGTTTAAGAATGGGTAGCTATTGGCCAGGCGAGGTGGCTCATGCCTGCAATCCCAGCACTTTGGGAGGCTGAGGTGGGCGGATCATGAGGTCAGGAGATCCAGACCATTCTGGCTAACACGATGAAACCCTGTCTGTACTAAAAATACAAAAAATTAGCCAGGAGGGTGGAGCCAAGATGGCCGAATGGGAACAGCTCCGATCTAGAGCTCCCAGCGTGAGCTGGGACGGGTGATTTCTGCATTTCCAACTGAGGTACCGTGTTCATCTCACTGGGGAGTGCCAGACAGTGGGTGCAGGACAGTGGGTGCAGTGCACCGTGCATGACCCAAAGCAGGGCGAGGCATCGCCTCACCCGGGAAGTGCAAGGGGTGAGGGAATTCCCTTTCCTAGTCAAAGAAAGGGGTGACAGATGGCACCTGGAAAATTGGGTCACTCCCACCCTAATACTGTGCTTTCCCAACGGGCTTAACAAACGGCACATTAGGAGATTATATCCCACACCTGGCTCGGAAGGTCCTACGCCCACGGAGCCTCGCTCATTGCTAGCACAGCAGTCTGAGATCAAACTGCAAGGCAGCAGCGAGGCTGGGGGAGGGGGGCCCGCCATTGCCCAGGATTGAGTAGGTAAACAAAGCGGCCTGGAAGCTTGAACTGTGTGGAGCCCACCACAGCTCAAGGAGGCCTGCCTGCCTCTGTAGGCTCCACCTCTGGGGGCAGGGCACAGACAAACAAAAGACAGCAATAACCTCTGCAGACTTAAATGTCCCTGTCTGACAGCTTTGAAGAGAGTAGTGGTTCTCCCAGCACACAGCTTGAGATCTGAGAACGGACAGACTGCCTCCTCAAGTGGTTCCCTGACCCCCCAAGTAGCCTAACTGGGAGGCACCCCCTAGTAGGGGTGGACTGACACCTCATACGGCTGGGTACTCCTCTGAGACAAAACTTCCAGAGGAACGATCAGGCAGCAGCATCTGCAGTTCACCAATATCCATTGTTCTGCAGCCACCGCTGCTGATACCCAGGCAAACAGGGTCTGGAGTGGACCTCCAGCAAACTCCAACAGACCTGTAGCTGAGGGTCCTGACTGTTAGAAGGAAAACTAACAAACAGAAAGCACATCCACACCAAAAACCCATCTGTACATCACCATCATCAAAGACCAAAGGTAGATAAAACCACAAAGATGGGGAAAAAACAGAGCAGAAAAACCGGAAACTCTAAAAATCAGAGTGCCTCTCCTCCTCCAAAGGAACGCAGCTCCTCACCAGCAACGGAACAAAGCTGGACGAAGAATGACTTTGATGAGTTGAGAGAAGAAGGCTTCAGAAGATCAAACTATTCTGAGCTAAAGGAGGAAGTTCGAACCAATGGCAAAGAAGTTAAAAACTTTGGAAAAAAATTAAATGAATGGATAACTAGAATAACCAATGCAGAGAAGTACTTAAAGGACCTGATGGAGCTGAAAACCATGGCACGAGATCTACGTGATGAATGCACAAGCCTCAGTAACCGATGCGATCAACTGGAAGAAAGGGTATCAGCAATGGAAGATGAAATGAATGAAATGAAGCGTGAAGAGAACTTTAGAGAAAAAAGAATAAAAAGAAATGAACAAAGCCTCCAAGAAATATGGGACTATGTGAAAAGACCAAATCTACATCTGATTGGTGTACCTGAAAGTAACGAGGAGAATGGAACCAAGTTGGAAAACACTCTGCAGGATATTATCCAGGAGAACTTCCCCAATCTAGCAAGGCAGGCCAACATTCAAATTCAGGAAATACAGAGAACGCCACAAAGTTACTCTTCGAGAAGAGCAACTCCAAGACACGTAATTGTCAGATTCACCAAAGTTGAAATGAAGGAAAAAATGTTAAAGGCAGCCAGAAAGAAAGGTCGGGTTACCCACAAAGGGAAGCCCATCAGACTAACAACTGATCTCTCAGCAGAAACTCTACAAGCCAGAAGAGAGTAGGGGCCAATATTCAACATTCTTAAAGAAAAGAATTTTCAACCCAGAATTTCATATCCAGCCAAACTAAGCTTCATAAGTGAAGGAGAAATAAAATACTTTACAGACAAGCAAATGCTGAGAGATTCTGTCACCACCAGGCCTGCCCTAAAAGAGCTCCTGAAGGAAGCACTAAACATAGAAAGGAACAACCGGTATCAGCCACTGCAAAATCATGCCAAATTGTAAAGACCATCAAGACTAGGAAGAAACTGCATCAACTAATGAGCAAAATAACCAGCTAACATCATAATGACAGGATCAAATTCACACATAACAATACTAACCTTAAATGTAAATGGGCTAAATGCTCCAATTAAAAGGCACAGACTGGCAAATTGGATAAAGAGTCAAGACTCATCAGTGTGCTGTATTCGGGAAACCCATCTCACGTGCAGAGACACACGTAGGCTCAAAATAAAGGGATGGAGGAAGATCTACCAAGCAAATGGAAAACAAAAAAATGAAGGGGTTGCAATCCTAGTCTTGGATAAAACAGACTTTAAACCAACAGAGATCAAAAGAGACAAAGAAGGCCATTACATAATGGTAAAGGGATCAATTCAACAAGAAGAACTAACGATTCCAAATATATATGCACCCAATACAGGGGCACCCAGATTCATAAAGCAAGTCCTTAGTGACCTACAAAGAGACTTAGACTCCCACACAATAATAATGGGAGACTTTAACACCCCACTGTCAACATTAGACAGATCAACAAGACAGAAAGTTAACAAGGATATCCAGGAATTGAACTCAGCTCTGCACCAAGCAGACCTAATAGACATCTACAGAACTCTCCGCCCCAGATCAACAGAATATACATTCTTTTCAGCACCACACCACACCTATTCCAAAATTGACCACATAGTTGGAAGTAAAGCACTCCTCAGCAAATATAAAAGAACAGAAATTATAAAAAACTGTCTCTCAGACCACAGTGCAATCAAACTAGAACTCAGGATTAAGAAACTCACTCAAAGCTGCTCAACTACATGGAAACTGAACAACCCGCTCCTGAACGACTACTTGGTACATAACGAAATGAAGGCAGAAATAAAGATGTTCTTTGAAACCAACGAGAACAGAGACACAACATACCAGAATCTCTGGGACACATTCAAAGCAGTGTGAAGAGGGAAATTTATAGCACTAAATGCCCACAAGAGAAAGCAGGAAAGATCTAAAATTGACACCCTACATCACAATGAAAAGAACTAGAGAAGCAAGAGCAAACACATTCAAAAGCTAGCAGAAGGCAAGAAATAACTAAGATCAGAGCAGAACTGAAGGAAACAGAGACACAAAAAACCCTTCAAAAAATCAATGAATCCAGGAGCTGCTTTTTTGAAAAGATTAACAAAATTGATAGACTGCTAGCAAGACTAATAAAGAAGAAAAGAGAGAAGAATCAAATAGACGCAATAAAAAATGACAAAGGGGATATCACCACCAATCCCACAGAAATACAAACTACCATCAGAGAATACTATAAACACCTCTATGCAAATAAACTAGAAAATCTAGAAGAAATGGATAAATTCCTCGACACATACACCCTCCCAAGACTAAACCAGGAAGAATTTGAATCTCTGAATAGACCGATAACAGGCTCTGAAATTGAGGCAATAATTAATAGCTTACCAATCAAAAAAAGTCCAGGACCAGATGGATTCACAGCCGAATTCTACCAGAGGTACAAGGAGGAGCTGGTACCATTCCTTCTGAAACTATTCCAATCAATAGAAAAAGAGGAAATCCTCCCTGACTCATTTTATGAGGCCAGCATCATCCTGATACCAAAGCCGGACAGAGACACAACAAAAAAAGAGCATTTTAGACCAATATCCTTGATGAACATTGATGCAAAAATCCT